>NC_138034.1:42229602-42956560 GCF_964106645.2 Podarcis pityusensis | reverse complement strand
GACAATACTAAGCTAGCTGGACCAAAGTTCTGACTCAGGATAAAACAGCTTCCTATGTTACTATATAAGCAAAGTGATGGGGAAATACCTGCGAAGGATGGGATAACACATGCAATGCTGTATAATCTCCCCACAGACAAATCAGAATGAATATTCAGTAAATATCCAATGTCATCTGCTACCCATTCCCTGCAAACTTTGTGGAAGCAAATGAGGATGAATGCTTTATAAAAAGGTCACCAGAAGTGACCTCAGGATTAAATGCTACACTGTGATATTATGGGCTGGACTTTAAGGTCTACTGCCATTGTGCATTTATTTATAGTAGTCATACCTCGGGCTGCGAACGCTGCTGGTTGCACGTTTTTGGGTTGTGAACCACGCCGAAAACAAGAAGTACCGGAATGGGTTACTTCCGAGTTTCTGCGCTCGTGCATGTGCAGAAGCACAAAATGACATCATGCGCATACACAGAAGCGCCGAATTGCATCACGCGCATGCGCAGACGCGGCGCTGTGGGTTGCGAACTTGCCTCCGGCACGGATCACGTTCGCAACCCGAGGTATGACTGTACTTATTTGTGGCCATTTCATCAACACAGGGAAAGCACAGGCTTAACAGCCTTCACTGTGCCATTATTTTCAGTATGTCATTTCCAGAAGACAGTGGAGAAATGGTGCTTGTTAGAAGGTACAGAAAGCCAAATGCTGTGGGCAGTGATGGGTGCAGACCAGCTTGTTATAGGCTGGGAGTCAGCAGGCACAGATTTTTCTTGAAGTCAAGCAGGATAGTGTATATGTGGGTCCACACAAGCACATCATCTCTGGGATTCAGAAATCTGGTCACTGATGGTTATTCTTGGCCACATCAAGCTTCCAAGGCTGAGCCCACCCAAATCCCTCAACTGGATTTGGATGGGCTCAGCACTTCCACCTCTATTGATGCCCAAATGACCACTTGTCTGAGGTTAAAGGTTAACAATAAACATAAAGTGAACTGTTGATCAACACTGGCTGAGCCGAAAGCACCATTCTTTCAGTCTGGCAAGCAGGAACACTCGCTTGGCACCATCCTGTTTCCTTCAGACAATGATACAATATACTTCAGAAATGTAAATGTGTAGTGTCATAATGAAGAATCACATAGCTTTGGATGTGTCAAGGATTATGACAGCAATTTAAGCTTGAGTATCTCCTCAGAAAATTGCAGAATCCCAAATGCATGCCAAAACTCAACACTGGAAATGCATGCAATTTCTGTCTTTTGTGATGTTTCCCACAAAGAGATTTTCAGAGGGGTTAGCTACACTTGTCTGTTTCAGCAGAAACAGCCAGAGCTGCATGCACAACACATACCCAAAGCACATTTAAAGCACATTACTTCTCTTAAAGAATCCTAGCAAGTAAGAAAATAGGAAATAAACTAAATAAGACATATCCGGGATATATAATCTGTGTGACCACTAAAAGCACCCCCTTTTCTTTTCTTTTAATCTCATCAAGTTCAATAAACCTGCACACTTTCTTCCACAAGAGCATTTCCTAATATGTATCTGATTATCTGCACCTGTCTAAATCTGTCGCTCATCTGTCCAAAGGCAAACCTTTAAGCTATGCAAACAAGTGCAAGGCAGATGTTCAATTTTAGTCTCCCTTTTGCTTTGTTTAGTTTTAATTCTCCAAATTCCAGCTCTAACAACTTATTACAGTGCAAAGAATTCTGTGTTTACTTGTTCGCTTGCGGGTTTACATTCAAATTACAAATTAATTTTGAGGGAGAAATTGTGTCTCCAGTTTAATACCTACATAAATATACAGTGAGATACCTATTTGCCCTCCCAACCTTCATAATTCTACACAGAGGACACAATCCAGACACTAGTTATGCTTTAGCGTTCATGTATGCCTCTTTCCATTTATATTTAGGCAGACTAAAGAAATGTTTTCCAGATTTAGGCTTGCAATTACAAAATAGGTAGGAATATTTGTGTGTGTGTGTGTGTGTGTGTGTGTGTGTGTGTTAGCATACCCTCCAACATGTATCCAATGAAAATAGGGACATCTTATTCAATAATAATAATAATAATAATAATAATAATAATTTTATTATTTATACTCCACTCATCTGACTGGATTTCCCCAGCCACTCTGTGTGGCTTCCAACACCTATAAAAACATAATAAAACACTAAACACTAAAAACTTCCCAATACAAGGCTACCTTCAAATGTCTTCTAAAGGTTGTCTAGCTACTTACAGTATCTCCTTGGCTCGGTGGTGGCATAACTCCATATCCTCCAACATTTCTCCAATGAAAATAGGGGCATCCTAAGGAGAAGTGGGACATTTCGGAATCAAATCAAAAACCGGGACAGCTTCTGTAAATCAGTGACTGTCCCTTGAAAATAGGGACACTTGGAGGGTCTGTGTTAGTGTTATAACCACCACACACACAAAAAGACCACAGGAAAAATAGCATCCTGATTGGATGCTGGAAAATTCATGGAAAATTAGCTACTCTCTTGCCTTTAGAAGAGATATTCCACATGATTTCTTGAACTCTAAATAATACAATGGTTAAAGACTTAGGTTTTGGCCTTGCTATCTGCCATGGACTGGCTTGATGCACAGGAGTGGTGGGAGGCACCAGTTGGGGAACCCCCCAGGGGAAAAGGCTCAGAGCCAGAGGATCGGTGGTGGGACGACAATGTGTGGTCAGAGGGATAAGAGGGCGTAGACTCAGAGGAGGAGGTGTCAGAAGCAGAAGAGGCAACAGGGTTTAGTGAGCAGGAAGAGGCTGTGGCAGAGGGCAGTCCAGAATCAGAAGCAAAATAAGTCAGGGGGTATCCCCTGACAACTATGACCAGCTCACTTCCCTTCTGGTTTCCCATGACCAGTAGAGGTATGAAGAGGGTGGAGCAGAGATAGACATATCAACAGAGTCTCAAATTGCTTGTGAAAAACCTGGGTGAGGAAGAGGCTTAGGGAACTGTGGGAAGGCGGGGACCTTCAGTCCTCCCAATTGCCTCATTGGGGAAAGATCTACCAGGAAGAGTTGCTATGATAACTAGGCTTTGCCTCCTGGGCTGTTTGTTTCTTTGAATAAAGGGTTAACTTCACTGGCACCATGTAAGTTATTTCTGACCTGCCCCTGGCACCTGTCCCTGACACGACCATTATTTCAAGGAGCAAATCAATATACTTTATTGAAGCCAGTAATAATCCATTTCCCGGGAGCAGCCCAGATGCAGATCACATTCTTATGGAGAAGAGATCCTTTGTTAACTTTGAAAAACTGGTATGATAGTGTTTGGGAGGTTGTGCATGTAGACAAAGTAAGACAACAGAGTAGTTGGAGGAGACATTGCTAGAGATACATTTTATGATAACCAGTCTCCCTTCATTTCTTTCATTAATTCCTCACCAGAAGAGCATAAACTAACTTCTGTTCACTTTTCTTTTGCGGGGAGGGGGGGGGAGAGGTATGTCATCCTGAACTTTATCTTGATATTCTGACTTTTCCTTACTTACATATCATGTCGCTGGCTCTTTCCAAGGTTTAAAGACATTTCCAAGTCTGCTTTTCTAATCAAGCCTATATGTTTTGTATTTTTAAATATATATTTTCAACACCCTTCTCCATGCAGTAGAATCCCTATGAACCCTTCTCAGAATTATTATTTTTAAGTACATTGATAGACCTGCACACTACACATCATTTAATGTAATGTGTAGTTTGACTCTACTTAAACCTGCTATTGACTCTATCAGTTGTGATGGGAAGCTTAATAAGAACAGGAAACAGCTGTATGGGGAAAGGATCGTTCAAGGAGTTTACTTAGCATAGGCTCTCTAAGTATCATTCCCTGCATAAAAGTAGTCGTGGAAAAAGGGGAGGGAGAAGACCATTGAGAAGCTAATTTAAAATGGTTAAGGAGTATATAGCTAATGGAAAATCTTAGGAAAGCAAAAGGAAATTGCACACCTGTGAAATTCTGTGTGCCATAATGAATTGCTTAAAGGAAATCTATAACAACAGACTTTAAAACTAGTTCTACCATTGAATAGGATGCCACATTTAAAATTGTATTGAAACGATACATTGTCTGGACCAATGTTTATTAAAATAAAAGAATCCTAGAAAGGGTAGACAAGTGCTTGTTTTGAATGGAAACAGTTTTGCAAGAACCTTTCTCAACATGGTGCTTGGAATTGATTCAACTTCTAGTTACCAGCCATAGCCAGAGACAGGCCAGTCCATGCATGCACACCTTAGGCTGAACACATGGATGGGGGCATGGCCATTGACCAATAATTATAATTTCACTCTCCCCCAGATGGAAGATAGAGATGGGGGATGAGTGTGTGTGGAAACTAACCTACTCAACAAATATAGAAGTTACTTCTGTTGCTCCAATCACTTTTGCCTCGGGCTCTGCCCACAACTAGCATGCAGTCCCCAGAAGGTTGTCCAGAAAGGAATGCAGCTCTCAGGTTGAAAAAGGTTCCCCATTCTTGGTGACATATACAGGCAGCTCCTGTTTGGAGATCCACATAGGGCCCTACAAATGCTTTCATGCTGGGGCCCATCCATCCCTTGGTCTGGCCCAACTTGTTGCAACAATATTTTAATCAATACCAGCCCAATGCAATTGGGACAGAACAATCAATAAGCACACAGAGATCTCCAACAAAGCTTTAAAAAACCCTTTCCATTATTTGTTTTGCTTCTCTCTGCTGCACAGTTTGATGCTTACTGCATGTTTCCCTCTCTGATCAGTTTGCAATTACTTCACACACTGGTGAAATGAAGAACCTTTCCATTCCCCACCCCCACCCCCAAGACTATGTTAACTAGTGAATTGCAGTTCACCTTCTAAGGTGGGATTGCTGTTCGGTCTTTGGACTCACTGCATTTTGTGTGTCACTTTTTAAAGTGCTCCTTTATCCTCCAGCAAAATGTTTGATTTATGACACGAGATACACTAGAACCTTCTAAGTTTTATTCCCAGATGCTTCATGAAAAATAAAGACAAAGCGAGCGTCTATATGAAATGACACGCGATGTCAACATGCTATTAGTTTAGACGAGAGATGTACTCTCATGTGATTAGAACGGCAGAGGGCTACAACAGACTTAAAGCTGATGGATAATTCACAGGGAAAAATGGGGTGGAGAGAGATACTCTTTGTTGTATAATAATGCATCCTTTTACTTGATGCTGGGTAACATGCTATCCCAATTAAATATCTGGGTAATCTTCTGACTCCATCTTAGTTTCAATAACTGATTTATTGCAACTAACCAGACAGTGGTCAGAAAGCTCAAGAGTAATTTCAGTGATCAGCTGACAAGTTGAGATTGAAGTGCAATGGCAGACTAACATTTTACAGACAGAAGGATTGTATGTGGTGCCTTATGCACAGAAACATCCGTGGAAAGTATGTTGCAGCTTTCATCTGACATAGGGCAAAATGCGATAGCATTTGTCATTTGTAACTTACAGTGAGATGAAACCCAAAATAAAAACAGATTACCTTTGACTGCCAACAACACATCTTAGGTTTCCATGAAAGGCTAAAAGTCACACCACTTCCCACAGCTGGGTCGTCACTTGTCGCTTTAAGGTGATACCCCACATCCTGCACATCAGTCAGTGCCAAACAGCAGCAAATAGATTCATTTTACCCTCTTGAGAGCTGACACAGACTTTGCAGCACAGACTGATACACCATCCCCTTTCAAATTGATTGGAGTGAGGCTGCAACAAAGTACCTGGAAGGGCAAAAATTAGGGCAAGAGAACAGCCCACACACAAGTAGGCTACTTCATTTAATTGCTACTCATACAAGTAAGCCTACAACTCTTGCTAAGTACCAATTTTTATTGTCAAGAAAATGGTGACTCACATCCTATTCTTTAAGGACTTGTTTAGCAATAGGCAGATTCAGAGAGTATCTGCAAGAAAGTTTTTTTCTTTTTTAACCAGAGAAAAAGAGAATTGAATAAATATTTTAAATACCCACAGGTAGTTTACGAACACTGTGAGTTAATGACTGCTCAGAACACAGAAGATGGAGAGAGAAAGCTATAGGCAAAGCCTGCCCTTCACTGCTTGCAAAACTCCAATTCAAAAAAATAAAAAAATACTCGCAGAATGCTCCAATTATTCTACTAGAAGTTGACTGTAAATTATATATAGCTCTGTTATTTTAACTGCTGAAATAGTTGCTCTTAAACTTTTCATTGACTATTGGTGAGTATAATTTGACAGGATGGTACTAATTGTGGAATGTTGTGTTTGTTTTTATTTAGTTATTTACACTTTTCTGTCACCCTTCCTCCATGGAGCTCAGAGCCACATACTTTCATTTAATCTTTAATTGAATCCACTTTTATTTCATCTTTGCAACATACTTTTGAGGTTGGTCAGAGAGGGGGGGGGTCATGTCTGAGTGGAAATTTAAAGTTAATCCTCAGTCCTAGTCCAACATTGACCACTACATCACATTGACTCTCTTACACAGGAGTGAGGACCCTGCAGCCTGTGGATCTAAAAGGGCCCAACACAGGTCCCAGTTCGGCCCATAATCACACCTGCACTGGGTGTTATATGTGACATCAGGTGTGAGGCAGGTAAGGACAGGGCTCCAAAGCTTAATGTGAACTCCCAATTGTTCCTTTGCAAGCAGGGCTCGCTGACAGTACTGATCAGTTGATTGGCACCAACAGTGAGCCCCAGCGGGTCAGCTGCATTAAGGAGGTCCCCACTGGGAACTCCCTAAGCAGCTGAGGCGGCTTGCTGTCAGCACCAGTCAGGCATTGTTAGTGAGCCCCACTAAGATTTGTTGCCCTAGGGAGTTCCTCACTGAGATCTCTCTTGCTCAGCCAAAGGGGCTGTCTGTCAACAGTGATCAGCCACTTTCAGCTAGCCACTTTGAAGGTGTGCTTTCATTGACAATGCACTTTGTCCATTTGTTACTTGGATTCAAACTGTGCCTGCAAATAGTCATTTTTCCTCTACAGACAATAGCTTGAAATCCAAACTATGGTGTTTTTACATGCTGCTGTTCATCATGTTGAATGACAGATTTCACCACATTGCTGAGAACCATTTTCTTCGGCAGTGTGCAATGAAACAGGAACATCTATGCCCTGCCTAAGTTTCAAATTCAGATTTCAAGTATCCACAACCTAGCAGCTTTTCTGGGTGAATTAAGCCTGGAAAGGGAAGCAAGAGGTACCTTAGGTAGGAATACCCACTCTGCAGCCATTGCGGGACTCTTCAGCAGCCAGAAGAACACTGGCTGATGGCTGGCTGTCACAGAGTAAGCCAGTCAGTAAATCACGCAGTTCAAGCTGGAGTTAACTCTTCATTAGTGAAACATGATCTTCACTTGGCTGAGATTCATGTCTAATATGCACAGCTGCTCGCGCCCTGTAGGTCCTACTCCATGAAAGTCCCTGCCTCTCCACAGCCATCTATGTCTCCTCCTCTCCAGGACTTTTTGCCAGTGATCTGAGACTGCCTACATGCAGCCTGCCTTTGCTCCTCCTGTTTTATACCTCTTCTGGTTCTGGGAATCGGTGGGGAATGGGAGCTTGTTGCAGTGGCAGGGGGAGACTGTTGGAATTCTGCCTGGGTCAGAGGAATGTGCCACAAGCGTAGGCACCGGCAGATATTCCTGTCGACCTCCCCGCGTCTCCCAACCTCTGCTGATAAGCAGGCGAGGTCCGGCGATTCTTCTCAGATGTATGAGAGGAACACACCGTTCTTCCTCTCTCCCCTTTGGTGTCCCCAGGGAGGGGAAAGAAGCAGACAGAAAACTATTTACATCATTTATTTCTGCCTCTTACATCAGTACAGAGAATCATGTCTGCACTCAACAACAGCAAGGAGAAACCCCTCCCAAGTACATCCAGTACGGGTCATATGACACACACACACTGAGCTAACATCCGGTGCTCAGTACAGAATGGACTGCCCCTTTGTTCCCATGGCAACAGTCACAAACATCCTGTCTGGCTTTCCAGCCACAAGCAGCTGGCTGAGCTGCTAGAGCCTTTGCTTGCTGCAGCATTGGTGCTTTATGGTAACATACTCCCCCTAAAGTATCAATGTGTGCTGCGAGCAAAGCGTCATCCAGAGAAGAAAACAAACAGTTGTTATATTTATAACATTTCCCTGTTGTTTCAGTTCCACCCTTGGAACTACCCGCCACTGGTTTAACCAATGTACCTCTCTGGTTGTGTGACTTCGCATTACCTTGGTTAACAACTCTCTGTTGTGCCTTTGTCTCTGACTCAGACACAGCTTCAATCTGTCCTTGGTCGTTTACAATAGCAACATATGCAAGGTTAGCAAACTCCTTTGAATACCTCTTGGGTGGTACACCCTTCGTTGCTCTCTCAGACCTACGTATGAGGTTCTGATCCTCTGTGCTCACTGGTTCAACCTTTGGACTCTGTTGAGAACCAGTACTAAGCTTAATCAATGGTTCATCCTCCTCTTCTGAGGGTCTAGTCATTATGTGAGATTTCCTCTCAATGACTGTGACAACTGAGCTGTCTGAGCTATCGCTGTCATCATCAGTACTACTGAACTCAATAAGATCAAACTCATCATCATCATCTGAATCGTCACCTGTGGGAAATGTCTGTACTATCCGCTCTTGCTTTGGAGCACTCTCTAGGAACTTTGTGAGAATCACCTGACCAGATTCAGACAAAATTACTCTGTAGAGACCTTTTCATATCCCACAAAAATGCCTCTGGCATTCTTTACTCCACCTGGAGCTTCTGTTCTCACATGAGACCCGAAAACCTTAAAGTAGGCAACAGAAGGTTTTCTATTGAACAGCTTCTCAAAAGGAGAACATCCCAACTCTGTTGAGACTTTTCTCAACCACACATGAAGATAGGACGCTAACGACTCCGCCCAATATTCATGTGGCAAATGTGAACTCAGCAATTGCGCATTCATCCCCTTTTGCAATTCTTTGTTCACTTTTACACAGACCCCCCTGTTCCACGCTTCTTGCGAAACTGCCACTTTGTGGTCTATCCCTTTTCCATCCAGGAACTTCTGAAACTTCTGTAACAGAAAAACTTGTTTGTCATCTGTGAAAAGACAATCAATGTTAGCATCATGCATACTTTTAACCTTGTCACAAAACTCCTGAAACTTTTCTAAAGTTTCTTGCGGTTTCTCCATCATATAAACCCAAGAATAATTAGTGAAACAATCCACACACACAAGGTAATATTTTGCACCGCCTCTAGATGGTTCTAGAGGACCAATCACATCAGCATACACCCGCTGAAATGCTCTGTCGACCTTGTTCGTCACCTTCCTGGTGCTCACACTGGTCTTGGTCACCCCTGCAAGAGAGATTTTGTTAGACACAGAAGAATTACATTTCATGTAATCACTTTGATCAAAAGTCAACAAATACAGTCCATCTTTCTCTTTGGCAGTAAGAAACAGTTCTCCATCTTTGTAGATCTTGCAGCTTTTAGCATCATAGGACAGTTTCAGTCCTTTCTTTGCAATCTGCGACACGCTCAGCAGATTAAATCTCAGTTCTGGAACCAGGTAAACATTACTTATAGTCAAGTTCAGACTCTCAAGATACACAGTCCCAATTCCAGTCGCTTCCAACTCCTGACCGTTGGCCTGTTTCACAGTGAAGCTTTGCTTCTTCAACGTCGAAAACAGTCCTCTGTGCGGGCACATGTGAACCGTTGCGCCCGTGTCAATTATGAACGAGTTCCCAACATCTGGCGTGGCTCCTTTTGCCATCATAGCCTTTGCAGGTTTCACCTGGCACTTGGTATGGCTTTTGCCTGACGCCTGAGGCTTCGTAGAGCTGCTCTTTGCTCCTCTTGACTGGCGCGGCTTCTTACAGTTTCGCTGTAGATGCCCAGTCTGTCCACAATTGTAGCATCGGACAGCACTCAATGCTACACCATGCTCTCCAGTAGCATCAGCAGTGGGGGAATTAGAACTCTGTTCTTCCCTCCCCCTGTCTTTTTCTTCCAGTGCAGCAAGTCTGTCGTGTTCATTCAGGACCACAGCACAAACTCTCTCCGCGGTCAGCTGCGCGGCCGGTAGGGAACCAAGCTGACTGGCAACAACCTTGTAGGTGCGGCTAAGGCTGTTTATCATCATGAAGCAAAACACTTCCTCCTGAAGACGGAAATTGCGTTCCACCATCTGTTGACGCAGAAACTTCATTTCTGTCAGGTGCGCTTGAACATCTCCATCAGGCGCAAGTCTCAGATTGGTCAATTTCTCAAAATACAGCAACGCTGAAGAACCAGCATCTCTCTGATGCGTTGTACGCAGCGTGTCCCATACCTCTTTCGCATTTTCTAAATGCTGAACATGCACCAACTGATCATCTGAGACACACAGAATTATAGCAGTCCTGGCCCTTACGTTCTGTGACTCCCAACCTCTGGTTGGTGCTGCAGGGATGGGGTTTTCAATTACATCAAAAAGCCTCTGATTCTGCAGCAGGGCCTTCATCTTTACAGACCAAGATGAATAATTGTCATTGGTTAAGGAAGGTGGGCAAGGCAAAGCTCCTTTCTTGGCATCCATCTTGAAGCCAAGCCTCTTCAGCTTTCCAGCCCACACTCTCAAACAAACTGTAAAATCCAACAGTTGTTTTTTCCTTTCTCACGCAGCAAAACTGCAAGTTGTTTGTGCTTTTTGCACCTGGCAGCTAAACTCAGGCTGCTATTGAAAAGTCCCTTCCAAGAGCTCGTAAACCTTGTAGCCAAAACATTCTCTGATTTTGTTTCGCTTTCCCAGGCTGACATTCACAGTCCAGCCCCTCTGCCAGTAACTTTCCGTTACCTAGCAACAATGCATTTCAATGGGACTTCTTATCTACCACAAAAATTTGTGGAATGCAGGCTTCAGCCTTCAAGCTGCAGGCCTCTTCCTCCGGAGCTCTTGTTTTCTTTGAAACGCAGCTCCGTGAACCAGGGAATTAATCTTCCTGCGTTCACACTTTTAGCCCGAAATGCAGCATACCTTGAACTTTGTTGCTCTGGAAAACACCTCTTCTTTCCATCAGCTGTCTGTAGAGCCTTTGGCTGCTTTCAGACGCTTCTCTTCCTCCTTGGAGCAGAGGAGGACAATCCACCAGCCTCTCATGCAGATGTCCGATGAATCGCAACCATCCGAAGGCTGCCACTGTTGGAATTCTGCCTGGGTCAGAGGAATGTGCCACAAGCGTAGGCACCGGCAGATATTCCTGTCGACCTCCCCGCGTCTCCCAACCTCTGCTGATAAGCAGGCGAGGTCCGGCGATTCTTCTCAGATGTATGAGAGGAACACACCGTTCTTCCTCTCTCCCCTTTGGTGTCCCCAGGGAGGGGAAAGAAGCAGACAGAAAACTATTTACATCATTTATTTCTGCCTCTTACATCAGTACAGAGAATCATGTCTGCACTCAACAACAGCAAGGAGAAACCCCTCCCAAGTACATCCAGTACGGGTCATATGACACACACACACTGAGCTAACATCCGGTGCTCAGTACAGAATGGACTGCCCCTTTGTTCCCATGGCAACAGTCACAAACATCCTGTCTGGCTTTCCAGCCACAAGCAGCTGGCTGAGCTGCTAGAGCCTTTGCTTGCTGCAGCATTGGTGCTTTATGGTAACAGAGACAACCATGACTCTTCATTAACCTGACTAATCTCTTCCTCTTGGCCTCCCTCCTTCCACTCACCTGCTTCAGCTTCTGCCTCTGATTCTTAACTTCTCTCTGCAACAGAATCTAGCAACTCACTGAACCCTGTTACCCCTTCAGTGTCTGACACCTCCTCTTCCCAGTCTTTTTCCTCTTCTCCCTGTGACCTCTCATTCCTGTCCCACCACACTTCCCAGGCTCTGAACCTTCTTCTATTGGTGGTTGCCCAGCTGGTTCCTCCCATCTTTCCTCTGTGTCCAACCAATCCATGGCACTGGCCCTTCTTTATTGGTCAGCTGTTAGCTAATCATCTATTACCACTTGATGGGTAGGGCCACTGACAACATCTGTGTTACCCCCCTATAGCCATGACAGAAGCAGGCATTTTCCTCATGCAATTAAATTCAGATGAGGGAAGACCTAGATATGTTATTTATATATGCATTGTGCCTCAGAGGGCAACTATCCGAAGCAGGGAGCCTGCTGTACTTATGTAGGCATAATGAGTGAATTTTAGATCCTTGGTCTCCCTTATTGAGCATTGAAAAGAAGGCATGAATAGGGCCACAGTAGGCATTTCTATGCACTGCTCTGGTTTCAGTGTTCCGCTGCGCCAGAAGTGGCTTAGTCATGCTGGCCGCATGACCCGGAAAAACTGTCTGCGGACAAACACCGGCTCCCTCGGCCTGTAAAGCAAGATGAGTGCCGCAACCCCAGAGTCATCTGCGACTGGACTTAACTGCCAGGGGTCCTTTACCTTTACCTTTTAGGGGTATTCAGCATGGTGTCTTTTAGGTCTACAACTTCCACCAGCCCTGGACATTGCTACCATATTGGATTGCTTTAAAATGAGTTTAATTTGGTGGATAAGACTAATAATGGGTGTTGGCCATGACGGCTCTGTAAGACCTCCATTATCAGATGTGGTATGTCTCTAAATACCAGTTACTGGGAAGCATGAGTGGGGAGAGCACTGTTTCAGTCATGTCCTGCTTGTGGGCTTCCCATAGGCATCTGGCTGGCCACTGAGAGAACAGGGTGCTAGATAAGATGGGCCTTTGATAAAGCAGGCGTCAACTCTCTTATTTCCTTATTAGCCCTGCTGGGTGTGGCTGATGGGAGCTGAAGGCTAACATCTGAAGGACACAGTGTTCTCTACTCCTGGGTTCGAGTACTCATAAGCAGATAGTGTACAGAGTTCTAATTTTTCTTGTCCTCCCTAAGCTGCTGTTTGGAACCAGGGCAAACTCCTACTGCGCTAGAATGGGATGGATAGGCCTCCTCAACAACTAGAAGCATTTTGAGCTAAAGCTATTCCTATATATTGCTGAACGCCAAGATCACATCAATAAATATTATCGAGTAAGGCATATTTTGCCCTTGGAGAGCTGCATAGGTGTACATTTGGATGTCCAAACTTGCAAATAGAAAATGAGCAAACACAATCTAAACAATGTGGATAATTCACATCAGAAACAGCCCTTAGCCAAAGTGGTTTTGCTCTAATTCAAATGCAGAGCTTTCAAAAAGAATTAAATCAGTGACACTTGATAGCCACGTCTGCCTACAGGGCAGACAGCCTGCTAAGGTGTGCACATGCATTATTCCCCTTTCAGATAGTTGGAGATTGGTTTATTTAAATGTATTTATTCTCAAACTTCTTTTGGCTAAATGAAAAAGATCCAGGCAAAAGTCAAGGGACTGTTCCCATCTGCTCCGAGCTGTCTGGCCTCAGCTCTTCTGGCCAAAATTAACACATTCCTGCCTGGCACTCGGCACTTGCTTGAGATTCTTCAGCCATCCTGCAGAGATTTCCATTCATCATTTAACTAATCTAAAGGGCACTGCAGCACATAATTGAAATGCTGCTTACCCTGCAGGCATTCAGTCGCCATTCTGTCTTTTTAGTTCTCATCCAGGCTTTAGAAAACCCCAAAGAGTTTGGGTGGCTGATGCTTAAGGGTCAAACTAAACACAATGGCAGCAAACCTATTAGTGTACAGCCAGTTCTGCCCCAGTCATGTGGGATTCTAGATGCAAGTGGAAGATCTGATTTGTAAAGCAAAACAGGCAAAATGCAGTGGTACCCACCTTGCTATCCATCATTTCCTCCCTCCCTATCCACCAAGCAGTTGCTTCCCAGATATGTTCATTCTCAGCAGGGTTTGGCTGAGGAGAAAAGGGCTAGGAGTGGAGGACAACAAGAGCTATGTGAACATTTATCCTGGTTTCTTTGTTGTTGTTTACATTTCTCAATCAATTCATAAGAAAAATGCATTTCCAAAGTATCAAAGAGGAGAGAAAGTTTGGTTAAATTCTCATAGACAGGGTGTAGGATTTTTAATGAACAAGTCATTTTTGAGGTGGTCATGTTATGGCTATCGGGTGGTTGCTTGAGAGCAATCAGGCAAGATGCCTCACTGGTCTGTTCTAAAGCTTTATTATTGGTGCTAAAAACATTTACAATGCGGAGCGCCTCTATTCCATGTCTTGCTCATTCACTAGCAGAATCTGAGAGTGGGCGGTCCTTAAATCTTCCCCAGCAGAGTAGTCTCTTGACCCCCAGCCTACACCTCCCCTCTCTGCGCGAAAGCCTACTGTGCAAGGAAGGCTTGGGTAAAGGGGGACCTCCCTCCTCCCCGCTTTGCTCAGGCAAGGTGTCCTGGCACCGCCTTGCATCCTCCGAGCCCTGCATCTCCTCCCCACTAGAGGTGTGGCTTCCTTCCTCCGTTGAGGAAGTGCTGCTTCCCACGATCTTTGGGAGCTCTCTGTAATCCATCCGCCTTCCCCCCCCTCGCCCCCTCGCCGATAGCAGTTCCCTGACAGGTCAAGAGGTACTTGTGAGTCTTCTTTCTCTGCAAAACATCTCACCAATGGACTGCACTCTGCAGCCTTCCTGGGTGCCCACACTTTAAAGTCCAGGGGGAGACATCATGAGGCAACTCTTCCCATGGGCCTTTTATCAGGAAATGCAGGCAGCCAAAGAAGCTGCAGTGTGCTGAAGAAATGTTTACCGAAAGAAAAACTGCATGCACCACCCTTGGCTACCTCACAACGAGTAAGCGTGAAACCAACTGCTGACATTCTAAAATGCCCTGAGAATGTGGCAGAAAATCTGAGGCCTCATTTGCAGAAAAAAGCCTTTGAGAATTTGGGGGACAGATTTCAGCACAGTGCAAGGGAATAATAGACTGTTGACAGGTAAGCTAGGAGATTTGATATACACACCTATCCTTGCAGACCTTTAATGATAAAATAAATTGTGTGATTTGGGTAGCTCTTTTTAAAACATTTTTATATTTATTTTCCCTTTTAACATTTATCATCATCCATAAATTATAATTATTTTACAAATAGGATTCTCAGAATCACAGAACTTTCCTCCACCCCTCCGTGGTTTCCCCAGATATTCTTTTTAAACTGCATCGTAACATATTCTCCATATTTTCTTAAAACTCAATTTTTATCATAGTTCTCGCTTCACTGCCAATGTTTTCAAAACCCTGCCAATGTTTTCAATTGTTTACAGTGTTCTTTCAAGTAACTTAAAAAAAAATCCCATTCTTTGTTAAATTTATTGTCCTCTTGATCTGATTTTCCTGGTCAATTTAGCATAGTCCATCATCTTTATCTGCCCTTCTTCTTTTGTAGGTAGTTTGTCCTCCTTCCATCTTTGGGCAAGTAGCATCCATACAGCTGTTGTAGCATACATATATAGTCTCTTCTGATCCTTGGGTATTTCTGGAACTAAAATACCTGGTAAGAAAGCTTCAGGGTTTTTTTTACAAAGGTAATTTAAACATTTTTTTCAACTCATTGTAAATCATTTCCCAATATACCTTTTTCTTTTCTTTTCTTTTCTTTTCTTTTTTTGCATGTCCACCACATGTGATAAAATGTGCCTTCTTTCTCTTTACACTTCCAACATGTATCCATAGCAGTTCTATACATTTTTGCTAGTTTAGTAGGAGTTAGATACCAGCGATACACCATTTTCATATACGGTAGTTCTCTTTCAACATACAACCTGCTGTAAATTTTAAATCTTCCCTCCATAATTTTTCCCATGATGCCAGTTGTACATTATATCAAATATCCCTTGCCCATTGTATCATTACTGTGATTTGAACAGCTCTTGGTTTATACACCTAGTTTGGGCTCCTAAAATAAATAAGAAAGAGCACAGAAGGTCTCCTCCTCCTCCCTGCAGCCTCCTATGCACTCCAAAAGCCTCTAAAGTGGGTCAGGGGGTTCTCCATCCTGAACAATGTGGAATGCGACACAGCCCACCCCACATTGCCCAGGGAGGATGAACTCTCCAGAGAGGGATGCAGGTGCAGTAAACTTATCCAAACCACAGACTGTCATGGACTGTTTTAGCTCTAAAATACACATCTCTCACACATGCCATGTGCCCCTGCTGAAAAACCTCAAGCATTTCACAATAAAGCAGCAGTCAGCTCTTTTGTGAGCCTATTGCAAGCCAGAGAAAACATCACATCTATTTCCCTTGATACTCTGTCTGGAACTTCTGATTTGTCTAGTCTTTGGTGTCTGGCTTTAATAAATCTGTTCTAATACTCACCTAATGAAGGAAGTTATGTTCAGAGACCAGTTCTGCAATCTGCACGCATATAGAGGATATCTAGGAGCTGAATGGAATACAACAGCACTAAGCTGAAGAATTCAGTTTGCATCACTTGAAGAGTTGTGAGCAAATTGCATAACATAACATGCAACATCTAAAAATTCCAAATGCTAAGAAAAGTTTCAGATACCTAGGTGCTCCGATTACTCATAATTTAAATAAGTTATATCAGATGAATTATAACAAAGTATGGAAAACAATAAACACAGATATGCAGCGCTGAGGGGAAATGAAACTTTCTATAATGGACCGACTGGCCACAACCCAAATGATTATTGTTCCAAAGTTATTATTTTTATTCCAAACCCTACCAGTGTGGATCCCACGAGTCCACATGTCCAAATGGGAAATAAAAATCAATAAATTCATTTTCCAATCAGATAGAACACACATTAAAAAATTCCCTCAGTACCCAACTGTTGGAAGATGGGGACTTCCAAACTTAAAGAGCTATTATAATGTGTGTCAGCTTAGCAATATGATAGACCCAATACGTTTGGTAATGAGGGAATCCAATGGAATTAGTTGGAGAATGTGGAAATAGTAATACCTCTTTTAAAAAATAAACTAAATGTCCTACACAGATTCAAAAACCCATTTACTTACACGACTTTTAAAATTTGGACAAAATGGACAAAGCTCTTTGTCCCGGGCACATCACCCATAATGCCAATACAGTTTCACCCAATCTTTACAAATAAATATAAAACCTATAACATAGAAGGGTGGAAAGAAAAATAATTATACTACCTGAAAGATTTTTACAAAAACAGAAGGCCGCTTACCATTAATGAGATACAAACCCAATTGGGAAATGTTCAAATACCGTGGCTATTACAACATCAGCTAAGGTCATTTCTAATAAACTCTAAGATTAAAACTACAAGACAATTAATGTGATACAAAAAAAATGGAAGAAGAAAATATAGCAATGAAAGGATTAATATCATCCTGTATAAATCAATTATAGAGGCATATTTCCCGCCCCAGAATAATATGAGAGAATGGTGGGAATCAAACTGGGATTTAGAAATTGAGGAAGAGGCATGGA
This sequence comes from Podarcis pityusensis, assembly GCF_964106645.2. Classification (NCBI taxonomy): domain Eukaryota; kingdom Metazoa; phylum Chordata; class Lepidosauria; order Squamata; family Lacertidae; genus Podarcis; species Podarcis pityusensis. Next base: position 42,939,154 of record NC_138034.1, on the reverse strand, counting down.
ATGAACTGTGGATCAAAGCCCCGTATAAATCTATTTTGGCAATAAGAGAAAGAGTCCTCAAAATCACATATGGCTGGTATTTAACACCTAGACGTCTAGTTCATAAAATCCAACAGCTTTCCTATGTGTTGGAGAAGGTGTCCCACTATTGGGGCATACAGACATATGTGGTGGGAGTGTTCAAAAATAGAAAAATTATGCGAAAATGTCTTTGCAGAGATATCTTTGATTACAAGGCAGATAGTACCAATGTCCCCAGGACTGGCATTGCTTAATTTGTACAGCCAGGACTCACCAAGAATTAGAAATAAAGTTCTTATTACCCATTTATTGACTGTGGCGAGAACGACCATAGCCAGAACATGGAAAACATTGCAACTGTTGACCATGAATAAGTGGTATAAAGCAGCCTGGCAGACAGCTTTGTTAGAAAAGCTAACATGGAAATTGTGGGTAGCAAGAGGCCAAAAGAAAAACGGTAATTTCTATGTAGTATGGGGCGATTTTATTGAACACACAGGTACTGAGGCACATGGGGGAGTAGTGTTTGGGGTGGGTAACATAGTTTGGAATCCTTGAAGTATACATTTTAACCTTTCAAATTGTTGCAGATATAATGCATTTCTTCCTTTTAATGAGATTGGAGCACATGATGTGTTATTTTATGGTTTTTAAGATTATGAAAATGTTTGAAATATACACTGTGGCAAATAAACCTACAACTAAAAAAAGAGAGAGAGAGAGAGAGAGGGGAAGTCATTATACCAAGAAAATTCAGTTCCTTCACAAAATCTGGCTAATGTATTTTCTGTCAGCATCCTTCGGGGGTCGAGAAGCCAGCTGGCTAGCCCCCAGCTGGATCATGCCCTTCCAGCCATGATGATCCCCCGATCTCTGGTGCGACGTAAATCAGCGACTCAGACTTCAAAGCCTGAGCACACTATATCAGTAAAGCACACTTGCGCAAACAGAAGTGGCATGAGGGTTGTGGAACCTCACTAACAAGCTACAGATTTATTAAGCATAAATCAGGACAAAGAAAACATGTCGCCTCTCTTTCGTCTCCTCAGAGAGAGAGTCAAAATCAAAAGCTATACGCAATGGAAGTTCCCAGCAAACTGTGCTGGGATGTAAACAGGTATGTGACACATAACAATCCCATGTCTGCTCCTTAAGGTGGAATGGAATTTTCCAACATTTTCATGGAATGTTAGAGGTCTTAAAGAGCTTGGCTGGTGATGATTTTAGCCATTTTTATTTCTATTGGATATGTGCCAGAAGATCATATTGATTTCCAGTCTGAAGGGTTTAAAAATACCAGAGTGAATGCAAGAGAGAACCATTATTAAGGGCCCTTTCTGCTCTCATTGCTTCCAGCCTCCAAAACATATTCGGATGTGCAATGTACAAATTCCTAATGTGATTGGTACACATTATTATATAGGTGCCTATTCTAACAGAAAGAAATTGCAGGTTATGTATCTTACTCTGATAGATGCACCCAATATCCCCACAGGGAAGCATGTTCAACTGCACTCTGGCCCACAATGGCCCCAGTTAATGACATATGCCTGCAGAATGATGAGGAACCCTGGCCACAAATATTGCAGATATACTGTTTCAATAGATCATCATTTTCTCCAAGCATGTGTCTGGGTTTATCCACACTTCTACTTCTCCTGTATTTAGACCATGGGTCTAAGTGATTTTCCACTTGACCCACACTTTCTAGGCATGGGTCCATTCCTCTTGCTCTTCTCCTTTTCCAGGGAAACCCCACCCTTTAAGTTTAAATCAGAACAAATATCAATCCATTGCAAACCCCATTGCCATTTGCTCTAATTGAGCACTAAAGAGCAGTTTTACCTGGAGGAGAAAGTATGGATAAGCCCTCAGCCAGATAATGCTCTAATATGGGTCAGCACAGTGCAGTATTCTGCAACACATAGCTACTTGCAGTCTTATACCTATCATTATGGCTCCTCCATACAACTTATTTATTGAGCGTTCATCTTGGTTTCCTTGCACAAAGCTTTCACAGAGGTTAGATTATATCCAGTCTTTATTGAGCAAATGTTCTGATTTGTTTCCAGGACAGTTATAAGACAAAGATCATTCATCCTCCATTAATTCTGATTTGTTTGTGAAGTGTTTACACATCTTTCTGTTAATCATTCACCACCCCCACCCTTTTCAATACATTTCTCCATCACTTTTCAAACTGCAAAAGTTCTATTCTTTTTTAAAGCAGACTTGTGACACTAGAGAAGCAAGCACTGTAATCCACAAACCTTAATTTTCAGTATGTTTGAATCCTTCCTGTAAAATAGTGACAGTTCGGAGGTACCCTCAATATTTCTCCCAATTAAGATAATATTGTTTCCATGGGATTGAAATGGCTGCAGATCAAAGACTTCCGGGTTGGCGCCATCGCCGAATGGCGGACTCCCTCCGAGCTCCGGAGGGAGCCTGCTCGGCAGGGGCTGGGTCCTACCGCACCGGCGATGCGGGGACCCTTAAAAACCACGGCCACGGGGGCCGTGGACATGGAGACTCGGCTGGCACCGCTAGCGCCCTCCCGACTCGTGAAGGAGCCTTTTTAAAGGCTACGGATCGGGTGCCGGGGAGAAGCGTGGTGCTTTGAGTCCTCTGCTATCCCTGCCGAGCGAAGCCGCATGCCATCCGGCGGAGAGCGCTGACTTCTTCCACTGAAAATTCGGACTTCTTAACAACAACCCGTGAGTAATTTGGAAACCGGGTTCAAAAGGAGAAAAAAAGAATTTTTTTTTTCGGATTGGACACGAGCGGGGGGGGGATCCAAAAAGGAAGTCAGTCCCCCTCCCTACTGTAAACCTTCCAAAACAAGGATGGGGAAACCAAGGTCCAAAAAGATTTGTATTGCTGATAAAAACTAAGAATTCCACGATGGGGAACTACAAGAACTGTGCTGGAGGAAGAATTGAGGGAGAAGGGAAACGTAACCCCCCCCCCGGGAACCGGGGTGATTGAAGAGAGAGCCTGGTGAAAAGAGTCGGAGATTTTGACAGCTGTCAAAGTAGCTGTCAAAGTCGGAAAGCAGAGAGGATTTTATTATGAGAACTTTGCTGGTTAAATTTGTTACAATTTGCTATAACCCGTTAAAACTTGGATACAAAATGGCGAAAACATGGATAACAATCGGACTTTTGGACTAGAGAAAACAAAGTTACAACAATCCCCCTAGAGGAGTTTCGGGACATTACAAAGATGGTCGTAAGTGGAAAAATACCATTGGAATTTTACAGGACTGGTTATCTTCTGGGAAAGCTGCAAAACGGAAATAATATTTTGTCTACAGGGTGTTCAGCCAAAGGAGACAATAGAATTTTCTATTGAAGAAAGGAAGGGACTGAACGCAAGTTTTTGTTCCTGAATAACAATAATCCCTGCAGAGTTACTAAACTTTTGAATTAGAACGTTTCAGCAGCGGAACAAGAGGAAATTGGACTACAACTTGGAAAGAACAATGGGGGGAGTTTTATTAAAGATTTGAAGTTAAATGTCTTAAAAAATAACTATAAAAAGAAAAAGCCAGCAAGGAGTTGGGGGAAATAGGTGATTTATGGACTTTAAGAATTCCAGGCAGATAACATGGTTTGGTGGTCAGGGGGAAATTAAACCGGGGACAGGGGGGGGAGAACTAAAATCCAAAGGCTTGTCAATTTTTTTTTCTGAATTGGCTCTTTTTCATCTATTATACTTTTTATTTCTTATTTCTTATATTTCTATTGTGTGGGGTGTCCTTATCATTAAAAAAAGGGAAATTGTGGAATGAAAATGGGGTGGGCCCTGGGGAGAGAACTTTTGTCTTTTATTAAGGGTATTGATGAGGAGTGTATAAATTTTAAATTCGAATAATGGTCTAAACAAATTAAGTTTCAATTAGAACTGAGAGCTTGTGGAGCCAACAATATGAAAGGGGAATATGGTAGGGGTGGGGGAAGGGGGGAGTCCCGGAAAGTGGATGTATGAAAATAAGGCTTTGAATGTACTTTAATCTTTACTTTCTGTATTTTTGAAAATCTTAATAAATATAATTTAAAAAAAAAATGAAATGGCTGCAGATGTTCCTTCCATGCATCTGCTGTGACATTTGAGACCCACCACACCACTCTGCCCCTGAAGAATAGTTTTCCATGCAGGAATTTGGTCAGGTTCCAAGTGTACAATCAGAATCACATTTGCATGTACACAAAAACGTAAGTAGAGCCCTGCTGGATCTGATCAAAGTTCCATCTGGTCCAGTATTCTGCTCCCACAGTGGTCAAACAGAAGCCTACAGGGTGACCAAGTGAGACATTGGCTCTCCCACTAATGTTCCCTACTAGCTGGTTTGCTGCCTCTCATCCTATTGTTAAGAATCAAAGCTGTTGCCTCTTTATAACTACAAAATACCAACATTATTGAACCATTTCAGGGTAGGTGGGATATAGCTACACAAAGCCCTTTAATTAGCACCTTCAAGAGAAAACCTTGTATAGAATCAAAACTTGAAGTTTCTCATATTTTGAAGAGGTTACCTAATGCCCCTGCAACTCCAAACTCAAATGATGATGGACTGTTTGAAATGTTGCCACATGAAAGAAAGTGTAAGAGTAATATTCAATACCTTACTGTACCTTTCACTGCTTATTATTTAATTTGAACTTCTGAAACAGTCAGTATGTGGATAATTCATTAGCTTTACTGGTAAAATAGCACGAGTGGTTCAGAAGCGATTTGCCTCTCCTTTCCTTTTAGTTCATGGGATGGCATTGCTGTGACTGAAAAAAACAAAGAAATGAAGGAAGCTCTGCTAGCAGGAAAATGTTTCTGACATGCATAGCAGCACCTCACTGCAAAACGTCACATTTTCAGCCATTTCACAAATTATATGTGAAAATGTGTTAAAATTAAGGACTTGAAGGGGATAAGAATACCTTTGTGTTTACTGTCTAGCTGTAATCTTTATTTTATCTTTAGATGAAAAAGCAGGGGGCAGAATGACAGCTCAGGAAAAGAAGAAAACGTTGGCAATAGGAAGCCCAGATATACATACATGCTGCACATAGTTACTGTGGGAATATTGGAAGTTGCCTTTTCCATGTCAGACCATTGGCCCATCTAGCTCAATATTATCTATACCAGAAGGACAACATAGTGCCTTCCAGATGTTTCTGAACTCCAGCCGTCGTCATCCCTGGCCATTGGCCATGCTGGCTGGCACTTATGGGAGTTTTAGTTCAATAATGTCTGGAGGGTACCATGTTGACTTACCCTGGTCTACACTGATTGGCAGTGGCTCTTCAGGCTTTCGGACATGGGGCTCTGCCAGTCATACCTGGAAAGCAAAAGTGCTCTACCACTAAGCTGTCACACTTCCCCAGTTTTCTGTCACAAAACGTAGTGATGGCCACAAACTTAAATGGCTTAAAAGGGCATTAGACAAATTCATGGAGGACAATGCTATTAATGGTTACTAGTCATGATGGCTATGTGCTGCCTCTGAATACCAGCCAAGGAGGATGAGAAGAAGAAGAATTGCCCTCATGTTGTGGTTTTGGGTCTCCCAGAGCCATCTAGTTAGCCATTGTGAGAAACAGGATGCAGGATCAGACAGTTTCACCCAACAGGCCTCTTCTAACGTATCTGGCCACCATGATAACTGCTGACATATTACTATCAAGGCACATGGACAGACATTACTCCAACTGTTGACCGGATACCTCTCTGCAGGACCTTGCCAACCCTCTTTGTAGCAGAAGATCTGCTTCACAACTTAGTGTTACTGTAGTCCATTGCATGGCTGAGGATGCCAAAGGTTGGCTGGTTCAGGGTTATTTTTATAATTGGCCAAGCAGGCTGTTTAGCAGGTCAAAACTCTCATATGCTGCCTCTGATCTCCCCAGGTATCTGAAATGAAGCAACATATCCTACTTCTCTCTTCCTAATGTCTTCTACACATTCACAGCACTTGGGGGAAAGGGGCAGTTCTCACCTCACACTGAGCCACCACTGTACAGGAATGCATTCATATATCAGTAAAACAGCACACAAAGGAATCCACCTCAATGCAAATTATATGTACATAGTCACATCAAGATTATATTTTGCAGTGTTTTATCAATGTGCATTGATAAACACAGAGAGGGAGGACAATACAAATGAATTGAAGAAGTAGAAACCCATGCCAAAGTATACTTCTTCCAATTCTGGAATTATTTTTAGAATTTCCTATGAAGTACAAATGAAAGAAGCAGACAAAAGATGAAGAAATGCTTCATTTTTAAGTGTTGTTAGTACTTATTTTCAATCTAGTGCAATTTAAGAACAAATTTCACCATTTATTTAAGAGATAATGCAAACAATACAATGATCAGTGTACCAACCCCATCACCAAAAGGGGGGGGAAATGTGCCAGGAGCAGGGATTTGTCCAATGAAATCAAGATGTGATTATTATTCTCTTTCACCTGTACTTTGTTCTGTGCCTTTGTTTTGGCAAGGAATGTAAACATAGGCTAAGACAAAGAAGTAGGAGTGCAGATCCACACTCATTGGCTTGTTGTTTTAAAAGTATAACCGATTGTGGAATGTGGTAATTAAGATAAATAATCTAACAATAGCACAGCTTGTGTGCTGGCCTTTGTAATTTCAGGAAACACTATTGTTGTCTTTAAAAGACCCTGTAATAACTGAACACACCTTCTGTAATAAATTGTTGTTGTTTCTGTACCGGTTTGTTACACCCTTCCTACAGAGAAGGCAACAGAGGCCAGCACAAACATCCATTCAAGATTCCAATCTATAGAATGGAGACATCCTGCGATGCTCTTGCTATACCATGAAGCAGCAATTATATAGTTGGATGCCACCCACATACTTTTATTTTATTTATAAGAATATTTATAAACTGCCCACACATTTAAAAAAATCTACAATAAATGCTTTAAGACATCATAAAAGTATAAAATCACTTCTACCCGCATCACAGCTACCGAGTTACAGTTGGATATGTTATCTACTCTATGTTGTACATCTGTATTTTATAAATATTTCTAATAAAATATAGCTTCGATAAATAAGAAAGAAAACTTCATATCTTATAGTGGTAGAGTGCATGTTTTGTATGCAAACAGCCCTAGGCTCCATCCCAGATTTTCCAGCTCTCTAGTGTTATTGCTTTGAGGTGTTTGTTTTTTTCTTGCAATCAAGCAGTATATAAATTTTATGAAATAAAAATCATGAAAGATTAGGACTAACAGAGCAATCCTATCCCTTGATCCATTTGGCTGGAAGGCGTTGGTGTGTACCAGATGTGTCCTGCCATCCTGCACAGTAAGGGTCTGTCACTGCACACACTGAAAGCATAGTGGGGCACACACTACCAACAATGGTGTTCCCACTGGCACTAGTTGCCCTAAGTTTCCAAAATGGGGAAGAGCAGGGCCAGCAAAGGATCCATTAGATCCAAAGTTGTCCCATTTCCTTGGTCCCTCTGCTGTAGCAGCCTAAGAGTTGGTGCAGCAAAAAGAGGAGAATGAACTGCTCCCCCACCTTCTGTTGTCCTGACCAGCAGGAACCAGCAGAGATGGGAGTCTTTTGCTTCCTGTGAACACCCAGGCTGTGCTGAGAAGACCGAAGGAAAATGGTCATGTAGCTAAACTCTCAATGGGTGCAGTTAAAGTGAATTCTGTCACTTTAAAAAAATTCCTTCCAGTAGCACCTTAGAGACCAACTAAGTTTGTTATTGGTATGAGCTTTCGTGTGGTATCTGAAGAAGTGTGCATGCAAACAAAAGCTCATACCAATAACAAACTTAGTTGGTCTCTAAGGTGCTACTGGAAGGAATTTTTTTTATTTTGTTTCGACTATGGCAGACCCACACAGCTACCTAACTGTAATCTGTCACTTTAGAACAACAAATCCACTAAAAAAAAAAAAGGACTTTGTGTAGTTTGGAAAGTGTCAGGGAAATGCAGTGACAAGTGTGGGGTGGATGAATGACTAATGAGAAGCCATCTAAACACCCCGTAAGCAAATCAGAAAGAATGCAGAACAAATGCTCCATCATCCAGCTGCTTATTAATGGTCAGATATAATCTAATGTAAGTTTGGTGCAGGCAAATCAGCATGAATGCTCAATAATCAGGTCATCTGGAGGAGCCAAATAAGAGTGAGTTTTTGAGGCTGAAAAGCAGGGTACAAAGTGAAGGGGAGGAATTACAGTGAGAATAATAGTGTGGGGCAAGGACAAAAACTATATCCAGCTGTTTAATTACTGCACTTCTTGCCCAGCCATAGTTCTATGAAAAGTCATGTTTGCTTTCTTTCCTGCCCTATCCAACTCTGTGGCAAGACTGCTCCCGATCGAAGACACACACACACAAATTGAACGGGGAAGTAGGGATTCTGCCTCACCTAGCAACAGTGTGCTCCTCCAGTATGGCATTAATGTTTCATACTCCACTATGCTAAAAGCTTACTGAATTGACACATGAGCCTTTGCTAACAGTTCAGCAGCAGTAAGCAGTTTATATATATTATATTGTGCCATTTCCATAACCTCTGTATTATATTAATGAATAAACATAAATAAGTCAGGCCAAGAGAAAGGAAATTGTAATCACATCAAACAAAATATAGATATGTCTCCATAATAAGAGCAGTCAAATTATTATTTGCACTTAACTGTCAGGGGTTACCTTTACCTTTAAGCTATAGAACAATTATGGGCTAAAACAACAGAAAGTAAATGGAATATGAATTGAAAGCAGGGATGTGGAACCTCAGACAAAGGTGGCCTTCCATGCTTCTATATCCTCCACTTGGAACTCCCCCTAGGACCCCCTCCCTCTTGCTGGCCTTTATGGAGAGAAGTGGCCCACCACAAGTAATATGTTAGCTCTCCTACACACAAGTTGGAAAGTTTGGTGAATTGCCCCATTTCCTGTTTTTGCTTATCTGGAGGGGGAGGGAAATATATTTTTAATTACTATTTCTGTTGCCTGAGACTGACCAAGGCATATTCTGTATGAGATGTGTTGTGGTTGTGCTATCACCTTGTCCAAAATGCGTTCCAAGAGCAGTGATGGAACACCAAAGAGAAGCTTTCATTTCCCTATCATAGGCAAGAAAAATTGCTGAAATCAGGAGCCACTCTGTAGCCCTATGTGGTATGTTATTTTGGATGAGTTGCATGCTGAATGATGGAAGTAGTCCAATCAATGATGACGCTTTTGAATCTCTGTATCCTGACCAGTAGCTGCTGATGACACTTCAGGGGCCAGGCCTCTCCTACTGTTCTGCTCCTTGGATCAAACTCAGGTTAGGGAATGAGGAGTTGCTGTGAAGTGGCCAGTGGAGAGTTACTGGGCAGGAAAGGGAAGCTAGGTCAAATTGGCTAAGGATTAACTATTTCAGAAATAATATGTGAAAGGAAGTTCAGAGACAAGGGGATTCTGAAGTCTGGGTTAAAGGAAATTGAGGCATTGATGAGGGTTTCTGGAGAAATTAAGTAATCATAGCTGTCTGTGCAAACAGAGCTGCAGAGGTGACAATAAACGGTGAAGCAGACATAGGAAATGTAACATTTCCACGGCATTCCAGACAGAACAGCTGTTTTAATACTTGTCTCATAACGTAAGTAAGTTGAAGGCTGTTGCATTGACCTTGACTTGTCTTGGGAATGCATGTGAATATAGCACAGAAGCAAGCTGCCTATATCCTGATGATGTTTAGTTTAAGAACTAACTTTTCACTTGGGAACAAATTGCATTTTGTAGTCAATTATGAATATTCATAGTAAGCTTAATTGGGGCACAATTCAACCAGACTTAAGCACTGTTAAGTTCCATATATTTCAGTGGCATTTGGTTAAAGTTGGCATTGAAGTAATATTTTGAAAAGCGTGATCTTACGTCACTCCCACTGAAATGAAAAAACAAACAAACAAACCTCGAACTGGTGGAGGTATTCTGCAGGTTCAACCCATCACTTTAATTGTGTATGGAAGATGCAGATATTGGAGCCCTGCCATAATGTGTTCTTCCAATTTCATTCCAATTAAGAAGTGCACCAGCTGAGGTTTCTAGCCAGTCTGAAGCATCCAGTATTAAAAAGCAGTTCCACATAGAGTTTATTGCAATGATCTAACCTGCAGGTAATGAGGGGATAGAGGATATTTCCAAGATCTATATCTTTCAGAAACGACATGTCTTGGCACTAGTGAGAGACCATATTGACCCAATTCTGCACCCTAGGATTCCAAGTACAGTACAGTGTTGAATTAAATAATAATCTAGAGCACTAATTCTGAGTGATAAGAGAGGGCTGAACCCCATCTATGGCATAGATTCTATGCCAATTGTGTCACCCCACTACTTTTCAAAGTAGCTACTATGCTGCACTGTTATATTGCATGACTTTGTTTGTTAAATTCCTATCCCGCTTTTCCTCCTAAAGGAACCCAGGGTAGCAAGAATCATAATATTAAAATGATACAACTTTGAATAAAATGAAAGCATATTTAAATCATTTTTAAAAAACTAAAAATCACCTAAAACATCTACCGCATCTGAAAACATTTAAAAGCAATCACATGCCCTCATGGACTGGCTGAATGCAGAAGAGCGGTGGGAAGCACTGGCTGTGGAACCCCCTAGGGAACCCCTTAGAAACATCTTACTTCATCTCAGCAACATCTAACACCCAACCTGGCCAAGTGTGCTAGGCAGCACATGTGCGCTTACAACATTAATGTATCAACCACCCAACACATCCAAACACCTAGGGTACGAAGGGATACATGCATGAAATATGGTACTCTGTGTTCCTGTTGCATGGCTGGCCCTGCTATTGAGCAGTATGAGGTGGTCCACTTCACCCAACAGATTTTGGGGGTCCATGAATGAGCAGCAAATGCTCAACTATTTATTAGTATATTTTATCACTACAGACATGAAGCACCATTTGGGGGTTTTTTCCCCTTATGTCCAAAATGTTGTGGGACATTTCTGTCCCATTGTGTACATGGATATCTGCTTCAACAGGGGAATGTTTGAAAAGCTGATCTAATACTTGAAAGTGTGAAGTGCATAAGGTTGTACAGGGCAAGCTACAGCTAAGAGGAATGCTCACCACCCGCAAGTAAATCATCAGCAGGCACCATTTCCTTCATATTTTACTATAAGGATCAATGGTCTTTTGAAATGAGCCCTCTCTGTTATTGATGTGAATGAAAGCTGTTGTCCTGGTGCACATTATCCTCATGAGTAGTCTTTTAACTGCCAAAGTTTTCCTCAATGTGACCTTGACAGAGCATAGTATTCATGCTCAGTCCGTCTACAACATCTCTGTGCAAATTGCCCACAAAAATTGCCAATTAGCAGTAGCTGTTGCAGTCATTTTAATGCATGCTTTTGTGCACCAACTACTGAAATGAGCCTCCCCAAATGCATTTCGTGTTGACCACAAAGAACAACCATTGCATACTAATACCCCTTAAATATGCGGAGCTGGGGGGACTGAAGAGGAGGGCAACAGACAACTCTGTTGCATTAGCCATGGAAAATCTACCAGACATTCCAGTTTGAAGCATAACAACACATGCAACCCATTTCATATTAAACTCGCGTCAAACAAAAGGTATCTTTTTCCATTGAAGAAATGTTGGTGTGAGGGGTGGGAATGGAAGCAGCTGAGTCAGTATGCCATAGTTTGGTTGTTCTTGCAGAGGCAGATTTAGGAGAGCGCAACCAGTACAGTGGTTCTGGGAGTGGAGCCTCAGGGTATCACAGGAGATGCTGCAACAATGCCCATGAGAGGTGGGGGATGTGTTGGCATAGGGCAGATATGCTGCCTTGCCCTCACAATTGAGGCATCCAGTGCTGTGTGACATGCTTGTATCACATGTGTGACATGTCACTCACATGCCACACAATCTGCTGACTTGTCGCGTGCTTGTTGTGCTGCTTGCACACATGACGTGAGCACGTCGTATTATGTGCCCGAATCACGTGAGCATGTTGTGCAGCATTCATGCACAGTGTGCACACATTGCCATGGGACATTGAGGGGGCCCAGCCTCCTCCTTGAAAATTTCAGCGGGGCCCAAGGCCCCTCAAACCTCCCCCTGCACCAGATAGCACCCCTAGCATGTGGCATAGAGGCAGAAGGACTTGAACATCCAGCATTTTCCAAGCAAGCACCACAAGTAGAATTAGCAAAGAGCACAGAATAGACAACAACAAGGAGATCCATTACTTCATCATCCCTCTCCCAAAGCCCTATGGCTGGAGAACTTGGGTAAAGGCATCCCCACTGATTAGAAGCTAGTTCTGTTAGTCACAAACAAGCTGTCCTTCACCCCTTTCTTCACCTTGGCATTTTTCTTATATGATAAACTTGGGGCAAAATGTTTCCTTTTTTTTCAGACACACTGTTTGCAGTATTATTATTTTTTTGCTTAGTATCCAAATCTCCAAAGCATCTTGAATTGCTTCAGAGGCTTTAGTTCTGGGCAGTTTGGAAAGATCCCACTTTGGCTCAGAGAAGCTCCAAAATGTTCCACTTCAATTCAGGCTTCATCTGAATCCACTGTACACCCCTAGTACATTAATATGATATTGTAACTCAATCAAACACATGCTTTTTAATTTTCTGGTTTGTCAACCCTCTGTTGATTGCATATTATACAGTTGTGCATTTCAAGTTTCACAGAATAGCAACAGCATGTATCCATCACGATCGCAGTGTCAGGCATGGCGAAGCACCTGGCGCCACAGCATTGCGAAAGCAAAGCAGTTGCAAATCTAGTTAATCCTTTGGATGGAATACCACCAAAAGTAACATGCAAGATGCAGATGAATTTATTTTTTAAAAGGAAAGGGGGGGTGTACTGAATGCCTAATACTTCTTACTGGAGAAAGCCAAGGACTATGCAGTACCTAAGGACAACAATGGAGAGCGCAACTGTACAAACTTAAAATTGTGGAAGTCTTACTCAGTGTGACTCATAAGGAAATGGTAGGAGTGTCTGTCTCACTGAAATCAACAAACCCAATTGTCCATTGGATTATGGTTATTGTTGTGAAGTAACAAGGAATGTACATGAAGAGTAAGCAATTCTGTGTCTCTGCCGACCAGCCACCATGCACGTAAGCCTGCCAGCCATACACCATTGGCTCTCTTCAAAATCTCACACAACCAGGGCTTTTTTCAGCTGAAATTCACCAGAATTCAGTTCTGGCAACTCACAGGTGGGCAATCATTGCCATGATAAGAGAGCAAGAGAGGTGTTCATGGTGAGTTCCGGCACCTCTTTTTCTAGAAAAATAGCACTGCCCACAACTCCCTTTTAAAGTAGAGTACAAAACTATAGTCACTACCATATTAAACCCTTCTTGGTCATAAATACTATTACATGTTGTTCCACATCAACTAGATTGGCTAGACATTTTTATTACACCTGGAGGACAAAGTAAGTGGTCTTTGGTAGCAGGAAAGACCCTCGGAACACATCTGTAACTATTTTAAAGTTTGGTGGGCGTAGAAACAGTACCGTATGCTACCTAGGTGCCATTAGATTAAAATTTGACCCCGGCGTCTGATGAGTTGCATTACTTCATTAATACCATAATGAGGTAACTGCTTTGTCTTATTTTCAGTCTGGTTCGTGTTTCAGTGCTATAACCGGTGAAGGCTATAACGTGATGCTGATATTTTGTAAGATAGATTTCTTTGAACAGAGAGATAAAAAAATAAGCAAGTTAACACAAAATACAGTTCTAAATTCTGCTTGGATCAAAGTGCATAAAGGTCATTCACCCAACGTGCCTGAGTTCTACAGCAGTCTTTCCCCCACTGCTTAGGTGTCTGCAAGCTGAAGAGAACAATCTTTGAATAGGGCAAGCACAACATCATCTCATGCAGTACTTCTTCGTAGTGTCACAAGAGGCAGCCAGGCAGGCAGCTTGAAAGAACAAACACTCAAGAAGATCTCAGATTTGGCAAGAAGACAATAACTGAAGAACAGTTGCAGTAACGTGTGTAGGAAGTGAGCCAAGAAGAAAGCTTGCAAATAAGAAGAGAAGGTTCCCAGGACAGTAAATACACACACACATTGTGAATTTGGAGGTGAGGAGATTGCTTTACAAATCTTTCTTCTTGGGCTGGTGCAAAGCTGTTTTCTTTTGTGTGGTTCAACTATGAAATTTGCTACCATAAGATGTGATGGATGCTTTTAAAAGGGATTAGACTAATTTGTGGAGGATAAAGCTGCCAATGGCTACTAGTCGTGATGGTTATGTGCTACCGCCAATGTAAAAAGCAGTATATTTCTGAATATCAGTTGCTAGGAATCAGAAGTGGAAGACGTAGAACTGCACCCAGGTCTTGCTTGTGGGCTTCCCATTGCTAGCTGGTTGGTCACTGTGAGAACAGAGTCTTGGACTAGACAGACCTTTGCTCTGATCCAGCAGGTGTGGGGTAGGTAAACATGTAGCTGGGATAAACGAGGGTTTGCAGGCATCGCTATTCAGTGATTAATGTTACTTGCAAAGTCCTGTGCTAGGCAAGCATAGAAGATGATATGATCACATAATTCACACATTATAATTGCAGCTGGTACATCAACAGCACCATGTCCTGGACACACTGGCGGAGGAAGAGGGGGGCAGGGAGCGCCCCGCCCCTGGCAGCATGATCCCAGTGGGATTCCATCAACGCTGCTGCCCGCCTGCGCTGGGCACCCCGCCCCACCAAGCAGTGCGCCCCACCCCCAGAACGTGCACCCCGCCCCCTGCGGGTGTCCCGCCACGCCCCCAGGATGCACACCACGCCCCCTTGAGCGGCGCGCCCTGCCCCCAGGACACATGCCTGCTCTCCACCCCCACTGCCTGAGCATGAAGCTCCGCCAATGCCTGGACAGGGATAATTTGGCCACTTTGATTTATATGTTGGTAACCTGTGTGGAACCCTTGGTCTACCTGGCAGCAAGTCAGTATGCCAAGTCCCCAGTCCAGGGTCAAGCCACAAGGCCAAAGGTCAAACCAAAGGACAGTCCCACTGAGATCCTGGAGAATCCAGGCTAAGATCCATCAACATGGACAGTTGAGCAGACACAACACAGCAGCTCTGCTTCCCTTTTGTACTTTGCATACTGATTGCAGCACCTGGGCTTGATGAGGCATGTGACCTTCACCTGCTCCAAACCTACTCCAGCTGAGGAATCACACCACTCCTCCCAGAGCTAGCAAGCCCCACCTGGCCAGTTAAGGAGCTGGACTGTGGGCCCTTGCCTGCCTCAGTCACCTGGAGTACCCTGCCTGCTATTCCCTATGCTTCAAAGCCCACCGTGTTTGTGGAGACAGGTGTCCCTCTAGCTCTGGTGGTGGGCTCTGCCAGTCTGGTTCCTGTGCACCAACCCTCATTCCTTGTCAACCTGTGAGTACTTCCTATACCAACCTCTACTTACCCATTCCCTTCTTGCCTTGGTGTGTCCCCTCACCTGGATCCTCTTTCTCCTTCCCGTTGTCCTGCCAGTTCATGACTTATTGTAATGTGGTCTCTGTGTGGGACCTCCCTTGCAGCTGGTACAGAAGCTGCAGCTGGTACAGCTTGTTACAGCCCAACTGGTGTTCTTTATCAAGCACATATCACACCAGTGCTGAGGGATCTGCACTAGCCACTGAGCCAGTTTTAAGGTGTTGCTAAGTTCTAAGTAACTCTGGACCAAACTACTTGAAAGGCTGTCTTCCCCTCCAGTGCCCAGTTACTCCAGTGGGCCCTAGTACAGTGGTACCTCAGGTTAAGTACTTCATTCGTTCCGGAGGTCCGTACTTAACCTGAAACTGTTCTTAACCTGAAGCACCACTTTAGCTAATGGGGCCTCCTGCTGCCGCCACGCTGCCGGAGCATGATTTCTGTTCTCATCCTGAAGCAAAGTTCTTAACCTGAAGCACTATTTCTGGGTTAGCGGAGTCTGTAACCTGAAGCGTATGTAACCTGAAGTGTATGTAACCTGAGGTACCACTGTAAGGGGGTTTTGATCAGCAGATGAAACCCATTCACTTTGCCACAGTCCAATGATTATCAGCTTGTGGTGACATAGATGTGGCCTTTTCACTGGTGGCACCAGTGCTGTGGAATAACCTCCCTGATAATATATGAGAGGCCCATTAGTACTGGCATACCGCTGGCTCCTGAAAGAACACCTGTCAAGATTCCTTG
This sequence comes from Podarcis pityusensis, assembly GCF_964106645.2. Taxonomy (NCBI): domain Eukaryota; kingdom Metazoa; phylum Chordata; class Lepidosauria; order Squamata; family Lacertidae; genus Podarcis; species Podarcis pityusensis. Next base: position 42,922,907 of record NC_138034.1, on the reverse strand, counting down.
AACAACTTCTGATCTTATTGTTTTAACAGTTTCCCAATTGTTTTAATTGCCATGCTTTTTAACTGGCTTGTTTTAGTGTATATTTTAATTAAGGATGTTTTTTACTCTGGTGGAATTTTTATTATGTATTTTAATTATGTGTCAATTTTATGATGGATTTTATAGTTGTAAACTGCTTAGAAGCCACTTTGGCATATAAGCATTATATGAATTAGATAATAACACTTTAAGCACACCCCCAGCAAAATGTGCAGCAATGGTCCCTGTTAGAACATAATCCAGTACAACTGAACTATTTATAAACTAGAGTCTAGAAGTCAGGCTTCCCCATATGCATCTGGTTGGTCTCTGTGAGAATAGGATACTGGATTACATGGACCCCTGGCTGATCCAGCAGGCTCTTCTTAGAAGGATTCATCCAGTCTTTCTCTCCCCTGAAATACTCTGCTAATCAGGGCTAATCTCTCACCCAGGAGTGACAGTGCCTGGGTTAGGCTTTCTAGGCCAACACATTACTGGGGTTGTCAGAGATGTTTGCAACATCTTTCCTAAACTGCAAAGAGAAGGGTGGTAAATAGGATTTAAAACAGATGTAGCATAAACAAAAAGGTAAGAACAATTGTATCTGGCATTTTCCTATGGAGATGCAAAATTCAGAATCCCTAAGCCATCAGTGTTTAGACACAAAGGTGTTTACATCAAAATAGCCACCAGGCAGATTCTCACTACAACTACATAAGCCACACTTAGTTTATTTTAAAGAGCTGCTCAATGAGATAACATCATAAGAGATAAACATCTACAGGAGTTTTTTGTGAAGATCCCAGGAGGGACAGCAGTCATACAATGTTAATGTAGTACTCTTTATTACAAAACATGCAGTGCAGAACAGGACATACCTTCTTAAGTGGCAGACACTGGGAAAAAAAATCTTTCCAACTTTCACTTGTTTATTTGCTTGGTATATAAATGGCACCTTTAAATTCTGCAAAATGTTAAATGATGGTGTAACATGTGGCAGGGAAAGAGTCTGAGGAGGGGTATAAATGCTGCTCACACTATTTTTTTCAGTATAAAGTTTGTTCCAAGGGATGAAATGAAGTACTGTTGAAATGCAGTGCCATTTAGATATGTATGGTAAAATCAAGTACTTTGGTGGAGGGGAGCAAATCGCAAAAAATCTAGACAAAGAAATGTGGATGGTTATAGCAGTTTCAGACCAAGTGATATATAACAGCCTTAAAGACCTGGAGGGGAGATTTCAAGTTAACATTGGGAGAAACTTCTTGATGGTAAGAACAGTTCAACAATGGAACCAACTATCCGAAGGTGTGCTAACAGTCTTTGTTGTCTATCTCCATCAGTGGTGGAACTTGGGGTCTCCAATTTCAGTGGCATCCTGTGCAATGCCAAAATTCAGCACCCATCCCTGCCTCTCAGGCTCCATTCTAAATCACAGTTGTGGTGTTCCCTGCAGCACCAGTGAGGCTCCACACCCAGTGCAACCAAAGCAGCCATGCCCCCCAAATCTGCCTCTGCCTTGGTGCAGAAGTAGATCAGCCATCTCTTGGAGATGCTGTAGCTCTGGATTGCCTCTACCAAGTGGACACTTGGGATACATGAGCTGCAAGTCCCTGTCCACTTCCATGTTTCTATGATGCTACGATTTCTTTGCAGCTGAGTTAGCAGAGAGATGGTTCTCATCCCCAAGGCAGCATCTTTGATTAGCTGGATCGTGCTATTCTGGTGTGAACAATGTCTACATAATGAGCTATTGTTTCATCCTAATCAGTGCTGGCACTAAATTTTGGTGTGCTTGGAAAAAGATGTCCTCAATTGGCCCCTCCTTGAGTCAGACCAGCAGCCCTAAGGGAAAGGACAATGTGCTGTCACCCGCTTTCTTTCGTCCTGTCACTACTCACTTCCTTAGAGAGGATAGGTAGGCAGATAACAATAGCAAATGTGAAGCGCATCAAGGCCAGGGAGGTCAGTAGAGAGCCCCTTGTGGTGTATCCCCTTGGATATCGGCTAGGCCTAGGCCGATATCCAAGGAAACTGAGTCTCATGTACCCGTTACTTTAGAGAACTGCTAAAGAACTGCTGTGTGAGATTCAAGTATGAATTTCAAAGGATGGCTATGTTTCAGTTCCCGGATTGTTTCAGAAGGTACAAACTGGGCAAGTTCACCTTTTAATGAAAACGGAATTTAATTTTTTTTCCACTCTCCCACCCCCAGCAACACCTGCTAACTTCACAACCACTAAACTAAGGAAGTATCCATTCTACATGACATTATCTCCTAAAAGCCCTGTAACTGCTTATTTGTCTCCCATTCCTTCTTAAATGACGTATTATAAGGTCTTTTGCCACATTTGAGATGGAAACACATTTTATAGGGCGAATCCTTCACACCTTCTGACTCCATTAGACCCTGCATTTGTTGGTCGAATGCAAGCAGATTTGTTCGTTTCCAACTGTGTGTTTGCGCACAGATTTGCCATTAACTCATTCGTTTAGTCAGTACTATTTTTCTAGAAAAAGAGGTGCTGGAACTCACTATGAATGCACCCCTTGTTCCCTTTTAATGGCAATAGTGCTCACCTGAGAGGTCCTGGAACTCAGTTCCAGCTGGGGGAAAAAGCCCTGTTTTTAGTGAATATCATGCCACATTTCCAGCACATGAATATCATGCCACATTTCCAGCACATCACAGTGCTAGGGGGTTGTTCCATTTGTGGCATGAGAGCCCACACACAAAGAATTTACTTCATTTCTATCTGGAAATCTGCTGGAGTGAAACAGCGTCCGCCTGAAAAGGTTTCCACAGCAGAAGCAGCACTTGAAATCATGTGTTAAAAGGAGAAAATAAGTTGTTAGTGTACTTTATCTTTCACCAAACATAAACAGGCTGTTTGACCCTGTGGGAGAGCCGTGGAGATAGGAAATGCTATCTGAAAGAGGCCTATTTCAAGCCTACTTCCCACGACATGTATCTCCCTGCCACTGGATGCCCAGTGTCAGAAATGACTTGTGCTGTCATGCTCTGTGGGAAATATGTGGGAAGAGAATTTGCTTCCATGTACCTATATTTAGTATCAAGTTATAGATTCCATTCATGTCAGTTGGGCATAGGGATGCTTAACTTTCTGTTGATTGTATTCCAAGAATATAATCTGCTGGAATGAAATAGTGTGGGTTTAATAGCTGCAGTGGCAAAAAGAAAACAAAGGAGGAAAAATCATCTCCTGCTATTTCTGATAACTTGCTTTGTTGCTGCTGCAACTGGTGGGGCACACTGTGTGCTTCTGTGCCACAAGTAGGGCAGAAATTGAGGCACCATTTGAATGCGTTCACTATGCTCCTTTGAATGTAGATGCTGCAAACAACATTCATCCTACCTGCCTCTGCCAGTTGTGACATCACTGCAAGGAAAGAAGGGGTTTGCTGACATAGTTTGTGCTACAGTTGGCAGACGTTGTTGAATCCCATAGATAGATGATAGACAGACAGACAGACAGACAGACAGACATAGATTAGATAGAGAACAATTTCTCAAAAACGCTGTATAAAGAGGAGGGTCAAACTTAGAAGGTAATAGTAACTGGGTTATACCACAATTGCAAAAAGATGTTTTCTCACATCATATTTAAAACAATTTTAATTCAGAAAAAAACAAGTATCAAATGCCAGGAAAATCATTGGGTTAGGCACTTTGTCTGTCCAGTTTGGGTCAATGACTGACATTCCAAGCACCTGAAGTAGAACCTGCCTTTACACTATACAGTGTTGGGCGAGGCAGGTCAATCCACTCTACAAAATGTTAGCAACAAAATAACTAGTTTCACCGGGGGGGGGGCAGGAATATTTTTTAAGCCGAGAACATCCAGCAGTTAATTGCTCACATAAGAAGAATAAACTGGTGGTGCTGTAATTGAATTTTTATGGAAATAAACAGGTGGCAGATTTACTGTGGTTGTGGGATAGCAGGGGGTGAAATGTTGCAGTCATATTAACCTGTTTAATTTAATAGTTTTTATACTCCTCTCTCTCTCTCTCTCTCTCTCTCTCTCTCTCTCTCTCTCTCTCACACACACACACACACACACACTGTGTCACTAGCTTGGTGAACTGTGTGCCAAATATAAATCACTACAATTGTATGTCAATGTGCTGAATGGGAATAAGGCCTTGTGCCAGGTTCTATCTAGCTGCCATGTTTATTAATTAAGCAGCAGGAAGTTTGAGAAACAAAGTTTGGGTCCAGCAAGAGAGGCACAGAGCATCATGTTAGATGCAGGAGGGAACTGGCATCCTTCCCTGCAAAGGCAGATTCTGTTCGTGGAGCAGGTCTCAAAATCTCACAGCCCTGCTACTTATCAAGTAGTTTTGCATTATGCTCCCCCATAGTGGAGAAGCATTGCCACTGCAGTGAAAATAATTTGGACTGCACTCTTCAATAGCCTGTCAGAGGTTTTAAAAGGTAGGGAGCCTTCTAGCCGTCAGACAATAAGAATTTTACCTTATGTATGCAGTTCATTTGCCTCCAGCTGCTGGGAGGGGGGAGTATAATGTGAGATAGGGTGGCCAATTTAGCTGTTTTCATGCATTATTAGAGTGAAGTAGAAGGGGCTGCAGGCTCATGCATCTGGCTCCAGTGCCTATGTTGCTCTACTCCTCCCAACTCTTCCTTCAGCTACTGAATCCCGCCCAGGACAAACTTCCTAAAACACAAACTTAGAGTTCATAGAATACAACAATAGCCTCCAACAGTTGCCAGTATTTCAGGGACTACATTGCATTGCTTGTATTTAATGCCAGCTTAATGTCACTGTGTATAACTGTGAGTTGGCACAGCAGTTCAATCTACATCATTGCTTGTGGCCCATTCTATTCTAGCCATTTCTATGCTAGAACTTCTGAGCTATTTCCTTCTGAGCTATGTATTTCAACCAAAAGCAAAAACCAGAAAGCCAGGCCTCCTCAAAGACACCATTGCCAGCTGTGCCCCACTCATTTCCTCTAGCAACACAGTTGCTGGTCATTTATCTAAAATGGCATGCAATGGTTTTGCTGCTTCTTTCTTCCAACTCTGTGGGCCTTCTCTCTTAATGACCCATTTTTCACATTTGTCTTTTGGTATGTTTCGGACAATTTGTTGGTATGCCAACAAAGGTCCGTATAGTAAAAGCTATGGTTTTCCCAGTAGTGATGTATGGAAGTGAGAGCTGGACCATAAAGAAGGCTGATCGCCGAAGAATTGATGCTTTTGAATTATGGGGCTGGAGGAAACTCTTGAGAGTCCCATGGACTGCAAGAAGATCAAACCTCTCCATTCTTAAGGAAATCAGCCCTGAGTGCTCACTTGAAGGACAGATCCTGAAGCTGAGGCTCCAATACTTTGGCTACCTCATGAGAAGAGCAGACTCCCTGGAAAAGACCCTGATGTTGGGAAAGATGGAGGGCACAAGGAGAAGGGGACGACAGAGGACGAGATGATTGGACAGTGTTCTTGAAGCTACCAGCATGAGTCTGATCAAACTGCAGGAGGCAGTGGAAGACAGGAGTGCCTGGCGTGTTCCGGTCCATGGGGTCACGAAGAGTCAGACACGACTAAACGACTAAACAACAATGTTTCGGACCTTGGATCCTAAGTCAAATGGGAAGGATCGATGAAAATCTGAAGACATCACTAGTTTGGGACTCTCCTTTCGATTTTAAGAAAGGACTTTCCTGTAATAGTTCTTGTTCACCTGTGTCATATTGAGGAATATATATAATCTCTGTAATTTCAGTATGGTCTTCACACTTGTTATTTGTTGTATACAGCAGTGCCACTCAGCTGGTGTTAAGGCTTCTGAAAGCAGAACAGAGAGGAAAGAATTTTTTGGCACACACATGAATCTCATCCCCACACACTGAATCTGCTCCAGAAGGTTGAGGGACACCTCATAGCTGGTTTAAGGGGAATGGAGACTGCAGAGGAAGGGAAAACTTCTGTAAATGGATACAGTACAAACCTTAATTTCTGCTGTTTTCTTCTCAATGTCAGTGAGCTTCAACTCTCATTAACTGGAATCCCCATAATATATGTCATCCTATAAAGAAATCATTCTCCTGTATTTGCAGTTCATAATATATCTTCTATTGGCCAAATGGAATAGTTCCTGAGTAGAGATGTGGTGTCTTGATGCAATGTTGGCATTACAACAGGAATGAATTATTTAATCTCATTAGAGCAAGTGTGCACAGACTTTACTATATAAAACCTAGAAAGTCTACCATCCATTTATTACATTCCAACGAGACAGGAAAACAGAAGGCTAACTGAGCCTCTCATGTCAACGCAGAAATAACTGGTTGGGTGGATTTGGTTTGGTCATGACTGCGATGTGTATATGCATATATTTAAAGAATTTATAACCCCACACACATTAGCCAAAAAGATTTCCAGATTGGCTTACACAGGATGTGTAGTAAGATAGTCCTTGCCCTTGGGATATCTCATATGAAATAACTATCTCGTGCAATAGCTTTCTAAACAGGAGAGGTACTTTGTAAAGTCTATTAAGGTCGATGCCCTCTCAACTTTCTTGGCAAAGAACCTTGGGTGAGATTGTAGAAATCTTTGAGGTTACAGCTGTACCAATGATGCCACCTTGTGGTCAACAGTATCATAAAAATGTGGAACAGAGGAGACCAAAATGTCAGTATCTTTCATTTTAAAGAGAGAGAAAATGTGCAGATTTTGAACCAGACTTTAACAGAAGACAAAGAAACATTCAAAAATAAAAGGCAAACCATAAATATGTAGAAAACTTTAATATATTTGAGATGGTCTTTCCGGAAACACATTCTAACTGGCAATACTTTTCTACTGAGAGTATGCAAAAACGTCAATTTAAAATGAGCTTGTGATTAGTCAAGATGCCATATTTATACTACTAACTGAAATAAAACTATTGTTCCTCTTATTGCAACAATAAAGTATTAAATATTTTTAAAGTTTTATCTAAATAAATTGTCAACAGTCAATGTAGGACACAATCTCCTGGTGGACCTCGATTCCAGAAAGAACCCCTATTGGGAAATAAATAAATAAATGGAAATGCTTAGAAAAACTATTTCGGAAGGGGGAACAGAAAAAGGTGCTGCTGCGACCAACTGTGTGTGTGAACAAAAAACCCCTGTGATATTCAACCTGATACTAAATATACTTACTTGGAATTAAACCCAATTAAGTTCAGTGGGGCAGATGCCTGTGTTGCTGTGTATAAGGGGGCAGTTTCCATCTAACAAAATAATAAGCCAAACGCAAATACAAACACACCCTTAAGTAACACATTACAATGAGGCAAATTTGTATAAATTGACATTCAAATTATATTTGCTCTTTGTAAAATCATTAGAGTGGGCCTAGCTGTCTGATAGTCCCATCCTTTTTTCTTTTCTTTTTTTCTTTTATACTATCTCAGCTGGGCACTTTATTTTTGCCTATTCAACGACCTGTGCTTTTATGCCAAAGGCCATTTTCCCGTTATCAAAACCAGATTAATCCAAACTATCGCAAGGTGGTGCTTCATTCTGAGCGCCTCCTCCAAATCCTATAGTTAACTGACACTATACATGATAACAGGGAAACCAGTGCTATTTTTCTAGAAAAAGAGGTGCTGGAACTCACCATAAACACCTCCCTTGTTCTCCTATAATGGCAATGGCACCTACCTGAGAGGTGAAGGAACTGTGTTCTGGTGAGTTCCAGCTGAAAAAAAGCCATGGGGAAAACAATTGTATAGATGACCTCACTCCATCTCTCCCCCAATTGTACAAATTACCTACCCTCACCCCCCCAAAAAAAGTAATTCGAGGACAAATCCACCAAATATGGAGCAGTCAGCTTTGGGTTGTGAATATTTCTAACATTTATCACAAACATTATTACACAATTTTAAAAAACCAATCAGGAGTCACCTGTAAACAAAGCAGCATTTTAGAGTTGTTTTCTATTTTCTATTCCCCCCCCCCCCCCACACACACACAGACAGTCTGGGACTTTTGCAGATACTTGCAAGTTTCCTATAGAGGTCTGCTTGACCACTCTGGGGGGAAAGACCAGCTAGGCCTTGGGTCTGATACAGCAGTGCTCTTATATTTTTTGTTCTTATGATCTGGAACTTTTGAGAGAAAGAGAGAGAGAGAGAACATTTAGACTTCTTTGTTCTCTTTTCTTTATTACATTTATATACCAACTTTTCTCCAAGGAGCTCAGTTTAGGCATTACGCGTGAGGTGGCCCCAGTAATCACTTGCACCACTGCCATATTCCCATGACACTGGCAAAGCCTGTGTAAAGTTTAACAGCACAGCACCAATTCCAAGTCGAAAGTGCATCTCATCCATTCACGAGGCAGTCATTCAGCTTGTCCTTCGCCTATCCCTTTTCTGATCTTGTGTTGTTCTAGACATAACACAGTGGAAGTAGACTGGACTATATTTCATGCACATATATGACTGGCACTAAGGGACATTCCATCTGTTTTTTGCTCTCTCCTTCGCTTACTGATAAAAGAGGAAGGACAGATTGTTGATGAGCTCTTTGAAGCAAAGGCCTCTTTCCTACAATTAAAGTCTATAAATTATTCCTTTAGACAATATGCATGTATCTCTTGCATCAGTTCACAAGTATTTCTAGTAAGCTAGAATTAGCGATATACTATGCAATGTTAAAACACGGTTTAAAACACAGAGTTGTAGCTGGATGCCTTTAAGAAAACAAAAACAACCTAAATGCATTGAATGAGAGCCTCTCAACGATTGTATGTCCTTCCATTATATGGGTTTTAAATCTGTGTATACATCCCTTGTTGTGTCATTCAGATATATTTACCATATAAACTGTGTATGAGGAATGCTAAAGGTTAAATTGTTGCTGACAGAGCGATAAAGGAATAATGGAATGTGATCGATGTGCACAAGCCATAATGCTATAATGGAGGCCAGGGGCACAAGACGAGCACTGATACATCCACAGACACATAGATCACAAATATGTTTCTACTTATTTTCTGCAGTGCTTAATACCAGTGGCATTCTGCTAGTCTTAGGCAAATGGCACAGAAGAGGACACATTTCTGGGGCATTGCCTGTAAATCTGAAATGAATGTAAAACTAGGATAACGCTCAAAGTTGGCATTAGGTATTTCTGGATCATTGTGAGGGGGAAGTTCAGTACATGAACTTCAGATCCATCATTGTGACCCTTAGCATTGCTTGCTGCATCATAAAACATTTAAATTGTACTTTCCCCCTCCAATTCTTGTGTTGGTGTAGCTGTCAGCAGAGGCAAAAACACAGAGTCAGCAGTCCTCTATGAAAGAGTCCACTATGAAAGATAAGTCTCCAAATTCCTAGCACCTTGAATTCAAATATATTTTAGCAGCCTTCATGCGTGAATCTTATAGAAGAGGGATCATTATGTTGTGTTGTGTTGTGTTGTGTTAATTGAATTCTATATCGCCCTATACCTGGAGGTCTCAGGGCAGTTCACAAAAAATATCACAATATATAAAATAAAAATAAAAACAATAACCCAATCATACCCTCCAAAAATCCATGCATTGGCATGAGCTTCCGTCTTTCGGTCCCAGCTCCTGCCCACCTAGCAGTTTGAAAGCACCCTTAAAGTGCAAGTAGATAAATAGGTACCGCTTTATAGCGGGAAGGTAAACGGCGTTTCCGTGTGCTGGACAGCGCTGGCCCCCGGCCTCTTAAGTGAGATGGGCGCACAACCCTAGAGTCGGACACGACTGGCCCGTACGGGGAGGGGTACCTTTACCTTTTACCCTCCAAAAAAGAGCCACATTTTAAAAGGGTATAGGATGTTGATCAGATCAACCAAATGCCTGGTTAAAAATGAACATTTTAGCCTGGTGCCTAAAGGTGTATAATGAAGGCGCCAGGTGAACTTCTCTGGGGAGAGCATTCCACAGATGGGGAGCCACTGCAGAGAAGGCCCGTTCTCATGTTGCCACCCTCTGAACCTCTCAAGGAAGGAGCACATGAAGGAGGGCTTCAGAAGATGATCTCAGGGTCTGAGATATTGTGGTTCTGAACCATTTAAGGCTTTATAGGTCAAAACCAGCACTTTGAATTGGGCCTGGAAACTAATTGGTAGCCAGTGCAATTGGATCAGGATCGATGTAATATGCTCAAACCGCCTTGCTCTGGTGAGCAACCTGGCCGCTGAATTCTGAACCACTGAAGTTTCCAAACTGTCTTCAGAGGCAGCCCTACTTATAATGCATTGCAGTAACCTAACCTTGAGGTTACCAGTGCATAGACAATATTACTAGGAGTGGGGCCACCAGGCATCCATGCATTGGCATGAACCAGGAACCACACAGATGTCTTTGAGCAGAGTTAGAAGTGTGCCCTAATACCTGATGGAGGGATAGCAGTGTCTCTCCGCATCTCGGCCCAGTAAAGTCTCTTTCACACTGATAATGAGATTCACATAATTGTGTTTGTCAATCACTGTTCCATTTTTGCTCTTGGTGCTGCTTTGCTTCTTTCCTCTTTGGTATTCTGTGTCCATCTTCCTCGCTACCTTTAGGACACGCAGTACGGTGCTGGAATCAATAGGGACTACTTAGTAAGTAGTAACACTGCAAGCCAGCTTTTGTGCTGTACCTCTACATATGCCGCATTCCTTCTTTCTTCTCATTTAAGCTGCTACAGAACAAACAGCACACATCTCTAGTCGATCTACCACTGGGGAATTATGAGACAGTCTGATCAGCCTTCTGTTATTTCCCTTTTGCAGAGAGACGTTTTATCGTATGTTTCTCTTCTTTAAGAAACAGCCACATTCAAAAGGCAAAGGCATATAGCATAATGGCTTGTGGTGTGTGAGCTGGCAGGTACTTTGTTCTAACTCCATGTCAGCTACACATCCTTTGGTCACTTCTAGATGACCTGAGTGCTCACTGGAAGGACAGATCCTGAAGCTGAGGCTCCAATACTTTGGCCATCTTAATTAGAAGAGAAGAGTCCCTGGAAAAGACCCTGATGTTGGGAAAGATGGAGGGCACAAGGAGAAGGGGACGACAGAGGACAAGATGGTTGGATAGTGTTCTCAAAGCTACCAGCATGAGTTTGACCAAACTGTGGGAGGCAGTGGAAGACAGGAGTGCCTGGCGTGCTCTGGTCCACGGGGTCACGAAGAGTCAGACATGACTAAACAATAACAACAACAATGGCAATTGCTGTGTCCCAGAGGACTCCTGATTGACTACCTGTAAACAATCAGGGAGAGGGAGAGGGTTAATAGAGGAGTGTTCAGTCCTGATGCCCTCCCTAGATTTGTACAATAGGGGATGCTTTTAAAAAAAAAAAATGGTCCTCTATCCCCTAGAGACCAAGGTGGAACCTACTTAACACACAGTGGTTTGCTGATTGAGTCCAAGCATGTGGAGGTTTGCAGCTGATAGGAAATAGGAGACAGAAATTGAGACTGGACCCCAGAGAGAGTGAGTGAGGGATCTGATTATTTGGGCTGGGGGATAGAGAGCGGGGGCTCTGGTCCTGCAGGGGGTTGTGGGAGAGTACAGTCCCATTTGCTCAAGATGAAAAAGCATCCATGCCTTTGAGTCAGTGTGGTGTAGTGGTTAAGAGTGGTAGACTTGTAATCTGGTGAACCGGGTTTGCATCTCCGCTCCTCCACATGCAGCTGCTGGGTGACCTAGGGCTAGTCACACTTCTTTGAAGTCTCTCAGCTCCACTCACCTCACAGAGTGTTTGTTGTGGGCGAGGAAGGGAAAGGAGAATGTTCACCGCTTTGAGACTCCTTAGGGTAGTGATAAAGCGGGATATCAAATCCAAACTCTTCTTCAGTATATGAAATATTGCATTTCATATTTTTGGTGCAACAGATCAATTAACATATGTAGCTAAAATTTAAATCACTACCTAATCTTATGTATGCCTACTGCTGCAATATGTAGACCAGGGTGGCCAACATGGCACCCTTCAGATGTAGTGGTGGCCAATGCCACTTGGGAATGGTAAGGTGGAAAGTTGGGAGGCCAACAGTAGGTGGAGTCAGAGGTGATGTCAGGCAGAGCCAGCAAATTCTAACTTTGTCCCCATCCTCCTCCCAGCTGAGTTCTACAAAGGCAAAGCAGAGACTAAGGAGGAAGAAACAGATGGCTAAGGCCAGCCCCTAAACTAGTTGCAATTAAGAAGAAAGGTGGAAGGGGGGTTGGCTGAGCACAAACTGAGGTTAGTTGGACAGTACTTTGCCCGACTATACCAGCCTCCATTGTCATCAATAATTTTGAATGACAACTCCTATCATTCTGGCTGAGGCAAATGCCAAATGCCTGGAGGACATCATGTTGGAGATGGATAGAAATAACAACACTGACCTATTTTATAGGTCCATTATAAATATTTCTAAATTTTTATATTATATTTTATACACACACACCCCTGGAGCTTTTCAAGTGTTCTATGCAAACAATGGCCATTATTAGTGTGGCTTTCAGGAACCTGGCAAAGTAGTCTTTACTCATTGGGGGAGCACCTAATTAATTAAAGACCTTCAGAAGGCTGTGCCCTCAGTGTGTCATCTTCTGAACTGTACGGCCTGGTGGCAGTAACTCATTCTTGCTACCAGTGTCCTGGTGATGTTAGATTGCCAGCCAGCCCTCAATGAGCAATGAATCATCCTTTCCTGTGAGCCCTCTGTCTCAAGTCATGTATCCCATGACAGACAGGTTGCCTGCAGGGGTGAGAAACATGAAACCAAGTTTGTAAGCCATCACTTTTGCAACCTTTGCAGGTGTACAGGAAAAAGGCGTGGAGGCATGAAGAATCTAGATAAGGCTAGTCTTGTACTTTAGGAGCATCTGACAGGTAGAAAGTTAAATCTTTTAAGTTTCTGTTTACTGCTCCTGTTGTTGAGACAACAGAAAGGTAAACGGCTACAAGGATGTTTAAGGTCAGGTTATTAAGGCATTCGTTCTTCTAGGGAATACATATTAAATGCATTTAGATGTATATTCACCTAACAAGTCCCACCAGTCAAAATCCTGCATGGAGACTTATGGTTGCATAATGGGGCTTTGCACCCTCTCTTCCCCACCCCACCAAAATTAACTCTGGGAGGTCAGGAGAACTCACAGGACAGCACACAGGGGGATGAGGGGGGAATCATTTCATCTGCCAAGCTGAAATGCTTGCACACATCATGGCGTAATATTGAATTCCACCTGTCAGGGAACCGCCATCATCTCAGAGGCGACAGGTGGAAGGGCAGCTGTGTTACAGTGAGCCTCCGAAGATCTTGCGAATTAGTTCTTCCTCTGGCGAGGAGGGAAGCCACACCTCCAGTGGGAAGGGGGTGCAAGGATCAGAAGATGCTAGGGAGAGCCTGAACACCGAGCCTGAGCAAAGCGGAGGGGAGGCGAGTCCCCCTTTGCCAGCGCCTGTTCTGCGCAGTAGTCTTTGGCGCAGAGAGGGGAGGAGAAAGTTGGGGGTCACACAGTTGTTATGCTGGGGAAGGTATAAGGACCGCCCACTCCCAGATTCTGCTAGCGAGTAAGCAGACATGGACTTGCGATGCTCTGCACTGTAAATAGTTTGTATAGATAATAAAGCCTAAAAAAGACAGGTTGGAGTCTTGCCTGTTTGCTCTCGAGCAACCATATCAACACCTGACACCACCCATTCATCTCAACGACTTTGATGCAGGCATGTTGCTTTTATGTCTCCAAGCCATGTCACTTTTTCTGGGAGAGGGAAGGGTATTTATCAATGCATAAGATTGTTCTTATATCAAAAATAAACCATCAGTACATCATCATGAACTGGCAAGATGATGGGGAGGAGGAAGAGGATCCTGGTGAAGGATGTAGTCAGGACTGGGACACACCAGGGCAAGCAGGGGATGGGGAGAGAAGGACTCACAGGGTGACAGAGGATGGCAAGGGGATGGAGGTCAGTGCACAGGAACCAGAACAGCAGGATCCATCAGCAGAGCCAGAGGACCCCACCTCAACCCTGTCTCCACAAACACAGCAGCCTCTGAGGCATGGACAGCAGCAGGTGGGGAGCTCTAGGAGGCTGAGGCAGACAGGGGCCCACAGCCCAGCTCCCTAGCTGGCCAGGTGGGACTCTCTAGCTCTGAGATGAGTTGTGTGATTCCTCACATGCCTCATCAAGCCCAGATGCTGCAATTAGTATGCAGAGTACAAAAGGGAAGCAGAGCTGTGGTGCTGTGTCTGCTCATCTGCCCAGGTTGGTGGCTCCAGGACCTCTATGGGACAGGGGTTTGGGTTCGACTCTTGACTGTGTTCTGACTGCTGGACTTAGCTACTTATATTGACCCTGGACTGCGTTTCCTGACCTTTGGAATTTGGATTTTGGACTTTGCTTATGTGGCTTGACCTCCAGACTTTGGACTTGACATAGTGACTTGATGCCAGGTAGGTCAGGGGTTCAGGATACAGGAAGAACATATTTTCAATTTATATGAACTAAGTCTATGGGCCCTGGCAGATGTCCCTTTTATTATGCATTCATGATGAATTACACTCAGGTTGCTATTGGGACAGTCATATGTGATCTTGCTTTTAGCACTACTTGTACCTGCAAATGTTTTGGGGTAGTTGCACCTCTTCAATTTCAACCAGTGCGTGTCCTGTGATTTCCTGCTGAAATGTCCCATTGTTTTATACCACAATTATTCTGGTTTGTTTTTGTTACAAAAAGAAATCATATATAAAGTGCACATTTAAAACAGCAAAATTAACAAGAGAATAAAATATCCTGCCAATGGTGGTTCATGGCGGGCAGCAGTTGTGGAAGCTCAGGCTCGACGATCTGGGTCTGCGCTAAGAGACAGCCAAAGTGGTCGCTGGTCTCTTCAGCAGCCTCAGCTTTTGTAGTTGGAGTCAATCAGGACCATGCCCTGCCAGGCCAAGTGGGGAAAGGCCTGCAAGGCAGGGAGCAGGTCTTCTGGGACTCACAGCCACTATTTTTGGGTAAGTGATTCATAAATGAAATAAGTACAATAAAATAAGTATAGGCCAATGAGTTAACCGTCAGTCAGAGTTTAAAATTGTTGCAGGGGTCTGGCTGGAGGAAACAAAAGGCTAGGCATAACACTGTCTGAGTCAGTTATTGGTTGGGGTCAAGGAGCCTTGGAAGAGAGTGTGGAGGAAGACCCAGGGGAGAAGACATACATAAGGAATAAGAAAGGAGTCAGAGGAAGCAACAGAAAAGCAGCAAGCAGTGGCTATCCAGAGGAAAAGAAGGCAGCAGAAGAAACACAACAGAGCTGAAATTACCATGCAGAATCTGAGAATGCAAGTTCCAGGGAGAGAGAAAATTCTGAAGCAAGCATTCAACAAAGCAAAAGCTGTGCCCATCAGCCTTGAGCAGCTGAGCTCAAGAAGCGCTGGTGTCACCAGGGATCTGCGACTGATGGAGCCTCTTCTGTGCTGCATCTTCACCAGTGTGACCCTGACCAGAAGGAAAGCTTCAGGCTTAAACATCTGAGCAAGTTAGGATAAGGGAAACTGGCTAATAGTATAGGTTACAAAACTGACATATGTCAGGGTAAAAGACATTTCCTTAAGGTTTCAGCAACATCTTGCGCATATAGGAAGCAAGCACTGAACAAAACCTACTTTTAATATACAACCTGTTAAGTAATATGAATCTTATGTTGTACATAAATTTCAAATGATTAAATAATATTAGATTTGGTTCACTTTAAATAAATCTTCCTGTCTTTCTCGGGCCTGAAACCTCACAAGGGTACCTGTATTTAAAAAATAAATAAAACCAGAAATGGTTGGTAGCAGTGGACATTAAGGAATAAGCTTAATGCATTCATTAAGTGCATTCATCACATAGGTAAAAAAGAGTAAATGACCCCTAGATGGCAGAAGGCAAAGGGAATCCTACACAAAAGAGTGATAGGAGAAGTAGGAATCTTCCACAGGCCTAGGGTTGGCCCTCAACTATCTGTGTGCAGCCTTTGCATATAGAAATGTACACATTCATGGTTCTTCCCATCATTGGGAGCCTTGCTTTTCCCACATTCTCCATTGTGTGCAATGCACAGACAGCCCTCTGTATATATAGTTATACACAGGCACCACACACACATTCAGCCTGCTCCCATTTCCATGCAGATGTATTCGACTTGGACATGTCGTGAGTGGAGTACTGGGCTAAGAGTGACCAAATAGGACAGCCTGAACTGGGCGGAATGGAATGTGTTGTTTTATTGACCAGGCAAAGGTAGAAATACAAGCTCCTAGAATTTATACAAGGCCTACACAATCCAGAGGCTTCTTAACTTCCTATCAATTCATAAGGGTGGCTGCTGAATACTCTCACTGCATTCTGCTCACAAAGGGTGCTCTGAGGTCTTAGCACACATAGCCCAGAGTAGATCATTAAGCCAGTTATATGGTTCATACTCCAGACCCTTTGTCATGGAGCAATCTCACATCGAAATGAATGAGATTGGTCACAAATGGTGTGCACCATTCTACATTATAGTATTTGAAGTCACAATTCTGATTTTCAGCGCATAATTTTCTGGCTGAAAACACACAGAACAACTAAATAGGACATCTGTGTTACAGATAGATTTTTAAACCTTTGGGATACTTTTCTGTCCTCAAAGTACAGGTTTGAAGAACACATCAGAGAGAACATGCCGTTATAAAACTAGACAGAGAGATAAGCCACATGTAGTGACAGTAGGGGAGGTGATCTCTTACCAGAACGTCTAATAAAAAGGGGAAAATCAATTGAAGCAGGTGTACCAGACACATATTTCCAACATAGGAAGAAATTATAGATTTAAAGTGATTATCTCCATCAGCCTGTGCTCTGTGAGAAAGGTACAATTTTCAGGCACGGTGGCCTTCATGCTTCACTCATCTCATTATTCCTTGAAGCAGTGCACTTGGTGGAGCAAGGTAATAGACCTTCATCATAGCTTTTAACCCCGAGAGCTCACCCTCAGCCTATGACAAAGTAGCAGACAGGTTAGCTTTTGCACTGTGACAAGTTTCCTCAGAAATGTAGCACATACAGTGGTACCTCTGGTTAAGAACTTAATTCGTTCTGGAGGTCCGTTCTTAACCTGAAACTGTTCTTAACCTGAGGTACCACTTTGGCTAATGGGACCTCCTGCTGCTGCAGCAGCCTGGCCACACGATTTCTATTCTCATCCTGAAGTAAAGTTCTTAACCCGAGGTACTACTTCCGGGTTAGTGGAGTCTGTATCCGGAAGCGTTTGTAACCCGAAGCGTTGGTAACCCTTGGTACCACTGTTGGAGGTGGAGAGAAATACATTATGCCAAAGGCTGACATAGCACTGAAAGGCCAAACTAGAGTCGAGGCAGGAGACAATCATTGCTCAGGATTTACTTGACTTCTTACTCCAAAGGAGCCAGCTGGGCCTGCTAATTTTTTATGCCATTCCCCCCCCCCTCCCCACATACACACACACACACACACACACACACACACACACACACACATTGAAGCTGATATTTGGGTATCATACCCTTGTTCTAATATGCCAACCTATAAGATTCTATATGGAGCGCGTGTCTCTTCCCCCACCCCACCCTTGGCAAATAGGAACTATTCAGATACGGGAAATTATGCAGTTGGAAAGTGTTAACTGGTCTCCATGCACTGCTTCTCCAGTCCCATAACCAACCCTATATGCTGCTTTGAAGTAGGAAAAAACAAGCATGGGAGAGACTGTTCACATTATCTCCCAGATCATGTTTAATTGAGCCTTAAGAATATGAGGCAGATGATTCTCTGCCTCAAATCTAACTTCAGCTCTGAACAGTGGCAGGCAAGCCCCTATTCTTAGCCTCAGGGTGTTAATTGCAAGATTTTTTTTTAACCCACATAATAGCAGCTGTTATTGCAGTTCCAGGCATGGAGAGCTATCTTCCAATAGAAACAGCAGTTTCAGGGGTGGGGTGATATTTTTATTGGGTTCACAGAAGAGGAAAGTGTTAAACTGCTCCCACAACCCATCCCCTTAGGTCCTGATGTTGTTGTTGTTGGGTGGGTGGGGGGGAGGCTGCTATTAACATTTTTTAAAAAAGTTTATTACATTCATGCAATCCACATCATACCTAGTTTGGCCCCCAGCTCTCCCACACCATCTGCAATGCAGGATTGTTGTGAGGACTGTTTGGGTAATGTGTATGAAACTCTTTGAACACACGCAATTCTGCTTTTGAGCAAAACAGCAGCTTCACAGGAAGTAGGGTATTTTCATTAGGAATGTGATGGGAATTAGCATCCCCCCCCCCATTCAACCAATAAGTTAAACAGCTCAGGGCAATCACCAGCTCATCCTCCTCCCTGAGCTCAGCAGCGGTAGCACTAGAGACATTCCGGGATCAAATCAGAAGCTGGGGGCGCTTTCATAATTCTGGGACTATCCCTGCAAAATTGGGACAATTGGAAGCTATGTCACTTTGGGAAGGAATCAACTGGGCTATGGAGTTCATGACTGGGCACTCCATAGCACAACCAATCCTACTGAGGCTTGCTATCACCACTGATCAGCTGATTGGCACTGACAGCAAGCCTTATTTGTTAAAGGAACAATCAGGAGTTCCCTTTAAAGCTCCCCATTGTTCCTTTATAGCTGCAAGTCTCCCTGCTCCATACCTGATCTCACATATGATGTGTGGAGTAGGTGGGCATAGTTTGGGGAGACAGCCTAATGTGGGGCCTGATTTGGTCCACGGGCCAGAAGTTCCCACCACTGTTTTAAAGCATCTTCCACACTTCTAGGTTGAGACATTTTTTCCTAGCCTGTGCATTACTTTTAGTTTGCTGGAAAACTCGTCCTTAATTGAAATAGCATGATACATGAGCAATTAATGCTCTTAACCCCCAACAACCACCGAAAGGTCAATACAACATGACAACATAACTCCTGGTTTTAAAAACCAACATTAACCTTGACCCTGTGTGTGTTACTTCCTGCTGCTTAAAATTTATGGCAGCGAAATGAGGAGCAGTTCTTCTGCTGAATCAGCAAGATGTACTTGCAGTGTGGGCAGAAGAGTGCCTTGGCTATTTCTGAAGGAAGAGCATGTCATCTAAATTAATATAGTCGAATTGCCTCATAAGTCATCTCTACAGCTTCGTTGTGCAGTACTAGAGGGAAGACCAGAGTTCAATACAGTGCTCATTTTGCAGATGTAGTACCTATTCATCTAGCTTGGAGCTTCATATCATTTCATGCAGTCGAGCTATAATGAGAGTCAGATTAAGAGCCCTGCTTGAAGAGCACCCGAGGTAGGCCATTAAACCAGCCATAAAACTTGTGCAAACCCTTCCAGGAGCCTGCTTAATGCAGGTAGCGCCTTGGGCTGTAGAGAACCATGACAAACAAGCCCCAACCAGCCTTCCTAGGGAGAACGTCCAGAGTCCTGAACCTTTTACTAAAAGAAACATATTGGGCAATAAAATGAGTCATCTCCTCAGTAAACATCGCTGAGCTCCTAATTGGCATGGAAATCATTGTTCCAACCTTTATGCTTCAACTCTACCAAAAAAGGGGGGGGGAGAAAGAAAGGCAGCATTCGCCCCCCAAAAGATGCTATCCAAGCATCTTGTCTGCAACAAAAGAAACTAATCCCATACATTTGGACCAGATGGTCCCAGGGACATCTCTTTTCATCCTGTCTCCACAGTGACATCCATCTCACAGCAAATGCTAGCAACTTTGCCTTTGAAGAACATTCTAAAACTAACACAGCCAGTCTTGGAAAGCTCAGCTGAACCTGAGTTGGACTGTACCACACCAGCCCCTTCTCTATCTTTAAAGGCTCAGCAAGACAACTAGAATAATGGCCTAGAAATCACTCTGGGAACAAGAAGCAAAGCATACTTTGGTTCTATGCTCATTTCAGTTGAGAGACAATGGCTTGGATCCTAAAATGTTAACTTAAGGAAGTTCACAGAAGGGAAGTTTCCTGTCCCCTCCTCTCCCTCTGCAGCTACCTGTGCCTCACCTCCTAAATCCTATTTAAGGTCTACAGTTGTCCTGAGCACTGGCATACAAGGGATGAATGAATGTGTCACATTTGGTTTCTCCCTGTTTCTCATTTTCCCAGCCTTAGGTTCATTTCTCCCCATTTCTGCTTCATTGTGTATGGGACTCTTGTAATTTAAAGGCTGAAAAATTGTCAGCCTTTTAGTGCAAATTTCTATTGATACAGTATAAACATTTTTCTATGCAATTTAGTTTGATGTACACACATTTTTGCAAGCAATTTCCCCCAACAAGGTTTACTTTCAATAATAGATGTATTTTAATCCATACTTTCCCATAACATGTTGGTAAAAATTATTTGGCTGGGAAACCATGTCACAAAATCTGGAGACAAGTGGATTTTGAATGTTGGCTTTTTGTGGTTTTCATATTGTATTGCAAAGTGCAAATCAGGTCAGTTCACATGAAAATCAGACTTCTGCCCCTATCCCTAATTGAGAAAGTACAGAATCACCCAAAATCAGGTGGAGGAATACCATCTGCAGCACGGAACCCCAGACAATGTCTCTGCACATTCAGAGTACCAGGAGAGAGTGGTCCATTAGGGTGAAAGGCGCGCTACCCCACCCATCTCGGTCTCCTCTCAGCCACCCCCCACCTGCTTGCCTTCTTACTTATAACTAGTCCAGAAGGTGGCATTGGCTGTCAGCTTCCTTCTCCTCAGTCCAGTATGGCCCTTGCAGAACTCGGCAGGGAGGACGGTGGGGACAAAATTAGAATTAGTTGGCTCTGCCTGTCATTGGCTGTGGTTGCACAAGTCATTAGCTTTGGCTCCTGCCTTATACCCCGCCAGCCTTTATTGCAGAGCAGGAAGGTGCCTTACCCTGATCCATCTAGCTCAGTACTGTCTACTGACTGGCAGTGGCAGCTCTCGAGAGCCTTCCTGGAGGTGCCAGGGATTGAATCTGGCACCTTCTGTGTGCAAAGCAGTTGCTCTAATCACAGAGCTGTGGCCCTTCCTCAGCAAAACTTATTTATTTGGTGACACCCAGAGTGGCCTGATAATTTCATAATGTGTGACTTACTATTTATTCGGAAGAAAAATGGTTAAGTTTCATTAGTCTATCTATATGAAATCTAGAAATAAGGAGCCTAAGGTGCTATTCTTTGTGAATGAATATTTCTTCCACTGTAAGCAAAAAGTCTTGTCTTTTTTAAAAAAAAAAAAAAGGCTTATGGCAGAGAACAGGAAAAGAAGCTATTTAACAAGCAAATTAAAATGATACTGAGATTATCTGACATAAAGGACAAAAAAAAACAACAAACCCCTGGAACCCATTCTCTGGATTTTTAAACATTATCAGCTAGTAAACATGGATATTTTGAAGCCTAAGAGGGAAATGAAGAAATATTACTAGGTTTCCTGACCCATATCAGGTGAACATGAATTGTTTGGAAAACCTATTAAATGTGGCACATAGTTATTTATAGCAAAACCAGCTCAAACAGAGTTGCAGTAATCAATTCTTACAATAACAGACTCATAAATCAAAAGAGCAGCAATGCCATGAAACAAATCAGGGCTATGTTTTGTTAATGAAGAGAATGGGGTTTCTACAAAATAGGATGTTAATGCAAAATCCATAATCGGGCTTTCCTCACACACCACTGCTACTGGAATGGGATCTGTATGTCTCCTTAAAATGCAGCTCCCAAATGTGAAGCAATTATAATCGTCTCCACACTGAGATTTATTATTTTGAAAGCATTGTCCATTGCTGCAGTGTGTTAGTGCTTGCATTCCCAAAGAGATTGTGTGGGGTGTGGACACAACCGTCACTGCATGGATTCTGGTAAAATAAGCAAACATGGAATCTTATCCTGATTGCTTTTATAACCTGGGTGATTAGATTTGCATTAGTTTTCAGGATCAGACTTCCAAGCAAGCAAATACATGTAAATCACCCATAATCAAGCAAGCTACACAAATGAGCCAGCTCTGTCCCCAGATAAGAAATCAGACCAAATCTATGCATGATGGATTGTGTGGATAATAAAGGTTGGTAACCTTTTTGGTCTTAACAATTGCAATTAACAGTCATAATTAACAATTTCTAGGGAAGATTTTGCTCAGGAATCAGAAAGCCTCTGCCAGCTATCTTTTTAAATCAATAATTTGCAAGAAAAGGTTTTTAGGGCAGTTTTAGAATTAAGTGCATTTTGAATTCATTTAGGTTGAAACATTTTCCATCTCTGCATGGCATTTTCATCTACACCCTTCTCCATAGTGAAAAATGGACAAGAAGCATGCAAAAAAAAATATATATGTTACATGTCAAGCCTACTTCATATGAGCATACAGATGGTGTGACCAGTATACAAGGAATGCCATTGCAAGGTGCATAAGGAATCCAAAATGGGCATTATTATTGGCAGTGGATGAGAACACAGATAAAATTCAACCTCACTTCAGAAAATACAAGTATGCTCCATGGCAAATTTTACATGTGGAAAACAATGTAAACTTCCTTAGTCATTGGAAACAGTTAATGGTTTCTGTGCAGCATAAGCATGTGCAGTAAACTGGGATAATAAGTAGCGTGAAGGTCTCCAAGATTTCACATAGTGATGCTGGCCCATTAGAAGTAGGATAACATTGACCAGAACCAACTAGGTCTGCGTAAAACCTCCACCATTCTGTCTTAAAAGCATTTCAACCTGAAAAGCATTTCTCCATCTTGCTCAAAAGCAGTCTTTCCCCGCTCCTTTCCTTTCTTTTTATATGTATCATCTGCTCCGGTGAAGAGTTTTGATGAACTCAAAATCTTGCTAACTTCTTTGTGACCTTTTCCTTGGTACTGCAGGTCTAGTTTCACCCCAAGAGTTCAAGAACTCAAGTTCTACTAATTTTACCATTGGGTAGAATATCAGGCTACAGCCGCGGCATCTCAGAAACCACAGAAGGCGCTTAGGAGCAAATTCATTGATATTGGAGCTTTCACGTGAAAGTTAGATGGTGCTGTTCACTGGCTGCCCTGCCATTATTCATTCCCTGCAGAGAGCAGCCTTCAGCCCAGAATTAGTGTACACAATGTTGTTTGTTGTACATTTACTTCACCAGAAAACCATTTTCTCTCTTCTACATAGTCTGCTCTCCTGGAGAAAGAAGTTTTATAGTACGTTTGAGGATTTTGTTTTATTTTTGAACGTGGGCAGTCCTGTTTCCAAAATATCCATATAATCTAGGAAAAGAGACACTTTAATGCAAAAACATATTTCAGCTTCCCTAATAACATTTCTCCTTTCCCTGCAGAAATTGTTTTTATTGATTCTGAATCTTTGTGAGCTTAGCATTCATAAAAGAGGCCAAACAGGTAGTCAGCAGGTACACAACTTAGGTACATAACATATTTAGTGCAGGTTGTACAAGGTAATAATAATTCCCAGGGTTGTCCCCCCACGGTGTGCCATAAGCCCTTTCTCATTCAATAGGTATTGATCCAGTGATAGAGAATCTAAAATCATCCAAAGGCTGTTATGACAATGGCTCCCAGGCTGTCCTGAAGGCCCCTTCCCCCTTCCCCAATTGAAATAATGGCAGAGGGGAACCATTCATAATTAAAAGGGCCTCTATTTTGTTTTATTAAATTTATATCCTTCCCTTCCTCACAAAGGAGCCCAGGGCAGCAAACACAGCAGTAATAAAGCAATAATTAAAAACAACAATATCCAGAACAAAATAAAAACATACTAAAACCCTTTCAAAACAATTAAAAACAGATAAAACAATTTTAAAACATCTTCATGAAGGCACTGTGTGTGATATGATATGTAAGCCCCATTCAGGTCTTCAGATGCAATTCACATACATAGGCAGAAAAACAGCAGAGTCCACAAACAATACTTATATTGGTTGAACATCTGAACAGAGCCACCACACATACAGTTACTTGCATGTAGGGTTCTGCCCATGAAACACATGACCTATTTTGAGCATGGCTCTGTCCAACATATCAACATTTCTATCAGCGACTGAGATGGGCAAGAGAAGCTTGACAATGGAACCAACTACCTAAAGGGGTGATGAGCTCCCCCTCCTTAGACAGCCATCTGTTGGTGATGCTCTAGCTCTGGGTTTTCTGCATCAAGCAGGGGAGGGGACTAGGCAGTCTGTCCAAATTTATGATTCTTTGGCAGAGTGACAATTACTAAAAAGGTGGTGCCAGAATGCACAGTGCAATCCTGAGAACCAGATAAAGGTAGCACTGAGCACAATTTTCCCACTGTGAAAAAGGAAAGGATTTCCCCCTGTTTCATATGTAGGGTGGGCAAAATTTTGCTAACCTCCTTCTCAAGGCAAAGAGCAGCTCTGGGGGAGTGATTTCCAACAGGACTCCTGCAATGGAGGAAAGTGCGAAACTTCTACTCCAGCAGTCTCCATAATTGTTGGCTTTCCCCAGCAGCTGTCATCTGCCTTTTTAAAACTGTGGATGTGGAATACAAATGTGCATTTAGCGTCACATCTACTTGGGCTCACAGACGACAGGAAAGAGGGCGACTTTTTGCTCTCGGGCAATTACCCTTGCAAGGGGTTAGACCTGCTAAATTTCCAACAGAAGGTTCCTGTTTTGTAGGCAACTTAGAAAGCCATACACCTAGACTCACAAAGAAATGGTGGCTCTATTGGACAAGTCAGGGTGTTGTCGAATGAAGTAGTTCTATTAGCACAGGGATTGCCATTTGCACAACAGAACTTCCTTTGCTCCTCTCTCTGTGCACCCCTGCACCTCCCCCACATCATCTCCAGAGGGTTGGAGAAACCCTCAGAACAGATTTAGAGGGTGCATGGGGACAGGAAAAGTTCCAGCCAGAAGTCCTTGCAGAATGTTGGATATTTTTGCTAAAATATATTTGAGTTGAAGGTTGTGCAGTTTGTAGTGTCACTCCCCCTTTCCCTCCTCCATTCATTGGAACCACCATCTGAACTCTGAATGAGTATGAATGAGCAACAAATGGATATGTGACATTCAGAATGCTGGGCTCCTTCAGATGCCCCATTTACTAACCATTCCTCCTGATTTGTTTGCACAATGTTTATGGGAAGGTTAGATGATATCCAGTCTTTATTGAAAGGCCTGTCATATTTGTTTGGTGAGGAGTTACACCACAATGAGTGCTCGTCCTTATTTTCTTGCGTGTCAAGGCCCCGAGCCCTCCCCCATTTGTTGAATAATGAAACACATGGACACTAGTATTTTAGGTTAATGGGCTAAAAAGGCCACAACTTTATTGGCTACTGAATGTGAGTGGCATTGGCTTAGGCATTGGAATTGAACCAACTATATCTGATTCCTTCTGTGCCATGCAGGTAGTCTAGTAAGGGTCAACCACCCTTACATCAGGGGTCGGCAACCTGAGGCCGATGGGCTGCAAGTGGCCCATGGGGGCAATTTAACCAGCCCACGAGACACCCCCGAACCGAGCCAACTGCTTGGTGAGTCCCCGCATGCTGCGCTAAACCAGCGTGGCACGGGAACTCGCTTCCACGGTGCCAGAAATCGCGCATGCACAGATGCCAGAAATCACGCACGTGCACGCGATCCGGCCCACTGAGAAATCTGCACGGGACTTGACCGGCCCAGGCAGGTAAAACCTTGCCAACTCCAATGTACATCAACTGAGAGCACCTCCGGGGTCCCCAATGGGGTCATGGCATGGCCCTAGCCCATACCCAGGCTTCAGAAGAGATCCACACCCCTGGATCCCTTTAACAGAATACCCTTAAAGAGGAGGGGCAGTTGATGGCTGCAACTTCCCATCACTTTCCCAACTGCAAAAAGTCTGCTTTTTTAAAATGGATTCGTTATGCTTGGGAAACAGAATACTTTGATTGCAAAAACTTAAATTTCCCAATATGCATTAGAAACCCTTCTGCAAAATATTGACAGAGCACCCTTATTCATAAATCTGGCATTCATTTCTGTACAAGAAATGATTGTAATAAGTTGCCTCCATTTGTTCAGTTTTTAAAAATTTCTTATGAAATGAAACCCTGGTTTTCAGTTGAACACCTGCTGTCAAATTTAGGCTTCCTTGTAGAAAGACTTAGAGGATTCTACACAGCTTCCTGGCAAGGCTCTTAATACAGGCCTGCAGCAGATTTCTCTAAGGCCAAGGGGGGAAAGGAAGAGAAGAGTTTGTGTTGTGCTTATGGGGACAGGGCACAGTAATGCACTATGCCTAAATACCATAGTTCCTGGTGGCAACTCAATTTTAAAATATGAACTTTTTAATGGGCATTTTTATTTTTAGCAAAAATGCATTTCTGTATAACTTGTTTTAACTGTATACACATATATACATATTTAACACATCAACAGTACAAGAGGAGCTCAATTAAAAGCTTTACAAGTAGAAGATAAATATATTTCAATTTATTTTACATAATGAAAGTAGTGTACAACCAGAAACTGCTTTAGATGCATATATAGGTTCTCACCCTTGTCCCATCCTTGTCATACTTTTAGGGCTTTCCCACACTTTTTGGAGGTATGCAGAGCTTTTGTTCAGGAATCTGGAATTGGCCTATCATGTTCTTCTCTTCTGTACAATTTGAAGTAACAGCATCACCTTCAGCACTATCTCCAAATTCATACAAAAATCAAACAAATCACCCAAAAAAGACCAATTTCTGCTCCCATAACTCTTATTCCAGCCACTTTGTCAGGTGTGTGGGCGTTTGAATAGCTGCTGAATGTTTTGAGCAGGCATCACTGATAGCCATCAAACAGCAATACAGTAAAACTTAATTGCATATTTATTACAGCTATATGTCCAGGAAATGGGTCTAATAAGGGTCAAAAAGAGTACTTCATCCATCTGTTGATCAAGGGAATGATGCTATTCTACCCTTAGTTCAGGACAATTCCATGGCTATTTCATTACACTATTATATATTTACTTTAGATTGAAATTCATTTTGTTCCTGGTTTCCTACACCACATCAGAGCTGTCTCTGAGGGTTCTAGTCTTGCTTGCTATTTAAAAGAGATGACTGTACATGGTCCTATTTAAATTAAGATTCAAAGGGGGAAGGGAATGGGCTGACATGAATTTCTCCAAAACTACAGGTGTATATCACCCATTTCCAATAGCAAACAGATCCAGGAGCACATTAAAGGAACTGAAGAGCATCATGTTCGTAGGCCCTGTATGTGTCACACACATTAGCCATGCACTCCTCTTTGACAATGATTGCAGACCAACATGTTTCTTGCTTGTAATGCAAAGTCCTTAATATCAAGACTAAAACAGTTTAAAGATCTCCAAGTTACTCTTATTTAGCAAACACCTCAAAAGCAGCCTTCATGTGACAATTTAACCCATTGCTGTTAGCATACAGCATCCGCCTCCACCTTCCAGTTCCTTGCGACATGCATCTTCTCCAACCCAGAACTGCTACACCAGCGATGTGGCTAATCTGCTTGGAGATTCTCTGCATGATGAGGAAATAGGAACAGGAACCCCACAGGATGTATCCAGTAATGAAAAGGCTTGTCGAGATTTCAAAGGAGAAATTGAAAAAGTGCAAACAAGGACAAGTCATCCGAATAGAAGCTCTCTGTTGTTAGAAAATATCTCTACTGCTTGAAGTACTATAGTGCCATTTTAAATTAGTGGATTAATCCTAGTTTGCTTTATTTCTCATAGGCACCAGCCCTATTCATATATTACTCGAGAGGGAGCTCATGCTTTGAAGCAAGAACTAGAATACAGTGGTACCTCGAGTTACATACGCTTCAGGTTACAAGCGCTTCAGGTTACAGACTCTGCTAACCCAGAAATATTACCTCGGGTTAAGAACTTTGCTTCAGGATGAGAACAGAAATTGTGCTCCAGCGGCGCGGCAGCAGCAGGAGGCCCCATTAGCTAAAGTGGTGCTTCAGGTTAAGAACAGTTTCAGGTTAAGTACGGACCTCTGGAACGAATTAAGTACTTAACCTGAGGTACCACTGTATGCTTCCAGGCACATCTTTGATGTTGCATCCCTGGGCAACTTCACCCCTCCAGTGTCTTCACACTGAATGTGGTTCACTCCAAAGATTGTTTGCGTGTTGAGTATGGCTGCATAAGTCTTTTGTTCATGTGACGCTTCTGTGCATTAACAGCTGCTTTTCATGACAAATGTGTGGATATCAAAGGATGGTTAATGCAGGAACCTTACATTGTAGGTAGCAGCACCACTCCTGCTTCAAGCTGTAAATGCTATGAGTAACATGTGAATAGGGGCAATATGTCTGCAAAACTTACATTCTCCTTACAGCATGTTTTCCAGCTACAGGACCAACCGGGAAATTTAGTCACTGCACTTCATTTTAGAAACACCATATTTCATTGCGTTCAGTTTGCAACATTTATAAGCAGTTCTATTTTCACTACAGACTTTTTAGATTTGTTTACTTGGTATATTGAAAAGAGAATGTTGAGTACTTTTCATTTATCTGCCTTTGCCTGAGAAGTTACCAATCAATAAGCATCCACTGTTTTGATTTGAAATCATAATTAAGCTAGGCAAAATGTGCTGTTGCCAATAATCTACAGTGTATTTTGGATCTCATTATATAATATAAAGGAATGACAGCAGATAGTTTATTACCTGCTAAAATTTCATCTCTTTCCCCACTCCCTTCCAACAGTGACAGTGGGAAATTAAGTTTTTCTTAAACAACAACCTAAACGTCCCACTCCCAATGTAATAATTTTTAACTCAGAAGTGAAAAGATGAAACTCATGCAAACATTTAATAGAGAACATTAACCGACTGTCAAGGAAATTCTTGACCACTGCCCAATTACTTCTTTAAAACTAAGCAGCCTATCTCAAATTCTCAATATTAAACAAAACAGTCTCCAGCAATATGTCTGTTTTTCTTCAGATGCATTGGATATAAATGTAAAAGGTGAGATCTTGATTAATTAAGATATTTAAGTTCCTCTTTAGAGATCAAGCATAATTTCTTCAAAGAAAATTAGTTCCAAACTGGCTATTGTTTACAAAACTGGGCAGCTTTCCCCATTGGACAGTGAATAAGTCTTGTTGAATTCAGTAGGCTTTGCTTTTGAGTGCAGGTGCCTAGAATTGCACTACAAATGCCTATTAATAATGGAATGCATATGTAGTAATTAATTATTCTGGCCAAAGTTTATCATTTCCTTCTTAGGTTTATGTGATCTTAATCAGCCTTTTTATATTAGCAGGAAGGCTTTGCACAGCTTTTTGTAAATAAAAGAAGATTCAGTTGCTGAATTCTTACCAATTCCCATTGGATTACACCTGTATAAACAAAGTCAGAGTATATTCTATTACTCACTGTTGGTGAAACACAAATGGAGTAATAGCAGATATTTCTAGCTTTGTTCCTGACCAACACCTGCTCACTGTATCAGGCAGCTTAAAATCAATAGGCAGATGGTAAATGGAGATGGATAGAACTTTACAGCATTAGTCCTTCCCGCACTTATTCATGTAAGCAGGTCTATCAGACTGAGCT
Source organism: Podarcis pityusensis (assembly GCF_964106645.2). Taxonomy (NCBI): domain Eukaryota; kingdom Metazoa; phylum Chordata; class Lepidosauria; order Squamata; family Lacertidae; genus Podarcis; species Podarcis pityusensis. Next base: position 42,893,296 of record NC_138034.1, on the reverse strand, counting down.
CTAAGGTATTGTTATGAATCCCTCTTGCTGTACTGCTGCATGCTGGCATTTAATTAGGTCCGTACACATACTTGGGCTTTAACTAGATGTGGCTCTGCCACATGGTTGTAAAGCAGGGAGTGATGTAAAGCAGAGGAGTATCAAGTGGGTGAGGGGTGCCAAATCCTTGCCCTGCCTGCCACTTTAATCCCAGCAACCCCACCAACTAGCCACATTTCTCCTGGCAAGGCCCTTGAGGCTGATAGTAAGCTCAGCTGAAAGAAACAGGCAGAGGAGACTGGAGTTAAATCTAGCAGTGGGTGGAGGAACTTCTCCCACCCACGTAAGACATGCGTGTGTTACCAATCTCCAGGACCCCAAATGTGAGGATTTGTTTTATGTGCAATGCTGTTTACTCTCTGGGCTTTGTACAGCTATACATTTCTTTGCAACCTACTCCTCTTGTTTTATCACACAGAGGGTACCTCATTAATATAGCTCCGTATTATTATGATTGTAAATATTCATGCAATGGAATTATTAATTAGAATAATAAGTCTCCTGTGTGCCTTTCTAAAAGTCACACTATTACTTTACAAATTATTCACTCTGTACAGAATGTGCAATTGCACAATTAATGAAGAAGGCAATTTCTCTAAGGACACAGAGCTTGTGAGGGTGCCACTAATCCTATTAAAAAGTGATGTCTATAACAGTTTTTCTTAATGTTATGCTTCCAAATGCAAAAAAAAAAAAAGAAACTTTGGAATAGAAGAACTCAACTGAATACTGTCAGCATAAGTAACATCAGTTTGTATAGCTATTGCTTTCAAGTTAACCCTTGAGATTACTTATATGTGAAATAAATTGGGGAGGGAGGTTATTTTCTCTGAAACTAATGGCGAAGAAAGCATATTCTGTACTAGCTGGTCATTATAGGAACAATTGGTGCCTGTTTTTTTTGATTTTCCTATTTCCTTCCTTTCATTTCCCTTGTATGTCAAAATTTTTGCCCAGGCAGGAGCATTATGTGACCCATGAGAGCAGCAAAATACAATGTTGATGGGATAAAATCAGACCAAATCTTTATTGACAGCAGCAGGCAGGGCAAGCGTTGACATGGCATTGGGTACCAGGATCAGTTTAGCCCTGTGGTGGCTCTAACCTGAGGGTGGGCGGGCGGGAAGCTCTCAAAGCAAACTGTCCCTGAGCTCCAGGGGAAGCAGCCTTATAAAGGCTTTCCCCTCCCCTCTTCAGCAAGGGCTCATGGGGCAGGTTTTTCCCATGAGCCCATCACACATAGAGGATACTGGGCAAAACCTTCCCCAGTAAGAGCAGAACACAGACACTGTAAATAAATAATGTTTAAATAGGAAAAACTACTATGACACAAATAAACTAGAATGATTTCCTAACTATAGGGGCTTGAGGAGCAGCAGAAGTTTGAGAAACGGTGTCCTTTAAGTATACACACAAGCCAACTATTTAACTATAGTTCAAGTTAGGAATTACGTTAACAAAAGCAAGACTGTTTTTAATATCAGCAGAGTGGCTACCCAGATGCCAGTGGGAAGCCTACAGGCAGTGCATGATCACAACAGCACTCTCAATTTGTGTTTCACAGCAACTGGTATTAAGAAATACATTGTCTCCAATACTGAAGGTAATATACAGACATATTGACTAGCAGTTATTGACAGCCTGATATTCCATGACTTTGTATAATCCCATTTAAAGCCATCCATGTCAGTCACCATCACATCACGACAACTTTGGATTCCATATATGCTGTGTGAATAACTACTTCCTTCTTTCTCCTGTTGCCAGAAACCTATGACTATAAGCAAGATTACCAATGCAGAATAGCAACTTACTTTGCAACAGAGGTTTTAGTGAGAGGTTAACCTCTACTCCAAACCATAGGCAAACAACATATGCTGTTCAAGATGAATATTTAAATATTAATACTTTTGCAATAGGAAGTTAGGAAATGTTTGAGTTTGGAGGAAGAATTTTCTTTGATTTCAGTTGATAACATGGGACTAAAGTTTACGAGATATGGGGTGGGACCAAAGCTACACAAGAAAACACCAAGACTTGTGTGTGCAAAGTGAGTAGTGGGTTTGTGTGTGTGCTTCTTGTTCAAAGAAAAGTAAAACCATCCAACATGTCACCAGCTACTCCTTAATTCTGCGCTGAGTTTCAAAAACAGTTGGCCATTTGGCTTTTGTCCATAGCAAACAGAATTCCAAAGCTGTCTGAGGCATACACCACTCATTACTTGGTTCTTAAGCTTCTGGGCATAATTCCCAAATTTCCAGACTGGAAATAACCAAAGTCTTGGTAGCTGTCATTTTTAAAAGAAACTGTTAAGACTGGGAAATAATCCATATGCCTAATGAAAGCATTTGTTCTTAAGATGCTTTATCACAAACACAGGGAAGATGCTAACCTCCCTTATGGTCCAACCCTATAAGCTTCTGTGCTTTTAAGTATTAGGCAGAAGGACAGCTGCATTGAAGCAACACAGGTTTTGCTGCTGGGCTTGTGGCATGAGATAGGGAATGGTAGGACTGAGGCTAGGACTGGAGACAATAAGCTCCATCTTCTTAAAGGCTTACCAGTCATCAATAAAGTGTTGCCAATAATTCAGCTGAATCAGCACAATCCAGTGTATCCAATATAATGTGTTTGTGCTGATTTGCAGCTGAGAAAGAGTACGGCACCCTGCCCAAGTGACCTCATGCAGGATGCTGCTGTGGCTGTGTCAGCACCGTTCATTCAGAGAGTGCTTTTTTGTAAATACATTGCTAGGTTCATCTAAAGTAGGAGTAAGGAAAATGGTGCTCTTCCGACAGGGTTGAACTCCAAATCCCACCCACCAAAGCAAACATGGTCAGTGGTCAGGGATTATGAGAGCTGTAGTTCAACAACATATGGAAGGCATCACATTAGCTACCCCTGGTATAAAAGAACAGGAAGCCCATCCATATCAGCAAGAACTAAAAAGGTAAATAGAGTGTACATAGTTTTGAACTTGGTAGTGTTCTCAATAAAACAAAAACAGATATTAACAAGGGATGGAGTAATTTTGCACTCACATTTTTTTACTCCTTTCTTTCTTTAGACCCAATACACACAATACAGACATTATCTCTCTCTTTTTTTTAGCTGTCTTGAACATTTTTAAACAAATGTTCATTTACACTACAGTACAAATCATCAGTGTTAAAAACTGATCCCTTCCCTTGTATGATAAAGGGAATTTCAGATTACATTGACTCTATTCTCAAAGGAAAGCATGCACTTTGTTCCACAAAGGTTCCATAGCTTCTCCTTTCAAGAATGTGGCCTGAGTCCACAGTACCAGATAACCACACATAAAAATATTGACACTATAAAACAGTTCCCTCCACAGTTCATTATTTCTCCATGTTGCCTAGGAAGGTGAACACACACACATTTCCTTGACTGATGAAGAAGCTGGTTGCTTGGCCTCTCTGCTACTTTCAGCTGCAGAAGATCATGATGTGGCACTCCCCTCTGATGGAACAACTTCCAAGATGATTTGCAATGTTAACGTTGTCTTGTCTATAAAGGACAAAAATAGAGGAGACTTTTTGAAAGGTTCTATGAAAGGCCATTTGTAAGATTAATCTTGCATGCAACAGAGGGTTGGATCTCTGGACTAACAGTGCAGTCTTAACCATGTCTACTCAGAAGTTGAATCCTACTGAATTCAATAGGGTTTATTTCCAAAGAAATTGAGGTTAGGATTGCAGCCTAAATTAGATGAATTTAGGCTCCCATTGATTTGAATGGCACATTCGGATTAACTTGCTCCATTGATTTCAATGGGACCTAAAGTAAACTAACTTCAGTCCAGTTCTCACAGAGTGCTAAGCCAAACCTTAGTTTAGCATGAACATAAAAATTTGGAGGCTCCTGGAGAGCAGACTTGGGCCACTTTATTCGTCCTCCAGTACTACCGCAGCTGCTCTAGTAAAGGTAAAGGGTAAAGGGACCCCGACCATTAGGCCCAGTCGTGAATGACTCTGGGTTGTGGCGCTTATCTCGCTTTACTGGCCAAGGGAGTCGGCGTACAGCTTCCGGGTCATGTGGCCAGCATGACTAAGCCGCTTCTGACAAACCAGAGCAGCACACGGAACCACCATTTACCTTCCCTCCAGAGCAGTACCTATTTATCTACTTGCACTTCATGCTTTTGAACTGCTAGGTTGGCAGGAGCAGGGACCAAGCAACGGGAGCTCACCCCATCGCAGGGATTCAAACCGCCAACCTTCTGATCGGCAAGCCCAAGAGGCTCAGTGGTTTAACTCACAGCACCACTACTATGAGCTAAACTATAGCTCACATGTTTTCCAAACCCAGGTTCACCCAGGTCTTTGGATGCAACTCAGTGTAACATTATATTGTAACATTATATTAGCTTGTTAGAACACTGTTAAAGTGCAGTCAATCTTCCAGTCACTGAGATAGAAAAGCATACAATTCATGTACAGTAGCTTAGACCCTCAAGGACATGAAGTCTAGACTGAGACACAAACTGAGCATCCATCCTGATATCCTTTGATAATCTCATCCAGTACCAAACTACATTTAACAAAGCATTGCATATTTAAGTAAACAATAACCATTATATTTCAATTAAAATTGATTACATGGTTTAACAAACTACAGTTCTCCAGGCATTAATCATATACGGTGAAATAAACTAATATCTGTAAATATTATCTTAGCCAGGTTTGCAATGCATGTCTGTATCATTTACAGGTATTTGTATTTTCTCGTGCCAGAGAAAACAATAGGCTTCTTTTTAAGAGCTCAAAGAATCAGCTGCATTGCCACAGCAAGCAGAAATCAAGTCTCTCCAGTAACTGCCTGGAAGGGAATGTTTTCTTTTCGCTCGCATAAAATGGTTCAATACTGGCATCCTGTGGCCACAATGATTCATAAAAATATGATTCAAAAGCTTTGGGAATGTTGACTATCGAGTGAAAGATATTGCTTCCATTGCCTTATTCTCAGGCAGAGAAAAATAAACTGCAGTTTTAATAGCAGGAAAGATTCCTACAGAATGTCATGTGCATTTTAATTTTATATTCCTTTTACTCATGGCACTGTTTTTAAGTGATCTAATTTTATCATGGTTAAGAAGACAGATCATTATTCTCAAATCTGCACTGCCGAGTCAAATTATTTCACAAATTCTAATGCTAATTTCACTGATAACTATTTTGCTGTGTTCTGCTGCTAAGCTACAAGTGGAATTACAGTGGTACCTCGGGTTACATACGCTTCAGGTTACATATGCTTCAGGTTACAGACTCCGCTAACCCAGAAATATTACCTCCGGTTAAGAACTTTGCTTCAGGATGAGAACAAAAATCACGCAGCCGCCGCCGCCGTGGCACGGCAGCAGCGGGAGGCCCCATTAGCTAAAGTGGTACTTCAGGTTAAGAACAGTTTCAGGTTAAGAACGGACCTCCGGAATGAATTAAGTACGTAACCAGGGGTACCACTGTATCTATCTTATAACATTCTTGTTCTGCTTTTATGTAACTAGATAATTGAAAAAGATCCAGTACACCTTGAAGTAGTGCAGTAAATTGAGAAGTAGAAAAGTTCATTTTTCAAGTCAAGTCGTGAGAAGGCTGCCAACTTCAGAAGAAACTCTGTTATACTAGCATATACACTTAAAACAAAAGCAAACTTTGTGTTTTCAGTATAGGGATGGCTAATTTGATTCTGGGTGAGAAAGAAAAACAGGCTAAGTGTGGATTTTTTACAGGTGAAAAGTGCCTTTGAGAAATGGTGGCTGACACTTGCCTTCTGCCTTGCTGGGAATCACAAGCAGGGAAAGTGCTACTGCATTCAGGTCTTTCTTGTGGGTTTCCCATAGGCATCAGGTTGGCCACTGTGAGAATAGGATGCTCCACTATGGGCCATTGGACTAATTCAGCAGGCACTTCTTATGCTTAAGTAAAATTAATACTTATTTTTTGTGGTGCTATCTTTAGCACCTAGGTTTGGGTCATAAATCAGCCCTGAATTTGCACAAATTACTTGTGGTATTTAGTACTAATCATGGAAATATTGGCTGCTGTTGACATCTCCTAGTAGTTGATCAATACTGATCAGAGATTAATTGCATTTGCTTTACAGCTGAACAGCTCTCTTTAACATTGATCAAACTCAACCAAAATTCAGATGTCAATACATGGGACAATGACAGAAACAAACTGGGTCAAAGTACGGTAGGCTATTTTCCAAACAGATAGAGATAGTCCATGATAAGTGCCAGTAAGGTAAAATAAAAGTTCAGTATCATTTACTGCTTGACCAGAGAGCATGGCCCCATGGCTTTTGTTAGATATATCCTTACTTGGGGAATTTGGGGGGAGATTCAGTAATTTGAAACAGCTTTTGTTCAAAGAGTATTACTTCAAGTATTGAGTTCTACTGGTACAGAATAACTGCTTAATAAATTGGCATTTACATTAAAAATAATGAGGTAGATGCCTTACTGTGGCAATGAAACTAGTGGATACAATGCCTCCAAAAAAAATTAAAACTTGCAGTTTTCAGAGATACTGTATGGTCTAACGCTGAATGTACAACAAAGGGAATGATTTCCTATTGGCGTTTACTCACCTAACAGCCGTCTAAACCACGTTGGCTTCTTGTCCCATATGATAAAGAGGTAGTAGGCAGGGACGCCAGTCAGTGTAATTGCAAAGCCAATGCCAGTATTGACAGGGTCAGCATAAAGTGATAGTGCAACCATGAAGAGGCAGGTGAAAGAAAACAGAGCAGGAATAAAGAGCGGCACCTGGAACACACACCAAAAGACGTTATTGCAATACCCTGACCTTGGCTATTGAATGACGCTGGTATTTAATGTTCCATGACATATAAATTGGATAAAACACAGGGGCACACTGCAAGTCTCATAGAAATACAGGTGTTCAGGACAGGCACTGCAAATACAAGTAGCTAAAGAGAGCAAATTAAATGCACTTTTATGTAATAGGCATCCCAACAGCTGCTTAATTACCCATTCAGACAAACACTACATTGCTATGCACAGTCTTTAAATTGGAAGTCTTGTAAATGCATTTTCTAGTACTGAGTCCCTTTCTCAAGCTTCTATTGGAGTAGAAGGCAGGAGCAACTGCAGCAAAGATGGCGCCTTTTGTAATTGCTCATTAGAATCAATTTTACAATGAAGGAAGGTGCCTAGGTTACGGGCTGCCTTTTAAAACCATTAAGTACATATTGATTTTCTTTCCCAAGTACAATAAATAACCTGGCAAGAGACTGCCAAATTAAATATCATTTTGGACATGGGCATTGATGGCTGATAGCATTATGCAGCCATCATAAACTTGGGAAAATATGTGCTTCTGTCATCACAACTGATAACATAATCTGAGATGATTTTAAAAGCAAGAAAATGCTACAATATGAGTAACAGCTTCGGTTTCCAACAGTGATGCCTGTCACAACCACAAAAACCAATTAACAAAAACCAATAAAATCCAAGTAAACTGTCAAAAAATCCAAACCAAAATTTAATTGGGGCGGAGGGGGATAGCAACAGCGAGGAACAACATAAAACTATCATCCATCAAATGCTCAGGGCAGTAAGGCAGTTTTAAGTTGGTGTTGGACTACAGGAGCTACCATTTGGCAAACTGAGGCAACTGCCTCAGGCAACGGATGTGGAGGGGTGGAAGACTGCAACTCCTACTAGCTTGTTGTTTGCCTCTGCTGGCCTGGCTGACACAGCAACTGCCCAGCAAGGCTCTCTGACTCCACCTCCTCTGACTCTCATAGGAAGGACCAAGGTGATCTTTCCACAAAGCATTCTGGGTAGGGTGGCTGTGATATTACTAGTGCTGCCCCTGCAGTTTGCTGCAGCAGGGACAAATGATGTCTAGAATTAGAGAGGCAGTGACAAAGCCAGTCTCACAGCCACACTTCCCAGAATGCTCCACTTTGAGGAAGCACCCTTTTGGACCTTCCTAGCGCAAGGCTGGGAGAGAGGAGGTGGGGTGCCTCGCTAGCGCTAGCAGTGCTGCTAGAGCAACAGGGAAATTAATGTTGCTGAGGAAATAAATGAGAGTGGGAGCAGCGCTGCTATTGCCATGAAAAGGAGGGGGAGTGAGGAACGCAGCAGCAGGTGTTGCAATCTCTTGCACCCGCCCTGGTTAGTGCCAAATAAATATTTTTGTGAAGGCGTTGCTCAACAGCTGACCTTATTCCTAGTCGCCACCCACTGAAAAGACCCAGAAAAAGGCCTTAGAAATCGATCTCATAGAATGGGCAAGTTTGTATAGAAGTAAGTGCGTGACTACAAAATATATTTCCATTAAAATGCCCATGGGGAAGAGGAGGCACACATGGTATAAACATGGCATTTATGTAAAACAGTCATATTCCTGAGGTTACCTTGAAAGGACGAGGCATCTCAGGGCGCTTATATCGGAGGTAAATCATCCCAGCAACTGCCAAGCCTATAAAAAGCCACCGGGCAAAACTGAGGAAGTTCAAGAGGCTGTAGAGATCACTGGAGAAGAGCATGATCATTGTCAGAGGGTGCTGCAAAATAAATTAAAAGGAGAAGTGTGCTTTATTGCCCAAACTGTTATTGCCGTATTTCCTTATATTAACACTGTGGTGCCCCCATAGCTCTTAGCACACTACATCGGGGTGGGGAACTTCCAGCCCTTCTTGGCCTACTAGTGGTCCAATCTGACCCACAAAGCCTTTTTCCCAAAATCACGCCCACCTGCCCATCAGCAAACCCAACTCATTATGTCAGCTGATGGATGGGAGGACAAAGTTAAATCTGGTGTTGGGTAGGTTACCAAAAAAATTGATTCAGTACAGTGGAAGCTTGGTTCTCAAACGCCTTGGTACTTGAACATTTCAGCTCCCAAACACTGAAAGCCCAGAAGTAAATGTTCCAGTTTTTGAACGTTTTTCGGAAGCCAAACGTTCAATGTGGCTGTCAGCTATTGTTTCCAGGGCGCCTGTGCCAATCGGAAGCTGCACCTTGATTTTTGAATGTTTTGGAAGTCAAACGGACTTCCGGAACGGATTACATTTGAGAACCAAGGTACCACTATATTTAAAAACAGTTAAAACAATTTACCTTAACAGGAATTGGGCGGGTACTGAAAAAAACATATCTCATATGTCAATGGCTAAGGTAAAGAAGTGTGCCTTTAGCATTCGCTGAAAGCTATATAGTGATTTGTGGAGAGGGAATTCAACAACCTTGGGGCTGCCCCCAAGAATGCCCTCTCCTAGGCTACAAATTATGTGATTTAGAAAGTAGCATTGTTTCCATTGTTCCTGTTGTGAGGATGTTTCTGTGATAAAGATGACACAGATAATGGAAAATTCAGAATCACAACCATATGAATTGCACATGAATTGCATTGTAAAAATCCACATGTCATCTTACTTCAACAGGACCAGAGGAGATAAATATGTTTATTTGGGAATTGGTGCTATTGTTTCTAAAGAACTTGTATCCAAGCCAGCACACTAAGAAGTACAGCTTTGGATTCTCCAAAACAAAAATATGAAAAAAGCATAGATATCAGAAAACAAACATTATTTTATAACCTGGAACCAGTGCCCTGAAGGCAGGTGGCAACACCAATCTATCTATTACTGTTGTTTGCATTTTCTCTGCAAGATACCTGTAATGTGACTTCAGGGTCTTACCAGACAGTACACTAGTGTGTAGCTTTTATGTAGAATTTTATTACTCTGCATCCCTATCTAGGAAGATTCATTCCATTGAGAGGAGCTTAGCTAATCACTCTCTTTCAACCTTTCAAATAAAACATAATGAGGTGTGATTTAGGCACCAGCCAGCGAGAGTTAAATGCAACTAACAGAGAGTCAAAAGGAGGAGTCTCTAGAATAGATCACCTCTGCAATTACTTTCCACCCCTCACATGCATCTAAAGTATGAGATAGAAATAAATAACTGAGATTCAAGAAGTATTAAAATGGCATTTGAATCCTCCAGTGCAGATTCATGCCATGCAGCCTTGTACAGGGACATTTGTTTATAGGAATTACCAAAACAATGACAGCTGGTAAAGGAGTGTGCTTGCGAACATGAATCATGGACAGAATCTCAGGAAGGTGACCCTCGCGGGATGCGACGTAGAACATCCTGGTGGGAAAATAAATTTGGACAGCTTTTAAAGACACTCATTACCAAGATGAATGGAAGCAACTCACTAGAGGTGTAGAACACATTCAAAGTTATCCTCAGCAGTGCTGGGGTTTTTTTTACTATGCAAGACAAGCATCAGAAGTTCTGATGTAAAAGAAATTTAGAAGCCTGGGAAATCAGCATGAACATTTCTACCTTCAGCCACTCTTAGTCAGTCTTCAAAAACAAGGGCCAGTTAGCATTGCTTCAGTTGAAGAAGAAGAAGAAGAGTTTGGATTTGATATCTCGCTTTATCACTACCTGAAGGAGTCTCAAAGCGGCTAACATTCTCCTTTCCCTTCCTCCCTCACAACAAACACTCTGTGAGGTGAGTGGGGCTGAGAGACTTCAGAGAAGTGTGACTGGCCCAAGGTCACCCAGCAGCTGCATGTGGAGGAGCGGAGACGCGAACCCAGTTCCCCAGATTACAAGTCTACCACTCTTAACCACTACACCATACTGACTACTGAAAACTACAGTTTTCTTTTCTCTCCTTTGAGCTAAGCCACTATCACTGCAATATTACAGCAAATGGGGGGGGGGGGTTCCAACAGAAATTGCAAGTGCAAGATTATAGCTGTATTCTTGCCCTGCTTCTATTCATTTCACTGAATTGTATTCAGTGGTATTGAAGTAAAGGAGCGGAAAATTCACTGCAAATGAATGCCATTATTTAATGTTGATTTCCCCCCTTTGAAGTAATATTCCCAGTTTTTCATGCTAAATTCAAATTTTATGACTTTACCCTCACCCCACATTTGACTCACCTGGAGACAGCAAAGATCCCACCATTCATAGATCCGAAGCAAGAGAGTGCAACAAAAATTGGGACAGCCAAGGAAAAACTTCCCAGTAAACGTTCAGCAAAAGTCTACCAAAAGAGAAGGAAAGACATATCAACTTAATTGGTAGAATTCCTCAATACCTTCTCCCATTCTTCAGCTTTAAGGAGTTCATCCAGTAAACTCTGTTTTCCGTCATGATCAAGAAACTTATTCTGAAAAATTTACTCATTTGCATGATACATTCTACTATGACTTACCACTGCCACTGCTTGGGAAGCTAGCAGATCCTCGGGACTAATAGTTGTAAAATAGGCCACGTTGGTTAACACATAGCCAACTGTGACAATAACCATTGATGTGCAAATGGCAAGCGGTACATTTCTGAAAGACAGAAAGAAATTGACTGTTATCCATCTGCAGTCCAAAACTGAAGCAACCTGGTTGGCAAATATATTTGATGTATGTCACTGCACTTCCATTGTGACTGATGCTTTTATATACTGGAAAAATATTAAATACTGCAGGTCAAGCAACATATTTCAAACACCGTAATATGAATAATCAGGATTGCATAAATTGCAAACAAGACACAAATTCTGCCTTGGCTTTATTCGTAAATACTATTATCTGCCTGCTGTTGCTTACTCTGTAGAAAAGACCATACTGTAAGGAATTCTAACTGGCCTAATTAGCCATGCCATTTTGTTAATATGCAAAGATACGGAAGTCAAAGTTTTTCCTCAATACCTTTTTCTCTACAGGTAGCATAAGATTTGTTTCTGAGTCAGTGGGACACAGACACTCGAAAGAATAATCCTCAAGCTGTAGCTTCACGTTTATTTATGAGATCAAAGGGACTGGACCTGGGAAGCCAGGAATCATATCTGAGCTCAGCTATGGGCCATTGGGTTGCCTTAGGCAAATCATTAGCAGCTTCAGTTCACCTTCTGAAAAATGTTAATACTTATCTCAAACAGTTGCCTCGATGATGAATGAGAGGATGGCTCTAAAGCACTTGACACATTTAAAGTGCTTTATATAGATTATTAATAACACTACTCTCTCCCGGCAACTCAGTTGTGAATATTACTGGTTGGATGTAAAGTACAGCTCCAGTAAATTTCCAGCAAAAGATATGATTGGAAAAATCAGGCCCATGAGAAGTGTGTGTATAAGTGAGTAAGTGAGATCAATATATTCTAGAAATTCCAAAATTGACAGTCACCACAGAATTAAATATAAACTATATAAGGGGAAAATCAAAGATTTGTTTGTAGTATTCAGCACAATCTCACAGGTGGACCTCATAAGATACCATGGATAGCTCTGAACAGAAGTAGAAAGACACACAAACAAGATGGCTATGATATTTCACACCCGACAAGCAGGATGATCCTGAATGAACACAATATAAGCTTTTCTTTTCTTTTTTGAGGAGGCACAACAGTTCACTAGAACTCCAAAAGACAGAATTCAAAATGCCCTATGTTAATGGCTTTGTAAAGTCACATTGCCATTTTGAGGACAGGCATTACAATACAAAAGGAAGGCATTACAATACAAAAATCATGCAATAAAAGCTAATGATCTGTGCCCTCAACAACCAGTCTGCAAAATCTACTTGATCCATCCAGACTGGCGCTTCTCCCATCACCTCTCGAACCCATAAAACAAAGTTTCACAGGTGTGTGAGTGCTGTTTCTGCTCATCATTCACCCCTGCATCCCGCCTCAACTGAGTTGAGGCCGAGACATTCTGTGGGAGTGGAAGATGGCATCCACAGCAGCCTCCTGGCATGGCACTTCTTCCCTCAGTTTGTGCTTATACCATGATAAAACCAATCTGCACACACTAGAATTGTCAGATTACACCAAGCATAGGGAAACTCGGCCCTCCAGATGTTTTGAGACTACAGCTTCCATCATCCCTAGCTAACAGGACCAGTGGTCAGGGATGATGGGAATTGTAGTCTCAAAACATCTGGAGGGCCGAGTTTGCCTATGCCTGGATTATACCCTAGAAATTCTTCCTATGCTTTTAAAGCAGGGATGGGAAACATTTTTTGGTCAACCTTCCAGAGGCCACATACCAGTGCTGGTCAGGGCCACATCTTGGGTTCCAAGATGGTGAGCCCTTGAGCAGCCTCCAAAGCAGTCCTTCAAATAACCCAGTCCCAAAGACATTCAAGGTAGGCATTATTACCCTGTCGGCAATCTCAAGCTCAGCCAGGCCACCTTTTCAGCTCCATATCTTGGACTCTCTGCTCACATTTACAGCACTTATCAACCTTTAGAGAAAAAGCTTGGCGAGACACCTCTAGTACACATCTTAACGCCATCTTCTCTAAGAGTAAAAGTGGATTTACAAAGCAACTGGGGAGAAAGCACTCTCAGACCTGCATGTATTTGGCAGGCAGAGTCCAGGCTCATTATGCTGAGTAGCACTAACCCCTGCTGACAGACGGGTGGGGTGGAAAGATAACGAGTCAGCAAGTGCCATTCATTACTCTCTGCTAAAAGACTGAGACTCTCTATGTCCCCAGAAGCCTTGAGCAGAATAAGAGGTTTTGTGACCTCTGAGGTATGAATGCTTTAATGTAAAAGTGGTACCTCGCCTGCCTTCTTTCACTCTCTCAATACGACCAAGTCCCTAAGGGGATGCAATCCATTAGCATGTAACACCAGCCAGTGTTACTTGTTAGATGGTGGCGTACAGCAAAACAAAAAACAAAAAAACTTTGACAAAAAGCAACTACTAATACTAATATGAAAGACCTGGTTTCCTGATTTCAGCAATGAGACGTTTTCATTTTCACCTTAAAAGTTATACTTCCCTTTCAATCACTGGGCAGTGCATTAGCCAACATCACAGCTCTGGTGCTAAAATACCATCTAGCACCTTTAAAAGACACCCTTTCTCTCACCAAGGTATTAAAATTGGCGAGGGTATGCTTTGTGTAATGACACAGTCATTTTAAACTAAAATTCCCAGCACCAATTACTGATTCATCAGTTAATTATTTGCTGTTAAATTCCTTTCCATGTCTCCAACAGCATTCATTGCAAGCAAGTAGCAAGTAGCCGTGTCTGTTATCTTCCACACACCCTGAACAGGTACATGGGCATACAACAGAACATTTTCTTGGGGTACAAACTAAAGTCCCCAAAAGGAAACACTGAAATAGAAAGCATTTAAAAGAAAAATTACAAATGCAAAATGTCTGGAGATGATGATGGAGGGAGGGAGAGGTATATATATACACACACACATAAACACCATAGGATTAATAGGAATTCCGTCAATCTCACCATAGTGGGGGAATCAGAATTGTAGAGTAGGAAGGAACAATGAGGATCATCTAGTCCAACCCACTGAAATGCCCAACATGGGGCTTGAACCCATGACCCTGAATTTAAGAGTCTCATGCACTACCGACTGAGATCTCATTTAGGAAGACTGCAACCAGGTGTATGGACTGTCTGCTTAGTTTGACAGTTAGGTAATGCTGGCGGGCAATTGATGCTTCTTATGGGCCTTCAAACAGAACACTGTCTGCTGCAAAGCAGGAAGAAGAAGAAAGAGAGTTTGGATTTAATATCCCACTTTATCACTACCCGAAGGAGTCTCAAAACGGCTAACATTCTCCTTTCCCTTCCTCCCCTCACAACAAACACTCTGTGAGGTGAGTGGGGCTGAGAGACTTCAGAGAAGTGTGACTAGCCCAAGGTCACCCAGCAGCTGCATTTGGAGGAGTGGGGACGCAAACCCGGTTCACCAGATTACGAGTCTACCGCTCTTAACCACTACACCACACTGGCTCTCTGTGACATGTGGCCACCCTATTGCTACCTTTCCGGCAGCATTTAGCATACCCCAAGGGAAAGTCTTGCCTTTCCTTGTTAACATAAAGCAATGCCCCATAGCCATTAAGCAATGGGATTGTAGTTCCTGTTTTTAAATTAAGCAGGTTTGGGATGATTACCCAGTAAAAATTACTGAATCAATCTACCATGTCAAAATAAAAGAAATGCAAAATAAATTGGGACAGTATCAACTGAGCTTTGCAGTAATGGCCAGAAGTTAACGTCACAGCTGAGTAAACCTTAATCAGCAAGCGTCTTGTGCTCTTTCACATAGCTAGAATGACAGCAAATGAAGTCAGAGCCATTATTCTGTACTTCCAGACCATTTACAACTTTAGTATGTCAAAAAAAATTACCACCAGAGGCATTTCAAGATGTTTCTGTATAATATTTTCCTACAGGAACTTACATAAAGGATCTCAAGTATCTTTATTTTAAAGAATGAGGCAAGCATTCCTATGCACTGTGTATGTATGTGTACGGAAAAAGCAAACAAAGCCTTCTCCTCCCCCCCCAAATTTTGGGAAGAGCTGGTGGCAAAAAAAAAAAAAAAAAAAAAAACGTTCTTTGCCAGGCCAATAAGTATGATATAATCCCTTGCATAATATAATCCCCTTTCAATTTCCCTTGCAGAGATTTCAGGAAGCTTCATATGCGACACGCAGGACACTGGGACCTACCAGTGTCATGTGTCCATACAAAAATAAATTATGATGGGTAGACATAAATTATTATGGATAATCAGTCACATTCTTTATATTCTCTTGAGCACTTCTGGGTAGTACTCAAAACCATCCTCAATCTGGTGTATACATGGCCTGTATGTATAAACTCAGAGCAGGGTCTTCTGTGTAGCTGCCCCTTTTCTGGGGAACAGCATGCCAGTTGCGATGTGGCAGGTGCCCACTATCTGCATTTCCAGAACCAATTGAGAATGTATGGAGATCTGGATGAAAACAGAGCATACACTGGCTCTCTTCAAAGCCTGCTGCTCTGCCCGCACACATAATTTCAATCCATCATTCTACACTGCTTATTTACAGAAAAAGTGAGATTGCTCTCTGTTAACCTAAACTCTTTCCTCCTGCATTCTTCAACTCAGAGCATGCATTATTACAAAAGAAGCTATTTCAGTAGCTTCCCACCCTTTTTCTTAAGTAGTGTCCTTCCCCTTCACCTTTTGCAAAAGTGAATTAAATGGAATATGATCACAAAGGACACAAGTGCCACCCTCCAGAATAATCTTGCACAAACAAGTTAGTTAGGAAGGCAAGGACTGTGCTTTTTATTTTAAAGATATGTATTTACCAGTACTCCTGACCCTTATTGATGCATATTTGAAATGCTAATGCATGTATTTCCTGTAATTTTTATT
The DNA here is from genome assembly GCF_964106645.2 of Podarcis pityusensis. NCBI lineage: Eukaryota > Metazoa > Chordata > Lepidosauria > Squamata > Lacertidae > Podarcis > Podarcis pityusensis. The sequence continues at coordinate 42,877,030 of NC_138034.1, read as the reverse complement.
ACAGTGGCCTTAGGCTATAAATGATGGTTACGTTGGTTATTATGAAAGTGTGAAAAGAAAAACATTTTGCTTTCCCTTCAGTCACTGTCAATACATTTCATTCCTAGAGTCAATGGGTTTTGAACGACAATGGATGTTTATGGCCTTGCAGCAGCTCATCCACTCTAAATTGAGGAGGCTGTGCAAAAAGCCGCTTCTCGCCCAACATGAACAAATACAGGGGAGAGGGAACAGGATTGCAGATTCTGTGCCAACTTCCAACTTCCATGAGTTCATTTGAATGTGTCAAGCTCAGGGGCAGAAAATGCCATCCTGCTTTCCATAGGCTCACTGAATGTGAACATGTCATAAGAACAGATAGCAACACTCACAGGAGCCAACTTCTAGGGGCTGTGGGGGCCTTGCCCCCCAATAAAATATTTGAGGAGGCCGGGGGGCCCCAAAGTTGATGGGCATTGCCATTCAAACGGTGTGCATGCATTGCATCATGTGATTGATTATGTGGGACGGGACTTACCTCCCCCCAAAAATTTTTTTATTCAAGTTGGTACCCCTGGCAACACTAGGACAGAAGAAGTGCAAATAAAACTTTGACCCCAAACCTCTATGGCAGGGATGGGGGAACCAGTACCCTACTCTATGGAGCAGTGGAGTAAGAAGTACATCACAGCAATCGTAGTAATTTGCATCTTGATAGTAAGATAGATCTTATTATCCATTAATAATAATGGTTATACCTGGTCAGATCTGAGGAGGAGGCATTCCTGATCATATTGCAGACTGGCAGGATGCCTTCTTATTGCATCTTGAATGTGGCCCCGGTAGTGGTACCCACTATCTGGAATTGCCTTCCATGTGCTGTTTGTGAGGCATAAACAGTCTCAGGTTTCAAATGCCTCTTCGTTCAAGCTTTCCCTGGCTCATAAGGGTCATCTCTCCTCTCCATTCTGATTTGTTTCAATGTTTTGCTGATGGTTTTATTAAGAGATGTTCTGTTTTTGTTGATCTATTTCTTCATACTTTTGGTCGCAATACCAGCTTTTTAAAAAAAAAAAAAAAACCAACATCGTAGATGTTTAAAATTAGATTCCATGAAGGGGATGGGAGGAAGTCTCGAAATTCGGAGAATCTCTTGACACAGATATGTTTTTACTAGTTTGTGGTTTTTTTCAACTTTGTATTTGTAAAACCAATAAAAATGATTTCTTTTAAAAAAAACCCATCAACATGACCTTATTGTGTTTTATGTAACCCTCTTAGGGATTTTGCATATTGAGTGGTATACAAATATTATTAGTAAATAAATAAGACAAAGCAATTGAAGAATAAGAGGTGGAAATGGGACTAGAAATGCAATATTTTGTCTTTTCAACATACCAGAGGGCATTCCCATTGAAACACCATGACTAGGGATTTAAGTATTTCTTTCAAATTATCCATACCCCATGGGCACAGACTTAAGTGCACTCAGTGATATTTTGCCTTCAGTGGCTTATGGTATGCACTATGATGGAAAGCTGAAATAAATTCATATATAAAGGGGGACAATCTGCATATAAAGGAGTAAGGGAATTTATTGTGGCAACTTTCCAAAATATTTTATTAAGGATGCATTAGAAATCCGTAACATTCAGACCATTAATCCAAACAGGATCAAGTGGTTCCAGCTTTTCTACACTGAACAGCCCCAAGACACATCTTCGAGCACAGATTTCCCAAGTCTTAAAAACAAATAAAAGTATGGTGGCACAATTACAAAAAGGATGAAGGAAGGAGTGAGAAATATTTTATTGCGCTAGATTCTCATGTGAATTTAGAATGATTAAATCTCTGAGCACCTGATTTATGAGCAAGAATTACAGTGCCCCCAGCCAAAATCATTTTAGTAGGGAGAGTGTTGGGGGTGAGAGAGAAAGAGAAGCTTACCCAAGTTTAATATCAAACTTACCGGCAGCATTATATGAACAGCGCTAGGCAATGAACTGGCATTCACTCTTGTGGACCTTAGAGGTAGAAATAAGGGCATTTTGAACCAGGGAAAGAACAGATTGGGTCTCACAGCACTGGGAAGCTGGGCCAAGAGAGACTGTATGCCACATATCAATAACATCACAGCCAGGGGAAAGGGATGGGAAGCATAGCAAAGGGAGGATGATGGTATTTAGAAATAAACTAGCCTGTCAGATTTCAATTTCCCGCCACTGTAATTATTGCAGCCTTTTGCCTGCAGATGAGCTTGTGACATAGACTGCTTTGCGGATTGTGTTTATCGTGAAAATCTGCTTCAAATGTTTGTAGAGGACAAAACCCCAAACCTTTTCATTGCAATAGAAGAAGCTGGCTAGGCTGCTCAACCTGACAATTACTCTGATGGAGCTTCTGAAACTAGTAATGGGCATACGAAACATTTTGTTCAGATGTAGTACAGTGAGGAAAATGTTCCTAACAGTTCTCTCTCTCTTTAAAGCAGCCCTGTGTTTTAACAATAGATTTTGATGGCTCCAAAATACAATTCCTTGAGTTCATATAGGCAAAAACAAAATAGAATCACCATTTTCCAGTTTGCTATATTACACTCCATCATTGCTAACAGAGCTGCCAACAAAGATCACAAGGTGATTTTCTGCTGTATCTTGCCATGTGCATTGCAATCCTATACATGTCTACTCAATTAGAAGCCTCATTCATTTCAGTGAAACTCAGTCAAGTGTACATAGGATTGCAGCATAATAGTCCAGAATGCACTGAAATAGTATCATTCAAGAATTAATGGAACATAACACAGGGATGCAAAACCCGTGACCTTCCCCATGTTGCTAGGATACAACTCCTACTACTGATCACTGGCCTTGCTAGCCAAGGCTAATGGGCGATGAAGCACAGCAGCATCTGCAGAGACACAGGTTTGCCATTATTAACCAATCAGGCTCATGGCCAAACTACATGTTGCATTTAGCATGTTTTTTAAAAAACTGTGCATAAGCTAATCCTTTTTATTTTGAAGAAAAGGCAGCTAAAGATGATCTAGCTTATCTGTGTGAAGAGAACAATGGAAGAGTTTTAAGAAGCAAGATGGAGAGGAAGATGGGGGGCAGAGTCTGTGAACTGAAAATATAGGGGGCTCAGGCATTTCTCTTTGCAGAACTGATATGGAACAGTGAGTTTACAGATGAGCAGGATTGAGAAGAGGAGGACAACAATGGAGAGAATGGGGAGACAGTAATTTTTATTTGTAACATGAATATAGGGAACAGGAAGACAGGGCTCCTATACCTTTAACAAGTGCATAGGAAAGGGCAATTTGATTCAGCAGGTGCAGACTTTCTCACTTGTGTGCCAAGCTACATCTGCCAAAAGGTTCATTTTCTATGCATCTATAGCTTAAAGTTCAAAGCACAAGTACTTAAATAAATAGGAAGGTCATCCTTTGCCCCTGAGCAGCCTACACTGGGACAGCTGCTTCAAGATCTACCAAATTAACACATTCATGAGAGCTATCAAATATGCCCATGATCAGTGCTTTTTCCCCCCCAAAAAATAAAATGTTTAGGGGTACTCTCATTTTGACTCAAGAAAATCACCATTTCATAGTTGAAATTGGGAAAAATAAATACAGTAAATGGACAAAAGTACAAAGATTCACAAAATGTTGAGGGGTATGCGTACCCCCAGAAAAAAGCACTGCCCATGATTATAAAATATAAAGGATAGACTTTTACCACTGAATTCAATTCTATTTAAAAGCATTTTTTAAAGGCTACAAAATGTCAATAGTATTTATTCCATGTATCTGGAAGGATGCATCATCTCTGCAGAAAGCAACATAATAATAAATAATAGTCTCCCAGAAAAGTCTTTATATCTATGACTCCTTCATTCCAAAGTAGGATTCTTCAGTGATCAGTCCTCCTCCTCCCCCCCCCCGAATTCTTAATTCATATTCCTTCCCAACATAACTGTCTCAAAAGACCTAACATGATCATAAGCTTTCATCTAAAAGTGCTCTTAATTCAATTTAACAATTTATTCCAGAATTTCTGAACTTCCTTCATCTGAACTTCAGTGTTCTAAGTCTAGATCAATTCCCAACTAGAGATTCACAAACGATTGCACAGCTGAGTTCTCAGAATTACTAGGAATTTTTTTTTTAAAAAAAAATTCTTCCAGGAGAGTTTCATAACAGCCAAGGTAAGAGCAATTTGTCTGCAATCGGCTCAGTATAGCTGACAGAGGAATTTAGCCTTCGCTGTTTCTGTGAGAGAGATCAGCATGGCCATGGGCTCTCAAGAGATAAAATATGAAGCCACCTGTCTTGCAATAGTTCAGTGCTGCTATATGAAACTCAACAAGCAACAAGTTCCCTTTTTAAAATGGGTATTCTAAAAATCCATACTATTGCCCCCCCCCCCCTTCGGTGCAAAATTTATAGCAGCAAGTCATCAGGCATTTCTGCTAGGGAAAATGAGGGATATGAAACACAAGAGCTTGTGTTGTATTTGACTGTTAGCGTGTGCATTTGACTGGTTCTTTGTGCAGTAATCATGCACTGGGAGTCAAGGAAGCAACCAGTTAGCTTAGGGGATGTTACTGGACTTCAGCAGCCTTAGCCAATATGGCCAACAGTCAAAGATGGTGGCAACTGTAGTTTGGCAACATCTGTAAAGCCACAGGTTCCTGGCCCCAGGTTCCTGGCCACCTCATAACAATGGAAAGGAGGTAAAACCAATCCCTGTCCTTGGGTAATATCCAATGTTAATCCATTGATTGCAACAAGTTCTCGACAATATTTCTTGGCAGCAATACTGCAGAACAGGATTTGCAGAAAAATCAGAAAAATTGGCTATGAGAAAGTTCTGTTAGCTAAATGTTGAACAAAGCTCTATTTTTAGGAGTCCTTTGTTGAATTTGAAGATTATCAAAGGGAAAATAAGCTATTCCTTGTTAGTTTTTAAAATTAGTAATGATGCTTTTTGAAAGAATGGCATCAAAGAAAGAAAACCAGCAAGTGTACATATCCCAGGCACTTGATAAGAGAGCCTCTGTGGTTTCCTGTTCTTCAGTTAAGCCCTTGAAGTAGGGAGCTAACTTTTCTCGTTGGTCTTTATCAGATCAGGTAGCATGGGCCACCAGAGTGACTGCTGAGGAATGGAGAAACGTTTTTATGAAATTAAAACACGCACTGCTGTCTTGGGCATTTCACAACAGCAGGGCAATATCAACTCCACACCCACTGAAATTCTTGGGGCAACAATACAGTAACTCCACACCTGCTGATATTCCCCAGCTGAGTCAGAAATACAGAAAACCTCTTTTGCAGGGGACTCAAATGCTCAAGAAACTGGAGAGCATTCAAGACATTTCACACATTTAAGCAGAAGCAAGACTAGCTCCAAAGTTTGCAATCACCAGGGAGATGCAGCCAATCACAACTTGAGGAATTGGTATGTATTGGGACAGGTCAAATCCACCGCTGCTGCAAAACAGGAATTCAGAATCTGGACCAATAAGTGAAGACAAAGAGCCACTGGCTTCAGTGAGTGGTCCTGTCAGCATTCTGGGATCTCATGACGTTGCCTGCTGACATTGGCCTTGAATGTGAGGATACAATTCTTTCCTGGATTGCTGAAAGTCACAAGTATTGGTCAGACTTACCAAAAGGCATGACGAGGAGTGCTTGCTTGCAAACAATAACTTGCCCATCGGGGCAGAGGAAGGGGGGTGCGGTAGGCGCTGGCCACCCCAGGTGTATCCACTGAGGCGGTGGTGACAAAATGCGGAGCCTCACGTCTCTCCTGGGAGAGGCGTGGTGGCTTGAGCAAGCGCAGGCTCCACGCTGCCCAAGCAGTCCACTCGCTGCCTCCTCCCCAGCTGTAGGGCAGCTGAGTGGGAGGAGGCAGGCAGACTCCGGAGCAGCCAGGCACCCGAGCAGCTTCTTCCGCCACTGTTGCCCATCCAGAAAGGGGCCATTTTTTCAATGTAAAACTTTGTGGATGTCCATGTGTTTGACTGTTACTTGGATTAATGAATGCTGCATAACATGATCTTGTGTAACATGATCTTGCAGCCCTACTGTATACTATTAGCCTTTTTCCAAAACATTTTAATCTTGTAGGTACTTGTTATGACCAAAACAAATAGATCTTGACTGAAATGAATATTCATGCAGCCCAGAATTTTCACTAATCACTAACCGAAGATTGGCATGGTGACATCTGGACCCTTGGCAGGCATATCAACACACCCTTTGTCACAGATAAAGTGTAGAAAGGCAAACTATCTGCTAAAGAGAACCTGCACACCTGTAATTTTTGCATTAAAATACAGAGACAATTGCCGTTGAAGCTGGAAACAGGAGGTTAGAAAGTCATCTGATCTTAAAGTGCTTTGGGCTCTTTTCTCAGAAAAGCAATTCAAAAAAAAAATCAGATAGGTTTTTCAGAAAGTACCCTCCAGTGACTGAGATTACTAAAGCCTTAAAGCTGCGGCTGGAGATAATCTCCATTTCCCATGATATGATATTACAGCAAATGACTCTCTTCACAGACAACAAAATCCAGAAATGGAAAGCTGAAATCAGGACAAGAGAAAAGGAAAACAACAGAAAGTGAGGGGGGAAACCTCTCTCTATTCCAAATATTATAGTCCCAACTACAATTACTGGCATACGTCAGGTCTTCTCAAATTGTGACCCAATTTGAAACAGCCTGCCAGCCCATGCTGCATCAACCACCCAGGTGCCCACAAAATGCCTTCTTTTGCAGCCTCAGTCAGGTAGCAACAACTGATGGTTTCTCAAGCTTTTCTGAACTACCCTGTACGGTGAGGGGGCCATGCTCAATTCAGTGTGGCACAAGTTGTACAGGGCTCTTATAAGCCATTTCTATAGCGCCCTTCACAAACGTATTGCCAAGACCCAGGGCAAAACCAGCAGGAGACAAGGTCACTAGTTCATGCAGACTGCAAGGATCAACTGTGCTTTGGACCCATATCTAATCCCTCTTTGGAACTGCCAAACAGATGTACCCTAAAGATTCTACACATTCTGGTCAAGCAGGCAAAGCAAAAACATTTGACACCCCCTCCCACTATGCACACATACACACTACTACACACCCCACCCTAATTTTCCGTTTACTTGTTTTGTAATGCTAATTGCCCCCATCTAGCTTGCCCATCTGGTTTACGCAATCTGCTGTAATTACTGTTACTGCCATTGGCAGGAAGTTGTTGCCACTTCCATCTGTGCTTTATGTAGCATTAACTACCACTGGCTCCTTCTACTGCTGTTGCCCAAGTAGGACCCAAGGATTGAAACAAACAAACAAGTTCTTGGTTAAAAAAAAATCAATAGTACAATGATCTTCTTTCTGTACATTTTGTTAAAGCAACAGGGTTACATAGCAAAATGAAACACCTTCCTCATAGTTTCTCCATATTGTAAATGGAAATGAACGTAAGTACATAAATATTAAATACTATACCAGTCCTCCACAGCTCATGTTGTGCTAAGGCTGTGATCTTACACTGGTAGGGGTAAGCCCCACTAAATTTACTTCTGAGTAAACATATCTAGGATTGTGCTGCAAATCAAACTGTTTTGTAAGTTAAATTCAATTCAACAGTTCCATCACATGTTAGTCCCTATTTGTTTCATGCAGCCCCACCAAAACAACAATCCTTCAGATACGTTCTGTGGGTGCCAGCATGAGAACATGCATAGACTCTATGTATAGACTCTATGTATAGTATTGACAATGGGAATGGTATATAATCATGCAGGCAGAAATAATGGGTTAAAAATAAAAGACACTGCACTTTTATTCAACCATCTAAAAATCTTTATGGACTGTTTAGTCCAAATGTTGCCTGTATTTTGGATCAGTTGGTCTACTCTAGATGTGTACATTAAATTGCATTAAAGAATGTGAAATTCTGAAAAGTATTTTAAATTAACATTACTATAGTCACTTTTCAAACAAATTATCTCATCTCCTGTGGCCTTTTCAAAGGCCAGTTAAAGCTCAAATGCCAACTTGCAAAAAGAGTTTATTGGTAAATTATAAAATTCTAAAGATAAAGGACTGTAATGGAAATGCAAACAGATCATTAATATTGCTAGTGGTGGGCCACCAGCCAGATTTGCTGGGCAACAACATTCACTATGCTCCTTTTGGAAAGAAATTGTTTTTTTTATTTCAGGAAATTAGTTTTATAAGACACACATTTGCTGAATTTCTATTTGCACAATTATACATGACTGTACTGTGATTAATAATGACCAGGTTATATAGGCAGAAAATGTACTTGCCAAGTTAATCTGCTTTGTTTATCTGACTGGGCAGGTTCTCTTTCTGGGTTAATATATTACAAGTGCATGAAGAGCTGGCTGCTTCTGAAACTTCAGTCAAAGCCTCAATTTCTTATGGCTTAAAGAATATTAATATCTAATAAAAAGCAGAACTGTATTAAAACTATAGTCCTGTTTAGGCATTAGGAAGAAGGCAATATAAACACAGAAGAGGGTCAGCAGGGGCAGGCACATTAGCCCCAATTATGCAGGGTTCAAAAATACACAAGGAGCCTCCATGGATATAAAAGGTTTCCCATTTCAGACGCTGAAGCCAACGAGAACAGTGACGGGGTAAAGCTCATATTCACTGCATTTAAAAGTTTGATTTGCCCTCTTCCTAATGCTTCAGGAGGACATATGTGTGTGTGCATTGAATCCAGACTAAGTTAATCATATTTATGACACATTAAAATGAATGTGAAAATTTAGTTATACTGACTTAAGTTCCATCAATTTCAATCAGTGGAAATTGAGTGCTACTAGCTTAATAACCTATGCATATCCAGTCCTATGCATTCCGTTTTACCAGAGTTGGATTAGTCATCATGCTTGGTCTGATGTAGGTAAGATCCTCCGTTTAAACAGAATGCTCATCCCAACCCAGTCTTGGAAGACTACCACAGCTTATCCTGAAAATGCAATGGACCCCACACTCCATATAGATGGACAGGGAGAAGAAAAGCTAAGATTTCATGCATCATAACTGCAACAGAGGCAAAATGGATGAATATTTTGTCCCTACAGGATGCCACGTGACTACAGGCTAGGTTTGTGTGTGTATTCCAGCTTCCATTTGTTATGGGATGGTCCATGATAAAAGAGATCTATTTTTCACCCAACTTTCTAGCAATTAAATTTTACTTATAGGACAGCTCCCTCCACTACACCTGAGGGTAGCAGTCTAGCTTTGGAGGCACATGGCAGTCTATAAGTGACACACAGCTCTCTTGTTCAACATCTCACTGCCATTACTCCCCAGAATTTGACACCTGAGGCAGCTGCCTCACTCTGCCTAGTGGTATAGCCAGCTCTGTATGGGATAGGACATTTTCAGTGGTGGCACCTTGCCTGAGGAACATCCTACAAATAGAGATTCAAGTGGCCCTTCTAGAGTCCTTTAGATGGATAGCTAAGACATATTTGTTCCATCACTCTTTTATGGCCTTGTTAACTGTTTTATATTGGTTTCAATGTTCTTCAATATTTTTTTGATGTTTTATTGTTCTAAGTTGTTTGGGGGGGCTCTTTTTGGAGCAAAAGTGTACTATAGAAATGTTTATAAAATAAACGCAATAAAATCTACACACATACAACAATATTGCACTTTCTAGTACAGTGCAAAAGAAAGGGTGGTCTGGTTTGCACATAACACTAACCTATGGTTTATTAAGTCATGGCTTGGCATTAAGAGTGAACCCAGCCCAGAGGTTTAGCTATGGGGCATGCTTACTGCTAACAAATCACAATCTGGAAACCAGGGAGTGAGTTCTATCCAGTGCAGTGCTAAGTTAAAGTAACTTTGACTGGGTTCACATGTTAACAACCAAGCCAAAGATAAAATAAAATAAGATTTGTAACCAAAGGTTTGTATTCAAACAACAAACACTGAGCTGTATCCAGTATGTTCTGTCCATTAGTGCAAGACACCTTGTGCTAGCAGATGGCGCAGTTTAAAAGCTATGCATCAAAGGAATCCAGTGCAACAGTTGTGCGAGCGGAAGCTTGTTGTACAACAACAGATTGTGAAATCTGCTGTGCCACCATCTTTGGCCATGTGCTTGTGTATACTCTTATGCTGCACAATCTGGTGCACTGGTGCTTTTGTTTCCCTTGCACAGCAATGTTCCGCCACTGCAACAAGTATACTGGTGTGTTTGTTGTTTGAATACAAACCTTTGGTTACAAACCTTATTTTATTTTATCTTTGGCTTGATTGTTAACATGTGAACCCAGTCAAACCCCACCCCATATGTTCACCAAATTACAATGGCACAAAGCAAGAGCAGCTGGAAAACATAACCATATATTAGGACAACTTGTGGTTTGTTAATCAAGCCATAGCTTAGTGGGAATCAGGCTATTTTTTGTACAGTCTAGATGTCTGACCTAAGGATTTGGAATAGTTCTATGTGTGCTGCACAGGTAATAGTCAACATCTAGTTAAGATTTATGTGTGAAAGAGTTACTTTTAAAATAAACAACCCAGCTAGTTACATTGACCCGGATATAAAAGCCTAAAAGTATTTCTAGACCATAAACCATATTGAATAAAAGTGAAAGGAAATACTGTCAGCCTTGCCCTTCAATTTTAAGGTACCTGGACACCTTTTAAATTTACATGAGCAAATGAGCTATAGAATAGCATTTGAGGGATTAATGTATGTCACTTTTGATTACCTCAAGATAAAATATTACAATATAATCCTACCATTTTTACACCATTTACTTGGCATAGTGGCCTTAGAGGAATGAACAAATTGACTTTGAGCCAAATGTATTTTTTATGCATATGTGAAGCAGAACAACACACACACACACACACACACACACACACACAAAATTAAGCACAGGGTACTCAAACAATTCCTTAAAACAGGGCACTTTAGTCTCAATAAGAAGTTAAAAAAAACAAAAATATATTTTGATGATAGCTCATGGGCAGCATGAATATTTAACACACTGTGCATGGAAATGCCCCTTACATTAAAGACACTAAGAGAAAAATATAGCTTGTTCCTTTCATCTACCATTTACATATGTGATTTGAAAAGAAAAAATAATTTTGCTTATTAAGGAACAGCTTATAATTCATGTTAAATCCAGCTAAAGTTTCCTTCATATGCTCAATAGATAAGAGCAATATTTCCTTTTTGAAAAAATGATATGCCAAATGTTTGAATATATGGTTTCATCTATACCTGCTTAACTCCCTATTCAAATAATCAGGGCTCATAGTGTAATCCTATACATGTCTACTAAGAATTAAGTACCCTCAGATTCAATGGAGCTTTGATAGAGTTTGACTCTATAGAGAGGTACTTAACTTTGACGAAAATCTGAAAGGGGGATCCTGGTGCCCTCCAGCTGCTGCTGAACTTCCAATGCCCACAAGCCCCAACCAACATGGCTAAAGGTCAATGATTCCGGGACTTGCAGTCCAGCAACATCTGGGATTCCACACTCCTAGACTAGATCATTGTGTTATTTCTTAGTTTGTGCATTCAGTGAAAAACAAAGAAAGTGAAAGGGTAGTATGGAAATGCACTCACTGAAAGATTCAATGAATGAGTTTTACTCATGTGCAAAGTCTGAGCAATCAACGTTATCTGACGCAGATAAGGAATTTTGCTCAAGTTGGTGATTGAGACTTTCTAGAAGTAATGTTTTGTTTTGTCTTGTCTCATCTGGACTCTTTAGCATGTGACTTGCATCATTTGTTTGAGCCATCTAGGCTGATTTGCGCCGCAGGCACTTGTATGTAATGCATTTGCTTTCTTCTTGCGCCTTCCTGTGATCTTGCCTGTGGCGAGGGAATGTTTAGTTTTTAAAGTTATGTGGTTTTGCTGCCAGCACTACTTCCCACTATAGGTGAGTTGCCATCTCACTTTGACTCATCAGCTATAACTAAGTGAGGATACACACAGACCTTCATGTAGGAACCAATGCCTGAAGATGTAGTGAAACTACCTAACAAATTCCTCAGAAGCAGTCTCAGGAAATTGCAGAGAGGTGCAAACTTGAAGACAAGGAAAATTAACTTAAAGTTTGACCTGCATGCCATTAATTATGGTCTCCCTAATGTTCACAGTATCTATAAATATCCCCAAGCTACCAACAGTAGATAAACAGCTCTAAGCTGGATCCAAACCAGAAGATCCATTCTGCATTTCAAGGTTATCATTTATACAAGTGTGCCCCCAAATATGCATTCCTACAGGAGGAGGGCTAGCGATGTGTCATATCCACTGAAGAGAAGACCTGCAGAAGAAGCTCAGGTCCACATTACTTTTAAAGCATGCTTATACCACCCCAGTTTAACAGTCATGGCCTTCCCCACAAAGAATTCTGCAAGATGTAGTTTACTCCCTCACAGAGTAACAATTTGCACCCTTAACAAACCACAATTTCCAGGATTATTTGGGGGAACCCATGTACTTTAAATGGGAAAAAAGGCAATATGTTAAATAAAGGAGTGCACAAAGCATATTGCTTCTCTCTTCTAGACCAGCCAGTCATGCATCACCCAAAAAGAGGATAAGAATTTGCACAAATTTCCCATATAGTCATCTATAAATATAGACACAAATTTTAAGGGAAATACAATACACCTCACCATAGTGTGGCAGACACTGGGTGATTTGTGTACCTGCTTGGACCGCAGGCCACAAGCTGCTAACTGTTGATGGGCTCCTGGGCTCCTGTTGTTATGGTTCTTCATCTTTAAACTAGACTTGGACTGGACAGCCTTCAAAATAGAGAGTGCTGTCCTCCACCGTGCATGGCCACCCTACTTTCTTCTGCCAACCCCATTCTACTCCTTGGTACTTGAGAATGTCCCATGGCCGAGTGTGCATGTGTGTCTAGAAATTAGGCACTATGGCAGAGTGCAGTAGATTCAAGGGCTCTAGATTTTGGCAAGTCAAAACATCCTGTGATGCTCTACCCCCCACTCAATGAAGTGATAACAAAGGGATCTCAGTATGAAATCATGCGAGATCGTAGCACCCAAAATGGCTGCTGTGCTCTTGTGAGAGAAAACGGGATGGGACAGCCCTTTTTTTTTCTGGGACACTTGTGGGGTATGCTATCAACCCTATATTCAAAAGAAGACTTCAAAACTTCACATCTCAAAATATGAATACACTTTCCAAAGGTGAACTGTTACCAGTTAGGCTCCAAAGTAAATGATGTTTCTAAAACATTGAGCATCCAACAGTTCCCATTCTGTCACTGTCCACCTTTCAAAAGAGCTCAGGGCATGTGAGCGAAGTTAGACCTATCAGGCTTGATATTTAAAGTATCGTGTGAGTTATTGATTTAACTAAGAATGATAGTACATCAGATTGCAGCATGCCAAAAAATTTAAAGGGCTGGAATTCACCAACATGTTGGAAGCACTGTGACATTTGGGAAGCTGCTCACCTCTCATTTATCTATGTCGACATCACCTTCCTCAAGTCTGGAAATATCCTCAGTATTATGCTTCGTCTTTTCATTTCTCATTGACTCAAGATGTGTTGACTTTCAGCCATTAATTAATATAAATAGGAAGCAGACAGTGCATTAATTAAATATGACACTCAGATTATTTAAATCTGATATTAAAAACCCACAAAGATCATTCAGGCCATTCTGATATTCTGCTTTCCCAAAATGAGTGATTATATCAAGCCCTGGCAACTTGCTCCAAGTCTGCTGCATCTTGGCTCCAAAGGACAGAAGGAATAAATGAAGTGAGAAGAACACTGGAAAAGCCTAATAGACAAACTGACTAATCTCACACCCCAAGGTCATAGCAAAGCAATTCATTCTCTGTATTCCAACAGGCCCTAGACATGATTTATCAATCTGAGAGTAGGCTTACAAACACTATACATCTCAATAATACATTCTTTGCACAGTGTAACTTTTTAAACAATGATTGATTACCTGGATGGCCTCAAACTTATTTAACAAATGGAAACAGAACATTTGCAAACTTTCATGTTTAAACAAGGAATTGCTCTATGTACATTTTGCCACAAATTCTAGCAAGGATTTATGACAAAGGAATTTTTGAGAAACTGTTTCCAGCTTTAGCTTTGATAGATATTGAAGAATTTTTGCCCTTGGGTCTCTCCATTTTATTTATGTTTAGGCCCTTACTCTTTTATAGTGACAACACTGGAATTTTCACCTTAACGCTAAATAATTGCAGCACTTTCCTGAAATTTCATTTTTAAGGTTACTTGTCTCCCCTTAATGTTACCTATTGTTTTAATTTTAAAATGCCCTAAAATGTGTACAAATAGATGTTTTTAAGCAGGTAGTTCATGTACTTCATTATGTGAATCAACAGCTTGCACCATTCATTACTGGATCATTGTTCTTCATTCACTTCATTCAATTATTTCATTATTGTATTCTTCATTAATTTATAATTGAAAGGCTGTAACTCAGTGGCAGAGCACATGCTTTGCATGAAAAAGGTCCCAGGTTCAGGCATCTCCAGGTAGGCTGAGAAAAACTCCTATCTAAAAATCCAGCAGAGCCGCACTGTCAGTCAGTGTTGAAAGTACTGAACTAGATGAACCGATAGTCTCACTCTGTATGTTCTGTATGCAGCATCCTATGTTCCTATCCTGTGTTATTATCCTTTTTAGGGGTCGTGGATTAGCCCAAGTAACATGAGAAACTAGGAAATAACACCAATACACCCAAGTGGTATATTCCTTATGCAGCTTTCACAAATATCCTAAATCAAAGTGTAGTGATGTATTAAACCTCAAATACACCTGGATTTAATTTGTGAATTCCAAACTAGCCAATGTTTTCTACTCTTGTAGAAATGAATGCCTAAAAGTTTACATTCCAGTTTATCCCATGCTTACCTTGGAGAGTTGACTGTAACAGACAAAATGACACAACAATCTACTACAAAGGTCAAGACAAAGTCAAATGTGATGAGTTATGCTATACTTTTTCCCATTAATGTCCCAGGAAATATATTTGCACCAATGTTTCCAGTTATGAACAGTGACTTCTAAGCTACAACGTTGAGATCAGTTCCTAGAAATTTCCCTTAATAAGCAACAAAATTGGTATATAGTGCAATAGAGAAATCTCGTGATGGTTTCCACATCCCAATACTCCATATAACAAACTCAAAGGAACTGGTCCTTCCAATATGCTTGTTGCAGCATAGGTAGGATGAAGGTCTAAAACACACATGAGGGAGGGGAATGCCATTGTCAATTAGGACAGCCTTGACAAGGTTAAGGTTTCCCAAAACACTAGTATTCTGATAAATGCAACACTGGTTATGGACAGCTGCCCAGTCATGAATTCCAAAGATGGACTTTTGCAACTCAGTATCTGCCACCCTCATCTCTTTTCATTGGATAAACAGAAAACACAACCTGTTTGTACGGGATTGTTTCAAGTGAAGCAAGCAAGGAAAAATTGAATATGGCAGGCTAAAGCAGTCACAGATATAATTCTGCAAATGATTCCACATATCCCTGTACCAAATTACTGATTCAACATCTCCCCATGCCATGGAGATTTACTATTTTGAGGTGCAAATATCTGTGTTTGCCACATAGTTCTTTTCAGGCACTCTGTCACCCTAAATGTTGCAGAAGGTTAATTATCACTGTTTGAGCATGAACTGATTATAGGAATACCAGCTGCCAGTTATTCTACATGGTGAAGTGCACCTGGAAACATACAACTGTGACTGATTTTGAGGCAAACATTTACTTTGGCACGGCACGAGACAGAAGGATTCATTATACACTTCCTTGTTCCAGGCAGTAATTTGCATCTACAGCTCTTCACAAAATATTACAAATTACACATCTGGAAGAATTATAATCCTTTTTTATGGCAATAGCAACAGTTCCACAATGATGTTCTACAAAGAAGTCCTGTGTACAGTGTGAACTTCTGTGGGAGATTTAAATAAAACACCTACAGCAAAGCAAACAAGATAGTGATACAAAACTGCCTGTGGCTATGAGCCTCAAAACCTGCCTGTTCAAATAATTAAGCTCTGCATCTCCAGTTGTTCAGCATTAGAGGCCTCATCCAAAGATGAATGAAGCCAATAAAAAGACTAGCTCTGATTTTTATTGGGTGTTGGTGCTGAGCTGTTGAATCATCAAGCGCCTTTCCTCCACTTGAGTCAGAGAAGCACTTCATTCCTCTGTGTTGCTGGAAAAATGTCTCAACTATTTGGGATGCAGATGTGCTGATAGAATCTTATACTGCATCTTCCCATTAGTGCATATAGAAACTAAATTTAAAGTACTAACCACTGCTTGATTTAATTGGTTCTGTGTCAGGACTCTAACGAAGCCAACACTTCTGATTTACTACAAAGGCTTCTGTTTGTATCACAAGTAGTAACTGGAGGGAGTCTGCTTATGGTTACTTCAATAATCCTGATTTTTTTTTTTTTCAACATTCTAACTTCATATGGAGAATACTTCCCCGAATGCAGAATTAAACACATTGTCTTCCACTTTATTTTCCATTAATAGCCTTCATCTGAATATTTTACAGTACCCCAATGGCTTTCTAACAAGAGAGAAGCAACAATGCATATGTGCAGCAACACTCTGTCAAATTCTAGCTAGTCTACATTTTTTCTAGGTATTATCCATTTTGGCTGAAATAGCCAGATAAATGTGATAGCATGGGGCTCACATAGCAATTCACCTAATTCAGGTTGAGCACACTGACAGTACAATGATATAGCCTACCTACACAGAATGAAGGGCGACAGCATCACCCTTGCATCAAAGGGATGCCAGCATATCAGGACAGCAGATAACTGTATATTCAGAAACATAACAAGGCCATGTAGGGGGGAAATATGCAACCCTACACATCAGAGTTGGAGAACTTTTATTACCCTGAGACCCACATTTCCTCAAGGGTAACCTTCTGGGGCCAGAGTCACATTCACATAACATCCACACAAATCCATTTAGTAAAGGTAAAGGTAAAAGGCCCCTAGACAGTTAAGTCCAGTCAAAGGCAACTATACATCCATTCAGTATAACCTCCATCCACAAACAGCAGTTACATGGAACACTTCCATGGATGTATTCCACATAAATTTAAATTGGGCCTTAGTGTGCTGAGATCACATTATGACTGAGCAACCTTATACACAGCAAATCAACATTTAAATATGCCATGAAATCTGCATTCAAAGCCTTATCCTTTCCCAGTGACATGTCAGAGGCATCTATTCAATGTTTCCCATAGAAAATTGCTGACATGCTGTAAATGGGGAGAACTACTTTCTTTTTGTCTTCAGTATACAAGAAAAGATACACACCTACGCAGGTCAGGTCGAATTAATAATTAGCAAAATTTCAAACAAAAGCATATTCAAACTGATATCATCATTGCAAAGAGAAAGCAACCTGACTGGCATGCAAGATTATCTGAAAGAGCATAGGTTTATTAATTTATTTTCTAGAGCAGTGGGACTTTTAAGATCAGTTTTTTTAAGAAAAGGAAGTGAGGGGAAGAACATACCTTTCTGGATTCTCTACTTCTTCAGTAACAAAATTGAGGTAAAACCTATAAAAGCAAAGATTAAATCAATTTTATTTACCAATATAGAATTTTTCACATGCAATATAATTGTTACTTAATACTCATAATAACTCTGTACAGCAGATTAGGCTTTTGAGTACGCCTCAGAGTGCCCAAAAATCTCCCATAAAATTGTAAGTGGGCCCCACCGCAGGAAAAGTCAGTTAGGCTACAACCCTATACTCACTCATCCTGAAATAAGTCCCATTGAACTTAGTGGGAGGCCTATGTCAGGGAAGACACATACAAGAGTGCACTGTCAAGCTGCCTCATACAAAGTGCAACCGCTAGTTCATTTAGATAGCTATTGTCTTCTGCATTGACCTGAGTATCTCTCCAGGATTTCAGACAGGAGTCTCTTGCAGTCCTATCTTGAGATGCCAGGGATTGAATTTGGGACCCTCTGCATACAAAGCATACGCTAGAGCACTTACGTCTATCTCATAAGCTTAACATCTATATCATAGACTCCTGCCATGCTCCAAGTTTTAAAAGGGCATCAGTTTGGCTGAGATTTACCTAATAGCATATTGAGCATACAGTGGTCAGGCATTCAGTGTAATCCAACCTGTCGTACCACTTACCAGCCTGAGTAGGCATACATTCCTGAATAAAAAGCAAGAGGCAATCCTTTGACACTGGCTGCATTCCCCACAAATGCATCTTTAAAGTGCTGAGTTTCTCCTGAAAAGCAGATTAAAATATATATCAACAATTTACAAAGTGTGCAAATCACCAGCATAATCACCCATGAGATAAATCCATTTATTGTTTTTCTTAAAAAATCATTCTAATTCCAGCTTAGTAATCAGCCTCTCATACTTTAGACCAGAGGTTGTCAACCTGGTCCCTACCGCCCACTAGTGGGAGTTTCAGGATTCTAGTTGGGTGGTAGGGGGTTCCACGGCACAAGCTGAATCCTCCTTCCATTGAGCACTGGTGGGCAGTAAGGAAATTTTACCATCAAGAAATATGCATTAGTGGACGGTAGGTATAGAAAGGTTGACTACCTCCATGCACTGCTCTGGTTCGCCAGAAGCGGCTTAGTCATGCTGGCCACATGACCCAGAAGCTGTATGCCGGCTCCCTCAGCCAATAAAGCGAGATGAGCGCCGGAACCCTAGAGTCGGTCACGACTGGACCTAATGGTCAGGGGTCCCTTTACCTTTACCTTTTTACCCCTGCTTTAAGTTTAGACAAATGGGACATCAGAAGCATGTGAAGAGAGGCATCCTTCTGTTGGTTGGCTACAACAGAGCACCATCTGGCTACAAATGAACATCCACAGACTTCAACAAAGCTCTTGCAGCTTTGCAATAAATGTCACAGATCAGGTAAGAGATAACATATACAAGAAGTAACAACTACTGAAACACTGGATACAAAAGTAGTGCCTTTGATAAACAAGGGCATAATCATTCAATCTAATGGATATACTCTTGCAGGTGTTTCACATACTACATGACACACAATAATTAGCAAAAGCCACATTATATTTAAGCAAACATCAGTACCATCAGAACCAACACCTAAGGGTAAACATATTAGAAATAGGCCCCAGGAGGTGGCTACAAACATATAACAGGCTGTATGTCCCACAGCTGTTTGGAATATTTACCCTTTCACCCTAATTCCCAGTGAAGACTGTTTTGAAAGCAGTTCTGCTAATTTTTAAGAACAGCTAACAAGAAAACCTACTGACAAAACAATTCCTTCCTCATGAGCACACGCAGTTATACTTACAGAACGCAGTTCCCCAACTTTCTACTTCAGAAGGGGGGGGTGGAGTGGCAGAATTCCAAAAACAAACATATGTTTGCTTAAAGCTATATCCACCACAACGTATAACAGAAAATTGTCAGAAAATTTGCTGCAAACACATCCTGTAATATTTTAGCAATTTTCTTCCAGCACAGTTAATTTGTTCTCCCTACTATTAATCTACAGTAGAACTGAGGGAGGCCTATTGCTCAATCAAGGCTCAGCTAGGAAAGGAATATATTGACAGTCCCTTCATTCTAGAAAGATCCAGTGGTGAGCCTGTGCGGGTGGGGTCAGTTTGGCAGGCTCTTCACTAAGAAGGCTGTCATGTGAAGTTCAGTGGTTCACTACAGGGAGTAGCCACGCACCAATTCCAGCAGCTCCTGGGGCTTTTCAGCTTCCCCTTTCCTCCTTCATATGCAAAGTAGGCAAATATGAAACTTCCATTTACATTTTGGAACAAACTGCAGTTTTCAATGGTGTCCAGATATGGAAAATTGTGAGAAGTTTGTCATAACATAGTTTCAAATCATGGTTTGTTAATTTACTGCAGCCTATACAAACCATGGTTCTTGTATTTGGATGTAACAGGAAACTGCAGTTTGTTCCAATACAATAACAGTTATTCACATTATATCTGTAAACATGTGGTATTAAAAACAGCTGGCACATTGATTATCTTATTAGATTCAAAGTAACCCTTAATTAAAAGAATTAGCCATCTGTTTAAACAGCATAGAGGAATAAGCTGAGAAAAGTTTTGAAAGTGAAAGCCAATCAGTGGGAATATAAACCTGAAGGAAGAAGCTGGAAAATTTTAAATCAAGAGTTTGGCTGTGTTTGGATGTAACTCATAACCACAGTTTAGCATTATGAAAATAACTCTACATGTGCCTTGGTTCACACAATCCTCCTCCTTTCCTCCTTTCTCATGGTCAAATGAAGGAAAGTGGAAACTTCTACCCTTCTTTTAGATTAACCGCAGTTTAGCCTGTTGTGCAGTTAGTTGAAACAAGTCAGATTTAAAAGCTATTGTTTGAACTTGGCTTGTTTCATCTATCCATAGGCCACTAATCACCATTTGTCTGCGTTTGGATTGCACAAGAAGATGTATTTAAAACCTTTTAAAAGTCAGAGGTTTACACAGACACATCTCTCTATTCAGGCAAACAACAGGAATGATGGCAGTTCAAGAAACACAGTCCAGAGAGGTAGAAGCATTCGAGGAAGACCTCAAGGGCTGAATTTGCCCCATGGGTTTGAAGTCCCCTTCAGCCCTGTTCTAAATTATACAGCAAGGAGCATTCAATGGTGCATGCGCCCCCTCCAAGCCGCCTGGTTGGGCGCTTACCCGTGGGCGTGGTGCGCCAGCCAGGTGAGTGGGTGGCAGGGGGCTAACGCCCCCTGCATAAGACAGGCATCGGATCCCGCCCACAACCCCTCCCCTCTTGCAGGAGGAAAGGCTTTTTGCAATGGAATTTGATGAATGAAGAGCACTGTGGAAGAGTTTTGCTCACAGATTATGTATTGTCTTCTAAGTGTGTGTGTGTGTGTGTGTGCGCGCGCATGCGTGTGTGCGTGCGCGCGCATGCGTGTGTGTGTGCGCGCGCATGCGTGTGTGCGTGCGCGCATACACACACACAGCCAAATGGAATACAGTATAAAATAGTTGTTTGAATGTCCTATCGGAAGTTCTGTTCCAATGCATTTACCCTCCTAATAATTTTTTTCTTGAGAGGAGCAACTCATTGGCCCTTCATTTAAAACATTATGGATCCAGCCTCAATACGCTCTCATCAGCATGCTGCTGTAAATATAAGTTCTTCTCAGCATAGTTCCACTTCCAGTTATTTACATGACAGTATGGAGCTTAAGTTGAACAAGCAGAGACTAATTAAGAGATTTTGCTGGCCTCAGCACTATATGGGTAGGGACAAGGGTGGGAAGGGGGAGATAAAAGCACTTAAAATAGCATTTACTTTTCACTTCATACCTTTAATTAGCTGCATAACTCCAGGGACTATAATTATCAAAATTGCTACGAGCTTGCAAAAGGTTAGGAAAATCTGGATGCGGGCACTCCAGCTGACACTCATGCTATTCAGGACCATTACAATTGCTGGAAGGGGGAAAAGAAGAGAAAATAGTTAAAAGAAAGTGCTACTCATCCCTCCAAAAGCACCATAAGCTTCATCAAGGGAAAGCTTTCCCCAGCATGCATTCTAGGCATTTGCAGAAGAAGTGGAGTTACCCTTATAAACGTTTCCTTCATTAGTCTTCTTGCCACACACTTTTTTTCATCATCCCACTCTCCTCAACATGCCTTTGCTAAAGCACTCCTTTCCCCCCCCCCCACCACCACCACTGCCGTTCTACCAGCCATAAATCTCTTTGCAAGCTTTCAACAGCAGATATTAAAGTTTCTTCCTTCCTGGCAGAACCATTCAGTGTTGATAATTGATGAACTGGTATAACTCAGCCTTTAAACTGAAAATTAATGTCACTTTCCCATTTCAGTTGTAATCTTTGGTTTGATTTAACTTCAGATTTGTATGGCATTGAAAACATTGAACAATGGAATAAAACAATCAGAGTGCCAAATCCTCACAATTATGGGCCCTGCAAAACATTGCCCTTTGGGCTCAATGTTCACATTCATTTCTTCTCCTAAAGGTTCTGTGTGGTTTCCTCTAGAGAGATGCCTTGGGGAATGTGCATTCAGCAAGGTGGTTATAAGGAACCTTTCAGCTCTCTTGGGGAGCCTGAATTACTTCCATATTCCATATTCTTAAGTATGAATAAGTACATGAGCAAAAGACTATTACCTACTAAGTTACATCAGTTTTGTATCAGTTCAACTGTAATGACATTTTCCAAAGAACACTGGGAAATCTGGAAAGAATTCCCCAGAGTTTCTTGGGCAGAGGGAACTTAAAAAAAATATGTTTCCATCTGATGAATTAATTGTTTGTTTTCTTGCATCTGTATCCTGCCTTTCTTCCCTCTAGAACCTAAGGCAGAATTCCCTGTGGTTACCAGGTCGTCTCCCATCCAGCTACTGACCAGGTCCAGACATGCTTAGCTTTAGCAAGCAGGTGACCTCAAGTGCCTTCACATGTCTGAGACACACGCACTTCTCCCTACCCTATTTGCATGGTGATGCAATTACTTGTAGTTGTTATTTAATAATAATAATAACAACCACTTCACAGACCAGGACTTAAGGCATCTAAAACATTTTTATAAAAAAAAAAACATATAATTTTTTTTAACCTAAAACACACTGATTTCACCCACCAGGACATTTTGTCAAGCAACCTGCCCTATGCCTGATGCTATTATATATGACGTCAGGGATTTCATATATGATGACTGAGCTGAAAGGTTGTTTGCAAACAGTGGCGATTTCTGCCCCCATTTCTGCTTTAGTCAGAATTCTCTAAGATCCCTAGTAATTACACTCCTCCTCTGCCATAATGAGGATACCTGGTTGCACAGTAGCTACATTTTTACTTTCTCACAGTCTTCCAAAGTGACGCTAGGCTGAGGGTATTTGGGGAAATTAAAAGGGCAGCTAGATGCCTAGAGTGACCAATCGGGGGGGGAAGAATTCAGGGAGGCAGGGTAGATACCAGCATGGTCACTGCTAGGATGCTGGGGCCCTGGGAGCTGCCCAACGATTCCAGGTGCAGATGTAGGGCAAGCAGGAATGAGCAGTGGCATCTGGCTAGCAACAAGAGAGCAAGAAAACACACTGAGCATGGACATCTGCATAGGGAAAGTCTATGCAAGCAGCCTGTCTTTGCTCAGTGCATGAATGGCAGGGCTGAGGAAACCATGCAATGTAGGAATAGGGCAAGTGGTGCAGTCCACCTTGTATTCAATTAGCCAAACTTGGCCCTCCAGCTATTTTTGGACTACAGCGCCCATCATCCCTAGCTAACAGGACCAGTGGTCAGGGATGATGGGAATTGTAGTCCCAAAACATCTGGAGGGCCAGGTTTGCCCATCACTGAACTAGAGTAATGTGTGAAGGGGCCTAGAGGAATCTGTTCTTCATGTATAAATATAAATATATTATATACATTGCCACGCTGCCATGACCAGCTATAAATATAAAGTAGGCAGTCAGATTAAGGAGCTTAAACCAAAGAAACAACAGCAACAAAATCTTAAAAAGACACCAGCCAATTTCCAATTTTTCCAAAACAGAAAAGGGATTACAGGGCGAGAATAACATGTTTAGAAGTTTGCACTGGGCCCAGAGAAGTGATTGTTTGGTTGTTACAAATGTGCATATAATTAAATGACTTAATCCTTATGTTTAAAGAAAAGTGCAATTAATGGTCAATCAGTAGCCAAAGAAAGAAAATATTGTTTATTTTCTTCCGTCCAGCTACTCATTCAGGATTAACTGGAAGGCTGGGTTAACTGGAAAACCACCATCACATTTACTGCGCAGACAGATTTATGCAGAGTCATGGAGATTAGCAGACACAACAGAAGCCTTGTGTATCTGCCCTGGTTAGATCTATAAATCCAGACTACCCAAGATGGAGGCTGTGAACTTGCATACTAAAAATACTGAACTAGTGTAATGCTTCATATTGCCAGAATATTTATTCACAATTATCGTCACACGTACAGGATTTTTTTATAGGTGTACAGCATGTGGTGTTTCTTTACACAACTTGGCCACCAGCTTCCTCAACATGAAACAATAGAGTTCACAACCTCAGGATTAATTTAACCTTGTGTTTGTTACGTTGAACTATTCTTTAGATTCACAACTGAATACATCCTTGGTTACAATGCCACAAACTAAGGGCCTGTCCACACTTGTCCCAAGTCAAGAAACCTTGGGTCCAAGTGGTTTGCAGCTTGTCCAATGGCTTTCCTCTGTAAAACCTTCTCTTTAGCATGAAATTGGAGTGAACGTCAATCTGGAGAAAACCCAATGAACATTTGCTCCGATTCAATAGTAAGCAGTGGGTTTTCCCGGGGGAAAGCTGGGGGGGGGGGAGTGTTTACAGAAATATAGATGATCCCTGAAAGAGGTGTTGGAATCCAATGATGATTTGGTGGGAGAGAAGCAGCGATTCAGTAATATGCTGAGGGGAAAAGACATTAAACTGTAATATCTGTTAGCAACACAGTTCTTTCAGGCTAATTGCACAATGATATATAGGCTGACAAGAAGCCATGGTGAAGTATATGAAAGGACTTTAAACACCGACTTTGTCTTTTAAAGGAAAGATCAGAATAAAAAGAGTTCAGCTTCTCTGCCTTGAACACAGTTATACAACTCAGGGATGAATGAGTAATCCAAGCATCTTTGCTCCTATGAGCACTTAGTAGCAACATTTCAATACAGCGACCTGCCTTGCAGAAATATGTGCTTGATTTTCCGTTAGTTAATAGCCAGCAAGAACCTGAGTTATGTGGATGACAAAAGTTCACACAGCATCTTGTGGCCTCCTTTCTGAGCAGTCCAAGGAATGAATCATAAATCACTCTTCTTAAGTGAGTCATGCTTATTGCAATGAAAAAGCCAGCATCTGTTTGAGAACAGTTTATCAGTATTTATAGCAAGGCTTTATTGTAAGTTCTGCCATGTTCAAACTGGTCGTGAGGCTGCCAGCCTGTTTTGTGGCTGCTCTGTTGTGGCTTTGTAGTTAGTCATAAAAAGAGGGCAAAAGTGTCATTTAATATTACAGCACATGGGGTTTGCTTTTATAACTACATCGGTGTGTTCATCCACCTGCAAAGTTTGCACAATCTTCCTAAGTTTAATGTGGAGTGTGGGTGTGTATGTTAAACTAAAAAACCAAGGTAGGGGTACAAAGAATTACATAGAATATATTTATGGAAGTATGAAAAGTATGGAATGGATATGGAATCTCATATGTGTCAGTTTTGTATTTAAAGATATGTATGGGGCACTGCCAAAAAAAAATAATAGAGCTACTTAACATTTATAAATATAGTGATTTTAATCTATTATAACAACATTTTCTATCACAAATATACAAATAAAAAAATGTAAACACATTTTGATATTTTTGAGAGCCAAAAACTGTATTGCATGATTCACAGAACTGCAAAATTGTAAAAAAAATTATGTACTGATCTGCACATTAGTCAAGGAAGTGAAGATCAGGACAGAACAGTACAAATTGGAATTTACAAAAATTGAATTCATCAGGCATCCAAACAGAAGTACTGCTTGTGGAAGTTTGTCTGACTATGGAGGTGGTATTCAGACTATTCTAGACAGACGCTGACTTGTCCTAAAGGATCAGGATTGATGTCTTGTTGTTGGGGAAGGGTAGATCCACCCCAAGCTGCTTCTGTGGCACATTCACCAATGGAAGATCATGCACCAATTGCAACTGCCTCTGGATAAGGACATTCTAGACACAGTAATTCATGTGCTGACAATCTGAACTACAACTCCCATCAACCTTGACTATTGGCCACAAGAGCTGGGGCTTATGGGAATTGTAGTCTGACAATATCTGGAGAGCACCAGCTTGGAAATCCCTGGTTTATTTTAGTGGGTCTCCTGTTTATTCTAATTCTCAAACCATTATCTTAGCTCAGCAAGTGATCCATAGCAAACTCCCAATCCCAGTTCATTAGAGGTAATGGTGCTGTTACCTCAAGGGACCCAGATAGTGCTTCTTCTTGCTTGTGTGCTCAAAGCAGGGCTGACATTCTACTGTATTTGGTGATCAGTATTTTATTCTCCAAGGGCAAATAGGCTTGCCCTGCAGGGTTTAGCATGCCTCATCCTGGAGTCATTCCAGTTCACCTTACTATAATTGCTTCTTCATGCACATCTTTCAGTGTCTCTCCTGACAGCGGCCTGCCTTGTTCTCAAAGCGCTTCCTAAAAGAGACTCCATTCTGAAGCAGCAACTCCTCCAGCTCACTCCCAGGCTCTCATTTGGTCTCCATGCCAGCCACTTGCTGTTAACTCCTATCTCCCTCCTCAGGTGACATTATTTTAGGAGGACTCCACCTTTCTGCCATACTGATTCTTTCTTTTTAATTAAGGCACATACGGTAATCCTGGTTTATCTCAAAGATTGCCCCATTAAATTAATCGTGATGAAATCCCATTCCAAATTATACACACATTGTGGTCAAATTAAAAACACTAGGCAAATGTTTACAATGGAATCCTTTCCTGCATCCAGCCACCAACGCTGTCCCAGGGGCAAATGCAGGATCAAACATCTGTTTTACTATTATCTTTCCATGAAATATTTTCCACATTAACCTCTAAAGCTCATAACTTTAATTCAATTACTTAGATAGAGCCTTTAGGTTTTAACATAATTAAGAGAAAAATAAGGTGGTCAGGTATTGATTCTCTCTCCACGTTTTGGGTTGGTGGAAAAGCACACTCACAAATAACTTTGGGACCTGGAAGTTCAAGGACAATCCAACTGAAGAAAATGCAAAATGAGTGCATTTCCTTGTGTAACTAGAATTGTCTTGCATGACTTCACTCCTTCTTGATGCCTTTAATTTCCTTTCTAATGTGGGGTCTGGCTGCCTGTTTGTAATATCTGTTAATATAAGGGCCCAGCTTACTATTTCGGCATATTCTTAGTACAAAGAGTTCTGTAATAGATAGATAAACTATATGTGCAGCAGCTGGAAAACAGAAATTGAAGATTTGCCCTTTTGCTCACTTGTTAGGCAATGTCGCTTGCACAGGACGTAATTATATAATTTCCAAAAGATGTAATCTAGGGATCCAGATTTATTCACACTTAGTGTAGGTCCATTGACATCAATGGAACATATATCAAGCCCTAACTTAAGTTCCATTGATTTTAATGGATCTGTTCAAAGTATAGCTTCCAGTTCTTTTCATTTCTCCTACAGATGTTGTTAATAAAATGTGGCCCTAGTTCATCCAATCTTGGGTCCAGTTGCCATTATATTAAGTCAATGCAATATATTGTGGCAAAGGGATATGTGGAACAAGGGGATTTCTGAGATATATCCAGACTCAAGGTTTGACTTTCTATGTCAAACCCAAGAAGATTTAATTGTGCTCAACAGAGGATGGCCAGAGGTTGACTTTAAAGCAGTGTTGGCCAGCCTTAGGTCTCCAGCTGTTTTTGGACTACTACTCCCATCATCCCTAGCTAGAAAGACCAGTGGTCAGGGATGATGGGAATTGTAATCTAAAAACAGCTGGAAACCCAAGGTTGGGAAACACTGCTTTAGAGCACATGTGGAATCTATGTTGCGTAGTGGCCTCCGTAAAAAGACCAAAATCATCTTTATGCCAAGTAGCCATGCTCTCTTCATAACCTGAATACATTAATATTTCAGTTCTTACTGGATTCAGTTACAGTCACCTTTTTCATATTCAGTCTCACCCCTATATCAAGTCTCTGCATAATTGCTGGGGCTTGGGAAGAAGATAAATGTGTAAAAACTGGAGCAAATATTGAAGCACCTGTCAGCTGCCACATTGGTCAAGAAACAACTGATATTCAATAATATCAAAGGTCACAGATAGAACTTAGTATCCATAGCCCATAATTTGCACTGCTGACCAAACACTGAACACTGACTAGGCTCATAATCAGAAGTTTAATATTCTACTGACAAAGGAAACTTCACCACCATGGGGCCTGGAATACTGTGTTCCCCAGATGCACCTGTGACTACAAGGTGACCTACTCATTTCACTTTACACTAAACGGGAAGGTTAAGTGTGAGAGTGAAAAATATCACAAGTTTGTGTGACTGGCCCTTGAAAGTGTGTAAGCAAGTACTGCCCAGCAGAGGCCTAGCTTTTCTCAATGAGTCTTTATCAGTCTGGACACACCAATCCATCTCAACTAGTTAAATAGCTGGTTCCTCCCAGTCTACAATAGTAGGCTATAAACTCTGCAGTGCTAAACAAGCCACAAAATTTCAGACTCTGCAGCTGAGCTAATGTTTGCCAACCACTAACGTGTTTTGTTTTTCCAGGCAATCTAAAACAATCCAGGTGTCATGTGCCAAGTGTCCCACATCTTGGATCATAAAGAGTAGACATCATTTCCCTATTGCCTGCACCATCATGACAGTGGGCCAGAAAGACAGAGCTATTCTATTTCAGCAAGAAGCTGTCTTAGGAGATTTAGGAATGAAAGCTCTGAGTCTGACAGATTCAGTAATTCCAGTTACTGATTTCACCTATCTAATAAGTATCATTGCCTTATCTGGTCAGTTCTCTAGTCTGAATAAAAGATATCAGCCAGCTGCTGCTTTCTGCATTTGTACCTTACCTTGCCTACCCTGCTGGGTTATTTTTCACCCTTTACCATACCTCAGAAGAAAAGCCTTACCCAGCCACTGCAACTCAAACTCCTAGCAAGAGTGTTTGATTTCATATTGTCTCCCACTCTCAAATATAAACCCCTTGGTCATCCTGAAGTATCTCTGAGAACAGTCTGTTTTAAGACTATTAAAACAATTCAGTTACAAATTCACATTTTTAATTTGTCTCGTATGAGTTGTATTAATTGAGTGCAGAATTTATTCTTGCTTTCTTCTGCCTTTCACCTGCTTCAGCCCATTTCTCCTAAAAACTGATACTTACTGATTCCCATAGCTGTAATCAGTTTAATAGCAAGGTCTGGGATTTCACACTGGATAAAAAATGGTTCCAACATGTAACGTCCAAATGCCAGGGAAATCACTGCTGTGGCAGCAGGGCTGCAAGAGAGAAAGAAAGGGGGGAAAGGTTGGTCAGTTTACAGGTAGATATGGAGATTATTTACAGTATACATGCCTACATGACATGTCAGGCTGTGTCAAATATATTACACATGCCAAATTGCTGGTGAATTTTCATGAATGCAAACTGATGTGGAAATGTAGAGAACTGAACAACATTTAAAATATGTGAAGCTGAGAAAAACAGAAATTAATAGATTTGCCCATCCCTACTTCCAGAGTTTTAGGACATTGTCATTAAGGTATTCATCCTATGAAGGCTGGATAACTTTTGCAATTATGAATTGCTTGTGTGAACAGTCTAGTCACGTGAACACTGTAATATCAGAAAATATAACTCACACAACTATTGCGACTACCCTTCTGCCAAGCAGAAAAACGTTTTTTGCACTCTTTTAAAAAATGATTTTTTATATATATATGAAATTCATTTAAACAGGAACAAGTTCTTTTGTTCTCCCTTTTGTGCTCTTGGTAGCTGCGATTCCTGTGCTTTTGGAACTTTTTCTTGGCTCATAATCTTGAGGTTTTCATAAGCGTCATTTCTACATTTTGTGACAGTCACAGTCACCAGGCCTTATTAAAATGAGGAAGTATCCCTAAAGAAACTTACTTTGCACAAAAATCTATAAGCAGAGGAAACCGATTGCTATAAACAATTGCTGGAATTCAAATACGTAGAATTCAAATACATAGAACACATGCCAACACTATAGGGCATGGTGTTTCATAACCGTGGCTTAGTGTGATGTTAGAATTGGTTCCTGCTCTACACCAATTCTGGTTTAGACCCTTTTCTTAAACAAAGCAAGAACAGATGTTATGGAATCCAGCTCCCAAAATCCCTAGTCAACATCCCTAGCCAATGGTCAAGATAGCAGTTGTAGTCCAACTTCTGTAGGGCAGCATATTGACTAACCCAGCTACATTTGGTGGAGGAAGTGTGTCGAGTGTTTGGGGAAACTAGAAACCATAGCTAGAAGTGTCTTTGCAAACTGATTTGGCTAGGTGGAAGCTGAGACAGGCAAGTGAAAGGTAATATTACAGTCCAAGGACAAATTCCAGCCAGGCAAAGGTACTCAAGAACTGTATGAAGAACAGGAGAATCAAGTCAATGGCCCATCTAGTCCAGCATCGTGTTGTCACAGTGGACACTCAGATGCTCATGGGAAACCTTCAAGCAGGGCTCATGCACATGCATGGCTCCCAGGACCTTGAAGGCAGAGGATAGGCATTGTGGCTAGTAGCCACTGGTGGCCTTATCGTCCAATAAGGGAACTGGGCAGCGGGGCTGTCTTAAGCATATCTGGTGCCATGGTGCAAAGATCCCTCCGGTGCCCCCCCCCCGGCAACTCCAAAACAAGGGAGGGGGTGGTGGAAAATGTCCTCTGCCTCCCCCAACACCCTGATCCCCAGTGTGGTGGCAGCAATCAAGCAGGAAAACATGCTGGCGGACATGCTCTCTGGCATCGGGGCGCCCAGGAAGGCAGCCCAGGAAGGCTGTGTGCTGCCTTTCGCTAAGAAGCAGGAGGAGAACAACGGCCGGGAGCAGGGCCGCCTTTGGCAGATGCAGAGGCTTGGGAGGGAAGCTGCGCACAGCTTCTGCGGGCATCACATCGCTCTCCTCCTGCGGAGGCTTGGGAAGGAAGCTGCATGCCTGCCAGCCATATAGTTGGTGAGGCGCAGCTGGTGGGCATGCAGGTAAAGGGGAGGCTGCCGGCAAAGCCGCGCAGCTCCCCCACTCGCTAGGGCACCCCTGAGAGGCCCTGGCGCAACGAACCACTAACACCAATGGGAAAGACGGCTGTGCTGGGCAGGGTCCTCAGGGTCAAAATGACACCTGGAGAGTTGCATTCAGGTTGAAAATGATTCCCCATTAAGGCTATTTTGAATGTAGAAGCGGAGAAAGAGTTAAGCACCTCAATCCCTGCCCACTTCTTTGCTCCAAATTCCAGGCTCACAAAACTGCTTTTCTTTATGAAAGCAAAGCCAGGATTGGGGCTCTCTTATATACATTGCATACTATGCTAAAGTACTTGACTCATCCTTTAAAAAAATAAATAGATGCCAAATTTATTGACACAACGCCAATCAATTTATAGCAGAAACTTAAAGCATTATTTTGGCAGGGGAGGCACTCTTGATAACTACAGATCTGGACAAGCATGTATCCCAGGATGCATGCCATATCGTGGCTTGAAAGGATCTTGCCTTTATTTGTTTTGTGTTGGGTGTGGATTAACACTTGCTAATCAATTCAGTGTGTTCCCAGGAGAGTGACGCACCTCAAATATATATCCCATTCAGAGTGACTGAGCACAATTGTTGTTAACCAAATCCTTTATTGCTACAGCTTGTTACGTAGGCATATGAAGCAATAAGAACAACTAAAATAAGCTACGTAAATACATGTGGCATGGGGCGGGAGAGGGAGAGGAAATGAGAACGCATATTTGTTTCACTTGTATGGATTATCTTTAGTAACACAAGCTCCTCAGATGCAGAATTAGAGTAACTACATCCACAAGCTAAACTGCCTACAGATAAACCTGTTAGCTCCCACAGGTGCTCAAACTGTATTTGTTGTGATATGAGAGCTATTTTAAACAGCATAGTAAACACTGAGCAATTCACATAACATAACAAGGCATTGTGCTTATTTACTAAGCCAACTGGCAGTGTAAATTGTAAGTTAACAATGTTGTAAATGGGCCACTAAGACTATAAAAATGGAATCTCTTGGGCTAGGGGGTGGGAGAACTTGTAGGTTGAAACCAGTTTAGCCAGCTCTACTTCTTTTTCACGCAGGGAATAAAGTGTTAGAGGAAGTGCAATATTCTCAGATCACCCTGGGGCAACAGAACACAATTTCAGCCTCACATAGATTTTCACATTTTACTAAAAGACACCTACAAGTGAAGCTTTAAATTTGTTCAGGAC
This sequence comes from Podarcis pityusensis, assembly GCF_964106645.2. NCBI lineage: Eukaryota > Metazoa > Chordata > Lepidosauria > Squamata > Lacertidae > Podarcis > Podarcis pityusensis. The sequence continues at coordinate 42,844,915 of NC_138034.1, read as the reverse complement.
CACTCCAGATCTTGCTCCTGAACACCCATCAGTCACCTTCTTCCTTGTCAACTTTTGGTGCATATTGTGGTCTAAAACACTGTGCCCACTCACAGAGTTCCCACAACCTGCCATGCCCAACCCACTGGAAATTCCAGTGGGGCTCCCTTTTATAAGAGAAAGCAGGGCATTGATTTACAGCTTCTTTTCTACCAAAGACTCCAAGGCAGGGTTTAGAAATAATACTACATAGTCAATACTATATTGAAGTAGAACGGAGGCACGAAGCATACTGAAATGTTAGCCCTAGCCATATTTGCCACAAAGCCAGACTCTGCATGCATACAATTCCATGTGCAATAGACACATGGGAGGGTTCTTTCATATTGTATAGCCCCATCTGACCAAATCTGAATCAAGCGCAGGTGTGCATGTCTCATGGATGCACCAGGGGAGTTGCTGGAAAATGATGATTACTACCTGCAAGTAAGTTTCATAAAAGCCAGCAGACACTGTGATTTATTGGGGGGAAATTACAAGGCTTGGATAGTTTTAAACCAACATTATGATGCAACATGAGGTCCGGGTATTATTAATGTTCTGCTTCAGCTTTTTAGAGCAAACAAAATTAAGCATTTTTTTATTTTTAAAAATATTGCTTTTTAGAGTTTCTTAATTTTTACAAATTAACAATTAGTGGTCCAACTATGTCACAAAGGAAAATCTTGGGAAGCAAGAACAGGAAGCACAAACTAAGGGACAGAACACAGCTGGACTATGTCCATGCACACCATATTTTTAATTGATTTTTGACTTTCAAAAGCATACTGGGAGTACACGACAACAAAACAAATGCAGACAGAATTGACTTACCGTATAATGAGCAGTTCCACCCACACTCTTACAAAAGCAGGTAGAGGGCCAAAGGCTTCCAGAATGTATGTATAATGCCCACCAGATTTCTTTATGCTTGTGCCCAGTTCAGCATAACAGAGCGCACCTGCAAAATCATAATTAATATTAAGGCATCATTTCTGAAAGATAGCCAAGCTTATCTATAATGAATAGTCAGCCTCATACATTTTATTAGCATGCATGTAGCCCAATAGCATTTGCTTACATTCATGCTCCACGCCCCATGAAAACTACACAAGGCCTATTCATGCAAATGCTTCAGGAGATTATTTTTTTTAAAAAAACTTATTTATTGACTTATCTTCTGACAATGGGTGGCATCCAACTAAGGCACAATCAGAGTAGATCCACTGAGATTCATGGACTTAAGTCCATTGGTTGGACTAGATGATCCACGGATCCCCTTCCAATTATATGATTTTTTTTTTATTTCAATGGGCCTTTTCTGGATATGACTAAACAGCACAATCCTAACCAAGTCTACACTGAAGTAAGTCCTGTTGAATTCAACAGGGCTTACTTCCAGATAAGTGGGGTTAGGATTGCCCAGTTTATTTTGAATCACAATCCAGCAACTTTCAGTGTGCAAACATCCCTTTCCAACCAGGACTAGAAGTCCTGCAGTTGGTTGTGTTACTTCATTCAATTAATTGTGGGTGCTCTGAGCCTCTGCAGACAGTTGGTCATTATTAAAATTGTCTTGAAAAAGGGAAGACTTGTGATTGGGAGACAAAATACAGTCAACAATACAGGGGTACCTTGGGTTAAGTACCGTATTTTTTGCTCTAGAAGACTCACTTTTTCCCTCCTAAAAAGTAAGGGGAAATGTGTGTGCATCTTATGGAGCGAATGCAGGCTGCGCAGCTATCCCAGAAGCCAGAACAGCAAAAGGGATTGCTGCTTTCACTGCGCAGCGATCCCTCTTGCTGTTCTGGCTTCTGAGATTCAGAATATTTTTTTTCTTGTTTTCCTCCTCCAAAAACTAGGTGCGTCTTGTGGTCTGGTGCGTCTTATAGAGCGAAAAATACGGTACTTAATTTGTTCAGTTTAACCTGAAACTGTTCTTACCCTGAAGCACCACTTTAGCTAATGGGGCCTCCCACTGCCACCGCGGGATTTCTGTTCTCATCCTGAAGCAAAGTTCTTAACCCAAGGTACTATTTCTGGATTAGCGGAGTCTATAACCTGAAGCATATGTAACCTGAAGCATATGTAACCCGAGGTACCACTGTATTATATTAATTTGGGTGTTATTATTTTTTTGAATAGAGTTCCATTCATAACCCATGCAATCCATAATCAATATAAATCAGTTGTAAAATTGTCACAGGGAATCATCTTTCCTTTTACTGGAGATTTTTATCAATGAGTTGCATTAACATTATTTCATAATTTCACTGAATATTCTGATGGCTACTTTTGAGCATTTCAGTCTCTCTCTTTTTACATTTAAATGTATTTATTAAAGCATCACATCTAAGGGCCACCAAAGCATTTCAATAGACCTGATAAAGTCACTTGCATCTCAAATTTTACTTCTTTTCACTTCAATCTACATAACAGTTAGCAGACCAATTTTGTATATACAGATAGTGGAATTATTTAACATATGCCAATCAACTTAAGCTCCTTTTCTGAGGAAAAAGTCAGTGCTATCTGAAAGTTCTCCTCTAAAATTAACTTCAAAGAATTGCATTTGAGGGTTTCACAGCTACCTGTGCTTTGTTTTTTTTTATTTAAGAATTCTGTAACTGGATCTCTTATTGCATAATCCATGAGGAAGAAGAGTGGAAGATGAAACAGTATGAAGGCAGTGTCTATCAAATTGTTGTCAAAGCTGTGCAGAGAACACTATGAGGACCTTTACTGGCCAAATACTTTTAAGAGAATTTAGCACAAAAATGTAAATTTATGTGTTACAAACGCAAGAAGAATGCATTTTATTTCTTCTGTTCCAATCACATCACTCCTGGACACTGATGCTCAATTAGAACGTAGCATAAACAGAAACAAAATCCATCTCCTGTACTAATTAAAATGAAATTATTTTGAGGTTGACCCTTATGCTGGCCCTGTAAATTATTGTTGGCCCAACAGCTATACGTTCTGATTCTGATCAAAATGTTTTGCAAGGGTGGATAAAGCCTTGTCTCTGATCTTTCAAGTGCACAGTAAGTTGACACAGGGCAACATTCACATTTTCCACTTCTTGAGCAGAGATTTTTTTACTCCCCTCTCATTTGCCCACTGTTCCTAATACCAGAAAATAAGTCGTCTAGGCTAATAGTAATACCTAAGGTCATGCGGGACTTCAGCTTCTTTGAGATTAACTTATTAAGGCAATCAAGAGGCCCATTCTTTGAAAGATTTAGAGGTTATGGATATGACCAGGCTATTTCTTCATCTATATAGATGATAAATGTTATAAAGTCTTTTTTAAAATTAGAATATCATTTTTTTAAAAAAGTTTTAAAAACCTGGTATATACATTGGCCATTTAGTCTTAAACAGAGAGCTCCAGAATCTATTTTCACTCTGCAATCCTATATATGTCTACTTCAAAGTAAGCTCCAGCAAGATCCCTGGTAAATAAGTATAGGATTTCAATTTTAATATCCATGCTCAAACTACAGATGCCATTATCAAGATAATAGCTTTTCTAAACATTAGCAGAATGTCTGGCTTTAAGATTAAGGGTTAGAAGTGAGGGGTTCAAAGTCATCATTCAAACGAGATTTTGATTTAATATTTTTTAAAGAAAAAAATCAAATTAGCTAGAGCAGTGGTTCCCAATTGGTAGTCTGCACAACTGACCCAAGGGGGTCCATGGCATTTTCACAGAACAAAAAAACACCATAGAGATCAAAATTTTCAAAAGTAGGGGGTCCATGGCTTGGCTTTTGAAAAACAGGTGGTCCACAGTACTTAGCTAATTAGGAATCACTGAGTTAGAGTGCTCCTGTTTTATTCCCTTCTTCCTGCCACCAGAGAGTTCAAAAGAAGTTTAGTTCATGCAAAAGTAGAATCTAACCAATGGGGAACTAGGTCAATCTAGGTGTACATTTCGCAGGTGTTCTTCCAACCAAGCGGTTCACCTCCCCCAGCTGCCAGCCCCTCTGTGAGTGTGCTGCTACCTGTTCTTCGAAGCTTAAACTGAAAACCAACACAAACAGCAAACTTTATGATGTGATAAAGGAGACTTCTCTCTGCAATTCCTTCAGGGAGTCGTAAGAAATACAATTTTGGTCTTAAAGTCCTGCTGTACCGAGTTTCGCATGGCAATCTTTGCAACTTACAGTGGTTGCCAAGCGGCAAAATAACCCCCAAAATACCAAAGCAGTGTTAGTTCTGGGTCTCAAATCAGGCTTTTGATCTCCAGTATCAAACTTTTGTCTCTTTTGTGATTTTTTAAATCCACCTGCCGCCCCCCAAGGATCAATTATAAACTTTCACAAACTTACCAAAGAGTGAAAGGATGCCACAGAAAGTCCAGACAATCAAGGACATTCCCACGCTGCCTGTGTTCTGGAGGATTCCTTTGGGAGAGATGAAGATTCCTGCTCCAATGATAGTGCCAATTATAATAGATATCCCTCTCAGTAAAGTTACTTTCTTCTTCAAAACCACTTTGTCTCCCTCGGCTGCCTTGGTCTTGCACTTGGAGGGCAACTTGCCGTTAGATTGCTCCTGCAGGTAGCTGCCATTACAGACTACCGGTCCGGGAGGCTTCCTAAACATGCTTCAGTGCTACCAGCACTCTCCAAGAATGAATGTTTTGTAAAACTCTCCAGCAGGCACTTTCGTTCCTCTCTCTGCCTTTGTCTAGCTAATTGCTTCTACACACAGAGAGAGAGAGAGACATTCACTGCCTGTAGCCTTTCAACCCACCTGTGCCAACAGGTATAAAATTCTTCAGGTGTCTTTTACTTTTCACTGCTATCTCAGTGCTACAGGAACACCTGCCCTTTCACACACAGCTACTACCTTGGTGCTGTTCTTTCACTGGAAGCCAGCTCAGCTTCCGCATGGTCTTGTATATAAGCTCCTGTCATACCAAGTTACTCTTGCTGAGTGATGATGATGCAAATTCTCCAGGTTTGCATCAGCCATAGGAGAGCGCTCTGCTTCTGGCATTACTCAGCACTTTTCCCCGTCACGGTAGCAGGATGTTGCACAACTCACATGAGTCCCATTCAACAAAGGCAGGAGTCCTAAGTGATTTCTAGTAAGCAACTTACTATATCAGCACACGCCCAAATATTTAAAGAGACTCCTAATGAGAAGCAAATGCCTATTTTCAAAATACAGAGCGGGGAGGAAACAGAGCAAAGATAATGTGGCAGTTTTTGTTTCTTTCCAAATACTTTTTTCCCCCCACCCCAGCTATCATATGGCAACATAGATTGTATGCATTCTTTACTATTTTTGGTTTGGACCTAATTCAATTGTATTTTTGTTTGGACCCAATTCAACATTTTGCATAAAGAGCATGTACATTCACATTCAAGAGCACATGCTGGCCTCTTTGGTTGCCCCATGTTGCCTAGCAACGCAGTCAGTTCCAGCAAGTTGTGTCTATGCTCCTATAGTTCCATGATTTTAACATTAATTTTCTTCCTGGAATTAATCCCTCCCCCCCCCCCGATCCTTCAATAATGAAAAGACTAAGTTGTTGTTGATCTCACACCAGTGGCTGTTGGCAATTATAGTCTCTTCTTGTAAGTATTGTCAGAGTGGAGACAGCATTCCTGAATGCAGTGGAAGCAGGATCCTTGTGCTCTCTCAAGCATATTTGTCCCAAGCATAATAACAATCCTGTGGTCTGAGCTGCTAGAAAGGCAGAATTGAAAGGGGCCATGAAGCACACAAAAGAACAGCACACAAAAGAAAATGAACACAGCTATACTATCACGGTACTATGACTTGAGGGCAGGGTGACTCAGCACCCAGGCATCACATTTGATAACAGGACCCTGTACGGTGCATTTCTCACCAATGGTCAATGACATTTGGTTCCTGAACATTTGAAATGGCCTTAAGGATTGGTTGCAGATGTAAGTGGTTTGGCGCCGGTAGGCAAGGAATTGGGCTGGATCCTTAGTCTAAGTGGATGGGGGTTGGGGGGCCCCACTCCAAAAAATCAGGGTATCCCGTTTAAGGGTCCGAGGGGTTGCATCTGTCCAGACACCCCAGAAGGGGCCATGGCACCCAAATGATGATCTTGGGGCAGTCACCCCAATTTGATGTACTTCATAGCAATGGGCAGCTGCCCCCATCAATAAAAAAAAAATACAAATCAATACAAATCTGAGGTTCTGCCCCCCCCCCCCAGCAAAAATTCTGGCTATGTCCATGCTTCATAGGTGTGATCCTTAACCTTGGTTATCCCTGCCAATATAATCAGCCAGCAGATGGGACAGTTGATTCAGGATACACACCCAATATCTTCGCCAAAGTTCACTGACATCCATCATCAATAAAGTTGTGGCCTGCTTAAAATCCCAGTTGGTTGTCCTGTGGTTATTGCAACCGTATCACACCTTGACCCCACCACCCACAGCTGCACTGCACCTGGACCCACAAGAGTCATAAGACAGCCTAGCTTCTATTATGACTAGGGTTTGCAATAGGATTTTAGCCCACTGGTAGAAACAGGAAGACAATGGTTGAACAGTTTCTATAGTTTGCTTCAAAACTTTCCACATCTGATTTTATAAAAGTGCTTCCAGTTGTTAAAGTCACAGAGCATCTACTACTCCTAACACTGGGAAGAAGCAGTTTTTTAAAGTGCATATCTTAACTGTGGAGAAAGTAAAAGTGTGTGTGTTTGTATAGAGAGAGTACTTGGGCAGGTTCACATTACTGTGTAGTTGTTACCTATACTTAGCCTAGAAGTAGGAGGTGATACTAAGTTTGGTTTTCTTGTACAGTATCTAGAAATTAGCTCAAGCCCAGACATGAATTACGATCACTTGATTTCCTGCGTCTTGTGTTGCATCATTTACAAAAAGTTTTATCTTTGATGCAATCACAAATAAGTCATTGTTTGTGAACTCTGTGAGTCATATAACCTCAAAGGTAGGAATGACTATTGCCCTGGTTTAAAGTGTTCCTTTAACATTTGCATTGATGTAATATGTAATTCTGCTTTCCAGTCTGCTTCTGAAGCAAGGAATTCATGGTTGCTAGCTGAAAGGTTAGCAGGAACAATTCCTAAAGCAGCTAATCCATAAAGAAGAACAAACAGTTCCCCGCAAAATAATTGATCTCTGGCATATAAAAGTGTAACAGTCCAGCAAATTTAGCAAGCTTTACTCATGTGTGTGCAGGCATGCAATGGAGTGTTTCAAGGGAGACAGAGAAATGATGGGCTTTCCTTAGTGCTATAATCCTAAATGGGAAATGAAGGATTCATTACCATATGAAAGAGGTACAGACTTGTGGTCCTAGGACTGCTGGTGCTAATCATTCAAGAAAAGGCAGATATTGTGCCTACATAATAATCAAGCACCGTACTAAGCAGATATGCAGCTGCTTTGGAAAGGTCAGAGAGATCTAACAATGCAATAGAAAACAGAGTGAGGAACTGTGCATGCTGGATTATGATGGGAGGGGAAGGGTTGTGAGCAAATGCATCACACTAATTCCTTACAGAGTTTGATCCTCCAATTGTATCAATTTTTCTTCCTCTACTACCATTCTTGCTGGAAGAAGTCTTATTGAACCTCAGCTTTCACACTTCTTGACCTTTGTGATTAATAATGGACAAGCTGAGCTTCACGGGAGCCACTGCCTTAAAAGTACCAGTGCCAGCACTACAGTGGTACCTCAGGTTACATACGCTTCAGGTTACAGACTCCGCTAACCCAGAAATAGTGCTTCAGGTTAAGAACTTTGCTTCAGGATGAGAACAGAAATTGTGCTCCGGCGGCGCGGCAGCAGCAGGAGGCCCCATTAGCTAAAGTGGTGCTTCAGGTTAAGAACAGTTTCAGGTTAAGAACGGACCTCCGGAACGAATTAAGTACTGAACCCGAGGTACCACTGTATACCATTTGCATGCAGCCACATATAAGGGGACCCAAAGGCACTATCCCTTTGCATGTGGCCCTGCATTTGTAGTAAAATGCAAAAGGTATGAAGCTTTAGGTGGTAAAAATGGCCAACCCTAAAACAAATTTGATCATACGCTTTGGTGCTATTTCTGGTGTTGGAATAAGTGCACAAGTGGAAAAGTTTAAGGGACTCTTTACCAAAAGGATGAAGCATTGGGGAAGAACATGAATGACATGGAAATCATGACTTGGATTTTTTCCAGTCTCTTCCAAACATACGTGGGAAGTGATGGGAATGCTCTGAGCAAAAAAACTTTATCCATGTACAATCTAATGGAACATAATGTACAATTAAACTGATTGTTAAGCTGTGGTGTTATGTTAGCTATGATGCAACTCTGCAGCTAAATTGCAAGCAACAACCCACAATAGGAAGTACGAAGCCACCCTTTCTGTAAGGTATTCCACAGCATCTGCTAGGACATTTCCAAATCAGCCTCAGCTACCAGAAACTGGTAATCCTACCTTTGAGAAGCTTTTTTAAATAAAAAATAAGTGGGGTTCTTTTTATTTGTTTACATGCGGTATTATGGTATTTGCCATTTCTTCTTTAAGGTGGTGTTAACTTTTTACAAAAAGAGAATCTAGGACTTAAGTCCTCTCTAGACAACAAACTCCATTCTAAATAAAGTTAGTTGTACCTAAGTTTCATTAACCTCAACAGTATGTGAGAATCTGTCTCTGGACTCAAGACTCTAGACAGTGTCCCAAGCCTGAAAGACAAGCACATAATATTTGTCCAGAAGACAAATTATGCTTTCCATCAGGGTGTGGGGAGGAAATCAACCTGCTGGCTGCCATGTTTCATATATTTTATTTGTTTGTTTCAGAGTATTTATACTGTTGGTATTAGTACAGTGGTACCTTGGCTTACAAACTTAATCTGTTCCAGAAGTCCATTCTTAAACCAAAGCGTGCTTGAACCAAGGCGCGCTTTCCCATAGCAGCGGAGGACTCAATTTACAAATGGAACACACTCAACAGGAAGCAAAACACCTACTTCTGGGTTTGCAGTGTTCTTAATCCAAGTTGTTCAAAAACTAAGCTGTTCTTAAACCAAGGTACCACTGTATATAGTTTCCCTGTTCACCACCACCAGAAGAATTTGTTGAACATACTACATCCTGTGGACACTTGGATTCCCCTTGTGCTGAGGGTGCTGCACTGACTCCTCTTGACCTACAGTCCTTGAATGTAATAAAACCTCAAAGCAGTTTTGATGATGTCTTCTGAATACAACCCACGCATTTACAAGCTGCATGTGCAATTGCCCACTAAATGTGATTTATATGTAAATTACATATCATGCAGTCAGCTTAATTACATATGAATCTATGGTAGCAATTGGGAATATCCAAAAACAGGGGTAAAGCCTTCTAACAGCCCACAGTTTAAATATATAAAAAAAAAATTCTGAAAGAGGCAGGACCAGATTAAGACCTATGTTATTAATGTCCTGTAGCATTACCAAAGAAAGGTATATTATTCTAACAGAACTGAAAATAGTAATAGTAAACTTTTATATTTGCATACATACTGGTAAATAGGTGAGGATGCAACTAAAAACAAAGAAACTAAAATATATAACTTGCAATAAGCATACTTGTATACTATAAGATACCTTTAAATGAAAATACCTTATGACTTCTTACTTAGCATACATGAACAATTTTAATGTACAGCAACTCAAGAACAGTTATACACTGAGAGTAGTATTCAACTAAATTTCATGCAGAGTAGACTCACTGAAATTAGTAGACCTAAATTAGTCGTGTTCATCAATAACTAAGTAAACTTAGGTTGTGTAAACATGACCATTTACTGTGCTTTCACCACTGGCTTTTGAATCAGTGTACAAATGTTACCATGCACAACGTAGAGCCATCCTTTTGTTTCTTGAGAAATACTACTGCTTAGTGTACTTTCCCTCAAACCAGCTTCATTTCAAAAGGAAAACTGAGGCCACATTCACTTTGCCATTAAGCTGAAGTATGTACATTTGAAACAAACACATCCATGTGCATGCATGTGTCAACTGGTCAACTACTCATGAGACTGATGAATGATTAGGTCAAACTTTTTATCGGGTTCATTAACTATATTATTGTCATATCAGAATGATAATGCCTATTTTCTTTATTTTCAACTGTTTCATGTCTCCCTAGTTTCATTTATTTTTTAACCAATTATATAAACTTGAAATGTAGTAAAAAATGTAGTAATCCCCCCCCCCCCCGAATATCCATAATCTGAGGCCATAAACTGCAGTTTCCTTAGCTTCTGCATAAATGAAGCACTGGAGAGAGGGAATAATTTCAATATAATAGCAGCATCACATGCTTACACACAACTACATATGGCACATGGGAAGATGCGACTGGTAATCTTCTGCCATCCAATTTTAACACATTTGGATGAAAAGATATATTAAATCTTTTAAGGTGCTGAACTCTTTTTTAAAAAAAAACAAAACAAAAAAACCTTCCTGAGAAATCTTCTAATTGGGAAACCATAATATACAAATAGCAATAATTACTAGGCAGGTGGAACTTGTTTGCTAGTTAGGCTAGACTAGACAAGCAAGATAGATGTGGTACTCCAAACGCTTATATATAATTGGCATGCCTATACAAGATTTTACATCTGGGTTCCCAATTAGTGTGGCAAGGGACTTTGGTAAGATGCAAAGCAGCTCAAATGAGGATGCTATATGTTTTAGATAGAAACCTCTGAAACTTTTATCAAAGCAGGACCAAAACCTAGGGAAACTTGCCTTTTTGTACTTCAAAGTGCTTCTTTCTATTGCCAGTGTTATCTAAACAGTGAGTCAAAACACACATGTGCATACTGCACATAGAAGAAATGGCTGTCAAATGTACATCACATTGGTGCCACCTTTATGGAATCCATTTTATGTATGGGTATATACACATTAACACAGAAGACTGGTGAAAATTGAGATGGACGTCTTTTGGTGCCGCGCTCTTGTGGGAGTCAGCTGACTCGCTTGAGAGAGCAGCACCACTGCAAGCGCCGGCTCATCCTCCCCCCTGAGCTCAGCGGCAGAAGGGCTGGAGGGGGGAAATGGGACATTCTGGGACCAAATCAAAAGCCATGATGGCTTCTGTAATTCTGGGATGTCCTGGATAAATTGGGGCACTTGAAGATACAACCTTGTGAGGTAGGTTAGGCTGGGAGATCATGCCTGGATCAAGGTCAGCCAGTGAGTTCTGAACCTGCTTTGACACGCTAACCACTACACCACTGATCCTCACAGTGGGCTTGTTGGGTACCCATTTTTGCTTCAGTGGTTCTTGTTCCATGCATTTCATAGCCACCAAAGTTATCCCACCCAGAAAAACTCCACACATTTACCAAGTAAACCCATGCAATGCTAGTTCAAATAACTGATAATAGGCATAAAAAATGTTTTGCTTCACATTTACAGAATTTAAATAGGTTCCCTTTCCAAAAAGGGGAGAAAACCTCAGGTAAAGTTTTTCATCATTTTTCTAGTACATGATAAATTTGGGGGACAAGGTAGATAGTGAATTCAGATTTAAATTTTCATGAGGGGAAGAAAGAGCTGAGTTGTCTATCTTTTATTTCTGCTGTTGTCTCAAATATAGCACAAAGCATATTTTCTCAAGGACAGAGAAAAATAACATTTGCATTCACTTTCTAAGCTACTTTGTTCACCTCAGAAAGACCTCTCTTATGAGTTGTTGGTAAGAGAAGCACCATTTCAAGGCCTAGTGTCACCATGAGACGGTCTCAAGCGGCCATCGCATCAAGTATCACAATTACTTTTTAGGAGTCGATTCACAGAACCAATATTTTTCTCATGATTTATTTAGGAGCTCTGTCCATGACAGGTGAAGGAGAGGGAGAGAGAAGAGCCCCAGGGAAACAAATCTACAGAAGTAGCTTTGTATATAAACCACTGAATATAGAATAGAAATTCTCATTGCTTAGCCATTTAATATAAGAGGAGAAATGCCTTGGAAAATATTATATAGAAATCAATTCCACATTGGTTGGGTCATACTTTTCTTTTTGTGAATGGAACAGGAATGTCAATGGAACAGGGTTTTCCCACCTCATCCTTTCTGCTGCAGTCTCCCACAAAAATATCCTCCTGGGGCCTTGTGACTGAATTTCCACATCCGGAAATAATGTGGGTGATTGAAGATGGAGTGGGGAGTCAGCAGATGTTGCCCCAATATGTGGGGCATATGTGAATATACCAATATGTGAATATACGACCTATTATTTCAATGTGGCTTATGTTCACCTAAAATATACAATTTTAAAATCCTCTTATTCTCTTCTGCAAGAGGAAAATGATGAGCATGAGCAAATAGTTTTCCATTGCAACCACAAAGCATTTCCATTCCCACAGAAGAGAATGAAAAGCTTGTGCATGTGATAAGCTTTGTGTGTGCAGTCAAAGTCACAGGTTCAACCAACCTGTTTTAAGATCTTGATGTCAATGGCATTCTATATCACTGTCTTTTATACCAAGCTCAAGTAATGGATGATAAGACGGATAGTAAAATGGGACCACTGAATAATCAGCAAGCTCAGGAGTACTCCAGAGTTTTGTAGAATAACCTAAAAGAGGAGTGGGAAGAAATCCCTTCTCCCAAAACAGGTGAATGAGAACTGAGCATGCTCAATAACCATGGGATATTGAGTTTCATTGGGGGGGCGGATGGAATTGAATCTTGGAGGAGGGCACAGCTGGTTTTACCACATAGTCACTATAGAAGGAAAAATAAGCATGGGTAGCAGTTTCTGACAATGCATTCAAATAATGAATGAAGCATTGAAAACTCTGTGGAAGAAAGTAACATCAGTCACTTGACTATAAGATCCCTGAACTGAGTCATATAATTCAAAACCTGTATCTCAGAAATGTCAAGATGTTTTTAAGAGGTTCTGATGACCAAGCTCATTTTGCTCTTCAGGTGAAAATGTGAGCATCTTTCTTGATGCTGGCATCTATGTGATTAGAAGATTATTATTAACAGCCTGCTAGCAAAAAAAAAAAAAAGTTTTTACTTTCTTGTCCTGGTTCCTGTTTTATGTGACTCCAGGTAATTGAAATTCCTTCTGATGTGGGTGGTAAGTAAATAAGTCTAACTTGTTTTAAGATCTGGGAATGTGTGCTATATGATTTAGAGACTTTAAAAAAAGCAATATTGCAATATCTTAAAATTGTTCATAGCTAATCATTAACCCTACTCACTTTAGGGGTAGAAGAAATGAAGTACTCTTCTCATTTGAATTCAAACCTACCTAATTGGCAGTTCCTGAATCAGTAAGGGAACCAAACGACAGCTGTCCTTCAAAATTTGCAATTCTTTGAATTTGGGGGTGCAGTTTTGTTTTCAGGAATAATATATTAGGGGAATGTGGTCATAATATGTTAATATGCACTAGTAAAAATAGCACACAAAATGAATCATATCGAGTGAAGTTGCACACAAAAGCATTTACACTAGGAGAAATGTGCAGTAAGATGCTGACAAATTTTTGTGAGGACTTTCTAGAGTGCAAACTGATGCAGCAATGTGGTAAACTAAAATGAAGCAGAGGTTGGATAGCCATCTGCCATATATGATCTAGTTGAGAGTCCTGCATTGCAGGGAGTTGGACTAGATGATCCTCGGGATCCCTTCCAACATTACAATTCTTTGTTTCTACGACAAACCAAGAGAAACTGACATTGGAAGATTCACCTATCCCTACCATTGTACACTAAAACTTCCATTTCTACTTTCCCCAGCTTTAAAAAATAATAATTTCAGCTTCATATTCTTTCAAAATAGCATCCTATCACTGAACATTTTTAAATATGTCTTTTCAAATTTAAATTTAGTGCCATTCCTTAAATGCAGGTCAACGTGAGCTGTTGAAGACGCATAAGATGAAAGACTTAAATAGGACCTGAGAGAGAATATGAATGGTCCATTATAATTACTACATAATAATTGTTCTCAGGCTGAAGATATAGCCCAGGGTAAATGAGACCCAAGTGTCTACAAGGCTATTCCAGGAGAGTGGTTTAATATTTATGTGTGCTAAATCTCCTTCTGCAGTGCCATTTGAAAACAAGCTTTAACTTACCTCATTAATTAAAGCCTGCAAAAGGCACTCAATTATCAGAAGCAGGAGTGTTCAGCTAGGCCAGTAACATATTGAGCACATACACATAAAGTCCTTCACAACAGCCCCACCCAACACCCAAATGCCGTTTCATTTCAGCCATAATATGAACATATGACGCGGCCTTATACTGAGTCACACAATTGGTCCATCAAGTTCAGTATTGTCTATACTGCTTTGCAGTGGCTCTCCAGGATCTAGGACAAAGTTTTCCCCTGCCTAGAAATCCTAGGAACTGAACCTAGGACCTTCTGCATGAAACACATGTGCTTTGTCCCTGAACTATGGCCCTTTCCGTTCTGTCAAGTATTTCCATGACTATAGTCTGCAGAGATCATCTGCCATACTGCACCTCGCCTCAATTTTCTTTCTTTCTTTAGCTTCTTCTCTGTGAAAATAAACTTCCCAAGCAGCTGTTACAACATCACACCTATTTCTTCATATTGGCCTTCTGAGGTGAAACAGAATCATGTGTTTAATGCAGGACATGGCTTGTGTTTCCTTTAATAATCACACAGAATGCGGAATTGCAGCTGTTGCACTTCCTCCTTTATAATCCTGTGGTGGTGGAAGAAACCACACAACTCCTGAAACTATCCATTTTATTTAAGTGTTAAAAGCAAAGAAGAATCGTCTTTAACTTGGCAATTCAAACAGAGAGCAATGGGAAGAGTCAACTGCAGCAATACTTGTGGAACATGAATGCCCAGGCCACTTCCAACTTTTAAGGCCCATAGCTATAATAAAATGAAAATGATGACACAAAAGAGTGAGCAGTTTGTTTATACAATGAGCTGATCTAAGAGGATATGCTCATCACTATCTTGTACCATAAGGACCAATATATTTTATGGATATTTATGAACATTTAATACGACAAATCTTTATCAGTTTACAAAAACACAATGAGAGGAATTCAACGCACTGCTGTGGCTATCGTTCCATCGGTGCAAACTTTTCAACTTGCCAGATGGAATAAGCCTCACCCCTGTCCCCTCACATGCTGCTCTGGGAGTTCTCCTGAACCCTCTCCAGAACCAATTTGCAGTGGGCATGAGGGAGAGAGGGGGAAACCCAGTTGCGCTGGTAAGACTCGATTATCCAAAACCCACCTGACATCTCTCCAAATCATGTCTCCTTTTTGCTTAAATCTGCAGCTCTAAGCTAAGAGGGTGTGTCTCATTTTGCTCCAATGAGCATAAAAACAGTGTGCAAAACTTCTCAAATGCTAAGAAATTAACAAGCATCTAAATTTGAGGCCTCTTTGAGCGTGAGGTCCAGGCCCTCCCGGATGCTGCTCTGATTGGCACTGGTCAGGGGCAGAGCAAGCAGGGACTGGCACAGGGACTGGAATATTACAGGTGGGGCAGCAGCATGTGCACCCTCTGTGCCTTCTGTTCATGTTGGCATTCCTTATACAGGCACAAGGCCTGGACAGGGCATTAGTGAAGCAGCGTGGTATTTGTTGGAAATCAAGCCTATATCGGGAGAAATTGGCAACTCTCCCAGGCACCCGGCTTGGTCTCCGGTTGACCTCCCTGGCTGCATTCCCCAGCAAGATCCAGGCTAGGTCTCGATAGGCGATTCTTCCCAGCCACTCCCTCCTGCTCCCCCGGCAGGGAAAGAAGATAGACAGAAACGTATTTACATGCTTTTATTTCTGTCTTTGCAGCATTACAGAAAATGTGTCTGTACTCTTCAAACTCCAGCAATCAAGTGACAAAGACTTCCTGTACTTCCTGTACATACGCAAGAAGGTCTCAAATTACACTCTAAGCAAATTCCGGTGCATCGCCCTGTGAACTGACTGTCCCACTGTTTCCCACAGACAGTCCCAACATTTCCATCATGTGATGTTTTCAAGCTACCAGTATGCAGCTGCGTTGCTTCCATATCATAACAGTATTAACATATCTACATTCTCTTCATCTTTAATTTTTCCCAGGATAAAGCAACAACACATTGGCTACTGCATAACAATGGCATGGCTTTGCTACACAACTAGCAAAATGAGCTACAGGCTTTCCTGTTCAAGAGCCAAAGTCTTTTGTTTCAGGAAGTGGGACTCGTGTACATCAGCCTCTCTGAACTGGAAGTTGAGCTGGAACTAATATATCCCCCCATCATTTAGCACAGAATGACTCCCTTGCTAAGGAGCATTAACATAATCAGATTTCTCCCTTAACAACAGTTGTTTTAAGAGCAAGTTGCTACAAAGCCCAGCAATATAACTGATTAGCAAATTTACCAATACATATATCCTGCCTCCAAATGCATTTGCACCATCAAATAAGACTGGCTGGTTATGAGGGGTTACAACTCAAAGAACCAGATAATTTTACTGTACTCTATGTGCCTTCATCTAGACACAATCTTGTTAGTCTAGCCAGTCAGAATTTAATTATAGGACAAAAGCTTGTAAAAGTCCCTTGTGGTCATTCAGTCAGTCATATGTTTCAGATATTAATGTGCAATCCAGACGGAATTCCAATCTCAGAGCAAATGTAAGCCTTTGTTTGAAATTAACATCTGCCAGGCAATTGGGAAAGCACAAGATCAGCAAATTAGCAGCACTGAACCTTTCAAATGGGACTCTCTGACAAATAACTAAAAGCATAGGTAGACACATTTCATATGTCAGAACACTTCAAAATGGAGCTCATGATACGACTTTGTTTTATGAATGGTTACAATTTGCAAAGAGAAAGCTACGCTGCACATCTTAAATTGTGGGGGTTCAGAAAAGGGAGAGATAATAGAATCAGACAAAATGTTTCACACAGAGATAGATGATATCAACTCACAACAAGGATGGCATCCAACTTTGACATGAAGAAAATGTATATTAATAAACTTTTGCTACATATTGGAGATCAAAAACAGAAGGCGCCACTTACCACAGAAGCACTCAGCAATGAGCAGGACAACATAAATCTTAAAGACAGGATGCCATAGAAGTTTTCCCTGTCTGCTGGGGATTGGCAGGGAACCTCAAAGGCACCCTTTACTCTGGAAATCTGAGGGATGAGTGACATATAATGTGTAGTTAAGTGTAACTTTGCCTCAACATTTTAAAAATAGAAAGCCAACAGTCCTTTGAGCATGACAAGAAGCCAGGAAGACTTGGTCGCCTTCCCATTACTGGGGGCATCAAGAACCATAAATCCTAAATGAGCATCTCTTGACAAACAGAAGTTTCCAGGTTCGATTCCTGGCATCTCCAGGTAGTTCTAAGAAAGACCATTGGAAACCCTGGAAAGACACTGCTACTATAGACAATACTAAGTCATATGGACTATTGGTCTTTCTCAGCATAAAGCAGCTTCCTAAATTCCTGTGGTGCTGCTTCATTTGCTGGGACTTGGCCCTTTCTTCTCATAGTTATGTATTTATTTTATCAAGAAAACCAGGGGTAAATGTCTAAATAAATAAATGTAAAGACCTTTCGAAAAAGTGTAGTTTTACGCAGTGGCAAAAAAAAAGGTAAGTAGGGGGAGAGAGAAGCATAGCAGGGTGAGGCAGAAAAGAAAGAAGTGGAGGAGACTCAGGCATCGCAATCTCTTGCACCAGCCCTGGTGGTCTGAAAATTGGAAGCAGAGGTGAACCAAGTGTTACATTGTCAGATACCTCGATTTTGGGATAAGGGAAGTAATAGCAAGAGGAAAATGTTGGTGAGATGAAAGAAGGTGGTACATTTAGTTTCCCCCTTTCTTTCCCCTCAATCCATTCAAACTTTCCATGGATTGCTGTTTGCTTCAATTCAGCTTTAAAGAACGGCTTTTTCTGGAGCAGAAAAAGGGTGTACAGACATGGAGCTTTAAAGTGCAGACCATGCCTGGAAAATACAGAGGACAGGTAAGTGTGGATAAGGCCTTAGACTGTGAGCAGTTTGGGAAAAGAAAAAGAGACTGGTCAAATTGCTGAAAGCTGCCCTGACCCCATGGAACAGAATGAGGTATAAATGTATACATCAATAAAATCTTGAACCACAGACCAGCAGGGAAAGCATTAAGCACCTCCAACCCGCTGTCTGGTCTTCCTCTGAAGCGTAAAATAAAATGCCAGTGAATTATTACATGCAAATACACATCACAGTACAAGAATACGCCAGGTCTGCAGCCTAAATTAAACAGGTTGGTCACAATGACCCTTTTAGATCAGAGATCAAAGAAAATATGTTGACAAATGCTGCAGGTAGAAGAACATAACTCAGACGGACCTTTGGTGCAGCATGCATATAGAAGACCCAGGCTATTAGTCCCACCAGTGTGGATGCATTATTCCTGAGACATAAGCTTGCGTCATGTGGAAAGGATCTCCAAACTGCTAGTGGTACAGAGCCTTTTTTAGGGAAGTATGCATACTTATAGCTTTAGTTCTGTTTTTCTTCCCTCTGTCTTTATGATACATTTCACTGCACAATGCACAAAATGCCTCTGAAATGAAAATAGCCAATCTTTACTAATTTTGAGGTGCTAAACACAAAAGTGACAATAAAATTTGTCTATTGTCTCCTGTTTAGGAAATGCAAAGACGATTGTGTATAAACAAACCACTTCACACTGAGGACATAATTTCATTTGGCAATGCTGTATTTCCAACTCCTGGTTGCGACATATGGTGTCATATTGCATCAGCCCATCACACACGCCACCCTCAGGATCAATGGCATGCAGCTGAGTGATGCAATTGAATCCTGACATCACAGCTTTATGATAGCTGACATGAGATGATGGCCTTACAGCGACCTTACTATGGGTGTCTTCTATAGGCTGCCAAGCCAGATCAAAGACTTGGATGATACCTCCCCAGGGCAGATTATAAAACATTCAAAAGTAGTCATGGGAGACTTCAACCACCCCGCTATCTGTTGGACCTCAAACTCTACCAAGAATGCAATGTCCGACAAATTCCTCCATTCCTTTCCAACAATTTTGTTTCCCAGAAGGTGGCAGAAGCAACAAGAGGATCGTCTACCTTGGACCTGGTCCTCACCAACAGGGAGCAACTAACTGATAATTATTAATTATTATTATTATTATTATTATTATTATTATTATTATTATTTATACCCCGCCCTCCCCAGCCAAGGCCGGGCTCAGGGGAAGTGGAAGTACTGGGAAACTTGAAAGGAAGTGATCATTTTCTCTTAGAAAATGGTCAGAAAACTACAAGAAACTGGCTGAGGATGTAATGTCTCTGTATATATGTCCTTGCCATGTTGTAGAGAGAAACGTTTGTTGGTATCTTGGACCCGAGATCTCTATTAGCTTCATTAGCAGGAGAAGCAATTTAACCTGGTTACTCAAGTTATCCCAAATATGTAAGGAAGTCTATCCCAATTGTTGGAGGGGATGCGCCATCAAAGGCACATATTTCCATATGTGGTGGTGTTGTGACATCATCAAACCCTTCTGGGATGCTGTCTTCAAACAAATAAGCTTGATATACAACAAAACAATTGAAATGTCCCCTGCACAAGCACCACTTGGGCTTAGGATTCTGTCTGCTCATGATTATCCAAAAGATGACCTCTTTGCCTTTCTATTGACTGTTGCTCATATGGAGATAGCCAGATGTTGGAATACCGGTGATGAGCTGAACATTGATTCTTGGTATAACAGAGTATGGTCAATAGCATTGGCTGAGAAACTAACATGCCAGGTGAGAGTGGCAAAGGGCAAACACAATCCATATTCCTTTATAATGTATGGCAAATGTTTATTGAATACATAAATTGTTCAGACTGTGGCAGGAATCCACCCTGCACTCATGGGGAAATGTGGCGTGATCTCTTAGAGTAATCAAATGAAACTTTAACACATGGCATGATAAAAGTCCAATTTTATCAGCACAAATTACTTGTTGTTTACTAGATTCCGGTAAGTAGCCGTGTTGGTCTGTCACAGTCGAAATAAATATAAAACTAAAAAAATTGTCCAACAGCACCTTAGAGACCAACTAAGTTTGTTCTGGGTATAAGCTTTTGTGTGCATGCAACTTAGTTGGTCTTTAAGGTGCTACTGGACGATTTTTTAAGTTCTATTGCTGTTTACTGTTATAACAACTGTTTTCTCAAAAACTATCTTCTGTACTATGAAAATAAATAAAATCAGTATTAAAAAATGTTCTGCCAGCAGCCATATAACAGCAACAAGCACCGAGGTTGGGCCTGTGATGTGGTGACACAGCTGTTGTAACCCAGGGGTTCTGCAGTGATGGTATGCAAAGTAAACCCGCCATAAGGCCTGCCCCTGAGATTGCTGTCACTTCACAGCATTAACCATCATGGTAAGGAACAGGAGTAGTCATGTTGCAGTGACTCTCCAAACAGATTTCACTACATGCTGGGCCTAAAAAGCCAGTCAAATAAGCAAAGTGGTGATGCAGAACAAACTTCCTTCATTTTCTTCCTCCACCCTGGTCTGAGTTCATATTAAATTACATGATTAATTGAGAAAAAAGTGGAAAGGATTATGCCGGAGGCAGCTTGATTAAGGTGCTTACAACTTACATGTATTTGCACTGTAGTTCTACAGGGCAAAGCAGCTACGCAGAATTTTAAAATGGCAATTACTACCTGCCATAATGATTGCCCTGGCAACTTCATTCAGTATGTGTATTTGCATGGGCACCTATGCTTCCAAATGAAATGACTGAATCAAAATAAATGAATGAAACAAGCATGGATTGAAGACCAATTAGCAACACAGAAATCCAGCAGACCATTAAACCACTGCTTGATGAAAAACTTCAGGACTATTTCAGGACAGTGGTGGAAGTAAGAAAGAAGAAAACAAATTTTCAATGAATGAGGCTTTTAAATAAGAGCAAATAGGTATATCAAGCCCTTTCTCACAGCCAAATCCAGAATTTGTGGGTGGGGGAGAGATATGATAATATTACTGCTGAAGCAGAGGGGGTATCCAAATTCTGTTGACAAAATGAAAGAGAATCCCTACTCAGCTGTACATTTCCTCTCTTTGTTGTCCTTCTAACTTTTCTCTTCTTTTTTCAAAGACATCTCCACATATTCCTTCTGGGTCACAAAGACATCTTAGCAGCAACAACAAAATATGGAGTTTCTCTGCTTAACAAGAATCGCACAGCTAAACTTCAAAGACAGCCAGATGGAGAGTCAAAAGGCTATTGTAGGATATTGATTACTTTTAAGCTCCATCTTTCTAGTGGGGGTCAAGTGCCAGTATAGGTTCTGGCAGCCCTGGATCCTTAGGACTAATTTACTGATTTGATACAACACCCATATGGCGGCTGGCAGGGGAGGTATGGCTACCAGTTACAGGCTGGAGCAAGCTAGGCAGTAGTTTAAGAAGCCTTTCCTTTTGATGGTGGTATAAACAGGAAGATCTTTGCAGATCCAAGCAAGCCCCTCCTAGACAAGTGTTGTCTGCAAAACAGAGCCAGAGTGCCTACCCACTTCCTTGATGTTACTGAGGTGCTCTGCCTTGTTGTCATACTGAGCATATTTTAACTCCTTGTGCTTAAGCCCCACTCTAGACATGCAAAGTGAAGACTTATGGAAGCACATAGAGGAAACAAAACATGGGCTACATTATCATTCTTAGTCAAAGGCTCCATTATCTTCCAGGTTTGCAGTGAAGCTAGAAAGAATGATTATTCAACTCCACAATAGTGTCAAGAGGAGCATTTCAAAAAATAATGTTACACGCCTTCCCAATCCCCAAGTGGTGTAAGATTTCAGGGATACCAGGTGCACTTACCAGAGTCTGTGTTTATTTTTGGACAGTGAGGCACAGTGGAGACTGTGGTGTCTTTATGACATATGGTTGATTTACACACATATACAACCTTTGCCTACTGGGAGGAGATTCTGAGCATCACATCCCAAGCAGCGCCAGCTTCCTCCAAAGGCAGCTGCACCCCTGCCCTGCAGCTTGCCTTTCCCAGAGAACAGGCACATTCCACTTTGATAATCAAAGCCCTGGTCTCTTGTAACACAGAGAGATGCCCACTCATCTGCATTCTCACACCTAGTTCTTTGATGCTTTGTTGTGCTAACCCCCCTCCCCAGCCTCTCACCTCAAAGGAAATTAAGCTGACTCTATTACCTTTGAGCCCATGTTGATTTCACCAGGATTAAGGATGTCTGCCACTTGGTCCAGCACACAGGGTCTGACTTAATAAGCCTTCACACACACGCTAATTAAAATGTTAACACGGACTATCACACAACAACTTAAATACACATGAGTCTAGCTACTACCTCCAAAGAAATTAGCTTGGACACCCCCAAACCTTAATTCAATTCTAGCACCTATAAATCTATAACATTATGATCCAGATCATATGGATTCCCAGTAGCATACAGTAAAACTTTTTCAGAATATATTAGAAGTTCTATTATCAAGAAAACAACACATGTATGGGATCTGGAAAACTACCTCTCTCCTTGATTGTTTAAAAGGAATTGTTAATGATGAAGTATTCACTATGCCATTAACAATAGCACCAGCAGGTAGTCGGAAGCTAGTAATAGCAGGTAATAGGTTCAGTCCCCAGCGTCTCTAGTTACAGCTGGGAAAGAATCCTTGCTGGAAATTCTGGAGAGCCACTGCCAGTCATTGTACACAGGCTAGAAGGGCCATTGGTCTCACCTGCAGAAGGAGCATGCTCTGTGGGGGGGGGGGGCCAGAGTCCAAGTTTACTCACCACAGGGTGAGCCACTTCTGCTGACTCAGTATTGGAAAAAGAATCCTGCGTCTAAGAGTGCTACTGCCTTCCACCATCTCCCAGTCTTAAATTAGCAAGTCCCAAGGGAGAATGAGCAGCAGTACATATGGTTAATTTACATTTTCAAGCCTTTATATAAACCACCTCACATCAGCCAGTTAAAGAGCCTTGGGAATCCAGAGGGAAAAGATGAAGTCCTATCATAGATTTTTAAAACTGAAGAGGCCAATTTTAAGGAAAGACCATGCTAAGCAGTAATGTGCCCAAGGGAAATATAACAGAGGTGGTTTTGCTCACTCTCTTTCTTAATGACTTAAGAAAAGGACACTCGTATTCAAATTCAATGAGCACAATTTGCTTATTATCAACTAGTGAGCTTTATAAGCAAATCCCCAGGGACCCTATGAATCACAAAAAGGAGGTAAAAATATGACTAGTAAAAAGTCTATATAAGCAAAATTCAAGAGAAAATAGAAGTTATAAACTACTCTGGCAAGATGTTGAGACTCTTGCTTAGTGTGTACTATTAATTGTGATGAACAACAGAACATAACAATTCTACAAATGGTATCATTTGAACCTAGACACCCAGGATTTTCTCTTAATCTTCCTTAAAAGGCAAACCAATGTTTCTGAAGATCCTGTTTGGGAGATTATTACCAATAGAGGTGTGGCATCTCTTAGGATCCTTTGCATTTGTATCAACTAGCCCACAAGTTTTCCCATTTTTTCTCTACCACTGGTGCTGATGAAAGCTTGGCCAAATGGATAATAGATATCCTAGATGCCAAGACCCCAGGGCAGAAGTGAAATGGCTGAATCTACTGCAGATAATGGCAAGTGCACTATAGTATACAGCTCAGGTTCTGCAGGCAAGAGGATTCCACTGAGTCTCATGCTGATTCTCATATGTGTGCACTGCCGGTTTTTAATTTTACAAACTTAGGGAAGCCAATTAGCAACTTCTTACATTCTTACTCCTTTCTTTTACAGAGTACAGAAGCAAAGCAGTCTATAAAGGTTCACATGCCATATTTCTTACTGAGAAGTCTTTAACTCATTTCTTTAAGCACCCATTTTCTTGCTAGTGTGTGACCTCATGTCACCGTGCCAGTAGTTTTCATAGCCCTAGGAAACTCCATTGTGCTCTAATATGGAATGTAGGTGTAATGCAGACAGCCGACGCCAGCAGCAATCTCAAAACTAAATAATTATGCCAAGCCTTCTGAATTCACTGGATGGTTTACACAGCCATACTCTCTGCTGCATTCTGAAAGAGACCGAAAGCCAGAACAAAAGTAGACACAGTTAAACCTATTAAAACTAGCGGCTTAAGGCCGTTGAATTTTATGTTGGACTATGGCCACAATATCGAGCAACATGCATGGAGATAAAGAACCCAATCATAATATCAAAATTAGCAATACTGAAGGAAGTTTTATTCTCCAAATGCCAAAGCACTCTTGTTTCACAAATAAGATTGGGTTACTTCCGGATGACCTATTTATTGAGCATTCATCGAGAATTTATTAGCATGAAGGTAAAACAGTACCAGCTATCTATTTGAAGGCAGCTGAGATCATAGAATCACAGAATTGAAGAGTTGCTAGACCCTGGAATGTCTCAGAAGCGACCACCTTGCCTATTCCCATCACGGCACTTTTACTCCCGTGCACATAGACGCCATCTATGTGGGGCCATGGGGACCCACAGATTTTCAGTTAAGGGGCCGCCCCACCCCCAGTTCTACTTGGTGGCATGACCTGCGATGTACACAAGTTACATTGGCACACCCTGTGCCCACACTGTCACATGATGCAGAAATAAGGGGAGATTAACTTTAATTTAAATTTACAGGTAAAAACCAAGTTCAGCTTTTACAAGTGACTTGCACTTCTAATTAGTGGATTTTATCTGGGGGGGAAACTTAAGGCATGCACTACTAACAGACATGCCTGCACAGAATGATATGGTTTTGAATGATGAAAATTACATGTTGCTCGAAAGACTGTAAAAACCTATGTCTTCAGCAAAGAACAAAACATAATAATTAGGGTTTTTTTATTATTATTAAATCATGTTCATCCTACCACTTCTACAGCCAAGGTGGCTTACAGGCAAATTCTAACAAACTGACTAGATACTAAAACATTTACATTCACAGACTGCCATTCAAACAGATGACTGTTCTGTGTTAAAGCAAGACACATGACCATCCTCTCTTACGCATGAGAAATTGTATTACGTTTGATGGTCCTTATTCCCTGGCAAGTGTGTTTAGGACTGCAGTCCTAATAGGATTTATTATGGAATTTTAATAGTATTTCCACAAGATCTTTCAATGAGGTTTCCTAGAAATCTTAATATATAAATGGGGAATCGTTTAAAGTTTAACTTTAGGGTAGATAAAAGTTTGGGGTCACTTTCCATTGTCGCTTACGATTCTAGATAGCATGAAATTGCTAACAACCCACAGCTATGCAGAGTGGAAAAAAGAACTCCCATCCTCAGAGCGATGGCATCATGCGAGCCAGCAATCCTTAAAAGAAAATAAATTTGCTGTGAATGCCTGTCGGTGTTTTGCTTCCAGGAATTTACAGGATTTGGATTACAATATAATTGCCTCAACATGCTTTATTGACCTACTTTACAGCTTTCCTTAAGTGAGGCTAGAAGCATGGTGATCTCTTTTGTATGTTTTAACATTCACTCATCTTGGCAAGCTCACAACAAGAAAGAAAAGCATGAAAGTCACACAGTGAACATATTTTAAAAACCTTTTGATTTATTTCTCCAGGAGAGGAACACCGAAAAACTTATTACAGTAACAAGATGAAACTGGTGGGAAAGCTTTTATTTCTCCGCTTGGTAAAGTCTGCAAAATGCCAGTAGTTTAAAGTGCTCAAAATATTTGATTAGTAGAGTTTGGTTAAAGCTACGATGTAGTCATTAGACTTTGCAAAGAGCCTTTTTTTAAGTGTACATTTCATGATGGAATACGTTTCGGCATTCTGGTCTCTAGATTAGAGTGAAACTTTGGAACCAAATCTCCCCACAATTCTTAACTTTTATTATGACCCATTTTGCACATCACAAAATATTGGCTCGCACTTTTGCAAAATGACAAGAATATAAAATGTACATATATAAAAGATAGAAGAAGTGCCCAGACAAATCAGGACTGGTCCACACTTCTGCTTGTCCTGTGCCTAGAAAGCACAGGTCTGAGTGGTTTTAGCTGAGATTCCTGCATTGTGGGGGGGGTTGGACTAGATAACCCACAGAGTCCCTCCCAACTCTACAATTCAATGATTCTGTGATTCCCCTTGCCCTGCTCTTTTCCCCAGGGAAAACCTGTTCTTTGGTGCTAAATTGGAGCAAACATCAATCTGGAGAAAACCTGAATTGCTGTTTGCTCCAATTGGGTGCTAAAGAGCAGTTTTCCATGGGGGGAAGCAGTGGGACAAGTGGTGTGGGATGTTAGCATCCCAAATGCCTATGTAAAAGGTTAATTGCAAGAACTGTAGAACTGTGATGTCATATGCCAGTGGCAGTTATGGCTTTGGTAGAGTTATGGCAATTAGTAGAAGAGTCTTAACAGAAAAGCAGGTAAGTTTTGTTGTGCTGTTATCTGCCTCAGCGTCAGTATCAGTTAGTCTCTAATAGTTTAATCTATGTAACATGTTTTAGTATCACCTACCTGCATTGTATATTTAATCGGCAACTGCAAGTACGCTAAGTAAAAGTTATAATGTTATTTAAACTTTAAACTGAGAGTGTCGTGTGGTTTTTCTAGGTGGAAAAAAAAGAACTAAGTAAAGGGTCAAACTAGTAAGTCTCCTGCATACTCTGCAGATGGGAACTAGAGTTTAATTTCCACAAGAGGAAGTGTGGGCAAGCCCTCAGATAGCTGCTCCTCCACACTTATTTGCCAACCAATGCCTGATGTGTAGAAGTGGTCAAATATTTCTGTGAATAACAGGAATACAACATGAACTATATGTTCACATTTAATGATGAATTACCCTCCTCCCAGTGGATTAGATGATGAATTTCTTACATGCACAGATGGTGCATACCTGCCATACCTAGACTGGCTGCTGCTATCGCTAATGTTGAATACCACTCATAGGGTGTTGTTGTACTAGTACTGTACTAAGTACTAATGTACAACCCTTCAGTGCAAACACAGGAAAGCTGCATATGGTTTGCATCGCCTAACCTCAAAAAAAAGGTATTGTGAAGTTGGAAAAGGTTCAGAAAAGGGCAACCCAAATGGAAAGATCTGTTTATGTGGTTGCCACCTAGTGGCCAAAGGTAAAAGGTGTTTCTAGAAGGGAAAGTTGCAGCTGAGCATAATTGAGGCATAATTGTGTTCAGATCACAGAATCATAGCATTGGAAGGGATCATCTAGTCCAGAGCTTTCCAAACTGTGTGTTGTGACATGTTAGTGTGTAGGTGTGCCGAGCTCCCAGCGCTCCTTCCAGGGCTGGTTTGCTAGTAAAACTGAATTACTGTTGAGAAATGATGCACATCTAAAAAGTGTGTCACCAACATAAAAAGTTTAGAAAGCTCTGATCTAGTCCAACCCCCTGCAATGTAGGGATATGCAGCTGTCCTTTATGGGGATCAAACCTGCAACCTTGGCATTATTAACACCACCCTCTAACCAATCGAGCTATCCAGGATTAGGAGCGCTGCCAAGATGGATGCCAGACTAAAAACTGCATAACAGAAGCTAAGAAATAAAACCAGTTATTGCTCATTTTACGGGTGTAACTCGCATACATTATAAAAGTAAGAGGGTGGAGAAACTACCCTGTGAGAGAAAGTTACAGCATTTGGGGCTTTTTTAATATAGAAGGAAAAGTGAAGAAGAAGCTAGATGACAGAAGGGTATAAAAGTATGTGTGACCTGGAGAAAGTGGATCGGGAGAAGTTTGTCTCTGACTCTCATAACATTAGAACTCATAGACGTCCAATGAATTTGAATGTTGGAAGATTTTGGACCGACAAAAGTGTTTCTTTACAGAGTGCATAGAGTGGCATTGATGACCACCATTCTGGATGGCTTTGAAAGAGGCTTATACAAATTAATGGAGGATAAGGCTATCAGTGACTACTAGCCAAAATGGCTATGGCCTGCCTCCACTGTAGGCAGCAGAATACTTCTGAATAACAGTTGCTAGAAACAGCAGGAGGGGATAGGAGAGTGTAAGAGGATGACACATCATGATATGGCTAAGCATTCTGAGATATTAGTGCGGTAGAGAAGAAGAACGCAACACAGTCATGTGTAACATGTAGTTCCATTCACAAAGCATGCCTCAAGTCTAGGAGCTTGTAGCATACTGTTGCTCTAACTCAAATCTTGCCATCTGATTAGATAAGCCAACCAGCTTACAGTGTATTTATCTGTGAATATATGGGTAAGGAAGAATTTTTTAAAAAAAAATACTGATCCCAAGGCAACAAGAACAGAAAATGTGCATTTCTGTTAATAGCATGGATGCAATTATTATGGTTTTTATCATTAAGCAAAGTGCTAAACCTCATACATATTCAGCTTCTCTCTTTATAAATAAAAATTCCATTGACTTCAAGCACTCTGCATAATGAATGAAAGTTTCAAGAAGTTAGAAACCATACTGTTAATTAGGTAAATGTTATATTGAAAGATAGGAAGGATCGAGGATGTAATTGTCTTTTTGGTCTTCTTATAATTCAGCTTACTACCATTTTGCATGTGTGTATCAAATAATATTTTTTTAAGGTTTTGGGGTGTCACTTTACAGCAATATTTATCTTCATGTAGATGTGATTTTTAGATCATGTAAATGAGCATTGAAATGGGAGCTGTATGGATGCTCAAAGGACTCTTAACTCTCAGGACTCTTAACTAACTCCAGCTCCCAGGATTCTTTGGGGGAAGCCATGACCGTTTAAAGTGTCATCATAGCGCTTTAAATATATAATGCAGATGAGGGGAAAATCAAAGAAAGAAGGAGCAAGACAAAAATTAAGATGGGAGAAGAAAGTGGGCAGGTAATGAAGACTTGGGGAAGTCTAGACTATTGGCCATGGAGCCAGTGCAACACAGACTTGCTATGTCAGATACTGGAGATCTGCAAGATGTGCCTTCTACATAGCATGTCAACAAGGGCCCAAAGAGAGACCAGGACTTCTTGATTTGAACTAATCAGCCAGTTCCCCAATTGCATAATTCTAGCCCGCCTTGAAATGCTGATTAATTTGGACTCCCTTCAGCCACAATACAAGGTCTAATACTGTGACTTCTGATAGTTGGATACAATCATACAGCAATGTATGGGAATCTTTGAGCCATAAAGGGATTGCTAAAACAGCCACACATGTTATCTGTCTCAAAAAAAATTTCCTGCCTAAGAAAAATTGATGAAAGATCTTTAAAGCAGACTCCAGGGAAGAGTTATGGAAAGCAAAGCCATCAGAATCCTCAAATTATTATTCTGATCTTGATTCCAAGTGAACTGGCAGCAGCCTTAAAAGAAACGCATATAATCATTGGGTATTTAAACCTCTATTATACAAGAACAAATTTAAACATTCAGTGAAGCTTTCAGGGTGTTAGAAAAACCACATACTATTTGTCACACGTGAACTGTTTTCTAAAGAAAAGTTTGATTATTTTTTTATGTTTCTTTAGAATACACACACACACACACACACCCCTCCTGCCTCTGCCTTTTTGCTCCTTCTACTACTCTATTTTCCTCATTTGAAATTCCAGCTCGAGTCAGAGCTATGACCCTGCTCAGCATCTCAAGGATTTGCCTCTAGCCATAATTATACTCACCTTTGCGCTCTCTGCACTTTGCCAAGCGACAACAGCTATAAAATTATCAAGGGGAGGGGAGGAAATCAACAGCATTTTTAAGGGTCACCAAAACAGGTTACAAGTTTGTCCATTGACATTTCCCTCCTGGAAAAGTCAGGGCAGGAGGTCAAAAACATGGCTGACTAACAAGACAGAAGTCAGGAAAAAGGTTATGTGAATAGTAGCATCAGCTGTTAATAATGCAACAGGAAAAAAAGCACATTTTTTGGACAAGCAATGGAAGGAAACCATACCAAGAAAAGTGGAAAGATGCAAGGGTCATCCAAGAAATTACTATGTAATGTTGCAAAAGAAATTACTGTACTGTAAAAGAGATGGGTCTGTTGGTTAAATATCAGACCAGGATTTGGTAGTTTCCCATACATATATACACATAGATACACATATAGATAGCATTCTATTGGATATGAAGAAAACCAGCCTTTTTAATGAATGTCCAAGATGTCAGTCTTACACTCAAAGAAGTCTGGCAGCTCATAGTAGTCAGGATTACCCTGGATCATGAGTAGATTTGCAGAACATGTTCCATAGGGCCAAGTTGTTACAGAGACATCTCAAGAAGATGTTCAGGATTAGGGTGCACATATAATAGTGTGAATACATATCAGGGAAATGGTCCCAAGAGGATAAAGGTCAAAGAGGTAAGTCCAGACTCCAGAGCAACTGGCTGGTTCTAGGTGAAGCACTGAACAAGGCAAAGGATAAAGAAGTCAAACAGCTTCCAAGGTAACATAGCCAGAATTAGGGCTGGTGGCAGGATCCACAGGGCCAGCAGATCCACTCTCCAAGGAATGCATCACCCGCTGCTGCGGCTGCTGCTGCCTAGTGGCCAGAATATCTAACAGACAGAGGACATCTTTGCTCATTGCAACAAAATTTGGGGGGGACAGGACTGCAAGTGGATCCAACTGCTGCTTATAGCATTTCTGCTGTATGCAAAGGAACTTGTGAGGTGAGATGTATCTCACCCTGCACAACTTCTTTTCCATACTTTACACCAGGAGTGAAATAAGAAGCACAATCCACTTGTGGTTCCTTTCCTCCAGCCTGTTCCAATCAGAAACATACAGGATCACAAACCAGCTTGCCAGAAGTGATGGGTTTTGTGTATGTGTGTTTGACCTTGGTACTTAGAGTCAATGGGCACCAAGCATAGCTGGGATAACAGGGATGGATAAAAATATAGCCCAGATGCAATGAAGCATTACTGTTGGACCTTTGGGAATTATTGCTATTCTACGCTTAAGGATATCAGTTGGTGTAGGATCATTGATTACATAAAGAGGCAGGAACATAATTAGAGCAGAATGACCAAAAATAGAGGCATGCCTGTCCTGGAACTTATTTCTAAGGAGGTATATATAGGACTACATTGCTAGGGCTGCACTGCAAATCTCTTTAAATGCAATGTAAGGTTTATGATATACCTGTGAATTGTATTTTTGTAAGGATAGGGACTCAGGTGGCGCTGTGGGTTAAACTGCAGAACCTAGGGGTTGCCGATCAGAAGGTTGGCAGTTCAAACGGGTGAGCTCCCATTGCTCGGTCCCAGCTCCTGCCAACCTAGCAGTTCGAAAGCACGTCAAAGTGCAAGTAGATCAATAGGTACCGCTCCGGCAGAAAGGTAAACGGTGTTTCTGTGCGCTGCTCTTGTTCGCCAGAAGTGGCTTAGTCATGCTGGCCCGGAAGCTGTACGCCGGCTCCCTCGGCCAATAAAGCGAGATGAGCGCCGCAACCCCAGAGTCATCCGCGACTGGACCTAACAGTCAGGGGTCCCTTTACCTTTACCTAAGGATAGTAAAGTCAGAATTCTGTTTGTAAGCCCCGAAGCCTCATAAAACTACAGTTTCCAATTTCTTTTGGGGGTGATGATAATTAATAGAATATGAAGACAAGATCCATGTGGGTAAATGAGCTGCATGCCAAGGAGTGGCCATTGCCCATCGTTCCCTGATGCATTCTATATCCACAGGCACAAACATCTCCCCCTTCACACTGTGTGGTGTTCACTTCAGCAGATCCCACTACACAAGCAGCAAACATTTTTGCTGCATAAAAGGTAAATCTTCCTCCTCATCTTCCTGAATAACAAAGAGTTATCTAGTGATTCTTAAACGGCTAATTCCTTTTTGCTGTTCCATTTTCTAAATTTAGTAGCTGTTCACCAAAGCAATGAAATATTGCCGATGCCAAAGCTTAATATTCATGACTTGGGTATTTTGTTATGCTCTTCACCGTTTTTATGCAGTATGATGAATATTTTAAAAAGCTGGAAATCAAATATTTATCTCAACATAAACAACAAACCAGCAACAAAAAGCACTAATTATTCCACGTTTCATTTATTCCTTCTGTGTTGTCTTTCATCCTAGTAGATGCCCATTAAAAAAAAAGTCTGTGAAGCTGTAAACTTCAAGCTGCATGACCCAAATGTGGCAGAGCTCAAAGGGGCTTTCGCAAGCACACATCTGTGTAAACTAATTTGAGCCATTGTTCTATGGAAGGGATAAAAGGAGCAGGGTGATGGATGAATGGGAGAGAAGTCTGGTTCACATGGCAAAAATCCATAGGGCTCCACAGGAAGGGGCAGGGCAGGTCATGAATAACCTTGGTTCCCATTCAAATCCTCCTCACTATTAGCATTAAGCTTCCATCTGGACTGCAGTAAAATGGAACTGGCACCAGCGATTGCTAAACTCCCAGCATCATTAGGAGGGATTGAAGGCATATGGACAAGATAACCAATGGCTTTGCAGCTAGTGATGTTGCTCCATGCTCCTTCAGCCTGATCCCAAAATCATTCAAGTGAAAATTAACTTCCTCTCATCTGGCCACCAGGAGAAAAAGAAATAGGAAGCAGCAAGGGAAGAGAGGGAAGAAGATGATTTCCTTGTGAGGAAATGGCTATATTGTTAATCAGAGCAATTTAGGTACAGGCTGAGGGGTTTAACTGAAATAAATGTTTTCTAGAGGGGGAGATTCACCTTAGAGTACAAATATGTGAGGCAGAAAAGAGACAAAACATGAAAGATGCAACAGAAGGACAGAGTTCCCTGACGGCTCCTTTTCCCAGTCTAGAAACGCCAAAGGGTTGAAGTATCAAAGCATTTACCTAGTAATTGTGTGTATTCTCCATGGGTGGCAGGAGCCAGGCCCTGAGCAAGGTCTGCATCAGACAACTGACAGATTGTCTCCACGAGAGAAGCAAATGATGGCCTTATCAGAGATGCTCAGGCACTGAACAAATTCAATCTTCCCTGCACTTCTCTTCAAGCTACACCTCCACCTACAGACATCCATCTTGAGTGTATGAGGGCTGGTTGGAGGGAACAAAAGAACTCACAACAAAGGAGCCAAAGAGATGATGGGCCTTTTCTCCCCCTCAATATGTCAAAACACTTGAATTGTATCAGCAACCAATCCTAAGACTCAAGGTGGTGGGGGAATTCTTACTTGCAGAAGAAGCTGAGCATAAATTAGAGCAAAGGCAGAAAAATATGTTAAATGTTACGGCAGAAAAAGTAGCTGTATGTGTGTCCGTCCAAATAGCCTCTGTCTAGTAAGGCAAGATATTTCCTAAAGAAGTTCATGCTGCAGCAAATAAGTTAGTTTGAGATGCCTAAGGGCTCCGTTGCTTTATTTAGGCAGCCTTATTGTGTCTCTGTGTAAATATACACATTGTGTGTGTGCTCGCACACTGCCTATTGAATTTTCTATTCTTTCAGAAACTAAACGGAGCTTTTGTTATCATAACGATTACATAAGCAATCTGGGTGATCAGAGAAAAGTTCTTCCTTTAGAAACAAAGGGATTTCTTTGTATCAGGAACAGGATATACCTAGCATGATTAGGACGGTGGATTGTGAAGTAACTGCTAATTGCAGGGTGCATTTTTAGCCAAGCATTGCTATTTCCTTCTTCTTCTTCTTTGTAATTTTTAAAATTAGTTTTCCAATATACTCCCAATAATAGCCAAATTATAACAATCACCAATTAATTCCCAAATTATACAATTATCAAAATGCCAATCAACTTCCAATTAATACATCTTAGTGGCTCCCCACATGGTGGTTTGGGTGCATTTCCGATCTTATATCACTGTGTTCCATAATCTTAATTAATATCAGTTACATTTCAGTTATAATAATAATCCCTTAGTCAACAACAACATAATTAATGATTTCCATTTGTGATGTTATAATATATAAATTTATAAAGCTTCAAGTGAGGAACTCAAACTATTATCGTTATTCTGCCATGTGTGTGAAAACTGTTATATCCATGGAGATTCCTCCTGTCCATATATGGTGTTGTCTCTTTCACTTCCCTGCTATTGTTTTTTCCCATAATAGCTTGGGGCGGAACTGAATCTTGAAGTTTCTCAGAAGTCTTATCTCTCCGTCCCTTGCATCTGTGTCTCAGAACAGGCGACAGTCTGTTAGAAACCATTCTGTCTCACTAGTAAAACATTTAGCAGAACTTCGTCATTTTCCCCTTAGCCTAGGAAAAGATAGGTAATTTTCAAACGCACTGATGATTTAACACTCCTTTCCAACTCCCAGAATCTCTGCAGCATTCTTATCACAGCCCCAAAATTCTTTTAATTCCAGCTAGAGATTTATGGCCCAATTAAACCTTATCTTAGATTACATTCCATCAGTAGCACAAACAAATCTCAGTCTCTTTTTCCTTGTCTGTTGTATTTAAATGGAGGTGAGGGGAATTACTCTGTCTTTCCAACATAGTCATACTTGAGCTTCCCCTCCCCCCTCCTTTCTTCATTTCAGATCACAAGCAGTTTCCATTTTTGCTTGTTAATATTACTCCAACATCCCTTCCTCACTTGTAAATATTTGTTTGTCTTGCATTCAAGAGAGGGGTTGCTGAACCATAAATATATAAATGAAACTTAAAATAAACAAACCATGGCCTTCCCTCTCTCCAACTGACTCCCACACTGAAGAAAATCTTATCTCAATTCCAATCTTTGATCCATGTAGCCGATATGTTCTGCAGTATATTGTTGCAACCCTTTTCCAGCATGCGCCGGGATCTTAAAGCCAATTAAAGATCCAATTAAACGGAGAACCTTTGCTTCTTAATGGTGGAGTAGGAGGGTTTTCACCATGCAAAGTGCTTTTCCACTCAGCGCCTACCTGCCTCCCACATTCCATGCCAGGGTGAGAGCCAGGTACCAAGACGAACTGCGAGTGAAGCCCATTCCCCCGTCCCTTGGGGAATTTGTCATCCTTGTTTTTCATTCACCAGCGATCCCCCACTATCATGGGGGCTGCCTCTATTAAGGCAGGCAGGACCGGAAGCCAAGCATTCATATCTCCTGGTGGCCTTTATTTCTTAGGTGGAAGTGATCAGACAAAATTGTTTGTGTAACTATAAGTTCTGGCCAAAAAGCTTCCAAGCATACCCATAGTAAGCAATGGTATTTCAGAAATAAACCCAAGAAAGAGAATGCCCCTAAATCCTCCTTAGTACCAAATTCTTATGCCTTACTTCACAAATGCCACATTAATTCAAGTTAATAAAATAAGAAGAGCTAATCAGATCAGACTAAAGGTCCATCTGTTCCAGCAACCTGTTCTTCCCATAGATGCCCATAGGAAGCCTGCATGAAGGAAGCAATTCCCAACCAAGCTTTATGAGGAACAGTTGAGGGAATTGGGTGTTTAGCCTGGTAAAGAGGAGACTGAGAGGAGAGAGGGCAGACACCTTCAGATATCTAAAGGGCTGTCACATACAGGATGGAGCAAGCTGTTTCCCCTGCTTTGGAGACTAGGACCCAAACCAATGGCTTCAAGTTATAAGAAAGGAGATTCCAACAAAATGTCGGGAAGAACTTTCTGACAGTAAGAGCTGTTCGACAGTAAAATGGATTCCCACGAGAGCTGGTAGACTCTCCTTCCTTGCTGGTTTTTAAGCAGAGGTTGGATGGTACCCTGCCCATCTGACTGGGTTGCCCTAACCACTCTGGGCAGCTTCCACATATATAAAAACATGATAAAACATTAAACCTTAAAAAGCTTTCCTATACAGGGCTGCCTCCTATGTCTTCTAAAGGTTATATAGTTACTCATTTCCTTGACATCTGATGGTAGGGTGTTCCACAGGGCAGGCGCCACTACCGAGAAGGCCCTCTGCCTGGTTCCCTGTAGGTTCTCTTTTCGCAGTGAGGGAACCACCAGAAGGCCCTTGGTGCTGGAACTTAGTGTCCAGGCTGAACAATGAGGGTGGAGAAACACCTTCAGGTAAGTATGCTCTAGTTGAAATTGCTGCATTGCAGGGGTTGGGCTAGATAACCCTCAGCATCCCTTCCAACACTACTGTGTGTTTTGTTTTGTTTTGTTTTGTTTTGTTTTGTTTTGTTTTGTTTTGTTTTGTTTTGTTTTGTTTGTTTTGTTTTGTTTTTTGTTGTTTTGTTTTGTTTGTTTTTCCATTGCAAACTGATGAAGAAATGTGGATAGCTGAACTTTAGATGGGAAAAACGAGGAACGGAAAGAAACCAAAATTCACCCATCTCTCTAATCAACAGCTTTATGAAACTCCAACTAAACAATTGCTGCAAGATCGCCCTTATCAACATTGTTAATTGGCACTCACACTTCCTCTAAAAGGAGCCAGATATGACTTCGCTTTACAGAAAAACACCTCCCACAACAGTGCTCTACTTCATGATAAAGTCCTGGGGGGTAAGATTTACAGGAAGTTGACAAGCTTCATAAAGTGATCAGGCATGTCGGAGGACCCACAGCATGCCAAGTTATTGCCACGAAACTGAAAAGTCTTTGTTGGTTTCTGATAAATGAGCTTAGGTGAAGATTTCTTTAACTTGCCATATAATGCTTGAATAGGGCCAAGCACAGCAGGATATAATACCCCAGTTTTATTTATTTATTTAGCACCAAGAAAGGCTGCCAGGGTGGCTTCACATACATTCACTTAAAACAAGGCAGTCCCTACCCTCTCAGGGCTTGCAATCTAAAACCATAACGATATCCTTTATCATTTCCTGCCTTCAGTTAAGGATATCACCTTCACTCAAACAATGTGCAAAAATATTTGCATTTCAAACATTTTAGCTCTGTTTGGTTTTAAATATTTGATTATATGTGACAGTAAAGCAAGGATCAACACATTGTATTACTTTGTATTTTAACGTTTTCCTGACTTTTTCATATTGTTTTCTGTACAATACAATGGAGATGGAGAACCTAAGGCTCTCCAGATGTTGAACCGCATTGCCCAACCTTCCTGAGTGACCATTGACTATGCTGGATGGAGCTGATGGGAGCTGGAGGACCACAGGTTTCTCATCACATCATTACAAGTTATACATTTTTCCTCAGCACAGAGATTCCCAGATGTGTTGGAAAACAATGTCCAGTTTAAAGATATCAGAATCCTCCCCACTCAAATTCCCAATGTGAATGACCCAGTCTGTCCCTATTCTGTACAAGGAATTCAGGTGCATGCCAGAACTTAAGGTTTGCACAATGAGAGTGGATTGAAGTGCTCTGTTGCCCTAGTGCAACAAATCCAGTTTTTTAAGAATAACTTTTTGCAGTTAGGAAAGTGATGGGGAAATGCACTAAAAAAAGCATGGGATGAATAAAAAATTAATAGTAAAAAATGTAGATATCCCACAAGCAAATCTGGATGGATGCAGGATAAATGCTCCTTGTTGTATAACCACCCTGTAAACAAATCAGAATGAATGCTCAATAAAAACTAGGCATAGTGTAACCCCTGCAAAAACATTGTGCAAGGAAATCAGGATGTATTCTGAATTAACATGTTTGCAGAAGCCCCTACAAATATTGGATGCCCCTCTTCTTGCCATATGAAATTCTCCCCACACCACTGGAAAGGAGCAATTGTTTTCCTGATCTGGTGCCCTTGGTTGTAAGAAGAAATAAACGTTCTGTGTAGTTTTTTCCCTAGAACAGCAATTACTGGAAAAAGAAAGAGGCAATAATTCCTTCCTTTAAAACCCTCCCTGCAACAACACTTTCTCACTTCCTGTTGCTGACACTGCTGTTTATTTACTGAAACTCCTTGCATGCAGATGGGCAATATTAACAATAAGATCTAGTCCTGGAAAGATGCTCTGGAGGTGGCTTTCCATTTGACTGGATGGTGAAAATGGGAAGATCAGATGCAAAATTAGTTCACATGGCATTAATCATTTGGCACCAATGCATGAGCAGTCTCAAAGTGAAATAATGATTGACTTTCCGATCATTTATTTGAAACGATACTCTGACTGCAACTTCTTTGTATGGCGTCAGAGGCTGTTCCTGAAGCTTCCCCTTAATCTGGGGAAATATAGTGAGACCTTCAGGTATAGGGCGCTATAGAAATAAAATTAAAAAAAATAGTTAGGTGGCAACATAGCACCTTTAGGTTTGGGCATCAAAACAGCATTTGCCACCCTAATGGCCACTATCAGGAGAGAGACAGGGAAATGAGACCCTGTTGGTTCTCCTTGACCTCTCAGTAGCTTTTGACACTATTGACCATGGTGTTCTTCTGGAGTAAGGCAAGAAGGTGGGAGTTGGATAGACCACATTACAGTTTCCACTCCTACCTGCAAGGTCGCTGCCAGAAAAAAATGTTGGAAATCGTTGTAAACTGCTAGGAAATTGTTGATTGGCTCCATGGCTTTGGGGCTGGGGCATCCCACAAGGGTCTATTCTGCCTCCTACACTATTTAACATCCACGTGAATCTGTTGGGAACTGTCACTCAAATATCTGAATCATGGTGTCATCAGTACGTTGATGACACCAAGCTCTCTATCTCCATTGAATAGGAATCAAGGAACTTGTGATGTTGTTGAATAGATGTCCGGAGGTAGTGATGTACTGAATAGGGGCCAATAAACTGAGGCTGAATCCTGATAAGATGGAAGTGGTGTGGGTGGGTGGCTTTTGTATCCAGAAATTAGGTGTGCAGCCCATTCTGGAAAGAGTAGCACTTCCCCTGAACAGGATTGGGATTACTCCTGCATCCCAACTTGTCACTAGAGTCTCAAGTGGCTTCTGTGGGTAAGCTGGTCAAAAGGGAATCCCCTGAAGCCATACTGAACACAAACAACCCATTCAGTGTTTTGGATCCTGGAATGTATGCAGGTTTCTAGTAAATTCACTTTAGGGAGATGTGAAATTAATTGCAATACCTTTCAATGGTTTAAAAACATCAGAAAAAAATTAACCTCAGATCTAGCTACTTATATGGTTCACTGGTTTTATTAGAGCCACCAGGCTGTTCTGGCATCTGGCTCTTAATCAAGGTCATGCCCCACACATGCATAGAGACCACCTTCTTTCAAAGCTAATAAGACATTGTAGGCAACACATGAAAACACAGCACTGTGCCACTATCTGCTTTCTGCAGCCATTTGTTGTCACCAACCCACAATGCACACCTCGGCAAAACCTATTTTGGCAAATGCAACAGTAGTATAACAGCTATAGAAAGTGATGGAAGAGGGGGGCATTAGCCTTTAATTTAAAGTTTATGACACAGAAAATTTTAATTGCAGTTAAATGGACTATTAACATTTATCATCATAATTGTTCTGCAACCCATGACCCAAGACAGTCTCATGATATTAAGAGACTTGGACAAAAATTACCTGCTAAATGGGAGAGGAGACAATCATATATTTTATTTTATTTTATATTTTTATTGTAGTCAGTTCCCCAGCTTTTGTCTATTAGTCATGCCAGCATCTGGTAGGGTGCACCTTTCTGTCCTTAAGTGGTACTTGTAGAAATGAGGTCCAGCAAAAGCAAAAAGTTTTGGGGCAGGAAAGGTGTCATTGTGGTGAAATTTTGAAATCGCAGAATAACATGGAGCTGCTACCAGTACATTTCTTCCAGAGTGCATGAAGAAAAGGAGGTCTACTTTGCTAGATGTTTGAGGGTGGGTGGGATCCAATAGGCTCCAGGTTGTCTTTGAACCAGATTTTCTCATTAGATCCATACCAGACTTAGCAAAACCTGCTCAGTGCCTTCGAAGTTTTCTTTCTGTCATGTGACAGCATACCAAGCCTCACTAAGTACAATCCCAAGGCATGGATTGACGACAATATGTAACTGAGTTAGACCATTAGCACCTGGCCTCAGCTTTGGCTAACAAGAGAAGGGAGAGGGTTCAGCTTCCTGCATGCATTCTGAGCTTTGCCAGAGTCTGCAGAGCTTTCTGCCAAGAAGTGGATAGTTCTGGAATTCAGAACCAAACTGTCATCTAGTCAAGTTTGAAACTAAGTGTTCAAGGGTGCTCTACATTCTGGCACTAGAGTTAGCTATAACAAATTGCAAAACATTGTGATCTCTCTCTCTCTCTTTCCGAATTCAGTATCTCTGTTTTAATTTAAACTTATAACTGGAAATAGCTTCAGTTCATTCAGGTGCTATAGTCCCTTGGAAGTTACTTCTCCTATAGTATGGATCAGAATTTGACAACTGGCAGACCAATCTCTAGATGTCTTGAACAGTAATTCCTTCACGTGACACCTTAATTGACACATGCTCATAGTATCTCATCATCTGTTACAGATACTAGTTCTTTTGGCTGGGGTAACCCAGTCAGATAGGTGGAGTACAAATAATAAAGTTGTTGTTGTTGTTGTTGTTGTTGTTGTTGTTGTTGTTGTTTTGCATAACTGGCCACAAACTATATGAAGGCAGGCTGGAAGCTGTAGAAACATTATGCCTTGGGCTGTATTCAGGATGGCCACGTACACATAACCAAAAATAGAAGACAAATGAGGACACAGATTCGCATAACACTGGAATTGGGCAATATTTATGTAGAGATAGAATTCTAGAACTAATTACTAGAGAACTTAGTTAAATCTCACTGAAGGCAAGCAAATTAATTTGCCATTCAAATCAAAATTACCCCAAATAAAATAAATGCCTCAGTTACTTGGGACCACACTTCGAGATCGCTCCACGTCCAGATGACCCAGTCATCCCTCTTTAGTTAATTTACTCTCCATTTATTTCCCACCCAGAACCCTGCTCAAAACCCAAGTCTCCTTTAATAAATTACCATTATTCATCACTGCCCCCCACATGTATTAAATTTAATTAACTTTCTTAAAAATAAAGGCAACCACCTCCCAGCCAGCTTGCAACAGCAGACAAAAAGATATTTCTGAACAGCGCTGGAACTATCAGACTGTCCATTCTGGAAGACAATGCCTATCTAGGCTTAATAGTGTTGACCAATATGGTGACTATACCTTATATACCCTATATCTTATATCTATTTTTTTTTTTAAAGCAATTTATTGGATTTTACAATAGAAGTAAACATAATAAACAATATAACATTTGTCTTAACATAGTTTCACATTTTCTTTGGACTTCCTCACATCTCCCGCTTCCACTTTCATCGTTATAACATTTTGTCAGCAATTTATCATCTTATTTAAATTCTTATATCCCTTCTATATTTCATAATCTTATAATTCTCGAAAGGAGTTAAATTTTCACAGTCTTACTTATTTTCTTAAAAACTTCTAAATTTAGTGGTGCTCAGTTATTTTAGTCTAGCATCTTATTTAGCATTCACTCAAATTACAATGCTTTTGTAAATAATTCTTAAATTTCTTCCAATCCTCCTCAATCCTCTCTTCTCCCAGGTCACGAATTCTGCCGGTCATTTCAGCCAGTTCCATGTAGTCTATCAGTTGCATCTGCCATTCTTCCAGTGTGGGTAAATCTTGAGTTTTCCAGTGTTTTGCGAGAAGTATCCTTGCTGCTGTTGTTGCATACATAAAAAATGTCTGGTCCTTCTTTGCCACCCCTTGGCCGACAATACCCAAAAGGAAAGCCTCTGGTTTCTTAGTGAAGGTATATTTAAATACCTTTTTCAATTCATTATAAATCATTTCCCAGAACGCCTTCACTTTAGGGCAAGTCCACCAGAGGTGGAAGAACGTTCCCTCACACTCTTTACATTTCCAACACTTATTATCAGACAGGTGGTAAATTTTTGCAAGTTTGACTGGGGTCATATACCATCTATAAATCATTTTCATTACATTTTCTTTCAGAGCGTTACATGCAGTAAATTTCAATCCATTACTCCACAACCTCTCCCAGTCCTCAAACATGATATTATACCCAATGTCCTGTGCCCACCTTATCATAGCCGATTTAACCGTTTCATCTTGTGTATTCCATTTCAACAGCAAGTTATACATCACCTTAATCTTTGGTTCTAACAATTCTGTTTCTAGTTTCGATTTCTCCACCTGGAACCCTAGTTTCTTATCATTTTTAAAAACTTCTTTAATCTGAGCGTAATGTAACCAATCTCGCACTTTGTCTTTCATTTTCTCCAAACTCTGCAATTTCCAATTGTCTCCATCCTTTTCTAGTATTTCCCAATATTTTGGCCATTTAGCCTCCATATTGGGTCTTTTTCGGGCCTTAGCTTCCAGAGGTGAAAGCCACCTTGGTGTTTTATTTTCCAGCAAGTCTTTATATTTTGTCCAGACATTAAACAGTGATTTTCTGACAATATGGTTCTTAAAGGCCTTATTTGCTTTAACCTTGTCATACCATAAATATGCATGCCATCCAAAAGCATTGTTAAACCCTTCCAGATCTAACACATCAGTGTCTTCAAGAAGTAGCCAGTCTTTTAGCCAGCAGAACGCTGCGGCTTCATAATACAACTTTAAGTCTGGCAGGGCAAAGCCCCCTCTTTGTTTTGCATCAGTTAATATCTTAAACTTAATTCTGGGCTTTTTGCCCTGCCAGACAAACTTAGAAATGTCTCTCTGCCACTTCTGAAAGCACTCCGTTTTGTCCAGAACCTGAAGTGTTTGAAATAAAAACAACATCCTTGGCAATACATTCATCTTAATAGCAGCAATTCGGCCTAACAAAGAAAGTTTCAATTTTGACCAACTATCTAAGTCTCTCTTAATTTCTGTCCAGCATTTTTCATAGTTATCCTTAAATAGACTTAGATTTTTTGCTGTTATGTTTACCCCTAGGTATTTTACTTTTTTAACCACATTAAGTTCCGTCTCATTCTGAAACCGTTCTGACTCTGTATCAGTCAAATTTTTCCCCAAAACCTTAGTTTTCTGTTTATTTAATTTAAATCCAGCCACCCGACCAAAGTCATTAATCAGTTGTAATACTCTTTTCGTACTGGGCTCTGGCTTCTGCAGGGTCAAAACCAGGTCATCTGCGAAAGCTTTTAATTTATATTGTTTCTGACCGACCTGAATTCCTTCCACCAACCGATCCCCTCTAATCATGTTCAATAGCACTTCCAGAACCGAAATGAATAACAAAGGGGAGATAGGGCAACCTTGTCGTGTCCCTTTTTCAATTTTGAACTCTTCTGTAACCACATTATTAACTATCAATTTAGCTTTCTGTTCTGAATATATCGCCTCAATCCCATTCTCAAAACCCCGTCCCACTCCCATCTCTTTTAAATTTCCCATCATAAATTTCCAAGAAATATTGTCAAAGGCCTTCTCCGCGTCTATAAAAATTAAAACTGCTTTTGTATTTATATCTGTTTGCAAAAGTTCCAAAATGTCAATAATGTTCCTTGTATTAGCAAACAGATGTCTACCTGGGAGAAAGCCGGCCTGGTCCTTATGAATTACTTCATTTAAAACTTTTTTAAATCTACTTGCCAAAATGTCTGCAAATATTTTGTAATCCACATTTAAAAGGGAGATGGGACGGTAGTTCTTAAGTTGTGTCTTTTCAGCTTCCGACTTTGGTATTAATGTGATGAACGCTTCCTTCCACGACTCCGGTGCCCTCCTCCCCTCCATAATTTCATTGCTGACCTCCATCAAAGGTTGTATCAAATAGTCTTTTAATGTCTTATAGTACTTGGAGGTCAGCCCATCTGGCCCTGGAGATTTGCCGAGTTGCATGTTCTGGATGGCTTGTTCAATCTCCTGTCGTGTTATTTTAGAATTCAGGATTGTCCTATTTTCTTGTGACAATTTAGATAGTCCATTTTTTGCCAAAAATTGTTTAATCTCAACATCGTCTTGAGGCCCTTGGGTGTATAGTTTTTTGAAATATCTCTGGAAACACTTTCTAATGTCCACTGGATTCTGAATGTTTTTTCCATCAACCTCTAAGTTTGTAACCGTATTTAATCTTTGTCTTCTCTTCAACTGCCAAGCTAGCAGTTTTCCACATTTATTCGCCGACTCAAACGTTTTTTGTTTCATTAATTTAACCTTCCATTCAATTTCCTGATTTATCAATTTAGAATATTGTGTTTGATAAAGTTTAATTTCTCTCAGAGTTGGCTGTGACTTCGGATTCACTCTTAATTTCTTCTCTAATTCTTTTATTTTATCCAAGATCTTATCTTTTTTCTCATTTTGTGTTCTTTTCTTTACTGCATTCTGTTGTATCAAGAATCCCCTCATTACAGCTTTACTTGCGTCCCAGACGATTCTTT
Source organism: Podarcis pityusensis (assembly GCF_964106645.2). NCBI lineage: Eukaryota > Metazoa > Chordata > Lepidosauria > Squamata > Lacertidae > Podarcis > Podarcis pityusensis. The sequence goes on along the minus strand of NC_138034.1, from coordinate 42,800,662 downwards.
TTTCCACCGTAGTATTCATATTTATCTCAAAGTAATCCTTCAAAACTTTTTGGGCCTTCTTGGTAATTTCCTGATCTCTAAACAAATTGTCATTCATCTTCCATCTAAAGGATCCAGTTGGTAGTAGTGTCATATCCATCTTTACTGCATTGTGGTCGGAGCAGGTCTTTGGGCAGATTTCCACTTTTCTGACCTTAGGTGCCAGGCCTCTAGAAATCCATATTTGGTCGATTCTTGTCCAGGTCAGTTGGGCTTCAGAAAAGAATGTTCCCTCTCTTCCTAGTGGGTTCTTTGTCCTCCAAATGTCAATCAAATCCATATTGTCAGTCATTTCAAAAAAGGTTTTAGGTAGTCTGCCGTCTTTTGTAACATTTTGACTTTGTGACTTGTCCATGTTAGTTGATACGACCCCATTCATATCTCCCATCATTATGATGTTGTTGTAATCCAGATAGTCCAGCATTGTCTCCTGCAGCTTCTTGTAAAATTCCGATTTCCCTTCATTAGGTGCATAGATTCCTAATATCAACAGTTTCTCTCCTTGATATTGTATCTCAATAGCCAAAATTCTTCCATGTTCATCTTTAAATAAGAATTTAGGTGACAGGCTCTCTTTTGCATATATCACCACGCCTCTCTTCTTAACTTTGTCCGACGATACAAATTCCTGGCCCAATCTTTTATTTATTAACACTTTTCTGTGGAGCCTCGTCACATGTGTTTCTTGTAAACAGATAATGTCCAATTGTTCTTTTTTTAATATGTGAAATATTTTCTTCCTTTTTTCCGGAATGTTACAACCATTAATATTCCAACTCAGCAATTGCAGAGACATCCTGGATCAATCTGGTTATTTCTCCAGGGGTGGTATCTTCTCTGAATCTTCAGGTTCCCCAGGTGCTGGTGTTAATGCTGGCGTTGCCCCAGGCCCAGAGAGTAATTCAATTCCTTTTTGAAGGTCCTCTCCGTATGTAGCCAAAAATTTGTCTCTCTCTTCCAATGTTCTAACTTTGACCTTTCTCCCTCTAAAGGTAAAAGATATTCCTTGGGGAAATTCCCACCTGAATGGAATTGCGTTGCTCCTTAGTAGTTTAGCAAGTTCAGAATAGGCGGCTCTAAGATCCAGCAGTTGTCTTGGAATATCTTTATAAATTTCAATTCTTCTATCCAAAACCTCCAGTGACTTTCCGTAATGTAGGCCCAAAATCTTATCCCTTTCCTCCTTTGATCTCAATGTTATCAAACAGTCTCTGGGCCTCTCCTTCTTTATGAATCTTCCAAGTCTGAAAGCTGACACAATTTTAAAGTCCTTTTCTTCCAAATTCCAGAACTTGGAGAATTCTTTGGTCAAAAACTCAGTTAGATTTCCTTCTTCTGCCTCTTGTAATGATCTAATCCTCAAATTATTCTCACGATTTCGCAGTTCTATCATAGAAAGATAAATCTGATGTTCCCCAACTTGTTTAGTGAGTGGTCTTACCTCTTGCTCTAAATTTTCCAATTTTTGTCTGGTGTCCTCAGCCAATTTCCGATTTTCTGCTGAGGCCTCCGTTAACTGTCCAATTGCTTGTGTATTCTGTACCACTTGTATGGTTAATTTATTTAGACATTCTGTATTTTTGTCAATCTTTGCTGATTGCACATCTACTTTCTTGTCCAAAGCTTCCAATTTTTCAAAGATTTTGTCTAGAACAGAAACAGATACTCCTGAGGCCATATCTTCCAATTGTAACTGCTCTGCTTCACCCTCTCCCTCTTTTGCCTGTGACAAGGCAACTTCTTCAACTTCTACTTCTGAGGGCAGAGTAGGTACAGATGATCTACGTGTCTGCGAGGCTGAGGTTAGAGTTGTTAAAGTTGTTTGTCTAACTCTCCCTCTTTTTCTTGTGCCACTCATTCCAACGTTATCTATCAGTCAAGGTCACACTGAGTTATTCCCATGGGAATGGAAAGGCCCAGAGCAAGCAAACAACAAGGGAATCGAAAGTAAATGTACATGTAAAGTCACTGTTTTAATCCAATCCTCTAGAGGGAGCTTAAAATGTCTTTCAGAGTCTAATTTAATATCCAAGAACCTTCAGATACAAATGTTTAGCAGAGTTTATAAATGGTCACTTTGTTACAGACAGTGCTTATTTGTCTCCAAAAAGAATGTTTCAAATTTAAAAGGTCTCAATACCCTCAGATTGTTGCAAGTTCCAATATACAGTATCCAAATCTGCAGTACTGACAGCTCAATCTCTCAATGCTCAGGCAGCTCCTGACTCTGGGTTTCACCTTCTAATTTGTAATCCAATAAAAGGAGGAAAGTCAAGTGCAAGTAATAATTCCAAATCTTTAACTTAAAGTCTTTACTTTAAATTGCAAGTTCAGTAGATGCTTAGATCTGTAAAGTTTAAAATCTCTTTCTTTCAGCCTCCACTCCTCCAGCTAGTTGCTTTTTTCAAGTTCAATGGCTGCGGAAGACGGACTTCCTGTTTCCACGTCTCTCCGCTTTCAGCCAAGTTCAAGCCAATTAAGATTTTTCGTTTAAAATCTCTAATTTCAGGTGATTCAGTCTTTTACTCACAAATAAGTTGCTTTTCATCCGAATCCGTAATTTGACAGGAAAAGGGATCAGCGCTCACCGGCAGCAGCAGCGCGGCTTCGCTCCACAGACTGTGAAGCAGCTCTCAGCGCCGCAACCCCCCTCCACGCTCCGGAGCCCCTTACGGGGTTCCTTTCGCGCTTGGAGGGTCGCTCAAGGCGCCCACCGAGCCTCAAGACCCCAGGCTCTTGCTGCCTGGGGTTTTCCGAAGTGGGTCTCCGCTTCGCCGTAGCGGACGACCCGTTGTCTGCGGAGCGTCCTCTCCCGTTCAGAAGAGGACCGCCATTGATATATCTTATATCTATACCCTGTATCTTAGCATATCTTAGCCCTTAAGCACTTTACATTCCCAGTGTTTTATGAATACCAAAAGCATGTACTTCAAGTCCTTGCAGCTATCAATCACGGAAGAAGCCCTAATACATTCAAACATCACATTACTGTAACTGGAAAAAAGAAAAATTACTACCTCTGTTCAACAAACACCAGCCTCAGAGGATAAATATAACTTTGTCAAGAGCCAGGGTAAAGAGGCTAGAATATCCCCTTTATCTGATTATTAGGTAGTACTGTAACTCCCCAAACCTTTCAAGTGATCCTAGATAGTTGTTACAGGTTAGCTGTCAAACATCATGCCATATATTCTTCATTGCTGGCTAGGAAACAGAGACATCTGGTTTCAAGGAAATACTTTTGACATGTAATCTAGAGGTTCACTCAAAATCAGTTAAGAATAGCACTTTCACAATCTATAGCATGCAAGTGATCATTATTCCTCCTCTTTTGTTTGATGTGATGATTAGGAAATTAATTATGAGTCAAGAGCTGCCTCATCAACAGTTAGCACTTGAGCAACTGGGGCCAAAGGCCTGGTGCTACCTGACATTAGTTGCTCAAGTACTTAGATAAGCAAAAAACAAAACACTTTTCTGGTATGAGGTTGCTGGCCTACTCCTTAAACCAGATGCTCATGTGCCAAATCCTGTCAAAGCCATGTCATGAAATGTGACATTCTCTTCAGGTAGTTTCTTCCTACTTTTTTGTTTTTACCTTTTGCTGGTCAATAGGGGACAGACGTGCTTTGCCAAAGATTCTGAAAAGACATGATTGCTTGTTTAGTATTTAGGGCTATCTTGAGGAGTGGGTTCTAACTTATAAGGACAAGCAGGACTTGACACTGTTTCTCTACACCTTCAGCCTGGTATTTTGTTCATCCTGTTTTCCACTTCAACTACAATGTCATAAACCAGAATATCAAAGTTATCAGCACACATTAAGAACAAACTGATGATAAAAATTACTAGACCTATACAATTCTTTTGTCAGAACAAAAATTAAGACATTTCATGGCCTCCTTGGAAGAGAAGGCTGTTATGTCAGTAATGCCCCCTGCCTTGAAATCGATACCTACTTCTTCCAGTCAGCCATGTTCTTCTATTAAAATCAACTTTAAAATTCAAAGTACAGAAAGTTCCTAAAGGAAAATTTCCCCATGAAATATTGATATAAACAACGAAAACAAAACGCTTTAACATTTTCATTATTTATATCCCTGCCATTTTTCTTTTTACAAATGGTGGATAATTGCCATGTATTTCATGTCTCTTTTATCAATCACTTCTCAGCAATGACTTTCAAACAGTAAATGCAATAGGTCTGAAAACCAATAGAAGAACAAGCCAGGAACCAAAAAGACATAGATCAGCAACTGGCAATCTTCCTGGCAGATATATTGAGAGCACAGTCTTTTGTCCTTCCACATTCCGTAGAAATTAAAGGAGTTGAAACAGATTCACAAATTCACAACTTTGGACAACAGAAGAGTAAGTATTACAATTTAGTCAACTTTTTTGGTCTATTATGCCCTGGATCTGCACACCAGAGCCACAGATATTCATCCAGTCAGCAGGCAGCTGCGTCCATAGTCTGTACCCCTCAGTAGCAAGTCCCCAGCCACTACAACTATCTTTCTCCTCCTCCTCCTCCTGTAAGGGATGAATTGAGTCACCTGTAGTCTTTCTGGGCCTTCCTTCCCATCTACTGTAGCCTGTTGCTGCCCTCTTGCGTGGAAATATATGGAAAGTAACTTCTTAGTCCTAGTGGTTGAGAGTGCCTTCTAGCTCTCCTGCTCCTTTCATTCACACAAACACTCATGTAATAGTTCTCATCTTCCCCCTGCTTTTGCCTTTGCTGTAGTTCCCCTTGTGTCCAAAAAGTCCTCAACTTCTTTAACAAGGCTAAGTGTGCTGGCGCCTCTTACCATTTATTTCAGCAGAGCAGCCAGGTGCCCTCAAGGCAGGACTTTGAGTCAGAAGACCAGCACAATGATCAGGGGTGGTTTACCACATTTTTGAAAAAAACAAATCCAAAGTGGGGGGGGGGGTCAGCCCATCTGAATAACTGAAGTAAGATACTCCCCCTTTCTGGTTGCAAATTAAGACTATTAACTCCAGAGCTGCAACACTTCTTATACTTGCTGCATCTATGATGGTTTCAGAAAATAAGCAAAGTACATGCACCGCTAGTCACCACCACATAAGCCCTTGCTCTCCATCTTCTTAGTTCTTGCCAATGTGCCAAACCAAGTTTGGGTTTTTGAGCGAGTGCCATGAGTGCCATTTGGTCATTTCTCCCCTGTCCCCAGAGACAGAAAGGGGGAAAGTGCATGCACACCTCTTTCAAATGCTCACTCTGCCTTGAAGCTCCCTGTGTGACCTTGGAGCAGTCACTCTTTCTCTCAGCTGAACCTACCTCACAGGGTTGCTGGGAGGATAAATGTGGAGAGAGAACTGTGGGTAGAACTTTGAGCTGTTTAGATGAAAGGCAATCTATAAATATAATATTGAAATCAATAAATATTCAGTGTCAAGAGTGAAAATTCAATGTGTGCAATTAGTTAGTGATGATCTACTGATGGGTCCTGCATCAATTCCTGAGTGGAAGTTTTCTGTGTAGGATTTGCATTGTGTAAAAAGGCTCAGAGGTTCTTCCAGATGTCAAGATATTTTAGCCAATGATTCTAGAAAACCAGAACTGAACCAGCGTTTTTGAAAGGCATTAATCTGCTGAGAACAAAAATCCCTTAATCTCAAACATACAGGGCCTATTGCATAAAACACACCCAACTTTAATGAGACTATTATTAATGGGCTCTAGCTAGCTTAGATGGAAAGGGCATCACAGGCTCATACTTGATGTGGATTCTGAGATCTTGCCCAGACAGCACCAGGTATTACAAAATCAAGGCCAAGTACAACCACGAAATCATTCTAGCACCTTATATTAAAGCATCTTTAAGATTAAAGTATTCTTCAAAAAGACATAAACATAATGCAGATAATTTCCCTACCTTACAATCCTTTTTTTTTTTAAGGGGGGGATAATAATCTAATTTTGGACTTTATTTTTGTTTGGGATTTTTCTCCCTTGTGGTTACAGGGAAACTGGAGAATTAACGTTCCTTAAATTTGAAGGAGTTAAAACAAAATGAGCATATTTTGTGGAATATAAAAAGAAAATGACAGTGCTGGTGCTGATGACAACTCCTACATTTATATCCCAACTTTCCCATAAGAAGTTGTCAACTTCCCCCTGCCAGTATCATCACAAAAACCCTGTGAGATAAGTGAGGTTGAGAGATAGTCGTTGGCCCAAGGTCACCCAATGAACGTCATGGCTGAATGGGGATTTGAACCCGGATCTCCACATCCCTAGTGCAAAACCACACCATGCTGGCACTTCATATCATACATACACTACTAAACATAACTGCAGAAAGAGACCACAGGGATAGCAATCCAAGGCAGTCATCGTAAAAATGAAACGCTCCAGTCCCAACTGCATTGTTTTCACTCTCACAGCTGCACAAACTATCCAGTGTTTTAATCCTTTTCCAGTCCTGTTGTTCACTCCTTGGTCAGCACAGCAAGCCAACCCATTCCTACCTACATTTGGGGGTGTTTAAGGGTGTCTCAAGCTGGGCTGCATGCATCCTCGCATTTTCCTTCTGAAGGGTCACCGCACTATCCCCTTCTGAGAGCTGGAGTGAAGAATTTTGCCTTAGATAAACATTTGGCTGCATAAAAGGGTAGGAGCAAAACAGTACAGTAATAGGACTTGCTATTGACCCAGAGTGAACAAACAATCTTGTCACGTTTACAGGATACATGCCGGGGGGGGGGGGAGTCAGTTCTCTCTTTAACATCTCTAAGCAGATTCTAGTCAGCATTTTTTATTTAACTGAGAACAAATGATCTCTGTAGTCCACCGCGTGACCACTACTGGGGCCCTCTGGAATGACTGTGGCAAAGGATGCATACAATCTATGTAGAGACCGAAGGTCCCAAGGCCCTGCCACCACTCCCCGAGCAGACCTCATTCCTCTGAGTTATTTCAGTGCAGGGAAGGCCATGCTGCCACATTTGAATCTACAATGAACTCAAAACATGTTTAATTACCACAATTGCACTTCCCAGGCCCATGGATCTATAAAAACTATAATTCTGGTCCTACCGGAACTATAGATTTATAAAATCTATTGATATACTATAGATTTTTATAGATCTTGGGTAGCGCATTGTGGATAATTAAACATGCCAGGCAGCTGCTGTAAATGAGAGCCAAGCTAGGGTGGCATTCACATCCAGTGCTGAAACAGCTCCAGAGACCCACCTGGAAGTGTGGTGAGTAGCGGCCCAGGAGGAGGGAGAAGAGTGAGGTGGCCACCATCAGTGGCGGAGCTTCATGCTCCAGCACCGGGGGGGGCGGAGAGCAGACGAGGGTGGGGCTGGCGCGTGTCCCGGGGGCATGGCGCGCTGTCTGCAGGGGTGTGGCACTCATCCTAGGGGCGTGGGACGCCGCCTGCAGGGATGTGGCGCCCAGTGCGGGCAGGGAGGCAGCTGCGATGGCACCCCAACTGGATCGCGCTGCCGGGAGCAGTGCGCTCCCCCCGCACCCCTCTTCCTCAGCCAGTGGCCACCATTATGCATGGCAAGGAACAGGGCAGATCTCTTGCTCTGGTTGGGGGTGGAGGTTGGTGCAGGTATTGCTGCCCCTGCACGTGGTGGCGGGTAAAAGCTCGGGGGCACATCGACAGCATTGTTGTGAGCCCCCGAAGGCTGGCACTAGCCCTGCATGAAAGCCTCCCTTGTGCATTCTTTCCTGTCCTTCCTTCAGTTGGAAGAATCAACTGAGACAGCTGTTATGTGTGAATATGCATTTGGAGTGGATGCATTATGTTTTACATAATCGTTATGTAGAACATATGCCTATCCCTGGTCTTCCACCTGTCTGGGCCGGTGCCTTAAATGGGCCGTAAAACCCAAAGCAAATTCCTTTTTCATTCCTCCCATTCTGGTATACACTTGGGGGGTAGTAATTTGTGTTTTAAGAAGCAAAGAAAACCGCTGTGCAACTCAGCATATCTAAGGCGGAGATATAACAGGATGGGATAGAAAATCCAGCCAAATGGCAGAGACTTCAGCTTTCGAAAGAGGCAGCTGTGGATGAAAAGGTCAACTAGTTTCGTTGTTGAAGTCAACACAAATCTCCTGAACGCTGTTAACCTTAATGCATGTGAACCCAGCATCCCAGATTTAGAGTAATTGCTTTTATACTGATGCAGCATAATGGTGTCCAAATGACACCAAATCCAGCATTCCTTGCCACTAGAGCTATCACTATAAGCAAACATGGCATTTCAAAAATGCGCTTCTTTTCTAGAGCCTTAATAGACTTTGAGGTGCATTCCTACTGACCACAGCAACTTTTCACACAGAGCAGCTGTTTCAAACCAGTGGCCAACTTTAACTAGGACAATTCAGAAATCACTGAAACAACTTTGGAAGAAAGGAGGGGGGCAGGCTTATTTAATTGCAGTTTGTCCTAGATAAAACACCTGTGCATTACTAAAGAGCAATTGCACCAAACCTCTGTCATCTGTGTATTTGGTGCTTGGTGCAGCTTACGATGGACCTACATTTCTGAAACAAACCAGGACTGGATGGAAGACTAGAATGGATGGAAGACTAGAATGGAAACACATTTCCACTTGGGCTATGCCTGGAAAGCTGGGGCCGAGCAGTTTCCCCCTTACCCCGCTCCTTTCCAGTGGAAAACACACTCTTTAACCATCAATCGAAACAAATGGCAATCCAGAGGAAACCTGAATTGCCATTTGTTTCCATTGGGTGCTATAGAGTGGTTTTCCCTGGGGGCAAGCAGCAGAACAAGAGGAATTGTGGATAAGACCTTAGTGTAAACTGCCTTGAATTGACAGGATGTACTATATACTAACAGTGTACTCATCTTCCAAGTCTTGATCCTTATGTAGCAAAAGTGACACCATCCACACTGTTGTTAGCAGGCTGAGGGCATCCCAAGATTTGAAGTAGTACAGAAAAACTTTGGGGGCTACCTAATAGAAAGGGGCTCATAAATGGGTCGGTGAGGACTAAGCATACTCACTAGCTGAACCTAGGATAACTCAGTTGGTAGAGCATGAGACTCTTAATCTCAGGGTTGTGGGTTCAAGCCCCATGTTGGGCAAAAGATTCCTGCATTGTGGGGGGCTGGACTAAATAATCCTTGTGGTCCCTTCCGACTCTGCAATTCTATGACTAGGCACAGAAAACGGATTGACTGTTAGGGGTAGAAATGGAGAAGGGGTATGTAATAGTATCCTGTTGAAAGGCTGGCTGGCTGGCTGGCTGGCTGGCGCTAAATAGCAGTACTCCACACGGCAACGTTTTGTTATAAATATGGATAAATGTGCATGGCATAATTTGTTCTGGGGCTCAACTCCAGGTTGTCTTCAATTCCAGGAAACAATACTATATATAGAGGTGCTTTCAGGGCAGATGCAGAATGAATTTTCCTCTTCTTTATTAGTAAAAGCATTGCATGAGCCACACATTAGGGTAAGGTTCTCCAGCAAACCAGGGGAACATCTATTTTCTTCTGGCACGTCACTGGCATTTGGGTATACACAGCAGTCATCTATTTTGATGACAGCGTGTTTTTCATGTCGCTTTCTCTGTCAACAGAACTTGCTAATCTGTAGTCTTTGTTTACTTACTTGTTTTATCTCCCACCATTTTTCAATGCAGGGGCTCAGGGCAGCATGCGTAAGGCCCTCCATGAGGTCTCGCATCGGGTCACTGACCCAACACAGGCTTGTTTAGCTTTGGCAAGGCTGCTGTGGAGTGTATCTTCCACATGTCCTGAAGATGCTGCAATTTCCTCTTTACCTAGCATCCAGGACAAGTTGCAGAAATAAAAGCTGTAAAAATAATCAAACTAATCAAGCCCATACAACTACGATACATTTGCAATAGATCCCTACCCCAGTCTCAGCATAACCACTTAATTATTTAATCAGATATTTAAAATGAATGGATTTCAAATTAACTGGATTTCTTTTTAAGCATCATGAAAGGAAAATATAAAAGCAGCTGAATCGCATTTCTACTTTCTGTTGCTGTTGTTCATCTTCATGTTGAGACACAGAGGAGTAAGAGTGTGGAGAAACTTCCTGGATTGTAAATAGGTCCCCTAGGAATGTGGGGGGCAGGTAAAGGTAAAGGGACCCCTGACCATTAGGTCCAGTCGCAGACAACTATGGAGTTGCTGCGCTCATCTCACTTTACTGGCTGAGGGAGCTGGCGTTTGTCCGCAGACAGCTTCCGGGTCATGTGGCCAGCATGACTAAGTTCCTTCTGGCGAACCAGAGCAGCGCATGGAAATGCCGTTTACCTTCCTGCCGGAGCGGTACCTATTTATCTACTTGCACTTTGATGTGCTTTCAAACTGCCAGGTTGGCAGGAGCAGGGACCGAGCAACAAGAGCTCACCCTGTCGCAGGGATTCGAACTGCCGACCTTCTGATCGGCAAGCCCTGGGCTCTGTGGTTTAAAAATATGAGAAAACTCACAAGGTTTTGTGCAATAGAATAGATCCCAGGGCATAAAGTCTGTATATAGAATCTGATGAGAGAGTACTGGGATTCTGAAATAGTGGGGATTTTAAAGGGGTGGATAATCAGTCATAGCAGCTCAAATAAATTACTAAAAGTAGCTTTAACAAATTTAGCCTTAAAGTAAAGGGGGGGAGAGAAATGTATTAAAATATTTCACACAAGGCCCCTCCAACACCTTCTTTTTATTGTGCATTCATGATTATTTCTGCTCATTATGCTATTGGGGCAGTCACCTGCAATCCCAGTTTCAGTACCTTTCGCACCTGCAAGTGTTGGCATGGTCACACTGCTTCATTTCCAGTCAGTGCATATCCCACAACTTCCTGCTGAAATCCTGTAACTTTCAATATGATACATGTTCTGGATTATTTTTGCCCATTGCTGTTGCGCTATAGCCCCATATAAAACATTACACAATCGAAGCAGCATCATGCCATTTTAAATAATCAGTGCTCACTTCAAAGAATCCTGGGAAGTGTAGTTTGTTAAGGGGACTAAGAGTAGTTAGGATACCCCTGTTCAGCTCGCAGAGATACAATTCCCAGTGTTCCCTGGGAGGAGGGATTGACTATTAAGCCACTCTTTAAATAAGTCTCTAGCCCTCCTAGAAAGTTAGCAAGCAAAATGTGCAGATACCATTCTAATCAATTTCTGTGAAATAAATCAGGCCACCTGCTCCCACCTTTCAGTGTTTTTATCCAATGAATGAAGTCAGAGCTGTGGGTTGACTTGTTTGGACACAAAGCAATAGGGATATGCGGGGTCCTAAAGATCTCCTCTTTCCCCCTTCCCATTAGTGCACCTTTCCTGTTTCTGTCTTATTTTATAGTCCTTGGATTCTCCATAGTTTGCTCTTCCTTTCCCCCTAACAACAAAAATTCTTGCAGTGGATTTGTCTGAGATTTTCTGCAAATTCTACAGCACAATAATCATGAGTGGATGTTAAAGAATCTCCCCTCTCCCCAAAACACATATCGGAAAACTTTACAAAGAGACGTAAGCATGTCTTCTGCTGTGCAGGAGCTGAACACCGGGCACTTATTAAGAATTCACTATATAGTTAATTTACAGTACAATTGTATGCATGTCTACTCAGAATTAAGTCTCTATGTGTTTATTGAAGCAACCTAGGCTTTGGTTTATGGTTGGCATAGGGGGAAAACAGGGTTCTTGTGCCTTTCATTGCTGCATGGGAGGCAGAAAAGGTTAAACCTTTTCTAGAATAGAAATACAATGATGGTTAACAAAGTTACGGAGAAACCTTCCTTATGACTGTGATGTCTAATTTTGTGTCATGTCATGCCTCTCATGGTGGCCATGTTGTGTTATGCTATACCAGCCATTTTGTTACTGGCGGTAATAGCACTCTCTCAAAATTCAAAATGCTCCACTAGTCCAAAAGGGTTGGCAACTCCTGGTCTAAACTGTTAGAAATTACCTTGGTAACAACATTCCGGATAGAGCTAAAAGGGTTGAAGTGTGGCCAGGGAAGTCAAGGAGTAGACACCAATGCAAAAGGCCCAAATTGTGCTAGAGTTTGATGCAAGTATAGCATCAGGGGTTCAGAAATGTTAAGACTATGCTTCACTTCTCCACTGTTGAAATGGTCAAGGTTTCCTGTGCACTTTTAAGTGTGCTTAAAATTCAGATTTATTTCGTAATACACTTTAACCAGCAATTCATTAAAATAAAAGGAGATGGTCCATTTTTTTATTCTTCTTCCTTTCATTTCTACGCCGCTTTATATTTTTTAAGAAAAAAAAATCTCAAGGCAATTTTCAGCCTATATTAAAGCATCAATAAAACATTTGAGAATAAAACATTACTCAAGAAAGGCAAATATAAAGTCTACATTCAAAGCAACATAATAAACACGGAACTAAAATATTATCGCAAAGATTTCAAAACAAAACCTTGCAAAGAAGGTCAACTACAGAATGCACATTTACTGCAGCAAAGTTAGCAACAACAAAAATTATCTTAAACGTTTCAAAAGAAAACATTACCAAAGGAAATCAAATATAAAATGCACATTTAAAACAGCATAATTAGCAAGAGAATAAAATACTATCACAACCATATACCTGAAATTCCCATCAACAACAAAACCTCCTCTAGAAATACAACAGTCCTCATCCGACCTCCTGGATTTTTAAAGCAACAATGTGGAATGTGCCCAAATATTTCCAGGTGTGGTAGAAGGAGTTTGAACACAGCACTCCAGCATCCCAAAGAAAATTGTTTTCCATGCAGAGATATGCATTCTTCAAATCCTTTCTACCACTCTTAGAACATATGCATGTGTTTGGCCCAAGCAATTCCCAGGTACTGTACTGCACTCCTGTGATAAAATTTGAACCATTTATTAACATAAACATGATGCTCTGAAATAATCTGTGGCAAAAAACTCATAACCTGTGCACTCATTTAGCATGCAAGCATCTATCTTAAGATGCCAGCAGCTTTGTTTTTATGTCTTGCTCATCAAAACAAAAAACAAAAAAAAGTTTAATGATAATTCTACAAAAACTAGAATACTCTGCCAGGTGGTGCCAAAGTAATATATCTCCATACTGCTAAATTCACCCATTTTACCACAACTGAAAAGTAAGACAGACACAACCTTTATGCCACACATAACATATTAAATAATACCTTTTGGTGCATTATGAGCATTAGAAAATAAGAATGTCTGCTGTGGTGCTAGCAAAAGGGCCAGCAGGTGGTGCTGTGCAGTGAGGTCAGCAGTTGCAAGCAGGAAAAGTTGTGTTTTACCTTTCCCAAAGTTGTGTCTTGGCTGTTTGTTAATCCTAGATTTCTAATAGTACATTGGCCAATGCATCGCAATTGTAGCCAGACTATTGAATTTCTGAGAACTTTGCTTAAAATTGCATTGTATGCAGGCTGGTTCAACCACTGAGGTAAACTAGGCAGCTAGTGAGGGCAAAATTCCAGAGGCACCTGCCTCAGCCCTCAGCTACCCAAATGCCTTAACTTCCTGCTGCCATTTTGGAGAAGGTAATTTTAGCAGCTCATTGCGTGGATAAGATCCACCACATTCATAGTAACTTTATCATTCCCATCCAAGTAATCCAAGGGTCAGGCTTTAATTTTTCATTTTTGCATTGGAGAAAACTTTGTAGTGTAAGTTGTGCCCAGAATCAGGATAATTAAGGAACGGTAAATGAGTGGGCTTATCGCCTTTTTTCAGGTGAAACGGGAGTTGTAATCTACAACTGGTATCCAAAGGAATGCTCACCACTTGGGAATGCTCAGTAGGATTTTGGCCTTTTTATTTAAATAGGCTCTGTGCCTTTATCACACATTACTTTAAAAAGTTTCCTGAGTTTCATAAGTGGCTTGCCACGTGTCCTGAAGAAATGCTGACTGAGAAACACAAGCCAAAAGTCTGCTAGGAAACATGGAATTAATTGTTCTGTTCTTTGCATTCTGGCCTCTGTTAGGGATCACGCACTAAAATTCAGAAGTCCAGATTATTTCATGTTTCGCAAAGCAGAGTGATAGTTACATTCCTGACATTAAAAATTAAAATAAGAAATTAAATAATATTCTAGTCAATACTTGATTATTTAACACTTACTTCCAAACTATCAGCAAGACAGGTTTCCAATTAGTGTGCATATCTAATACTGGTATTTAAAGTTAGAGTATGGAAAGGTTATTTCTAACATTGTATGCTATGAGATAACCTTTCCAATTCAAGAAGGTGGGTTTTTTATCTTCTTTTTTTTAATGTTCCATTGAGAGTCAGCCAATTTTTTAAAAAAAAAAATCAAATCTGGAGAAGTCAGCAAGTCTGCATAGAAAGCATGTGGAAAGACTGGAATAACAAAGTTTTAACAGGTCTGTCTCTGAGCCTGAACAATTTGTTCTCTCCAGGATATTTCTCTGTGGAAGTCCAGCTCATATTACGAGTGACAGAACACCCACAGAGCAAGTAATAAGCGTGCCTAAAATCAATCAAAAGCAATTATTTTACTGCAACTATATTTTCTATTGTATTTTCAAAAGATTACAGCATTTTATTAGATATGTTGTTGCTATAAAGTTGTTTTACACAGCACACTGGTTGCACGTACAAAATTGGCACTTTTGTTATTATTTTCTCCTTGATTCTCATTGCTTTGATATTTGAGTGTTACGCTTACTGTGAGTTAGCAGCAAGCTTGCGAGTAGAAGCTAGTTGACCCATTCCAAAAATCTGCATCGTGCCAGCTACTTTGAAACATTATTTTTGCTGCGTTGTATACCTTCAAATTCTTATTTAACTTCAAGGTGGAGAAAAGGGAGAGCTGCCAATAGCTACGACCCAATAGCGCCTTTCACATTATAATTGTGCAGGTCATGACCAGGAAGTGGGGCAACATGGCTTGCTCCATCCCCACCGGCTGCACACACACACACACACACACACACACACACACACACACACATATCAATGCAGAGATCTACGAACAGTGAAGCAGCAATGATGGTCTGGAAGACCCAGACTGGACCCCTGATGGCAAGAGGAAACAAGCTGCAAGACCACTCTGCTTTTTAAAGGCTCGCTCCCGTCTCCCTGGAGGAAGTGTCTGTAGAATCTTTCTGACAAATGAGAGCCAAAGTCTGTCGGTCAGGAATGTCATGTATCCCAAGTACCCTTTTTGCATTTGACTAGAACTATTGGGAGATATAGATTCAGGTAGGTTGGTCTGACGCAGTCAAAATAAAAAATTAAAAAATAGTCCAGTGGCACCTTAGAGACTAACTAAGTTTGTTCTGGGTACAGTAATACCTCTGCGAATGTCTGCCTTGTCTAGTGTCCATTCTGGCGAATGTCCATGGCAAACCCAGAAGTACCGGAATGGGTTACTTCTGGGTTTGCCGCTCACGCATGTGCAGAAATGCTAAATCGCACTTTGCGCATGCGCAGAAGCGCAAACTGTTCCGCGTGTCCAGATGTGGCACTTTGCCCTGCATCCTTTTCGGCTAGTGGCCAGGGCTCCAGAACGGAACCCGGCCGCAAAATGAGGTACGACTGTATAAGCTTTCACGTGCATGCACACTTCTTCAGATACACTGAAACAGAAGTCACCAGACCCTTATATATAGTGGGAGGGTGGGGTGGGGTTTTTCTCAGAAAGGTAGTAGGAGATGGGTGATTGACTGAATGGGTATGATAAACCTGTTGACAACTGTTAACGACCGCAATTAGTCCTACAGGGAAAAGCAAGGGATAGTATGCAGATGACCAAAAATAGCTTTAGCATGTGTAATGAGACAAGAATCCAATATCTCTATTCAGACCAGGTCTCTCCATAGTTTTCAGTTTAGTAATAAGTTGTAATTCAGCAAGTGTATCTGAAGAAGTGTGCATGCACACAAAAGCTTATACCCAGAACAAACTTAGTTGGTCTCTAAGGTGCTGCTGGACTATTTTAATATTTTTTTTATTGGGAGATATGCAAGAGCCTGGCTTGGAGGAATGGTGGGACCAGACCCAGGTCCTTCCTCACATGTCCTATCTTCCCTTTACCTGGCTTTTGACACTTGACGTACAGGTGACTCACATCTTGTGCTTATTTTACTTATGCAAGCACAGTTTTGCGTGGGTGGGGGAAATAAATAAATAAATTGAGAGTGGAGAAAGCCCACTCTACAGTTATTTATTCCCCCACATACACACCTGTACAAACAGCTGTTATCCCAGAGTCCTTGCACCACCTTCCCCAAACCAGACAAGCAGCCCTCCACCTGGGAGGGGGGCGGGTTCTAGTGGTTCCTGCCTTTACACATTTTTGTGTTTACACGTGGACCCCTGGAACCTAACCCTCGCATAAGATGCAAATTACCTGCATTTATTCTTAGGACCCACCTATATTTTGCTCAGTTTATTTTGCTCTGTTCCATTTGGAAGAGTTTTAGGCATCATTATTTTTATAACAGATACTGTATGTAAGTGCTGTAATCCATCCTGGGACCTTATGGTGAACCTCAGGTAAGAAATCTTATAAGTTTAATATCTCTGGGTACTGTCTCCTACCCTTTAGATGCCCTTCATGTTAAGCAAGACGTAATTCAGTTACTGAGTATACTCTACATCACTTGTCCTCTACCATAACTTTAGCTAACAACTTTTTTTTTTTTTTTAAGATAGCTCAAAAAGAAAATATCTTGGGGATTTCAGAGTCAATCTCTCTTTTGCCCATTCTGTTAAGTATTTTCATTTTCTGGCCGACTTTACCTGCTGTGAAAAAGACAGGCTTCCTGTGTTTTCTAACCATGCATATAAAGCTCTAAGGATTTTAGACACTTTTTAATATTTTTTTATCAAATATACCTGCACTGTTCCATTTTTTTATGTAACGCTTCAAGAAAAAAAGCATTTACAAGCTAGATTTGAAACTCAAATCCCTTTTCACCTCATTGACTTAAATTTAGGATGAACGAAAAAGATATTTTCCTCTTACAGCTGCCAAAAGGGGGTCAAAAGGTAAAGCAAGCAGAAACCCCCACCCCACAATATTGTTTCTATGGGATCAGTGGTAAAGGCTTTTCCAAGGACAGGAGAAGCTCTATTTAATGCCTCCATAGAGCTTTTAAGAGATTATTCTGGCATATTAGAGTATGATCCCATCGAGTTCAGAAAAGCTGGGAAACAAATATTAAAATTCAGAATGTGGAAGTTACCTTTAGACAGATTCCTCAGTTATATGGCCATTTTCAATATAAGCAGAACTACAGGTGCACCAATATTTTTTGCCAAATAGGGAACTCATCTACCTCATTGGATTTCAGCTGGCTGCTAGAGAACTACAATTTGGTGATATCTCCACCTAAAGTTGAATTACACGCCCCACAGTGGAAACACTCCACTCAGGGAGGGCACATGAAAAGGATGCAACAGCCATGCACTGTGGCCGGGGTCCTTCTCATGCCACTCTCAGAATCCAGCCTCATGAAGCTGTGCTAGGCTGGCTTGGGGAGGGCGACATGAGGAGCATGCCCCGGCTGTGCACCCCCTGTGCTACGCCACTGCCTATGCATGTTTATTCAGCATAAGTCTGCATTCAGTGTGCTTACTCCCAGGAAAGTGAGCATAGGATTGGAACCGCTATACTGCTTTGGGATAAAAAGATAGGGTTTGTTTGTACAATATTTACCATCTGGCTTTGCATGTCCTGCTTACAAAGTGTTTACTGCTCTGTCAATTTTGCACATTTAAGGTCGATTTTAATCTCTTTCTTTTCTTTACTCTCCTGCCTCCCCCCTCCGCAAATCTTTTAAACTTGCTACACAGATCTCTGCATGTAGCCTTTGGCTTTATTCATACTGTGAGAACTTTTGTTCGTGATAATTAGTCACTCATTGTGCTCACTGCCAGCTGTTCTTCTGCCTGTTGTGTCTGTTTTCCTAAACTTCAAAGAGACCTTTGAATTTTTTCAATAAAAAATGCATGTTTTTAAAGCAAAGAAGAACCTTCCTCAGCTTTAACGCACACTCCGGGTCATGAGATGTAGCTTGGAGGCAGGTCGAACTGTCCTAAAGTTTTGTTGTGTGTTGTGGGGCAAAAACCACAGTGAAGTTTGGATGTATGACTATCAACTCCCTTCTCTGTTTGAGCATAATATTTAAAATGGGTTTTCCAGCTGTTAGGAACAACTTGAAAAGAATGAAATCTCATCTATGGCTTATCCCCACCTGAGAGAAGATGATAATACGAAGAGAATTCTCTCCTCATCCCATCACAAAAGTTGCAACTAGACTTTCCCTTCCAATTTTTACTGCTTTCGTCATTCCTTATTGTCCATTTTCTCTATCTTCAAATCATTGTTTCACTTTGTTTCTACACCTTGGCCTCAGATAGTAAACCTGTCACTAATCTCAGTTACACACACACACACACACACACACACACTTTCCATGCTATAATTCTGCTGCTGGAGAGTAGGGGACTCATTCCATGCCATGGTGGGTTACAATAGCCAGATTTGTTATCACAGTAGACAGCCATATGCTTCTGTTCCTTTAATTTGTAGTTTTTAATTGGAAGACTTATTTTCTTCTAGGTTGCAGCTTTCTTCTTGACTCCTAGATATCTGACAATGTTAACAGAAATAAGATCACAGTTCCATTCTGGTGACCTCACCTCTCAAATTTCAGTGGTATAATAGCCTAAATTATATTTTATGTCACTCTTCATAATAGTCTGTCTCCTTTACTGCGCATTCCAACTTGCCTCCGAGACAGCAGCAAGTATCACTGCTGGTGTGATTTAAAATCTTGGATGAATACAAGTTCTGGAAAATAAAAGTGTGACAAATGCCTCTATAAACACTGGACATAAATGCTGGAGCTTTATTTTCCAGTTTCTGTTGTGGACAATTACATGTATCTCCACACCATGAAAACTAGGCACTCTTAGGAAATGAATTCTTTTAAGGCCTGAAGAAATCGTGATGCGATTTTTTAAGGGATGTCAAAGTAATAGAAAATATTTTTTTAATGGATGGGTAAATGGAAGAACTAGATACGAATTGCATCAGCCTAAAAGATAACTAAAGTCTGTAATAATTAATATCAGTGTGGTCTGACAGACAGGTTGGATTACATAGGTTGCCTTCCCCTAAGTAGACACATGTCTACTTTCAACATGTCCATGAGCATGTTGGCATCTGTCTGTCTCAGGAGACAATAGAGGAGTGCGCTTTTGGGTAGATTTTCAGAAATACATAGATACAACCCACAATAATTTCCAGGATAGTTACCACACTTTAAAAACTCATAACCTCAGGAATTCCGTATTAGTTTGCTCATTTATTTATTTATATCCCAGTCTTCCCCAAGGAGCAAATGGAAGCTGGTTCTCCTGCCCCTCCATTTTATCATCACAATAACCCTGTGAGACATGTTAGGCAGAGAGCCAGCGTCACTTGTACAGTAAAATGCCTCTTTAAAGCAGCTGTTCAGTCAGCTTGGCGCAGATAGTGAATGTAAATTATGAACTATTTTACATAGTAGCAGCAGCAGTGGTAGAATAATTAATATACTGCTTATTTACCTGTTTAACTTGAGCTCCCCTTGAAAACTCATAGTAGACAACAGTTTCAGGTGCTCTTGCACATAACCAGAATCCTATCAACCATTTGAAACCTTCAGTTTCCCCATCATCATTTCTCTAACAGCAACTAATTATTATACCTTTGAAGCATCGGAAAGTTGCTCATTTATGGTCTTGTCTAGTTTATTGGGGAAGAGGCAAAGAATCTGGCTGTTCTTGTTGAGATAGTACACAAAGCCCATGGAAGGCCGGGTTTCACCACCACCCCAGTCCTCTTCACCAGCCTCAATTGTGGCAACAGCAATAGTAGTGTATTGAATGTGTTTTCCCTGAGTTTCTCCCATGATTTGCTGAGTGTTGTGACGAGTAGAAGAAAGTCTGTACATTGGATTTGCTTTGCTTATCCCCATCACCACTGCCAGAGGCAGCTTAAGTTTACTATTAATTCACTTCTGCTCAGGTGGGGAGAAGAGGTCTATGTTCTCATTTCAGGCTGTGTAGCATAGGTAGGGAAGGAAGGTGAGATCAGCCAGCGCTGGACCTCAGATTTGGGGCTCCCTTGGAGAAAGGGAAGAAAGGACAGAAAAGAAACAGATTTTGGGGCATTCTGAAAACCACATCTACTGTCTACTACATTCCTGTTTACAAAGTCCTTCCTAAGTTAAACTGCTAGAACAGCAAACTGGGCCACTTTCAAAAGGTGTTATTTATCCACAACTTCTAACTTATACAGCAATAGACAGCCTTCCATTCTGGATAAAAAGAGTCCCAGAAATTCCTCTCTCTGAGCTCTGTAAAGGCAGCAAAGCAATACATAATGAATAAGTTCCTCAATAACTCCTCAACCACATGGGCACAGTCTTGCTTCATAGTATTTCATCAGTTCCTAATACAAGCCTGAATACCTTGAGCAACTCACTTTAAAATCTTACTATCCCATCTCTTATTCCATAAATCAAACTTGGTGGATGGAGAGAATGTACCACAATGACCAATTCAAAGTCTGTCTGCCTCAGATGAAACAGTTGCTGCAGCATGGAAGGAACCCTATAATCAGATTTTTGTTAGTATTTCTTTCCAGGAGTGCTGAGACTTGTCAGCAAAAAAATGCTGAGAAAATGCTAACGTACAGCATTTTGTGGTCAATTTTGGTGTTCTCATTTGATTTAGCTTTTGCTATCTCCATACCTTGCACTTCTTGTAAGTTATGAGCCAAGTAGAAAAGAGTGCAACCTTGAAAGTATACTTGCTACAGCTTTTAAGAAGTTTTTAATAATATTAATAATAATCCTGGACACGCCGGGTATTCCTGTTATATACCTGCTGGGATTGACAAGGCATCTGACCCTCACCTGAATCTCATAGCTCTCCTGACGAGTGCTTTGGTCTGCCCACCAGATTGTTACAATTCCATTCTCAAGTAATCAATTTTAATCTAGAATTTAAATTCTCAAAACTTTCTTATTTATTAATTCGAGCAAATAAACTACTGCTCTCACTTCATTACAAACAGTATTTCTACCTGCAACACACTTGAGCAAATCTGCTCCTCTTCCTTTCACAGATATTTTGTTGCGATTTGCAACTGTAGCTGCCTCTGATTAATTATCATTTAACTCTTGGGGGAAATAATTCGCATGTCATGTGCATGGAAGTTGCCGAACCAATTAACCAACTAGAAGGATTACTGTTAATAGCACCAGTTTTCCTATAACTTGATATTGCTGGATAGTTTTGATGAACTGCAAAAGCATTTTTAGTTTGCTTTCTGTTGCCACCCTGGAACTTTTCTATATCAGTGCTACTTTGTTTTGTACAATTCCTTGCAAATGAAGGAAAACAACTTTTCTGCTTGCTCAGGGGCCATGCTAATCTTCTCTGTATCGTTCCAATTTTAGTATATGTGCTGCCGAAGCGAGCACTTCACGAATTTGCGTGTCATCCTTGCGCAGGGGCCATGCTAAATTGTTTAATGTCTGGATAAGATACAAGGATCTACTTGAAAATAAAACCCCAAGGTGGTTGTCACCGATGGAAGCGAAAGCTTTGAAAAAGCTCAATATGGAGGCCAAATGGCCGAAATATTGGGAAATTTTGGAACAAGAGGGAGACAGATTGAAATTGCAGAGTTTTGAAAAACTAAAAAATAAAGTGCGAGATTGGCTTCATTATTATCAGATAATGGAGGCATATAATTTGGACAAGAAAATTGGCTTCCAGGTGGAAAAATCAAAACTGGAAACAGAACTGTTAGAACCCAAAACCAAGATTTTGTCAAAGATGTATAACTTGCTGTTGAAATGGAATACTCAGGATGAAACGGTGAAACCTGCTATGATTAAATGGGCACAAGATGTTGGACATAACATAATGATGGCTGACTGGGAACAGTTATGGACCACAGGTATGAAGTTTACGGCATGTAATGCCTTAAGAGAGAATATTATGAAAATGATATACAGGTGGTACATGACACCAGTCAAGCTTGCAAAAATCTATCATTTGCCCGATAATAAATGTTGGAAATGTAAAGAAACTGAAGGCACATTCTTTCACCTTTGGTGGACGTGCCCAAGGATTAAGGCTTTCTGGGAGATGATCTATAATGAAATGAAAAAGGTATTTAAATATACCTTCTTGAAGAAACCAGAGGCCTTTCTCCTGGGCATGGTTGGCCAATTGGTGCCAAAGAAGGATAGAACTTTTTTTATGTATGCTACAACAGCAGCAAGAATACTTATTGCAAAGTATTGAAAGACACAAGATCTACCCACCCTGGAAGAATGGCAGATGAAGGTGATGGACTATATGGAACTGGCAGAAATGACTGGCAGAATCCGAGACCAGGGAGAAGAGTTGGTGGAAGAAGATTGGAAGAAATTTAAAGACTACTTACTGAAATACTGTAAAATTAATGAATGTTAGAACGATGTCAGAATGAAGTTACGTGGTTTTAGCAGCAATATTACAAAGGAGTATGTAAAAATGGATTGTTAACAGGTTAGAATCTAAAGTTACAATATATTAAGTTAAAGGATTAGGATAAAAACAAAGAGGGAAAGGATTTGCTGAATTAGCTAACTGGATTGGAATACAAAAAAGGGAGGTGTGAGGAGGTCAGGGAAACAAGTAAATGAAAGACAAGACATGGAAAGACTGATTTGTTTTTAAATGCTTTTACTTTTCTGTATTTTGTATTTTTTCTTTTTTTCTTTTCTTTTTCCTATTTTTGTAACCTTTTTTTGAAACTTCAATAAATATCATTTAAAAAAAAAAGAAAAGAACTTTTCTGCTTGTATATATTGATAATATAATTTTGGTTACTGAGGTCAAACAAGATTGTATAAAAACAAGATTGGGTGCAGGCCTGGCCAGGACATAGGCGTCCTGACTGTGACAAAGGTGACCTGTGTGCTTGCTTGCTTGTTTGCTTGCTTGCTTGCTTGCTTGCATGATTAACAGCTGTTGGGAACTTCAAGGTCCCTGCTCTCCCTTCTTATGGTCTTTGTACTAGACTTGGAGACTCCAATAGAGAGCATTCCATGTCAAGAAGGAGGGCAAGTAGGCACCCTATCAAATAACAGAGCAGGAGCTACACGGAGCAGGGCCTTTTCACTGGTGGTGCCCATTGTATGCCTCGCTCTTCGCAGACCTGCTCTCTTTTGGCCTGTACTTTGGAACTTTATAATTTAGGAAGAGTTTGGAAGAACTGGTTGACAAGTCTTATCAGTCACTGATGTATGAGCGGATTTTATTTGCTGCTATTCTGGGCTTCTGGTGCACCAGGGTTTACACCAGCATAATAGAGTTGGCCAGGATGCCAGAAGGGATACAATTTACAAGCTTTCTCCATTATCTGCACAGCAGGGGGTGTTCAGTAAACAGTGCAAAGGCTGACCTGAAGCATTCCCTGCTGGTTACCTGCTTTCAGCAGTAGGGATCGCTGTTTGGTAGTACCCAATTGGTTAGCTGTCAGATTCTAGAGCTCCCTATTGGTGGCTCTTAGGTAATTCACAAAATACAGAGTCCATTCATAAAACACAGTGTTCATTCATAAAGCAGTAACATAAATCTCCATTGCTACATATCGGGTGTATATTTCAGTGGTTGAACGTACAGGTTTATGGCCATGCTGTAGTGTAGTGCTTATGCGACTGTGAATAAAAGGTGGCTGGGCTCATTGTCTCAGGGTATGGGGGGGGGAGAGGTGACAAAACTGATTTCAATAAGTGCCTCCTCCTTTATTTACATAGCAAGTCCTTGAGTCTGTACTCTGAATAGTGATACCAGGGACCTAGAAGGTGTAGGGCTTGTCAGTCCAACCCCTGCAGTCTCATCAGGGCTGACCTTAAGGCAATTGGAGCAATTTGGCCAAATTGGGCCCCGCGTGCCGCTCCGAAGGGAGCCCCTGCACCAGGGCAAGCTAGATAGATTTTATTTATATCTATAAGATTTTGCAGACTTTGGCTGTGAACAGGGGCCCTGCCAAAAAAAAAAAATTCAAGTTGCGCCCCACTGCTTCAAATTGGCCCTCACTGGCTAGCCCTGAGTCTCATAGTTGCTGGGCCTGAGTTGCCCTGCCCTTGCATGAAGTCTTGGGTTTGCAATTTTGGGAGAGGGGAGGTGGCAGGCTGGCGAGGCCCCCTAGATTTAGAGTCCCTAGGCTTCAGCCTACTTAGCCTATACATAAATCTGGCACTGACAAGGATCCCCAATTCACCCATAGCTGGCTGTTCCTTGATATGTTATGGCCTTGTTGCATTGGCCGTTTGATGACATCCAGCTTCTGTAAGTAGCTAATATAAGGAGACCCCTACTAGATCAGGGATCCAATCTAGTCCAGTCTTTAGTTCTCACAGTGGGCAACCAGATGCCTCTGGGAAGCCCATGAGCTGGGCATGGGGGCAATAGCACTCCTCTACTTGTGTTCCCAGCAGCTTGTATTCAGAGGCATACTACTTCTGATGGGGTGTATGGGGTGTTAGGGAAAGGGTAGTGCCTCTGGTAGGGACACTTTGCACTCCTTCTGGGGTAGTTTGTCCACCTTTGGCCACCACCCTGGACTCAGTTCTCACTTGTGGCTCCTAGAAGCTTTCAGCAGGTGACAGAAGCCACACCTTGGCTTCAGCTGGTTGGCTAAAATAGGTGAGGCTAGCCAGTGTCTCAAGCCCTTGATGAGTTATGTATGTGAAGATTGAGCAGATGAGACCAATAATGGGTCCAACTGTCAAGAAAGCAGTTGCTGCATGTGCTATGAAAGAAGTGAAGGGCAGATGGGGCTCATCAGTCTGGAAAGGTAGCCCATCTAGGAGAAGGAAAATTGATCCTAAACCTCCACCACCTTGTGGGGCATCTTCAGGAAAGGAAAAGGCTAAGGAGTAAACCCTACACAAATCCAGGGTGGAGCCTCCTTCCAGCAACTCCTGCAGCCAAGCTGCTTTCAAACATATTGCTCTGCTCTCCTTTGGACCACATCAGCAAGGCCAAGAGTGGGGTCTTGTTGTCTGGGCAAGCCAGGACCTCCATATACACTGCCCAGTCTTGCACCCCAAGGAGGTCACTTCGGTGCAGCTAACACAGCAGTTCGACTTCACCCCCGGAGGTGCACTCCATTGTCTCTCAAGACGAATGGATGCCAATAACTACTTCTGACTCTGGAGATAATATATTATTTTGTCTGTTCTGAATTTTCCAGATTTTGTACACCTCTACCATATTCCCCATTACTCACCTTTTTTTTCTAAACTAAATAGCCCAGAACATTGGAACCTTTCCTTATACAGGTGTTTCTCCAGCCCCTTGTTCTATTTACTTCCACTTTCCAGCACTACAATATCCCTTTTGAGGTGAGATGACCAGAAATTTACACAGTAGTCCAAGTGTGGCCATACTACAGATTTGTCTAAAGGCATTACGATATTGGCAGGTTTATTTTCAGTCCCTTTCCCAATGATCCTAACGTGGAATTCACCTTTTTCGCTGCTAGTTTCAAGCTGCCTCCTATAAATATGCAAAGAAAACAACAGCTGCTTTCAGGGATCATATCTTCTTTCTCACCAAAACAGTGAAAGATTCTAAAGTATAAATAATGCATGGTCCGTCAAGCTCTGAGAATAAATTTTGTCTTCTGCTTTGCTTTCCTTCAAGGTATGACAATTTAGGAAAGAGTTTGGACAGAAACCTTCTCTACTTCTGTTGATATAAACATGCCCGGCATCTCAAACCCCCTGCCACAGATCCTTAAGTTCAACCGACAGGAGCTGGAAAAGCATTTTCCAGGAGACAGACGCCACCCCATATAAACGTCTCCCCATAAAGATAGAATCGCATAAACATTGGCAACAATGGAGAAGGCTCAAACCAAATTCACACAGGGACAAAACCACAAGCAGATCCAAAATTAATCAAACTTGATCTAATCAGTGGCTTGTTGGAGAATACAAGTTGTTTCTCTGTTTTTACAGAATTCAGATTACAAACTCCAGAGATGAGGGGAGGAAAGTGATGCCCCTTGTCTTAGCAGCCTTTCAGCAAAGAGAGCTGGTAGCTATTTTGAGTCCTTTGTGAATAAATACATACTGGCAATCTGAGCAGAATTCATGACACCTTTAAAGCAATGTGTTTTATTTCTTAAAGGCCTAGAGGAACTTTCATTTTGGTCAATGTAAGAAGAATACAAGCGCAAGAGTTTTACATAAGAGCCCATTGGATCTGGCCAAAAGCCCACCTAGTCCAGCATCCTGTTCTCACAGGGGCCAACCACATGTCTGTGAGAAGCCTGCAAGGCAGACATGAGCACAAGACAACCGTTTCCCCACTTGTGATTCCCAACAACAGGCATTCACGGGCACACTGCTTCTGACAGGGGAGGTAGAACATAGTGGTGTAGCATGGGGGTGAGGGGGACCCATGGCCCCAGGCACAAAATTCCAAGGGGGACACAACCCAGCACCCCCACAACAGGCTCTCTCACTGAAGTTGCTTGGCTGCTGCCTTCCAGAGCTGTGGGGAGGTGAGTCTCACCAGATCTGGGCCTTAGAGGCTGTAGCGACAGCTCCTTCTCCTCACAGCCAGCAAAGGGATCCCCCCCCCGGGCGGAACTCCTGCTGGCTAGAGCCCAGACGCTTCCTGGCCTGGGTCAATCCTTCTCCGTGGCCTCCCTCCTGGTGTGTGTTCTTGGGTAGGCACCCCATAGCGGGACTGCAGAGAGAAGAGCAGACCACTTCTCCAGGACCCTCTGGCACCCGCCCTCGAGCTGTGTGGCCAAGGAGAGATGGCCAGGGAAGGGCTGCACTCAACGCCTCAGCCTGCTCTCTGCTACCCTCCTCCTAGACTGCAGCTCTGGCTCCAGTGCCACCGGGACTCCACCAAGCCCGCCAAGGAGCTCCAGCCACTGTCCCATCAGGAGCTCGCCAAGCTGAGAGGCTGAATGCAGGAGCCAGCAGGCAAACTCCATGAGAAACAGCTGTAGCAGGGGTGCAGTGAGAAAAGCCTGTCCTACATGACATCCTCAATGAGGTTAGGGTTCGCAGTCCTTTCCTTGCCCGGGCCCTGGCAATGCATGCTATGACACTGATAGAACATAGCCATTGTGGCTAGTAGCAATTGATAGCCTTATCATTCATACATTTGTGTAATCGGTTTTTTAAAGCAAGAAGGGTAGCTAGATCTCACTGACTGGGCCAGCTCACACAATCGTTTAGGTTTCAGGAACTGGAAACCCCAAAGGAATTGCTAGATATAAATAAATGGAGCCAGAAAAACTTTTTGACCCTTCCCTTTCCCAACAATATAGTACAAGCCTCTAAATCAGGGGTCAGCAAACTTTTTCAGCAGGGGGCCAGTCCACTGTCCCTCAGACCTTGTAGGGGGGCTGGATTATATTGGGGGGGAATGAATGAATTCCTATGCCCCACAAATAACCCAGAGATGTATTTTAAATAAAAGCACACATTCTACTCATGTAAAAACATGCTGGTTCCCGGACCATCTGTGGGCCGGATTTAGAAGGCCATTGGGCCGGATCTGGGCTCCGGGCCTTAGTTTGCCTACCCATGCTATAAATAACCTAAATAGCTTCCCTCTGCTCCTTGGTGTGAAAATTGGGCTCGAATCGACAGCCAATGCCAGCATGCTTCATTATTTGCTGGTAATGCTATGTTCTAAATTTGTATGGATAAACATTGAAGATTCACACACTAATAGCACCATCTTAAAACCAGTGATGTGCAAGTGATTCCCACCAGTTTATCCTAGGTTTGCCTGTATGCCTGATTTGAACATGTTTTGGAATTTTCATATTGCCAAATTATATTTGAGTCCTGTCCTTTAGCACAGAGCTGGAAATGTGAAAAGCAGTAGCTGAAAAATATAATGTATTTACATCACACTGGATGTACACTGGAGCAATGCAGAATGTGCCAATATGATTGTTTCTGCCAATATGTGCAACACCATTCATATACAGCATGTGATTCCCCCATATCTGCCAAGAGAATGAATATGCAACCATTTTGTGTTCTGTGGATGGGTATTGTGTGATTTATGTAGAATATCCTGGAAGGCTGAAATGCTCCCCCGTTGGATAAAGCCAGCACTAGTAAAATATAAATTGCAGCTATCTGTTTCAGTGCCGCTTCATTACAGTAATTTGTTACCACCCGTGAGCATGGACAGCTTTTACAATTACCAAATTAAGAAAGCAAGATAAACAAAACAACACAGTTTCTGATGCATTATTGAAATGGTGCTCAAAATACATTCCTTCCTTATCTTTGCAGGAGAGAAAGCCTAGAAACAAAACAAAACAAAATGTTAACTGGTTCTTAAGGACTGAATACTATTTGTGAGCAGCACAGGGTGAGAATAATGAACAAATATGTGTTTTGCTTATTCCTCAGATTTTGGGGAAATATTTTTTGCTGTTGACTGAAGAGTGACGAGGGGGAAAGCAACAACAAAATATTGAGTTTCTTTGGCTTGGTACCCTATACACATTATTGATCTTGCATCATAGCGTGCATTCAACAATGTTTGCTTCAGTAACTGCTGGCCGCAACAAAAATAAAAGGTTGAAAAAGCAGAGAGAAAAGTTTCCAAAAGTTAAAAAGTAATAATGTTTTGTTTCATCTCTACCCTTTGTGTCAAAATTGAAAAGTATTCTCTTGTAGCAAAATTATCAGGCAAAATCTTGTGCTTCTTCAAAAGGTTAGAATACCCAAAGCTATGTGTCAGGGAACTGCCATCAGTACTGGAGGGGAAGCGCAAAAGCCAGAGGGATTCCAGAGAGCGTCCAGGGATCGGGAGGAGCAGCCCATCTTCTGGGGAAGAGAATCAGCGTAGCACCAGTGGAGAAGGGGGGCAGGTGGGGGAAGTGGCGAGGCGGTCCCATGACTCCTTGCCTGGGACCAGCGGGGAGAGTAGGGGTCCTCCGTTGCCCACGCCCTCCCTGCGCAGAAGGCTTTCGCGCAGAGAGGGTAGGCAGAGACTAGGCGTCAAAGAACTTCTTTGCTGGAAGAAGTTTAAGAAACGCCCACTCACGGATTCTGCCAGCGATTGAGTCAGCCACGGGTGAGTGGCTGTCCGGACAGAAGAGGTTCACTTTGGCAGCCCAGCCAGGTGTTTGCACCCAGCCAGGGAGATAGGCACCTGCTTACGCACGAGCAACCCCTAGAACCATTACACTATGTTTGCCATCCAAAATACAGAAATGGAAAAGGAAAGAATTTGTAGACCAGCCTTTTCTAACCAAGTGCCCTCCAGACAGGGCTGCTGGGAGTTGTAGACCCCAAAATCTGGAGGGTACCAGGTTGACAGAGGCTACAGAACTCTTTTTCTGTGTCTATGAATGGCACATGAAGCTTATCCAGTTTCTAAAGAGAAATACAGTGGACTTTCTTCAGGATGGTTTAAACCAAAATTGAGATGAGCTTAAACTCCTCCCTTCATAAAGAGCTGATCTATTTTTTATTT
Organism: Podarcis pityusensis; assembly: GCF_964106645.2. Classification (NCBI taxonomy): domain Eukaryota; kingdom Metazoa; phylum Chordata; class Lepidosauria; order Squamata; family Lacertidae; genus Podarcis; species Podarcis pityusensis. The sequence continues at coordinate 42,771,065 of NC_138034.1, read as the reverse complement.
TTGCAGAAACCCTTTAGGGTATTTTCCATGCACTCTCTGTTTACACTGCATTCAGTTTAAGAATAAACTTGTTTTATAACTTCTTGGGTTTGGATCAATCTTTTAACCACTATGTGTAGGGCACTCTTGTTTCTCAGATATTTCTGTTTTTATAACTCAAAGAAACCCTGATTAAAGAGGGAGGGAAGTAAGCTAGCATGATTACCTTTGAAACAAGCTTTTGCAATGCAGAAGGAGGGAAAGGAAGAGACAACCTTTAATCCTGGACAAAGGAAACAAAGAGAATAATTTCTCAGAGGATGGAGGGACTGTTATGGGTCCAGGAAGGAAACAGAGGAATTGTAATGCTGGCTAAGGGAGCAGGACCAAGGAGGACCTGACAGAGGAGGAGGCTAACGACAGAACCACTTTCAGAATGCAAGACAGTCTTTGAGCTCGGGAAACAGGAAAAAACCCTTCCTGTTTCCAGAACCCTAAAACTTTCTTGCAATGCTGCCACATCAGAGGGAGAAATGGCTGTAAGGAGGAGGGGAAACATTGGAGCTCCCCTCTTCTGCTGGTATGCAAGTCCCCCTCAGCTAAGTGTGTGTGTGTGTGTGTGTGTGTGTGTGCGCGCGCGCGCGCCTGCCTGTGAGAGAGAGATATGTGTGCATGTGGCCACTTCCACTTTGGCCACACCAGCTGCTGGCATGCAGCCCTCAGAAGGGTGGCCATCTCTCAATGTGGCCCTCAGGCTTTAAAAAAAAGGGGGAGCTGCCCCTGCTCTAAGCTTTAGAGACCAGTGATGCATCAGCAGAAAACGTAAGCCAGATAAACCTGCTCATGTAAGCTGTCAAGCAATGTAAACAGTAGAATGCTGGAGGAGTGAACTTGCTCAACAGCTCATCGTCTATTAAAAGAAAAATCACAAGTTTTTTGTGTGTAGGTTGGCCATTGGCACATTGTCAGAAGCAATTCATAGATATGTTCGCAAGTCAGATTTGAAGGCAATAAAGAAATGAAGAAGGCAAGAGGGACAGGATAACCTGGTGCCATGGAAACCTGTGGCTGACTAAGATCAGATGCTCCTCCTATGGTTGCACACAGGGCTTGCAGTTTTAGCCTGCTGAACAAATAAGGTTGAAGAAATGCTTACCAGACCTTGCAACACTTCGAGAGCCAAATTGGATGTTACAAGAGGCATTGAGCTGCTGCTGCTGCTGCTGCTATTTATTCCCTTGCTCTTATTTCACTGCAGCAGCTGATACAAGCAATGAATGACATACCATCGTTGTGCTGTGCATCTTCCTCTCCCTGCCTGCACCCTCCTATGATACAGCATGGAGTCAGGGAGGAGAGGAGTGTGTGGTGACATGCTGTTTGTATTTGACTTAAAAACAAGAGGGAGCAAAGAGTAGGGAATGGAGGGTACATTTGGTTTCACTTCTCATTTAAAGGCAAATCTACCTAATTCGCACTTTCTGAACCAATACGAAAACCAAAACGCAACCATCCTTTGAGATTTGCATTTATCTCAATTTTGCCATGCAGTTCTCCAGCCAAGTAATAGGTGCAAAAGTGCATACACTGGAGTAAAGTGTCCGTAAACATGCATATATTAGTGAAAATAACATACAATGGTGCATTTTTTAAGGGAGGTCGCTTTGCAAAAATGTGTATATTAGGAAACATTGTATATGAATGTGTATATTAGGAGAAATTCTCAGTAAAATGCTGGTGATTTTCACGAGGAGGAGGAGAAAAATCACAAAGTGTGGAAATGTGGAGAACTGCACTTGAAGATGGGAAGAATGAGAAACTGAGAGAAACCAAATCTGACACATTCACTCATCCCTAGCAAAGAGAGAGTTCTGAATCTCTCCTTTGATGTTCCTCTGTCCTCCAAATGGTGTGAAGTTAAAGAGGTAGAACTTCGGATGAGGGAGTACTAGAGACTTTGATTTTCTTTATACTATGTGCTTTATTTGCAAATATGCAGGGATAACATACGTGGAGGCAAAGAGCCACTCTGCAAAGTAGCATATCCACAATTCCACATTGGACCCCTGCAGGTGAAAAGATCACGACACTGGGGATATAGTACCTGAACATTTCAGAACACTGTGTAAATGAATATAGTAGCCAACATACAAATGCCTTTTTAACAGAAGCAGGTAGGTAATATTTATCATAACTACAACAGGTATAGTCGATTATTAATTCATTTCCTATGAGGCTAAATCAATATTCAAAAGCTAAAGTTAAGACTCCACATTAATTTTGCAGGAAGATAAATGATTGCTCAGGTTAATCATATCAACCCCTCGTTTCACCAGCTGCCACAGATTAATAGTTTAAAAAAATTAAAGCACAAATGACTTTGTCACCTTCGTTGGTGAAAAATGACTTACTCAGTCTAAAATTATATTCTAATGAGTTTAAATAAAAAAAGAGCAAATGTTACCTTTCAAAGGAGACCTGAGACCTCCATTTTGACAAAATAAAAGAGATAGTGTAAATTCAGGGGCCAGCTACACTTTTAAGACCACAATAATAATAAAATAAAATAGATGACAAAATTGGACTTGAAAATGACTATACACTTCTACAGATTTTAATTTTCTTCATTTGAATATAAATGTAGCCAGGATTATTTACATGTGGCCTTTTCATGCTTGACCAAGAGTTTTGTGGGAATACTAAATGAAAGAGAATTCTGAAATTAATTTGTCTGAGGCAGGGCTGGGGAACCTATGTCCGTCCATATGTTATCAGACTCCAGCACCCACCAGCCACAGCCAGCATAGCCAATGGTCAGGCGTGTTGAAAGTTGTGGTTCAGCAACATCTGAAGTCCCACAGGTTCCCCACCCTGGTTTAAGGGAATACAAGAATATACAGCTACAGCTCATCATGGGTATTTACCACAGAACTTGAACTTTGATAATGATTATAAAATCTTTATCATCTTCCTCCTTATAGCAGTGTGTGTATTAAGGAACTGTTCCCATTTCATAGAAGGGTAAATGATAGTTCTACCATTTCCATTGTAAAGACATTGAGGATGAGAGAAAATGCCACACCCAAAGGCCACTCTGTAGATTCATGACGCAGGTGGGGACAATAATCTGCTCCGTTGGATGAACTGTTCTTTAAAACATGCCAAAGCCTGTCTGGGTATAACTTAAACTACCTAGATGTTGTTTCTTCATTTTTCACCTGTTTAGCTACCTCAGAGACCCATGTACACATTCTCAGTATGATTCATTGCCAGAAATAACACTTCATCTTTTCAGAGGTTCAAACACCACAATCTGATACACCCACTTATCTGGAAGTCAGCCCATTGAACCAAATGGAACTTACTTCTGACATCTTTATTTTGCAAAGTTCAGCTGTCCCTACACTTATCAGAGTTCAGTTGCCACCTGACTTTATGTATGAAAAAGAACAGGTGAGGCCAATTTTGAACTGAAAAATGTTTAGGGGGTGCAAGGGTTAAGATGCCTTCCCAGACTGTGTTTCAATTTAAAGAGAGAGAGAAAGCGAGAGAGTGTGTGTGTGTATCATCACAAAATGTCTAAAGTTTGTCCCTAAGCTTGACTTTTCAGGGTGGTGAAAGTTCAGTTGGGGCCCTTATAATGGCCAAATACGTACTGCTCTAAATCTCAGTTCCTGCCAGAGGCAGATTGGTTTATTCCCTGGTCCTCTGACGATAAGGTCTTGAATAAGGCAGGCATTGCATTAATGGAGACTGCCTTCAAACATAATTTGTATAATTTGCATGGTACCCATATGGACAGGTCAGGGGGTTTCTTTTCTTTTCTTGGACCTAGAGGTGCGAGCGTTATTGATTATATCCTGGTCTCCCCAAAACTCTTGGAGAGGTCACAGGGCTTCAGGACTTTCAATAGAATTGAGAGTGATCATCTTCCTATATCAATTTCACTAATTCCCCGTGGTTTGGAGGATCCGCAATACCGCAATCACTGTGCAGACCCACCTCCAACTCTGGCCCTTCGTAGGCGTAAATGGAACAGCGACCTGGAATCTAAAATCAAACTACACCTGCATTCATCAGACTTACTGGCCTTGAGAGACCAGTGTATCTCATCTATTTCTGACCCCTTTTCAACATTTCAGCAGGTCTCAGAGTCGCTCTTCCCACTACTCACGAATTCCAACCCTCCCAAAAAACAAAACAACTTGAGGGCCTGGTTCGACAAAGACTGTAGGAATCTAAGATCTTTGCTTAGGAAATTACAAAATAAGGTAAAACAGGAAGGGACCCTGTCCTCATTGGAAAACCTGCACAGGTGGCGTTCTCATTATAAAAATACTCTAAAATTTAAGAAATCCCTCTACAGAAAGGAACAATGGGAGGCACTTGACAAAGCGATCAAATTGCGGGACGACAAAAAGTTCTGGGAAATAATTGCTCAGGGAGTTTCACCCAAAGGGAAAATTGTAACCAACAGTATTTCATCTAACTTATGGTACCAACATTTTTCCCGGCTATATACAGCTCCAAACATTGCTAAACCGAGCCAGTTCCCTCCTCTTAAAAACGATCTATTAACGGGCTGGGATCCTGTTACCGAATCAGAATGTTTACAGCTAATTAAAACACTCAAGAATGGCAAAGCTCCCGGTGAGGATATGATTCCTCCTGAGGTGTTTAAACTAAATGCCCAGTGGTGGGCTGCTATTTTGGCCCAACTTTTTACGGTAATAAATGATATATGCAAAATCCCAGAAAACTGGAAACTGAGCCTGGTAGCCCCCATCTATAAGAAGGGAGACCCCCAAGACCCCTCAAACTATCGCCCCATAAGTCTCCTGGACATTGTGTATAAACTTTATACTCGCTACCTGCTAAATAAACTGGTTGACTGGTCTGACCACTCTAACCTGCTTAATCCGGAACAGGCAGGGTTTAGAAAGGGCCATAGTACAACAGGCCATTGTTTGGTACTACAGACAATGATAGATAAGTATACAAAGGTACATAAGAGCAAACTTTTTGTGGCTTTTGTAGATCTCACATCCGCTTTTGATTCAATCTGTAGGGACAAATTATGGCAAAAACTATATGAAACAGATATTGATAGACGACTTCTCAAAATACTTAGAGAGTTACATTCAGACACCACAGTTAAAATCAGAACTGGGATGTCAGGCAACTATACTGACCCACTGCCACTGGGGAAAGGGGTTAAACAGGGCTGTTTGTTAGCGCCGTTCCTCTTTAATTTCTATATAAATGACATTGTTCAACATATGGCAAAGTATAAGTCATCAGCTCCTGCCCTGGAAGGCAAACACCTGAATATATTACTATATGCTGATGACATGGCTGTCATGGCACTTACTCGAAGGGGCCTACATAGCATGCTGGAGGGGCTCGCAGCTTATTGTTCCCAAAACTCTCTAAAGATAAATTATGACAAAACAAAAATTGTGGTATTTACTAGAGCTCGCCACACATTTAGATGGTCTTTAGATGAACACAAAATTGAACAGTGTCTTTTTTTTAAATATCTTGGTATCACTTTCCAAGCTACATCTAGCTGGCTTGCCCACTTCAAGACTGTAGCCCTTCTAACACGTAGGACAATCGGTGCTCTGCTCAGCTTTTTTTATTCGAGGGGAGGGCAACTGGTGATCCCGGCACTAAAAGCTTTTGTTGGAAAAGTGATTCCCCAGATGCTATATGGAGTAGAACTCTGGGGATGGAATCAGAAGCTGTTAGAACGGCTTGAAATCTTCCAAAATTTTTACCTCAGAAGAATTCTAGGCCTCCCTCAGAGTACTCCGGCAGCTCTCCTAAGAGTGGAAGTAGGATTACCTTCTGTGTCTGCCAGGGCCCACTTAAGATTCCTGCGTTTTTTCACCAACCTCACAGATGCCCCGAACACCTTATTGGCTAAACAAGCCTTTGTATCATTACAAAATAATACTACTTGGCATAAAAACCTACTAGATATCCTATCCAGATACAATCTACCTGAGTTTAATACCCTCAAATTGTGGAGCCCTGATAAAGTTCGGGAACAGATCTTTGAAAAAGACGCCTTTTTGGACTCCACAAAGATAAAAAACTCTGGGTTTTCCTACTGGTTTCCCCGAGTAAAAGCAGTCAAAATCTGTGCCAACTACTTGGTGGAGATCACTGATCCCACCCTTCGGAGAGCTTTTACTATGGCACGGTTTCAAACACTGCCAACTGCATATCTGACCGGTAGATTCACAAAAACCCCAGTAGAACATCGTTTATGCCCTTGCCTTATGAAAATTAAAGAGGATCTTACACATTACCTCCTCTATTGCCCCATCTACTCGGGCTTTAGAGACGCATTGCTGCAAATTATACCCAACTCTATAACCAATCCTGAAGATACAGTAAAATTTTTGTTAGTTGATGCAAACCCACGTATTACCCATGTGGTAGCGGTTTTTGTGATGAAGGCCATGAAAGCCAGGGAAAGATTTATGGATGACAATGTAAAGACCCCTTCATCGTCTGTTTAACTCGTTGCTTGTTTTCCCTCTCTTTCTATTTTGTGGGATGAAGGTTTTGTTGGCGTAGTATGTAATGAATTTTAATATTTTTTAACTATTGTTGTGTTGATGTTTGTGTACAGGCATGGTCCTCACAATAAATGGATTTGATTTGATTTGAATGGCCAAATACTGCTATGAGGCTTCAGTTTACTTTTGTTGTTGTTTTTATAATTGAAATCATGACACAGGCAGGGGATGGGGAAGAAACACAGCCATGGTTCAAAATTCGTACTTCTCTGAATTTTGCAATGCAGTTCCGTAGCCAAGAGTTGTGTACAAAATTCCAAATACTAAAGTAACGTATACACAAAAATGCATATATTCATGAAAGTAACATACAAAACTGCTTTATTGAAATTAGTTTGCAAAGATGTGTATATAATGATAAATTTGCACTAAAATGCTGATGAGGACTTTATTTAAAAAATCACAAACTGATGAGGAAGTGTGGAGAACTGAGGGGAAATGAAGAACTGAGAGAAACAAAAATTGGCAGATTCACCCATCCCTAAACTTGGAACACCTCAGATAAGGCAGAAAGGTGAATGAACGGCAAGAATAAGCTCCTCAGACAGGAAATCTAATCACTTCACTAGGGTTAGAACCATATTCTAGGCTTCACAAACAAATATTCATGTTATTCCTGATTCAGCAGTGAGCTGATGCACCAGCTCCTCTCCCCACCCACCCCCATTCCTGCTGTTCCATTTGGAACTGATTTTCATCAAGTTATCACATCAAGCAGTGATAGAAATATTCATGATATCCTGAAGTGGCATATTACATTAAAATATTTCAAAGTGACTGGCCTGGTTGAGCATCAATAAGAAGAAAACGTATTGACGAAGGCCTGAAACTAATGCTGCCTTTTATAAATATCCTGCCAGACAAATAATGGCTCTCAGTGGATTCTGATGTGATGTACAGTTTTAAAGTAAATGCTATATTGCCAAGAGGCTCAAAGGAAACTGCCACCACAGTACAGTGGGCTGACTAATAGGATTTTAGTTTATCTTCCCTACCACAGAGATTCAGCAAAAGACTCAGTGCCCCGAAGTTGAATGTAGATTGATCCATCAGATTCACTGAGATGCCAAAACCTCCAGGTAAAATGCTACAGGTAAACAGATGAGGAAAGTTTGCTGGTGATTCTCTTAGACAAAAGAGCCGCACAGGAAAATGCCTTAAAACCCTGATTGTGCTGAGACTTGGAAACAGATTTCCATGAAGCCTAAATGGAACCACTGAAATGGTAGATTTGCCTTTTTTTCTCCTGATTATTCACTGCCAAATGTAAAACACTCATTTCATCCTCTTAATAGTGACTCAGTATAACATTGTAAAGGCTGTCTGCAGGTTCTCAATTGGTTCCAAATTGTACAGTCTATTTCTTTTCAGATTCTTACAGTATGTTCAGAATTTAAATAGACAGTCACACAAAGATGAATTTCTTCCTGTCAAAACCCTGTGGTTTTTGAACTTATGAACACACTGTTATTCTGAGGTAAGTTTCTAGTCTAGCCCCAAAAGCTGTTCTTGGTGCAGGATAAAGGGACTCAAATCACACACAGTGAGGTAAAATAATTTGTCACCTGGTGATACTCAGGACATCTGAAAAGGCTCATGAGACCTGAGTGACACTTGCATAGGAAGGGACCATATAATTTATTCTGCCCATCCTGTGTCTTCAGCCAGACATTACTGGAGCAGGAATGGAAATTAGTTCCTATGCCAGTAATGTATAAATTGAGCTTCTATCTTCAGTCAAGGAAAGGAGGGGAGGAATGACTGCCTCTACATTACACTCTGATGTCAAATTGTGTCATGCAAAAGAACATTACATCATATTGCCTCGGAGTCCATAAATAGCCAAGTCCAACACCAGTCTGAGTTTGAATTTATTGTATACTTCTACAGAGGTGCATTATACAACGTCATTATATAGGATTCAGCAAATTCTGAATATACACCTGGTTTTTGACACTTAAGAGGTATTTTAAGGACCACCCCTATTTTTGTGACTGTAATCTTCATAATCATGAGTTTCTACATTGCTTTTAATGTTACATTTTTAGGACCTTAGGGTGAAAGGCAGGTGAAGAAGATATTCAGAAACAGCAAGTGTTGACTACTGAGGAATTCCCATGGGGCTAGCTAACCATAAGACTCCAGATCCAAATGTGTGACAACAAACCTACTCTCCATGATAAGATGTTGCAGCACTCCTCCTTTGGGAGAGCAATAAGGTTGGGCTCCAAAACTCATATAAATTAAATAGAAATGGAAGCACAATTGCTATATTCCTGCCCTTCGAAGCTGAAAGCAGGACTATGATTAAATAATTGGTCTCACCTTGTGCAGTCATGTTAAATTCCAACAGCCTGGAACAATTAATCTTTATATTGGTCTTTCCTGCCCTGCCATATGCATTCTTGTGCTCAAACAGTTTAAAAAAATCTTTTGTTGCTTGACTTTTTGCAGATGAGTGTGTGAGAGAGACAAGATCATGGAAAAACTGAAACCAAGTAGATATGAGAAACCCGCAAGAAAGATAAGAGCACAACAACAACAACAACAACACTGGCCATTTATAAGCCAGGATTTCCAGTGCTGTAGGGACTTTAAAACTCATTCAGCTGAACACATGTGGAAGCCCCTTCTAGATCTTTGCACACACTTTTAACTTCAGCATGTTCAGGTAAACACCTAAAGAGGGCTTATGATGAAAACTGGTTCAGGAAACAGTCAGTGCATCACAGGGGCGTTATCTTCCTTTTTGTCTTTTCCCCCATTGTTACTCTTCTTGACCTTATGAAATAGGCCTCAAGGCAACATTAAGCAAGGTAAATGACATGTTAAGGGCATTACACTGTAATTTATGGTAGAATGGAAACACTGCTCTATGTGATAAATGCAGGAAGAAGCAGGCAACCAACTATGTCTTCTTACATCCTGAGAGTAGAGCTGTGCCCATTGGCCCAACCCTGCCATCGCATCCACTACTGGTTCAGTCCCATTTCCATCCATGCATGGGAGGGAAAGTCTGTAAAAGGAACCCTGTGTGGCACATATAGGCATGATCTGACTTCCAAATCATGGGGAGAGCCTTTTGTACATGACAAGATTCCCTTCACACCCATGCTCAAAATGGAGACAAAACGCTTAAGACCTAAGTGTCGTGTGGTCAGGCTGTTCAGTTACTCATTTGTCTGAGCACCTGGTATTAGCATCACTGTACATACTGAAGCCAAAAAGAGAAATCATGCCCTTTCCTGTTTTTAAAGATTTCTAAATAAAACAGTTCCGAACATAGACATTTCCAGCACGATCATTAATTAAGCATGGACAGAGGCGACACATCAGAATTCACAGCTTGTCTTGATCTCACCATCACATGCAAACAGACTGATCCTCATTAAGACTTATTTGTACTGTAAATATACTTTTAAATTATGCCTGAAGTTGGAAAGTACAGGCACCTCCATTTGGTCTAGAGTGCCTTATGTGTAACATCGCATCAGAAATATCTAGCATCCCTTCATCCCATGGATATAGTTATCTTAGGTGCAGCTGTACTATTCATGATGATGTTCCCAAGAACAGACACAGTTGCTTATAGCCTAGTATATCATTTCAACATTCGTGGTTTAGACTAGATACTAACATGCCTTTGGGCCAATCTCTTATGACAATGTGGACATCAGCTTGGAATGCTAAAACCTGGGGTCAAACCATGGGCTCAGTCATTAGATTGCCACATGGCCCTTGCTATCTCACGATCTATCAGCCAGAGAAGGAGTTACTGCAGGGACCTGACTTCCTCACATCCCATGTGAAAGAACACTCTTCTGCAACTCCCTGTTAACTAAGGATGAAGAGCTGAGGGAAGACAGGCTTTGGGCCACTAGGAGGCTGCACCTCCTGCCTCTCTAGAAGAACATAATGGAAGGAGGGGGGGGGACCAGCCTGTTCCTCTGTCTGAAGATGTCTTCTGCTTGGGGGCAGTCTGGTCCGAGTCTGGTTGAAAGATAAGGAAGCATAAAAAGGAGAGCAAGGGCTTTGAAGTTGCCCATCAACAATTAGCAGGACCTGGTCAACAGAGTGAGCAGGCACACAAATCACCTGGTGGCTTCCTCACTACTGTGAGATACATTGTGTTTTTATTTAAACTACAGCAATTAATTCTAAGTTTTTGTGCATGCCTATAAAATAACACCTGCACATCTTAAGCAAATTGGTGTCCCCTGTTTTTTGGTGATGCAAATCCTCATTCTCAGCAATGCATAACTGCCCCCCCCCCCCCATCCTGGCTCAATTGAACAGCCACTGAAGGAGCAGCTGCCCCAGTGCTTGCTTTCCTCTTCCCATCCACTGACCATCTTTGTTTTGGGTCTACCAGATTATGAACCTACCGGAAGGGGCTGTTTTATCGTTTTAACCTATGTGTATATCCTTTTGAAAATGTTAGATGCTGTATCAGTGTTAAATTATTATTCTCAGAGTTAGGTTTCAGCCTCCATTTTCTGTTAAATTGAAATACTTATGACCCACCTTATGGGATTGTTCTGAAGGCAAATTAATGTCAAGATGTGAAATGCAAAATTGAACAATCTTACATTGTTAATAATAGTGGTAGCCTTGAAATCCTTGAAGTGGCATTTGGAAGGGTGGCCGGATTAATCTCACACGCGTGTTGGAACATGATCCCACCTGTTTGACAAATGCTTCAAAGCTGAGAAACATGGGACCTTGCAAAGCCAAAGAGGGAAGTTCTTAAAATATAAAAACAAACAGCTGATTAGCTTCACAGCAAGGGAAATTGGAGGGGTACCACTGAGCCTGGCATGAGAAAAAACAGAAGTTTCATAATTCTCTAGAGCCTTGTCCTGCTTCTCTGACATGTCTTGAAATATAGCTCAGCTGCAGTCATCACAACTGAACTGGGAGCATAATTCACAGCTATTTTAGCCTTTTTAAACATGTTGTTGAGAGCAGTCCAACGGCCTGAATTGCACAGAATGAAGGGAAAGGAAGAAGAATATGACAGGAAACCCAGCCTCAAAAGCAGAGGGTTGGAATGACCGTCAATACCAAAAGAGGTGTCATGATGGACCTCCTAGAGGATTCTAATTATTTTATATTAAACCCAATGAATCATCATACTTCAGGCCTGGCCAATGTAATGAAACCTTTTCATTCTCTTTGTCCTCACCAATAGTCTGCCTCTGAAGGAGCGGGGGAGGGGATGCTCAGCTCATTTTTCTGTATTCCTGTTACGGAGTTACTTGAAGGAAGGACCTACTCACAGTGCAATGCTGCCCCCTGGAGTTAAAAGGACGACAGTTCGTTTCCCCAAAACAGTACAGCTCAGAACTGCCACCAAATTCAATGCAAGTTTTGAGTTGATTCTTCAAACAGAGTCACCTCCTTTATTTCTGAGGGTACCAAACACTATAGCATAAAGTACTGATGATCATTATGAAACCATCCCTTAAAATAAGTGTTGGATAGCTTTATAGAAATCCATTAAAAAACAAAAGTAGTCTCACATTCCTTCCATATAAATGATTCCTTTGAAATCATTATAAGAAAGCTCACTTGAAAAGAATTCTTGAAACACTGAGTTCAAGACAACAGTTAATTTTCTTATGGATCATGCTTTGATTTCAAGACAGTGAAGAGATGGGATGGGGAACAAATTTGGTTGGTTCAACAATTTAATACAAGCCTAGGGCTTGCCAATCGGAAGGTTGGCGGTTCGAATCCCCACGATGGGGTGAGCTCCCGTTGCTCGGTCCCTGCTCCTGCCAACCTAGAAGTTCAAAAGCTCGCCAGTGCAAGTAGATAAATTTGTACCACTGTGGCGGGAGGGTAAACAGCATTTCCGTGCACTGCTCTGGTTTCACCAGAAGCGGCTTAATCATGCTGGCCACATGACCCGGAAAAACTGTCTGTGGACAAACGTAGGCTCCCTTGGCCAGTAAAACGAGATGAGTGCTGCAACCCCAGAGCCGTTCGTGATTGGACTTAACTGTCAGGGGTCCTTTACCTTTACCCTTTTTTTACCTATTTTGCACTTCCTTAACCTTTCCATGAGTGAAAACACAGGTATGCTGCAACAGTCACCCTTCTCTGAATTTTGTAATGCAGTTCTCAAGCCAAGGAATTCATACAAAAATGTGTATATTAGGAGAAAGTGCACACACACTCTGTATGTCAGGGGAAATAACATACAAAAATCTATTGTATTAGTGGACGTCACCTGCAAATATACATATATTAGGATGAATATGCATGAAAAATGCTTACAAATTTTCGTGCTGACTTTTCATGCTGATAATGGCAATGTGATGGGGAAGGAGGGTCAAAGCCACTTACTGCTGATGCCGGCACCAATAAAGAGGAGACAATAAAGAGGAGCAGCCGCCAGCCATTGAGCTGTGCGGCCACTGTGTTCAGCTCTGCCTCGGCTCCTCCCAATGTCCTGACATCACACGCATGACATCAGAATGTTGCAATGTTGTTTGATGTCGGTTCCCTCCCTCCGCCCCCCCATCACCCTCACAAGCTGGTGCCTCTGAACTGAGAGAAACTAAAAGCAACAGATTCATCCATGCTTAGAACAGACTGTACTTAAATTAATGGTGTGGAATTACACAACATAAGTGTTTCTTTTTTAAGGACAGATATTGGAATCTAAGCTATAATTGGAAAAGAGAAGTTGATGAAGTGAAAGCACAGAGCAGGGAAGCTTCTTTCTTCAAGCGCATGGGTTCTAACGCTATCTCAGCACCAGGGTTCACTCATAATAAAGTTGCTTCTTTTAAAACACCTGTTTCATAATTATCTTTAGAATGAACTTCACTACAAAAAGGGGGTGGCAACTGCTAGGTATGGTTTGCCTTCCTGTTGTCTCAAATTATTTGTTGTTATTTCTTTACCAAACTTGTGTACAGCTTTATATTTCAAGATATCTTTAAACAATTTACAACTCAACAAAAATAAACATGTTACAAGAAGATGCAACTTCTATATTCATTACAACTGCTACTGATAATAGTATTAAAAATATGCATTTAAAGTAGGATAAGTATCCATAAGTAAAATAAAAACCTAAAGCAAATCATTAAAAACAAACCTCAAGATACTGCATCAGATGGCAATAAGTATTACAAAACAAAAAGTGTCCTCATATGTAATAATACAATCACTCGGCAATCATACTCTTCAAACATCCACTACATCACGCCAGTCACTCATTTCCTACTTCAATAAAACACTTGAACTTTCAACAACCAATACTTATATACCAGCCCTACAGCAGGCAAATAGTCAGAAACAAACAAGCCCAACAATCATTTCCACCCCATCTCTAACCTGGGGCAATACGGACAACCTCAGACCATCTCTCACCTAAGGAGATTAAACCCTTCTCAATAATAACAAACACAGGCTATTGCTTGAGGAAATAAACTTGAGATATGAATTATCTGACCCATTTGTGTCTGGCAAATAAATTAGCAAATGTGAGCTGCTCAAGAGTCTCTTCATACATTACATTTTTAAGAAAAAAACTCTTCTTTGTCTTGCTGGTTCACACCAAGGGTCCATCTAATTCAATTCCCTTTAAGGGAAAGCCTGTAGCTTGGTGGTAGAGCACATTATTTGCATACAAAAGCTGTCAAATTAAATGTTTGGCAACTTCAGATGGGAAAGTCCCCTGCCTGGAGCCTTGCAGAGCTACTGCCAGGTTGTATAGAAAATACTGAGCTGGTCAGGGTGGTTCAACTTTTCATAGAAAGTGGGCCACAAAGTACTTTGACAAGGAACCTGCAGGCCACACACTATCATGTTGTGCTTGGCGGGAGGAGTGAGGCCAAAAACTGACTCACTCGCCCACCCACCCACCCCTTGCACTGCCTTTGCAAAGTCAGATAAGGTCCAGGGCTTTAGGAAGGAGACATGAGGCTCTGATAGGGTCCTAGAGCCTTCCCACCTCCTTCCCAAAGCTGGGGGACCACTAACTAGGCTTTGGGAAGAAGGCTAGAGGACTCTAGTCCCCTGCCAAAGCCCTCACAGCTTCTTATAGCCCAGTACCTTGCTTTCCTGGCTTTGGGAATGCAATGTGAGGGCTGTGGGGCACAGTGTCCTCAAATGTTGCCAAGGGCCACAAAAAAGGTCTCAAGGGCCACATGCGGCCCTCAGGCTGTATGTTGGTCCACCCTGAGGTAGATGGAGTAGTATATAAGGCATCTTGGGGACCCTATTCTTGCCATCACCAGAAGGAGCATAGCTGGCTGTAGTTCTCCACTCACTTTACTTTCTGTGAGTCCACCACAAACCTCTGTGGTAGCAGAGGCCAGCAGAGTTCAGGGGACAGACACCTCAACCATATCCTAACAGCAAAGATTGGAGGATTAGGATTACTTTCTTAGTTTCCTGAGCCCAATTCTAGACAAATCACCCATCATTAGCCATTACAGGTAGAGTGGTCCATAATCCTTGGACATTCACTGAAGATGATAGCCTTGTGTGCAGGAGTGTATGAGCCAAAAGCTGATACAGATGGAAGTTTCTAGGAATTTTTCAACCAGCTCTGGGGTGGATTATGTTAAAGGAATGCCATGAGACATTTCCATCAGCTTTGGACATGTAATCAACTCTTCCAACTCTACAAGTCTATGATTCCTTGAAACTAGTCCTTTAAGCACAAAATGGAGGGCATGATGCCTACATGCACCCTGTGGCCCAATTCTAATTTTGTTTTTGCAAAGTGGGGGCCACTGTGGCATGTTCCAGCCCCACATCACTGAAGGAAGTTAACATTAGTAAAGAAGAACCGCATTGGCAGGATGGGTTGTGGACCATGCAAGAAAGGCAGCATGTGAATTGGGCCTTTAAACAACATTGCTCAGGCTTTCATCACATGAACTGTATGACACAACTCAGAAATATCATTCTGTGCATTCCTATAACAATGGCTGTTTTATATGAATGATGTGTTATGCAAAAAAAAAAGCTTCATTATAAACCTATGTTACCCATGTATATCTGAGTGACAAGTTCTCTGCACACAGATCTCTTCAGCAGAACAAATGAATTTGACTGTGTTAGACATGGAAGCCTTTTAAGAAGGGTGATTCATACTGAAGTGGGAGCACTAACTATTATCCCCACTACAATTTTGAAATTTTTTGCTTAGCCAGTCCAGCTGTTAAAATCTAACACTTAAATCTCTCGCTCTTTTGCTCCCAATACACCTTCCATACCTTTTCTGTTAGTTATATGACCTTTAATAGAAATATGGTACAGTTAAGATTTGCCAGTTGCGGCCCCACAAATCACATACACAAAAGAACTTAGTAAATCACAGTGAGCATACTGGAGCTAGGATTCAGTTCAAGTCTCTGTTATATCTAGGCCTGGACCCCACTGACAATGACAACTGAAGCAGAAACACAGCAGAATTTTAATTATTATTAATAATATTAAAGTCCATTTTTCTAGGCTGTCTCCAGATGATGTAATTTTATTGCCAACACATCTGCTCACTTGACTAGAGGATTTTAGAATGTTCTCTAGCACTGTGATAATGCTTCTTCCTTGACGGTGTGTGGGTGTGTGTGTGGAGAGAGAGAGAGAGAGAGATATTGAGAAACCTTTTAATGTATTTCTGTCCAGAATGTAGCCTACTGTGCAGAGGTCCATGCTTCACCCACTTTCGTCTCTGGCATGTGCCCCCAGTAGATTCCCCACAAGGGAATACAGCCCTTGCAATGAAAAGAGCTTCCTACAGCTGAGGTAGAGAATATGATCATGTCCCCATACAAAATGGCCTTTGCTTTGCCATTTTGCCATTCTCTGTTAACAACAAGAAGTTTCACATCCTTCTCATCCTGACAAGCACCAAATGTACTTCCACAGGGCAGTTTATTATTGACTCAATGCAGCATCTACAGTACACAACGTCAACCTCATCAAAACACCATCCCATGCTCCCTGCTTCCCCGTTTGATCCTGATTTACCATTTCCAGGTTGTTGTTTTCATTTACTAGATTTTCCATGAGAATGTTAAGTGCAGAAATCACATGTGAAGGCATTCTGATGAACACAATGTTGTGTGGATGCTGCAAAAAAAATACATGCAAGAGCAGCAATGAGTCCACAGTAAACTGCCACATAAAAGCAGCCCAGGTTGGCATAGTTCAGACAAGGGGGGGGGAATAGAAACTAATCCTAGGATATCTTAACGTGATGCAAATTTGCATTTTATTGTAAGGCGCTGGGAATGTCATAATTAGTAAGTGACCAACAAGGTTTATGGAGTTTGTGAAATATTAAAGCAGTCAGGATCTAATATCAGAGAGCTGTTTCAGTGTTCCCAAAGTAAAAGCTTGTTGCTACTCTGTTATCCCAAGAGTATCAATATGCCACAAACACCAGACTCTGCTAATGCAGCACTTTGAGCCAGACCAGCTTGGCAGAGATTGCTATAATGCTGCATTCATCCTCCTGGGATGGAAACAACACACAATCTCCATTGCCACACTAAGCTCTCACCATGGATCTGATGTCAGAGAATGAGATAAAACTAAATGGCAAGTGGTATAAGTTCATTTCATCTACCTTGCTTCCCAAGAGGAAATTGTAGAAACGTTTTTGCACCTGTGCCTTTGAGTGCTTTTTGAAATACAGCTTTCGGGGACTTAAGTAACAGGGAATCCATTCTCTATTCCAAAAAACATACTGTTATGAGTTTGTTGGTGCTAGATCATTATAATCTCTAGATAGAGCAAATGTTAGGATTTAATTAAGGTTTGGGGTGCTAAGCAATGTGCTAGACACTTCTAATACCCTGGAATCAGCAAGTGGTAATAGCTAATTAAGTCAGACTAGCTTTCTTTGTGAGGTCATAGCCTGGGAGGTGGGCCATTAAGACAACAAAGGATCAAGGGGTCTCAGTGTGAGACAGCAAATGGTTGGGGCCCCTTCCTCAACAGATGAAGCCAGAGTTTAGAGTAAAGAGTTAGAAGCAATGTGCATTAGAAGCTTAGAGGAGCATTAGAAGATATATGATTGTAGAAGCAAAGCAGCAGGCAGGACACAGTGTTTGATGTCAGATGGAATCGAAGGCTTCTCCTATGGGAGAACAAAGACCCTCTTGGGGTGATTATGCTGTAAACACCTACATCGTAGACTCTGGCTGCATATATGTGTAAGCCACTGGAAAACCAGTGTTCAAAATGGCTGCAACTCTGTCTGCCATTGGGCTTTATCAATATAAAAGTATGTACACTGAACTCCCATTGAACTTAATGGAGAATAAGCACTGTGCCATTAATTTCACTTTCTCTGGTTTACAGCAATTTGTTGATTTCAATAGTACATCCTTCTGGGCAGGCATACTAAGGAATACAGCCTCTTGTAAGTACTGACTTACAGCCCTGTTGATATAATTGGATATCAAACATGTCAGCTGATATTAGATCAAACTCTAAATATGCAGCAGACAGCATATGTTCCCTAGATATGGAGACAATTCTATGAGGAAAGGTTGCAAGAGCTAGGTGTGTTTGTCTTGGAGAAGAGACTCTTAAGAGGCAATATGTAAAGGTAAAGGTAAAGGTACCCCTGCCTGTCAGGGCCAGTCGTGACCGACTCTAGGGTTGCGTGCTCATCTCGCTCAAGAGGCCGGGAGCCGGCGCTGTCCAAAGACACTTCCGGGTCACGTGGCCAGCGTGACGAAGCTGCTCTGGCGAGCCAGCACCAGCACCGCACACGGAAACGCTGTTTACCTTCCCGCTAGAAAGCGGTCCCTGTTTATCTACTAGCACTTAGGGGTGCTTTCGAACTGCTAGGTGGGCAGGAGCTGGGACCGAACGACGAGAGCTCACCCCATCACGGGGATTCGAACCGCCGACCTTCTGATCGGCAAGTCCTAGGCTCTGTGGTTTAACCCACAGCGCCACCTGCATCCCTAAGAGGCAATATGTAGTCATCTTCAAATATCTAAAGGGCCCTCACACCCGGGATGGAGCAAATTTATTTTCTGTTGTTACAAATGGTAGGACCTGAAACAACAGGTTCAAAGTACAAGAAAAGGGATATCAGATGAGCATTAGGAATAATTTCCAGGCAGTATGTTTAGTTTGATAGTGAAGAAGACAAACCTTAGAAGGTGTTAGACTCTCCTTTATAGGTTTTTAAAGCTGGGTGGACATGTATCAGGGATGGTGAAGTAGTAGACAACTTGCATTGGCAAAGAATTGGACTAGATTATGAGGTCTTAACCTAACTTTATGATTCTTTGTCACTGCAAAGCACATAGCATGTGATGGGGAAAGCTAGATTAGAGCAAACGAACAGCCATGAACAGACCACAGGCTGTTATACAACAATAGGCTTCAATGTTTCGAAACAAAATCTTTTATAACAGAACAATTGTAGTTTGTTGGTTTCAATCAATAAATGACTCAAATGGGAAATGGTTTATCCAGTGACCTATTATTTCCTTCCTACCCCAGCAGACGTGACATCTTGGCCTCAGGGCCATTTGCAAACTAAAAGTTACGTTTAGAGAAACATCTATTTACTTGTGGGGGTTACTTAATCCCCCCCCTTTATTTCCATTAGAAGCAGCAACAGCATTTGACACCCACAAGGACCCTTCTCAGCACAGCAGTATAGATCATGCCACAGGAATACAGGAAGGAAAATTATCCCTGATAGCATTGTGTCTCTGTTGACCAGCTCAAGGCTTAAAGGCAACTGGCAATTAGATTAAAAGCTACAGATCTCTTAACGGCAGAGGGGAACGTCTGCATTTATTTTTAATAGAAAGAAACAAAGGCAACAAGTATTGCAGGTATACATCAACACTGAATTGACATATAGGGCTTCTTCTTCTTTTTCAGCTGATGAATGCTTTGTAGGAACTGCTATATATATTTTGGAGTTAAGCTGGAGTTGTAGCCTAGGTTGTCAGCTGCTTGTAGAAATTAAAGAAACTAACAACTACAGAGAAAGTTGAAAAAAGTTATGAGCAGCTTCATGAGGCAGATTGCTACACACACCATGTGCAGGGTGCAATATATGATGTGTGTTGCCCACGTGCAGATAAAGCTGGCAGATGGTGAAGTTGTAAACCTAACCTACAACAACTGACTTATAAGAGAAATCTAGTGACTAATTTTAATGGGGGAGGGAGAGAAGAGCTATTTCAGTGTAAGTGTATTTGTTTCCCCTGCCCCAGGAATGTTTAAGTTGCTATGTCAAAATATTGATGATGAAATTGTAGAGCCAAAATCAAATACCCTTTTGATGAATTGTGTACACTAGATTACAAGAAAATATTCATTCTCCCAACACACAAACACACGCAGCAAAGACAACTCTCCCTTCTTTTGTCTTTGTATTTTACTCTCTCACTCCCTCAGCTGTGTGATTCTTAGAACTGGGAGATCCACTTCCGCACAAAATGTTCCAGATCCTAGAATCTAGAGTCTGGAGCTTGGTCCTGTTCCGGGTGCTTTGACCTATTTCTAAGAGCTTTGAAGGTCCAAAAGACTCAGCTCTAGAGAGAGGTCAGATCTCTCTCCCCTGCCCCCTTCCCACACTTTCTCAGCTGAGGTAGAGAGGAGGGGAAATGGTAGGTCAATAGAGCTTATGAAAGCAAAGTGCTCTACCTAAGTTCCCGACTCCCTGCAATGTAGGTCTCTACACATAGTTTGAGCCTCTATGGTAGATACGAACTCCTATCTAGCAAGAATTATTATTTTTTTGTAGGTTTTTCCATCTTTAATTGAACAGTGATATAAAGCAGCTAATACAGTAGTACCTCAGGTTAAGAACTTAATTCGTTCCAGAGGTCCGTTCTTAACTTGAAACTGTTCTTAACCTGAGGCACCACTTTAGCTAATGGGGCCTCCCGCTGCCACCACGCCGCCGGAGCACGATTTCTGTTCTCGTCCTGAAGCAAAGTTCTTAACCCGAGGTACTATTTCTGGGTTAGTGGAGTCCGTAACCTGAAGCGTATGTAACCTGAAGCGTATGTAACCCGAGGTACCACTGTACTATGGTGTTTTTAAGTTAGCTTTTCTATGTCAAAATGTGTGATGTGAAAAGTTAATTGCATATTGCTCTTCTTGTTCATGCAAATCCTATTTTATCTATTCTCCCCACAGAAAATCAGTATGGTAGTAATTTCTCCCCCCTCCCCCAGAACATATCACAAACTAAGCACATTTCTATTAGCATAAGGCATTCGGGGGGGGCATGCTTTTCTATGTATGAAGATTATGCAAAAGTCCACAATCTGTCACATAGTCCATTCGTTCACAGAGCATTGCCCTTATAGTTATAATAGACTTTCTATTTTTAAAATGGGTAATGGTGCAGGCAATGGATATCTGAATCTTGAAATGATCTCTTGGACTAGTAATCTCTTTGAAAAATCCAGCATAAAGCAAGTGAAGCCAGCAACCTCTTGCCTGGGTTTCTTCCCCACCCCCCTTCTCTCTTCTCTCTATTTGCACCATATTTTAAAAGCTAAGAGCAAAGGACCATTTACAGAATGTTTTATTTAGTATTATTTGCCAGGAAGCCTAAATGAAAAGTCTGCTAACAATGTAAGTCTTGTTTGATTTTATTTATTACACTGTACATTGGCTTCTTCTTTCCCAGTGCTTATTCAACACTTGCACCAGCTCTTTACCTAGTGGCACCTAAACTGTTGTGCGAGGAGCAGAGACATTTCAGTGTTTTACTGGAAGCTATTAATTACACACACAATGTGGAAGATTCATGGCAAAACTGAGACTGATACAATATAAAATAAGTGAACACTTAGTATTTTTTCAGTGTAGCACACAAGAAGACTGGCTTGACTGAGCACAGTCTTGGTGGGTCTGCCTTTGAAAAGCAGCTGGTGCTAAATGCAAGTGACCACAGTGATTTCTAGAATCTGCTTTTCAAAGCAGGACACACCAGTTTTCTGCCATTGACATCAGCCTCCAAGTTCCAATTAGTTTCCAACACAATTCAGTGTGGTGTTAATTGCACCCCAAGCCGTAACTGATTTGAGGATATTTGAGGTACCTTCCACACAATCCGGATCACCTACTGCATTTCTCACTGAAGGCTTTGGTTTGTTTTAAACTGCTTTTTTGTATTAATATGCATAACCATTTGAACCATGGCATGTGCAGGTACCTCGCTGTGTGTGTGTGTGTGTGTGTGTGTGTGTGTGTGTGTGTGTGAAGTCAAGTCTCTATTTATCCTGCATCCTACAAGACATTTCAACTTGTAGATACATCAAGACATCACAACAGGTAAGCTAGACTGAGAGAGAATAATTTGGCCAAAACTAACTAGTGAGTTTTAAAGCTACAAGAAAGTCATAGCCTGATATTCTAGTGACTGCAGCCCACTAAGAAAGCAGTTTAGTAGCTTGTCTGTAAATAGTCTCAGTTCAAGCATCTGATGGATTGGGCTACAGCCTACTTATTCTTTCAAATAAAATCTTCTCTAAAGATCATGATCTTGTCAGTGCAAAAGAATAAAAGGCTTCTTTCTGTTTATTTTATTTATAACATTGCTGATGCTTCTGCAAAGTAGACGACAGATGCGTTCAGGTGCTTCTAATTCTATCCATGGAGGGGGCGCAAGGCCACATATGCCAGTCTAACCCCCAATCTTCTTACACTGAGTGGAAAGAACTGAAGAGAGATGTAAGTGTGTTCAGCTGAATGCGCTTACAGGCCCCCCGTTCATGCAGGAATAATATATGGTGTAAGTAAGGTAAAAAAAGGGAAAGGACCCCTGGACAGTTAAGTCCAGTCAAAGGCGACTATGGGGTTGTGGCACTCATCTCCCTTTCTGGCCGAGGCAGCTGGTGTTTGTCCACAGACAGCTTTCTGGGTCATGTGGCACACGATACCTGGAACTGTATAAGATCGGAGACAGTGGCAAAGCTGCATGCTCTGGCACCAGGGGCAGAGCGCAGGTGGGGCCGTGGCTACTGCGTGTCCCTGGGGGCATGGCATGCATCCCAGGGGAATGGCATGTCACCCGTGGGGGTGTGGTTTGCTTCCTGGGGGCGTGGCATGCCACCCACAGGCAGTGGCGTGCTGCCTGCAGGGGCGTGGCGCCCAGCACAGTGGGGGTGTGCACGGTGCGTATCCGGGGGGCAGTCGTGATGGTACCCCCCTCCCCGATGGTGACAGGGGTGGTTCACTCCCCCTGCCCCCCCTTTCCTCCGCCAGTGATCAGAGACACCTGGATTGCCAGTAGTACTTGTGAAAAGGATCTTGGTAGATCACAAGCTTAACACAAGTCAACAGTGTTAAAGTTAACAGCAGTTTTTTTTAAAAAGCTAACGCTATTCTAGGCTGCATCAACAGAAGTATAGTCTCCTGATCAAGGAAAGTAATAGTACCACTCTGTTCTGCCTTGGTCAGACCACAGCTGGAGTACTGTGTCTAGTTCTGGAGACAATTTAAGAAAGATATATACACGCTGGAATGTGTCCAGAGGAAGGCGACCAAAATGATCAAGGGTCTGGAAACCAAGGCTTGTGAGGAATGGTTGAGCTGGTGTCTAGCCTGATAAAGAGGAGGCTGAGATGAGATATGATAGCTATCTTCTAATATCTAAAGGGCTGTCACGTGGAAGAAAGAACAAGCTTGTTTTCTCCTGTTCCAGAAGCTAGGACCTGAGCCAATAGCTTCAAGTTACAAGAAAAGATTCCAACTAAACATCAGGAAGAACTTTCTGACACTAAGAGCTGTTGAAGAGTGTAACAGACTCTCATGAGAGGTGGCAGACTCTCCTTCCTTGGTGGTTGGGTGGCCATCTGTCATGCGTGATCTAGTTGAGATTCCTGCATTGCAGGGGGTTGGACCAAATGGCCCTCAGGATGTCTTCCAACTCTACAGTTCTATTATTCTAACCAGTGGTGTGTTGTTATTTTATTCAGGAAGTGTTGCAGCATTATTCTCACAAATTTACTTGAGTATTTACTGCTTGTATAGGTTGGATTCAGAGAAATGTTACAGAAACCATCCTAATGATCTGCAAAATGTCCCATTTTGAGTGGGAACTGCCCTTTCTAGGAAATGTGGGAAAGCCATCTGCTCCTTTACTGAGTTTGTTTTCAGCCTTATTTTGTGATAAAGCAATAAACTGCACTAATCACAGAAACAGGCTGTTCAGTTGAAAAAGCAGAGGGTGCCAAAACCCGCAGAATTGTAGCCTTCCTATATATTGAAATTGGAAGCTTAGCCTCCAATTTTATGGGATAATGTTCTTGAATGTATCCATTTGGATCAAGTCCAGCTCCTATAGAAGGAATATGACAGATTGTGTCTGTCTGACAGCCAAGTCAAATTGTATTTTCAGTGTGAAATGACCAAAAACAAAACTGCATACATCTATGCACTTCCTAGAAGTGCCATATGGAGGTTTATATAAAGGCAATGCTGGTTGTAAGAGCTTCCTATAATAACTGGACATGGTCTGCATCACAAACAACTGGAGCCAGGAAATCTCAATCTGATGTTTCACTGCAGGGTAAGATGGCAAAGTCATGTCACCATTTCTCAAAATGAGATTCAGCTGAATTAGTAGACCCATTTAAAATATACCTATTTATGTTTCACACCATCATTTGTTGTTCATTGCTGCATTCTTTTGCAATCCAAGTGTATGGAATATTAAAAGTGGCTAGTCTAGAAGGAAATCGTTGTAACACAATACATTACACAACAGATTACTAAACATTAAGTGAACAAATGTCATGCTTTTGGTAACCAACTTTCCTTAAATAAAATCAGGCTGTGTGTCTGTGCATTGCATTCCTGCTCCTCCAACACAGCATGAAGCAAATGGAATGGCTTCTATGAGAGAGAGAGAGAGAGAGAGAGAGAGAGAGAGAGAGAGAGAGAGGCATACTATCAAACACTAAGGCCTTGACAGAGTGGCTGCAGCAACCCAGTCAGATGGCCAGCATATAAATAATAAGATGATGATGATAATAATAATCTATAGTCACACTAAAATATCCTTTGAGAATATACCTTTGCAGTATACACAATGTATACACTCTCCCTACCTATTTTCCCTCTCTTAATTTAAGACACCTTATACAGCCGTACCTTGGTTTTCGAACAGCTTAGTTCTTGAATGTTTTAGCTCATGAATGCCGCAAACCCAGAAGTGACTGTTCTTGTTTACGAACTATTTTTGGAAGCCGAACATCCTATGAGGCTTCCAAGGCTTCCGATTGGCTGCAGGAGTTTCCTGCAGCCAATCAGAAGCCGCGCTTTGGTTTCCAAACATTTTGGAAGTCGAACGGACTTCCGGAACGGATTCCATTCAACTTCCAAGGTATGTATCCCACTTTGTGTCCCCAAAAAAGTCAGTCATTCATAACTAAATGAAGTCTTAAGACTTTGTTCACTGATCAACACAAAAGCTGGTGAACAACCAACTTATCTCATAGACCTCATATTTCCCTCTCTTTTTAAATTCAGAACAAATACACACCTCCTAATGGGAAATTACTTATAGTTTGAGAAGAAAATGAACAGGTTCATATTGTTTTATTTGAAGAGTTTTACATCTTCCTTTGATACTATAACCACCATTCACCACTGTGTGGTTCCACTCAGATACCATGTTTAAACCATAGGTGGCTGTGTCAAGGGTTAGCCTAGACAAGCTTCAGTTGTGTAACTCCCTTTCCCTCCATTTCTGGTACAGCTGCAAGGAAGAATTTGGAAGCTTTCATTTCCATTTTTTATTAACAAGAACTTGTTGTGTTCTCAAAATCTAACATGCTGTGGTTACTCTAAGCTGTAATTTGTTTGAAACAAGCCAACTGCAAGCCATGAGTAATGAAACTGACTGGTTTCAACAAACCATAGTTAAGATTAACTACAGTTTAGTGTTCCGACATAACAATAAACTGTAGTTAATTGAAATTGAAAGAGAAAGCTTCTGATCTCCTTATGCTAATACCAGAAGAAGAGATGGGAGGGGAGGTGTGTGAATCAGAGACTTGCCTAAAGCTCATTCCTGACACAGTAAACCAGTATATACTAAAACATGAATATAGCCTAGATCTGATTTTCCTGTCCACCTGAAACCTTGCTTTTTTCCTAACTCTTCTGAAAGATACATGAAAGTCTACATTCATTCAAATATAGAACTGTCTTGGTTACAGAGTTTGTGGTTCATCAGAAACAACCCACAGTGGACTCTTTGAATCAGAGTTTATTTCCTGTTTTATTTAAAATAAACCAGCATTATTTGTTTCCATTCAATTCAAACTGGATAAGTCCCTGAGGCAAAGGCGAATTACTTTCATCATACCAACATCCAACTCATGCTACAAAAAATGCAATATTTCGGCAGGGTCTGTTCTCATGAGAAAATGCTGAAAGCTATATTTATCTCTAACTAATCCATTTTCTATCTCTGCTCTAAGACTGAGGAATTAAAGAAGGCTGCAGCTGCTGTCCTTATCACATTAATTACTGCAAATTGGCTGCAGTCTAAAAAAAAAAGCTTGCAGAGAATAGAAGTGCAGCAGCTTCTGTCTCATCTATTTTATTGCTATTGAAATTTAAAACTCGCCTTTCTAAACAAAACACCCACTCAAGGCGGCTTACAATATCTTATAATATAACAACCCACTACACAATATAATCAAGCAATAAACAAACAGTGAGAAAACATGTTTCAAACCATCAGAAACAGAACAGAGAAACAGAGGGGAAAGTTTTTTTAAAAATGCTTGCTGAAAATGAAACAGTTTGAAATGCTGCCAATGAGAGTCCAAGTGAAGCCTTCCATGTTTTGATCAGTAATACTTGATTTCCAAAGTAGTGTGCCTAAAGGGTGCATACACATTCATTTTTTGCAGCCATAGTTGTCTGAAGGGTACAATATATACAAAATACATACATCACTCAATGGAGTCATGTTTGTAGAAATCACAATGTTTCCAGCTTCAAAGTTCTTGCAAAGTGCCCTCATTCATTTTCAAATACCCAGGGTAAGGGTAAAGGTAAAGGACTCCTGGATGGTTAAGTCCAGTCAAAGGTGACTATGGGGTTGTGGCGCTCATCTTGCTTTCCGGCCAAGGGAGCTGGTGTTTGTCTACAGAGAGCTTTCCAGGTCATGTGGCTAAACAGCTTCTGGTGCAAAGGAACACAATGATGGAAACCAGAGTGCACGGAAATGCCGTTTACCTTCCCACCACAGAGGTACCTATTTATCTACTTGCACTGGCGTGCTTTCGAACTGCTAGGTCGGCAGGAGCTGGGACAGAGCAATGGGAGCTCACCCTGTTGTGGGGATTTGAACTGCCGACCTTCTGATCGGCAAGCCCAAGAGGCTCAGTGGTTTAGACCACAGCGCCACCTACATCCCATTATACCCAGGGTATTTAACTCTGGGGCTAATAGGGCAGAAGGCAAAGAGACCAACAGCAAGTGGCGCTGGAGCCAAAGACAGACAGAGCTCAACACTTCCTGTTTTGTCCGCTTCCTCCTTCCTGCTGTGTTCTACAAGGGCAACACTGACAAGGAAGAGGCAAAGGACAACCGGTGACACCTCTGGGACTGGTTACAGAAAAGCAGGCAGGTGGGCACTTGCTGAGGGCAGACATGAGGCTGGTGGGGCAGTTGCCCTAACGGACCAGCCTCCATGAAAGAATTTCTGCTTGGGCCCAGAACTCCCCTTCTTATCTCTCCAAATGCACCCACACTGTCCTCAGATATGCTGTGGCAACCTGGGGCAAAACCCAGAACAGTTTTAGGGGGCCATGGGGGGTCCACTGCATAACAAAAATGCTTGCTTTGATGGAATGAGTTAGTTGGATACCGCCCATTGTAACCATCATAAGCAAGAAAGCAACAGTTGGCACCAGCAAAGGACAGCGCTGAAAGTTATAAGGATTTTGCGACTCCCCTGGGTTTCAGACAGACGTCTCCCCTTGCCCTACCTGGAGATGCCAGGGACTGAACTTTGGGCTCTCGGCAAGCAAGACAGCCACTCTATCACTGGTTCTTGCCATCTGCTACCTGGCTTCCTAGACAGGTAAGAGTAAGCTCTCCCAGTTGTCCTATTTTTCTCTCTTCATTGCCATTAGGGAAATTGAAACCTTTTATTCTTTTGCTTGCATATGACATTATAACTAAGTTTTAAAAGCCTTCTCTTTAATTATATCAGAATGGTAAGACTTGATCCTGAGCATTCATTTACTAAATAAATAGTAGGTGCGCCTATTTCTTCACACCAGATGTGTTTTCTTTATCAAAAATGTTGTACCCTAAAAGTCTGATCCAGAGACTCCACCAAGTCTCAAAAAAATGGATCAATATAAAAAATGTGAAGATGTTAGCCTTGGGCTTCCATTTCATGTAACATTGGGATGATCTGTATGCTGTTCAGAGACAGAAGAGGTCATGCCTGGTGCCATTCGACATTGCTGGAGGATATGTGTCATATTGTCCTGACATTATTTCTGACAAATGTGACTCCTTGGGATAAAGAGTAGACACTACCAGTACTAATATAATAAAGTTGAATCCCACTATTTTCTTTGTTTCAGCTGTTTAAATGTACTCTTTTTGAAGAAGTTATTAAATCATACATCACCTCTGTACATTATGGTCTCTAGGATTATCTATTATTTCACTTGGTCTGTATGTCTAATGTCAGACCAATCAATTATTCCATAATGTTGGTAAAATAAATATGATTCTGCCACAGTTTATTCTTCCACAGTTTAATTCTGGGCAACAGTAGCAGGAAATCTCACAAAGATCTGCCATTTTGCCAATAAACAAAGGAGATGACATACTGACTGTTCCCCACCCCCTATACTGCCATTTATGTATAATCTGAATGTAGGATGGGACTGGTTGCATCTTGTACTATTTCAGGAATTTGCCTTCATCTTGGAGGGGAGGGAAGAAAGGAAGTAGAGAAGTAACATGCATATTTTCATTACTTAGTAACATAGGAGACAACAGAACACAGCTATGTTTCTTATTCCCTCCAGATGAAGAGGTAAAATGTGTTGATAGAACCCACAAATCTTATGAAATTTCAAATGAAGCCAGCTGCTATGAAAAGAGCATACAAATAATGAGCATAGCCACCTGAAGCAAACCTGGGCATCTCACCTTTAAGGAGGTGTGGCATTTGAGCTAGCATAACCTTTTGAACTAGTTGGCTTATACCTGTAAAATGGAGTCCCTCAAAGAAAAGTTAAAATGAGAGGCAGAGAGAGATAAAGTTAGCTACAGTAGTTCTGCCTAGAAGCTAAATAGTATGTTTGGACTGCAATCACCTTGTAAATGATAAAACTGGTTTTTAGATATCTAATATTAAGAATTGTATTTGGCGTTTTATTCAAAGGCTATTTCATTGAGGTTGCAATTGATAAGCCTTCCATTGTTTTTATTACTGTCCTGTTGCTTTGGGACTTGTTACCAGGCCTAGTGATGTTCCTGATTACGTAAGCAAGCGTCCCCATGGAGGTGTGATATTTTAGTATATTGGATCCAACTTTTCTATTATGGGCCCAGAGTTGTGACAAGCCCCACTGATGTTGCACTGTGGTTTAATTAGCAGATGGAATTAGCTAAACAACAACTGAGTCCCAATATGGGTAAAGGGGGGGTGTATGTTACAAACCACTAAAATGGCTATGAAGAGAAAGAAGACTGTGTGGAGATATGAACCCACCAAAACTAATTAAAGCAGTTAAAATAAGTAGTTGGGTCACTCATGTGTAATTTTCGCAATTACTTTCCTGCATAGCTGCAATGGAGGCTTAGTGTCCTGAACCCCTGGCCTACATGGCAGCAAGTCAGTTTGTCGAGTCAAAGTCAAAGTCTTTCAGTGCAACTGTTGAACTATGAATCTGAATTCTCCTCTATTTTTTCTAATAGACCCTAGGAAATCTTCCTGCCTAGTTGCTAAAAATAAGCTGCTGTAACAAACCTGGTTTATGAATGGAATTGCTTATCTAAATATAGCATCCTGTCCTCTAGAAAGCTAGGGCTCATTATCATACCAGTAGATAATATGGCAAAAGCAGTCTTCTCTGTGACCCTTATTTGCTCTGAGCTAAGGGACTGCTCAGGTGTCATCAAAGCGGAGAGAAATATCTATCAGCGTCAATCATTCCGAGACCTCCTCAACTTTCCCACTCAGGCATCTTAGCTCTAAACGGATTGGTCTTCTCCCTCTGGAGTCCAGATGGTATGATATATAGCAACTTTCTCAGCAAAGGCCTTAATTCTCCAGCTTAAGTCTCAATACATTCATGTGTTCTATTCTAAGGCCAGAATTGCAAAGCCAGAAACTAGGAAGCCATCATGGGACTAGTGTACAGTCTGTTTCCCATGGTCTGTCACATTAAAGGTTTGGGTATTTCTGTAAGCTAGGGCAAAAGCTGTAAAGTGGAAGCTCAGGATCCTGCTGTACCCCTAGTCTGTTCGGTAATGAACTGAGGTACATGCAAGGTGCACTTGATTTATCACCAAAAATATATATTGGAAAGGCAAGCTAACATAGTGCTGCCTATCTGAAGTGGGAGAAATTCTCTGCTTTAACTTCACTCAGAAAAACAAAAAGCAAAACAGGGGTATGAGCAGGATTTACACATTATGGCAGTCTCTCCTGCTCCAGGCAGGAGCCTGTGGGAGATATGCTGCTTGGGTGGGAACCACTGGTATGCTGTAGGTCAGGCAGCTGAGAATCAGGACCACGGAGAGCTCCCCACAGAGAGAACTTCTGGATCAGCTCAAAGAGCAGACTCACCTGGGAAAGAGCCATAATTTAGCGGTAAAGCCTCTGCCTTTGTTCAATGCCTGCCATCTCCAGGTAGGGCAGGGAGAGAACCTTGCCTGAAACCCTGAAGTCCTGCTGCCAGTCAGTGTAGATAATACTGTGCTAGTTCAGGGGAGAAGTCA
Organism: Podarcis pityusensis; assembly: GCF_964106645.2. Taxonomy (NCBI): domain Eukaryota; kingdom Metazoa; phylum Chordata; class Lepidosauria; order Squamata; family Lacertidae; genus Podarcis; species Podarcis pityusensis. The sequence continues at coordinate 42,740,532 of NC_138034.1, read as the reverse complement.
TCCAACTGCAAGGACACGAGCATAGCCACCCCCTCCAAAACTAGGGATGGAGACCTCACTGTTTGCTGGGGCTTCTCCCCTTCCAAAACCTCTGCTGGGGTTACTGTTCAGGGGCCAAATCAGCTGTGTCCAAGGGGCAAAGTCAGAATCATTCCCCTTCTTTCTATAGCCACTTATTTGCATAGCCACTCACATGAACATTTCTCAGATGTTTTAAAGCACAGATAAAGAGGGCCATAATCACATCTGACCCATGCTCACTGCACTGTCTGAAAAAGATTCAACTCTACATGGGGGGGGGGTGCTTTTCTGCATGTTCAGTAATCCTACTTTTCTTGGGTTCCCAAGCATGTGGAGAAGAACTCCTCCAGAGTGCATCTCTGCATATGGGATTTGAATCCCTGTACAATCAATGGGAAGCCACTACCCTGAAAAGTGACAGCAGGACCTCCAGTAAAAACGATTTAGACCAACAAATCCAATGGATCCAAAAACCCTAAAACATTAGGGAGGTTCTCACACACATACATATGTTGAAAAAATGCATGAAGGGGTTATAGGCCTGCATGGGCTAGCCCCACATCCAATGCTGCACTCCATTCCCAACACACACCCATTCATTCAGAATACATCCAAAGTGGGAAGGACTCGGCACATGTACATCAGTATGCCTATAGATCTCTTCCAAATGAGAGGTGATCCTCCATCCTTCATGTGAATAAACTCCATGTGTGTACTAATGTGCTGGCATAGAATCCTTTCTGTCGTGTTTCAGATATGTAAGTGGGATCATGGCCATGGCATGTGTCAGTGACCAGAGACAAGACTAGCCCATGTGGCCCCCCTCATGCATTCTTTCAACATTGAGGGGTTGGTTCACGTGATCAGTCCTTGGATAATTTTACAAACTAATGCCAAATGTCAGTGGTTGAATCAGTGAATCTAGGGAAGCACTGAAGAGCTGTCTATCAATGTCTGACCACTACAGAAGCAGAAACCTGCCTCTTTGGGTCCAGGTGGAAATGCCTCAATTAGAACAGAAGGTCTGGGAAATGTTAGAGGCATCTCCTCATTCTCTAGCATTTCAAGAAACTGTAAGCCCACTGCCAAGCACTTCAGCTGCTTTGAATCCCTAAATCAGGAATGGGCAACCATTGGCAGTGCTGGCTGGGGCCAATGGGAGTTGGAGTCCAGCAACATCTGGAGGGCTACAAGTTCCCCATCCCTGCCCAAAATAAAACCTTCTGGGACCAGATCAGTTTCAGTCCTAGACATTCTGGGATATGCTCCTAGCAAACCAGTGCACTCAAAGAAAGCCTTAGCCTGCTTCTCCAATTTTGGTCCCCATCATCCACTGCATTCCAATTTTAGCAAATCTGCCACTTCTCATCCAAAGGCATCCTTGTCATTATTTCCTCTATAGCATGTCTTTGCATGTGTTCCAGGCCTTCAAGGAAATGTGCAGTGGCAGTGGATTTAGAAAGGCTATATACCGTAATTATATGCACACTCTTCTTTATGCATAGGAGGCCAGCTTGCAATGCCTTGGAAAGCTGCTGTTTAGTGAAGCAGTAAATGTTGGCTTGTATCAAAATGTATTTCATTGCATTTTCTCTCTCTTTCTCATGGGACAGAATCATAGAGTTGGAAGGGACCCCAACCCCCTGCAATGCAGAAATCTCAACTAAAGCATTCATGGCCGATGGCCATCCAACCTCTGCTTAAAATCCTCCAATAGCAGCTCAGGGAAGGGGGTGATTTTAAGGTGGGAAATGGTGGGGGGGAGTGTCAAATACCCCGTTCCACAGCCCTGATCCAATTTGGGGTGGGACAATGGAATTATTATTGTAATTCCTGATAATGAATCACCTATGTCGCTTCAAGTTGCACCCTTAACATTTGCACTTTTATTGCATAGGAAGAGCAAGAGGCAGCTTTACAGGCCTAAGAAAACCACAACCATGAACCTTTAAAAGACTTCACTGTGAATATGTGTGCGATTATTTTACAAGCCTGCACCTGAAGACAGAAACAATCTGTTTCCATCACTATGCCTACCTGACATGCAGGTTGTTAAAAGAGTTTTGCAGTGCGGCGCACCATCTGGCGTCCAGGCACAAGGGAGCTAGCAATTCAGAAGAGGCGCTGTACGCTTGCTACTTTGTCGAGTTTTCAGTATGTACCCTGCTCTTCTCCTGTCTCCTCTTTTGTACCTCTGCTTCTGTTGCACAGATGCGCAGGAAGGAACAAGAGCCAAAAGGGAGAGGGGGAAAGTTAGAACTTTCCATTTGCATCCTTTAAAAAGGCACCGAAGCCTCCCATCTAATCAAGACAAAACTTTCATATAGCAATTAAAATATGGCTCATCTTCAAGGGGAGGGGGGGAGGTTGAAATAATTAGCAGACTAAAGCAAACAGCAGGATTGGTGTTTTGTTTTTAATTCCCCTAAAGAGAACAAACCTCAAAGTCCTCCTGCAGGAAAGAAAATTCCATCAAAGCTAAAAGGCGGAAAATGGAGCAGACACTTCACATTTGAAATTATTTCAATTGGATTCTGCATGAAAAAAAATGCTCAGGTGCTGGTCTGTTTAGACATGTTCTTTCAAGCTGTCTGCATGGCTGGAATCACATTAGGGCAGAAATGAGCACTTTACATATTCTTTAATCTAGTACTGTCAGGTTAGAAACAGAATATTGCATTAACATGCAAAAGGAAGCCCTCCAACATGGCAGGGGAAAGCAACATTTCTAGAGAAAGTGCTGAATGAAGAAGAGATGGTTTGTATAGGTAATGATGGGTCATAAAGCCTAAATAAATAAATAAAAAGAGTTCACATGGTTATAATCCAATTTGCCTTGATTATACTATTGATATTACATCCATTTTCATGTCAGCTGTTCCAAATAGACTACAGAAGGCCACTATTTCATTCTGCTCTGCTGCCTCCCTTTCTCTGCTTTTCATCGCATAGCACAGTTGCCCTGAATGATTGCAACCATGGAAGTCCTATCAACCAACAAATCCAAAGGATTGCTATAGCGCTATCATCTCAGTTACACTATTCAGAACTGACATTTGCTTAAAGTGTGTAGAAAGAAACAGAATAAAAATTATCAACTATTAATTTCTGAGTTCCCAAACCAGAAAAATTCACAAGCACAGCAAAGTTTTCCAAGCAGTTCCTCTCCATTTCAGATTCTCGGGGGGGTGGACTTTCAGATTTTGGTAAATTCCCTTAATTTTAAAAGCACTGCAGTTTGGGGATTCTGCACAGGAGCTGCTGAAAATGAACTTGGTTGAAACCTCTGGCCGGATCAAAGTTCACACTTTCTGTCAATGACTGACAGGCAAATAACTTGATGTTTCAGCTCCTTGTCTTTTGTCTAGCTTCTGGTATGTTTGCTATGATATGTTATCATAGGGAAAACATAAAAACAAAGAGGTGGATTCCCCTAAGTAGGAAGTTTTTATAAAGCTTCAATCACCAGATAGCCTTAATTTGTACACTATTAACTTTCCATTTTGTTTAGACAGTGAAAACTTGACCTGCCACCTTCGAATCTATTCAAAACAGTGACACTCTTGTGTTATATAAAGTACAGCTTTGTTGAACAGAAAAAGGATCAAAAGTAACAGAACAGATATTCTAGGGTACTTACAGAATGTTGCTATTCTGGGGCGCAATTCAATCCCATACTGCCAAATTCAGGCTTCACAATTAAACTCGATTTGGAGCTCTTACACAACAAACCCACTTCTCCCAAACCTCAGATTTTAATATTTTTTTATTTTGCAGAAAAGAACATGACAGAAAAATGCATTGGAAAGTGTGGGGTAACATTTGCTTGAAACAAATCAGAATGCGTGCTCAGTAAATAGCTAATGTCATTTAACCTTCCCACAAATGAATGAGAATGAATATTCAATAAACAGGTTGTCGGAAAACAATCAGGGACTTCATTCTGCCATTCAGTTTTTCCTTGTATCCTTTCTAAAAACTAGGGGAAACAGAGCTCTCTCTGTTTTCACCACCACTCAGTGCACAAGCTCAGCTAAATCTATTTTTCTATATGGATACCACTGTTTGGTTATTTATTTTAAAATGTGTATGCCCTACAGGACTGTAATTAAGGGGCCCAGATATGTTTTTAACTAAAGGACAAGCCAATCACTGCAGCTGCACTCTGTTTCAGCAGATTAACTACTTGATAGTCCTTGCATGTCCTCCAGTCAGTCTGCGTAGGAAAGATTGAGGGGAGTGGGCAGTACAGGACAGTTCATCTTCTGTCTTTGTGTTTATTACCTCATTGCACAGTGGCACAGCTGACCCTCAGCGCATCATAACTATGGATCACATGTCATTCAGGCAGGAAGAAAAGGGTGGGGGGGAGAGGGAGAACAAATTATTTCTTTAAATCAATCTGATATGGGCAAGGAAAACCAACTGCCAGGACATTTTCATGATAGCTGCTGGTGATGAGTTTATTTTTGCCCCCTTCACTAGACGGCAGGTGTAAATACAAGTATTCCTTTTATATAAATATCAGAGGGCATATGCGGCCAGCTCACAGCAAACGTGTTATTCAAACGGCGCCAGAAGCAAAAGCATCTCTGTTGTGCAGTCATTGTGAAGCTATGAGCAAAAGAGATCAACCTCAGTGACCAAAATAATACACAGTAGCAAGTAAGAAGGAGAACAATGCTTTCCTCTACCATCCTGACAGGGCACAATTCACACCTTGCTGGGGCCTTAATGAGCTGCGGCCCTTCTGGGCACAAAAGCCAAGGTGGTGCTTCCAAACAATCGTTGTTTTCTATAGTGGGTATTAAAATAGTTGAGCAAATAAGCCTTGTGAAATAGATAGGAAGGTGTCAGGGCTGGGCCACAAGCAGCAGTCTGAGGCAAGCCTGCAGGAACCTGAGCCATGACGGGGGCAAAGTCAGGATCAGAAGGCAAACCAGGAGGCAGGAGGCAGGGCCCAACTCAAAATGCTAGCTCTGAACTTTAAAGCCTTATATGGCTCAAGACCCCTGTACCTTAAGGACTGCTTCTCCTCAGATATACCTACCCAGACCCTGAGACCATCACCTGAGGCACTTCTCTGTGTGTCTGATCCAGAGGAGCTCCTGAGGATGGTGGTGAGAGAATAGGCCTTTTCTGTAGTAGCTCCTGTCTACAGAGAGCTTGCCTGGTGCCAAATGGGTCATCATTTTTGTTTTCCTGGGCATTTGGACAGTATCTACTATTGGACTGGATCCCAAGCAGCTCTCACAGCCAGTGCAGGCCAGCAACTGGCCTGATCTGAACTCAATCTGCCTGCCTCCATTCTGCCACCACAAGTGGCCAGGCTGCAAATGAGGCAGTAGCTCCACAAAGCCACAGGGGCTTCAGATACAGTTTGGGTTGTGGCCTTAGTGAGGATTAAAGGGGCACCGATGCTCTATCTGCTGCATGGGTATTTTCTAGACAGGAAAAAAATGTGGTTAAATCTGCAGTGAGTGCACTGGTTAGAGCAAACTCCATCAGCCTGGTACCCTTTTTTGGACTACAAGTCCCATCAGCCGCAATCAGCATAATGGGAGTTGTAGTCCAAAATATCTAGAGGTCAGCAGGTTAGCAAAGGGTGGATTAAAGCACACTCTTAGACGAGTGGGTGTTATATTTCAGCATATCTGCTTTGCACTGTCCCCGTCCAATATGCATCACATTCAGGTTCCACAGGAAAATATTACTAATAAATTCAGTAAATTTCCTGAAAAATAATTCGCCTCAAGGATGGGCCCTGATGTTGAATAAGGCTGCCTTAATGCATATCTCCTCTCTGGTTCTTTATAAACGTCATCATAACTTAGTCTGGAACTTATCCCTAGACTGATCTTCTGCTCTCTTCTTAATATTGCTTCCTATAGAGCTCATTTTTTGTTGAATATATCTCCAGGTTTAAACTGACACCGCTCAGGGTTAATCCCTTAAAGTATGGTAAGTCCTAGAAGCTGCTGCTGGTCCATAACTGTCATTCCTGAAGCCTGTTCATCTAGATCTAGTGCAGATAAAAGAAAAGAATTCTTCACATAGCGCACAGTTGAACTGCGGAACTCCCTCACATAAGAGACGGCCTTTAAGAGAGGATTGAGCAAATTTATGGAGGATAAGACTATCAATGACTACTGGCTGCAATGGCTATGCTCTGCTTCTATGGTCAGAGGCAGTAATGCTTCTCAAAAACAGTTGCTAGAGACTGGTGGGGAGAGTGTTCTTGAGGGCTTCCCACAGGCATCTGGGTAGTCCCTGTGAGGACAGGATACTGCACTAGATGAGCCATTGGTGTGATCCAGCAGGCTCTTAGATTCTTATGCCCAAGCAATTCCTAAACCTGCTTTTGCCATTTCCTCTCTCCCTTCCCATTATGATTATTCCAGTAACATGCTAACAAAAAAAATTTGTTCAGATGGAAAGGTCTAGGAGAGCCTTTTAGAAGTGAAATGATGCCTATGGTTCAAAATGAACAGTAATGTCACTAGTCATTATAGGAAAGTTGCATTACAATCAGATGGAGCTCCACAGTAGTCTCCCTATGCCAGGCCATTTATTATCAGACTGGATTGCTTGTTTTGGGGTTCACTGGAGAGCCAACCATGGGAAGCAATCCTCCAAATGTTTCCTAGCTGAAGAATTCAATTACAACTGAGGAATAAAGTTAAACAAATGCTATTATCAAGTCTTTACCCTCCTGGCTCTAGCAAGTTGAGCCGCCATGTAAGATTTCAAATGACACTATTCAAGTTGTATGATGGGAAGTTGTAAGTGACCTTGAGCTTGCAATAATTCTTCCACACGCTGTTGGCTGTATCAAACCAAGCGGCACTCCTCCGCTGCCAGAGCACTCAGATATTTTAATATATAGCCAAGTACATTGGAAGACAATTCAAGCAAAGTCGCCTGACAGGAAGCCAGTCACACATAGCAATTAAACTATATCATTAGACTCCAAATGGTGCTGCTGAGGTATATTTTAAAGAGAGAGAAAGCAAGGCTGGGTTTATTTTCACCATATATAAATCATTTGTGGGGCTTTCGTGCCAATTCTAAATGAAACAAGCATATTGCAAATGCTGTAAATCCTTCAAGAAGCTCTAGAACTATCATAATAAACCACAAGACCCAAATATATTTGTTTTGTGACACCGCCATTACCCCACAAAACGTTATTGAGGATCCTGTTAACACCAGTCCTGCTTACTGTATAATGTGTTTTATGCAGCCAAGCTCAAGCTCTAATAAGAACAAAGAATTTCATTTTAGCATAGAAATATAAAGGTTGGTATCTGAAGCTTGCCAGATGTCTCAACATATTATCCAGAATTGTCCATAGGGCCTGTTCTAAACATACCTGTTCTACACATTAATTGTGTAACCATATTAAAACTATTAAAAAACCCAATAATGTGAAAAAGCTGGTTTCTAGATAGGTCACACACTTACCCATATCCCATATCTGTCCCAATTAAAGCAATATCATGGTGCCCCAAATTGCGTGTTTTGGGGTGCCTTGTTCTCACAAGGGTCCCATGACTTATGTGAGGCACCACCATGGGAGACAGGTGTTCTGGTTTCCCACTGCAACATATTGGAGGGTCTGCTTACCTAGATGGCAATCCTCCTCCTCATATAGTAGAAGAATGAGGCCTGTTCCCTCCCAACCTTCATCAGGGGACAAGAGCAAAGTACATTCTTCTTTACAGATTCAAGTGTATATGGAGTAAGTTCGGCTCTAATTCAAAAGCAACTTACCATATATTTTGCTCTATAAGACTCACTTTTTCCCTCCTAAAAAGTAAAAGGAAATGTGTGTGCGTCTTATGGAGCGAATGCAGGCTGCGCAGCTATCCCAGAAGCCGGAACAGCAAGAGGGATTGCTGCTTTCACTGCGCAGCTTCTGGCTTCTGAGATTCAGAATATTTTTTTTCTTGTTTTCCTCATCCAAAAACTAGGTGCGTCTTGTGGTCTGGTGCATCTTATAGAGTGAAAAATATGGTACACAAATTTAAACAGTGATAAGAGAAGTGAGGAAAATGATTCAAACGTATCTTGCACTCATCTGCAGGAAATGGCAACCTCATGAACTATAAAAGGTTGTATATCTGCAGATTACTAATTTTCACCACTGCTGATCAGCTAATTGAACAGGATGACCATATATTAGAGCAGTATATCAGGACTGTATCATTTGTCTTGGTTGCTTCGGTGTCCTTGTTTATAACTCCATCACTGCAGCAGCTGGCCCAAAGAAAATTCTTCATTTAACAATATGATTGCAGGAGCCCCTGAAGAAGGTTCTGTGTCCTTCACCATCAAAACCAGCATTTCTTTTCAATGTTCTTCCTATCATTTATTCCTTCACCAGCTTCATTTGTCTCCAGCAAGCTTTGGCACTCATTTTTCTCACTTTAACTCATAATTTTTCACAACTCCCACTTGACAGATTTCCATTGCACCATATGAAACTCTAGAAAGTAATTTTAGGCTACTTAGTACTACAGTCACATGGCAGTAAATAAGAGCCGCTTTGGAGGAAGTGCTCTCCACCCGCAAGTGTGTAAACTTTGAAGTCTCTTCAAACTTAGGATTATCACCTGTGCTAGCCTGAAAGTCCTCCTTTCTGTATAATTGAACAATCCCTTCTTCCACATTCCCCAGAATGTCTGTAATTTATAAAGGCAATCAGAATATTACGGTTCAGCTCATTTATATGATCAATTGGCAGGAATTGAAGTTCATTGCAAAACTATTTACTGTCAGAACAAAATTAATTAAGGTAAGAAATGTTGATGGCACACTTCTGTCTGGGTAAATAGTAAATTAACGATACTGCGAAGGAATACACTGCTCAAGGGAAGCCATAATTTACACAGAAAAGTAGGGCCTCCTAAACTTGTGTTCATAAATAAGGGAGGCAATCTCTTCTATGCCAGTGGCACTGAGAGAAAAAGATGCAGAGGTGCCACAGACAAGTTCCATGGGGCAGACAGAAACCTGCCCACCAACCAATCCAGCCTATAGGAGCAGCAGTTTTATGGTGTCACCACCCCCTGTTACATCAGAGATACGAAATATAGTTCTGAATAGCATCCATTTAGTGTCTCTCTTGGGCACATAAGATACTCAGGCCTGGAGCATGCTATGGGTCTACATGGAGCCAACCCTCCCATTTGGGAGAGTGAGGGAGATGCATTGTACAGCAGATTTGGGTGATGGAAAGGTGTTGGAGGATTGTGTGTGTAACATGACCTGATCTGCACCCTTTGTTAGCTTAAGTAAAACTGTCTCATGGCCATAGAATCCTGGTGTCCATCTGTATGTGATGTGAGGGGTTGCCATCTTGTCTTTGAGCAGGTCCTGCACACAGCCACAGCCTATGCCAGCAGCCTCTTTGTTGAACAAATTGTCATGGTCTGGTTCACAGGTGATCGAAGTCCCGGCAGGGGACGTCAGGGCCGGGGGAAAGATGGTGGGGTGAGAGCCAGAATGGGGGTCTAGAAGCCAGGAGTCAGGAAGCCAAGAGTCTGAGGGTCAGAGAGCTGGGAGTCAAGAAGCCAAGGGTCCGAGGGTCAGGAAGCAAGGAGTCACAGAGTCAGGGGTCCAAGGATCAAGAAGCAAGGAGTCACGAAGTCAGGGGTCCGAGGATCAGGAAGCAAGAAGCCAAAGGCAGCAAAGTAGGAAGTGTGTTGCTATGGCAAAGAGCCAAAGGGAAATGCTGACCGTATATCCCTTTCCCAGCTCTTGCCACCAGGTGCTGTGAGTTACCAATCAGCCCCACCTGTGAGGCCACGCCTTGCCTCTTCAGAACAAACTTAGGAAGGCCCCAGTCCTGCAAAGTCCTATTGGTCACAGGGTCTGGCTCCTGCACGCACACCTGACACAAATACTTTTCTGTGTATAAGACTATGTTTTTTTCTTTTAAAATCATGCTAAAAAGTGGGGGCCGTCTTATACATGGGTAGTGCATAGGGTGGACGTTTGATTGGTTGCTGCCGTGGCTGTCAGCAACTATTGTGCATGTTATTGGTTGTTGCATCAATGGATGCTGGTGATTGGCTGATGCTCCAGCAGTTGGGCGGGCGATTTGCAGCTTCTGCCAGCGATGGGACAGACGGGATGCGGATATCGCAACACGTGTGGGTGAGCGGTTTTGGCAATCCCCCCATAAGCTCAACAACCCTGGGCAATGCTCTGCAAAAAAAAAGTTGAACAACTTTGTACCATCTCCCCCCGTTTTCTTAAATTTCAGTCCCCAAAGATCAGGGTAGTCTTATACATGGGGGTGTCCTATAGACGGAAAAGTACAGTACTCAGATATTTTATTGCATGTGGTCCAGCCCAGCATATTGGAAGAGCCCCAGCTGCTGGCACCTTTGCACAAGTGAACTTTTCAGCACAGAATGGAGTTGACTAAAATCCATCTGTTCTGCTATTTTGCAATGAAGCTGTGTTGGGGCTAATCAGAGATTGATAGACAATGTGTAAGAATGAAGTTAGGCAAGAGTCAAACATGGTCAGCAAGATGTTCCCCAGACAAATCCAAGAGGCTATGTAGGGCCCAATTTTCTAATATATAAAGTGGTGCTGTCTGTCATCTGTCAGACTGAGGCAGTTACTTATTCTGAAGCTCAAAAGCAATCACTTCTGGGTTTTTTCATGCTGAGGAGAAGCCCGGCTGTCTTAGCCAAAGATGGCAGTCATCCTTCCACTCCTCCTTGATTCCAGAAAGACAGGAAGTCTTTATACCGATCACAGTTTTTGTCATGAGCCATGTAGCAGAGAGCCAATCAAAAATCAAGGCACCATTCTCACTTCACCAACCACACAATGCTGAAATAGATGGAAGAGAGCTGATTAGAAACAAGAACAGCAGCATAAATTGTTCAAAGACACTCAGCACTCCCCCCCCCCCAAACAACTGTTTTGCAGTTTCAGGTTTCAACACAGTACGAGAAAGGAACCCTAAATTTCAGCAACCCGAATGTATGTTATGGAAAAATAAATGACTGTTATTAACTCACTGCTTCCAGGAAAACACTTCATTTACAAAACATATTTGACAGCTCAAGTTTGTTTGCAATGCAGAACTGTCCTCCGAAAGCCCATGTGTCCCTATGAACCTCAATTACTTCTTTGATTTTGGTTCTTCCACAGAGACCCCCTAAAAGGGAAGTGATGAATGAGGTCCTGTCAGGCTTCAGTCCCTTGGTGGCCTTGAATCCATCCTGTTATCTGTTACACTGCCAACCATGACAGTGATGAACGCAAGGCAGGCAGCTGACGACACCCCTATTCATTACCCAAAAAGAGAGGAGAAAGAATTAAGCCTGCCAGACTTCAATGCTTCAGTCAGATCTATAGAGTAGCCCTTTGGAGGGCTTGATTAAAGAGGAGACATAAAAGCCTATTTATACAATTGAGGGACAAAATACAAGACATTCAGAAATTCTTGGACCTATCAAGTTAGTTCAGGAAGAAACTATACTTTCCAACAATAGAAATATCCCTATGTTGGTTTTAAAAAAATAAATAAATAAATAAATAAGAAAGGTAGCTGTGTTAGTCTGCTGCAAACAAGAGCACTATGTGTCTCTATACCTGCAACACTTCATACTTCTCATGAAGTAGACTATGAAATCTTGTGCCATAATAAATTTGTTACTCTTCAAGTTGCCAGTAAAAGCTTCTTGGTTTTATGGTATATTTTTAATAAATCCCAAAGGAGGATACAGTAATGGCCACCTGAGTTTCATGGGCAATAATCTTCCTTTTTGTGGAGTTAGTCTGTCAACATTGCTAAGACTAAACATTTCATTTGCTTTGCTCAGTTGGAAGTATACAGTCCATGCTACTAAGGACTCATTTTCCCCACCCCCAAGTAATGGGCCTGACTAGAGAAAATTGATTAGTACAGAGCTAAGTCAACCTGGGAAAATCTTTTGGGGGTAGGGTGAAACCACATCATTTTTTTATGTAGGGGATGAGGCAATGGAACAATTTATGGTGATCGAGCAAGAACATTATAGTTATAATAAAGCTTCTTTCTGTTTTTCAAGAGGAACTATCAGCACTTTATAGAAACACATGGGCCATTTTTTTAATACAGTTAACAAATGGAATGGCAAAATTCCATAGCCCAACAAGCACCTAAAAAAATAGGCCTTGCTGTTTAGCACCTGCCTTCCAGCTCTGCTTTCAGGCTCCTCACTATTAAAGAAAAGAAATAATGTGTGGGGAAAACAGAGCAGAAAATGAACAAATTGCAACAGGGTTTCTCTTTTCATTAGTATACTCGCTCCCTTATCATTCCCAGATTTTTGCAACAGATAGAAAGCACTCAGTGTATGCATAAACTTACCTAACTCCATATAATCACTGTTACGTTTTGAATTATATCATAGGTTGGCAAATGTTACAGTTGTCCCCCCCCCCCATCCCATTCTTATGCTTGTTAGAGCATTGGATTGCATACAATATAGACAATGATCGATGTGTGTGCATCCTGAAACAGCAATTATACTGAAATCTTGATGCCTTCCTTTTATAAATAAAAATTTATAAAGGACGGTCAACAAAGATATAGCCAAACTATTTGGTTGCTCTCGCTCTGCTTTGATGCGTTCTGCTTCTTTTGGCATCTTCTTAAACATTACCTTTTTTTGCTCTTCAGAAAGAAATGGGTCATAAGAACTTATGGCTTATTGATTGCTAAAAAAAATACTTTGGCATTAAGTTTATGGTACTTGGACGCGGGTAGCGCTGTGGGTTAAACCACAGTGCCTAGGACTTGCCGATCAGAAGGTTGGCGGTTCGAATCCCCACGATGGGGTGAGCTCCCGTTGCTCGGTCACTGCTCCTGCCAACCTAGCAGTTCGAAAGCACATCATGTGCAAGTAGATAAATAGGTACCACTCTGGCGGGAAGGTAAACGGCGATTCCGTGCGCTGCTCTGGTTCACCAGAAGCAGCTTAGCCATGCTGCCCACATGACCCGGAAGCTGTACACCAGCTCCCTCGGCCAATAAAGTGAGATGAGCGTCGCAACCCCAGAGTCAGTCACGACTGGACCTAATGGTCCCTTTCAGGGAATAAACCCCCCTTTCAGGCTCACCCCTCTCCGAGTGGGTGGAGTCAATCTTCCGTAGTCCAATGCCTAAGCCAATACCTTCTCACTTGCTGTAACCTTTACTTTGATTTCCACTGCTCACATTTATTCTGTTCAAGTCTTGTTTCCTAAACCCAATAACCATGAGAATTTTTGAACCTGTGTTCTTATATTTCTGCATTTTTCTTGAATAATTAGTGATAATTACAGATGGAACAATCTGTCAATTTCGGTTCTTTCGGTTTCTCAATTTTCCAATCTGAAAATCAGTTCCCCACCTTTCTGCAGCAATCTGTGATCTATGTGTATATATATATATATATATATATACACACACACACACACATATACATATATATATATATATATATATACACACACATACACATATATATATATCCTTGTCGATATTTATCAACATTTTTGTGTGAATTTTCATAATAAATACATTTTTGTATGCGGTTTTGACTAATGTACACATTTTGTAAGCAATTTCCTGTATTAAAATGCATTTTTGTATGTTATTTTAACTAATATATGCATTTTCACGCACACTTTTCCATAATAAATGGTTTCTTGTAAGCATTGGTTCGAGAACTGCATTGCAGAATTCACACAAGTACAAATTTTGAAGGATGGTTGTGTTTTTGTTCTCATATTGTTTCAGAAAGTGCAAATTTGATTAGGCCTCTCCTCCTTCCGGAGGTGAGGTGTTGTGGGCGGGACGCGATTTCCACGTCACGCAGGGGGCGTCATGCCCCCTGCCCCACTCACATGGCCGGCGCGCCACGCCCCCAGTTGGGCACCCAACCAGGCGGCTTGGTGGGGGTGTGGTTTGCTGCTGAAGGTGCAGCTGCGCCAGCCATTCAGCCCATTTCCTCACCTTTTTGCCATGGTTTCTTTTCGCCTACCTCGTAGCAATCGTCACAATTTTCTTGGTATTTGGTGGTTAGGCATTGGAATGTGTTGTTGGTGTGTGGAAGGGCAAGATGTGGTCATCGCCTACCCCTTCAAATTTGGGTATTCTGTTAAAGGAATCCGGCGGTCATGGATCCTGTCCTGTGTGGCGCGGGGCCATGGCACGACCCTCGGTGATATCAGGGGAGAGCCTATAGTTGTATTAGCATCAACAGGCTCCACCTACTGGTGAATAAACCCCCCTTTCAGGCTCACCCCTCTCCGAGTGGGTGGAGTCAATCTTCCGTAGTCCAATGCCTAAGCCAATACCTTCTCACTTGCTGTAATCAATAAAGTTGCGGCCTTTTCTTGCCCATTAACCTTATACACTGTGTCCATGTGTCTTTATTCCTCCAAGCGGGGATCGGGTCCTCGAACCACAAACTCAGTTTTAAATACAAACTTAATCAAATTTCTTACCCCATCTCCTATGGCAGTTCATTAGAATTGAATTCAGCTTTAAGATTCACTACTAGGGAAAAGAACAAGATTTAATATAAAGAATGGAAGGAAGTTTCCTGATTATTTCAATATGCTGCAGGTTACAGGACAGTTTAACTCTGGGATCCCCAATATAATTCTGCTTATATACAATGATATATAATCATGCACTCCTACCCATTGATAGACACACATCAAGAAAAAGAGAGGAATTCCAAAAGTATCAGGTGAGTAGCATCAATTTGGAAAGAATGTTATACATGTTCAAAGCAGAGGGTATTTTCTGAGGTGGCACCTTTGCTCTGGATTATTCCCCTCTGAAAGTTTGAATGACAACAACATTACAATTATTTAGTATGAAGTCGATACATTTTTACTTGCCCAGTTATTTTTATTCATTTTTAAACAATTTGTATACCACTCCAAGCAGTTTACAAAGGTTGGTTTTGCTGTTTCTGCCCTCGTTATACTTTTATTACCTCAAATGCTGCGTAATGTTGATCTCATGTTTTATTATCTGTGTTGTTGTTGTTGTTGTTAACCAGCCTGGAATCCATTGGGATGAAGGGCAGGCTTGTATTTTTATAAATAAATAAGGGGGAAATTTATGGATATACAGCATAAATAAATTCATAGATATACAGCATAAATGGGAAGGAACATTAATGGAATATAAATTTGGCAAGTTCTTTATCCAATAATTGTGAAGAGGGATATATAAAAGCTTCGCTGGCTACAGTGCCAATATACTGTACAGTATAATCAATTAATCCCAGTCAAGGAACACGAGAAAAGAATTTCAGTTTATAGCTCAGCTGTGAATGACTGATTCCTCCATCATCTTCTGAACAATCAAAAATGGGATTTTCGTTTTTAAAGGACAACTTCCTGCCCTGTGCTTCTTATAGCTTTTGAGGTCTGACTAATCTGGGCTCATTTCCATTCCTTTTCCCCCACTATCTATAAATTTTCTGTATCTGCAACCTTTGGGTAAACTAGCAGACAAGAATGAACCATCAGTGTTACTCCTGGAGCAAAAGACTTGCATCAATCCAGCTATTAGAACTCCCTTCTTTGAGCTAATCAAAAGTGCAGTAGTATCTGAAACTCCAAGGGACTCACTCCAGAGTTGGCAGACCTTCTCAAGAAATGACTCTGATCAATGGTCCAAACTAATCAAAAAAAGGTGGAACGTTTCACAGCCTGCAGCTCAATTACAAGGATGATTCGCTCTGGAGGGCAAGAGACCTTAAAATGGAAATAATCCAAGCAAAGAAAAAGAAAAAGGAAGAAGAAATCAACTCATACAGCAAAGAACTTTCTTCCTGAAGCAGGCAGGAGAGAGGCAGTGCTCACTTTCACTTGTTAGAAATATTTCAAGCACTCATATTGATTAGCTGTATGTGTCAGTGTTTAAAGCATGCCATTGATACCATGTTGCATCTGTTTCTGTGAAAGGATAAAGCAATACATTAAATAGCATCTAAAGACTAAACTAGTAACTATGGCTGAATAAATGCACGAGAACCAAACCCTGCTGACTGTATTTCTTAAAGTTCGCTAGCCTGCTCTAACTTTGAAAAGTTCGCCCTACAAGGCTGAAGGTACTGTGTCATAAGCCCCCATTCTTATTAAACTTCCTGGACTTGAGAAAGTGACCTTTTTAATCACAGGAAAGTTAGAGGGCTGCGTGTGTGTGTGTGTGTGTGTGTGTGTGTGTGTGAAAGATAGAATAAAATCCTACAGCAGCACCCTACTTTCTGAATCTCTTCCATTTTGTTCAGTTTCTTTGTATGTTAGGATGTGTCTTCAAACCCAACTCTTTACTTGCTCTGACTGCAGTTTAAGCACACATGAGAGGTCTGTCGTAGGCTAACCATCAGGGCCCTGCTGAGGGAGAATCTTTCTGAAAATGAAAGACAAGCAGGCGAAAAAAGGAGAAGAAGGGGGGGAGACCCAAGCTGGAACAAAGCATTTTGTTTAAGCTGAAGTCCAAAGGACTTTTCTTTCCCTGTCTAGTTTTTGCTATGGGTAACTTTTATCATACGGAACAGATATTTCTGGGATCCCTTGGAAGTTTCAAATATATGATTGATGGCCAGTCAAAAGAAACATTCAGAAAGCAATAAGCTGCAAGAGAAAGAGAAAGAAAGAAAGAAAAAGGGAGGGATGTGGCAAGCCTGCCTGAGGAATGCCTAACAGTGCCTTTCAAATTTCTTTCATCACATCACTTTTTCAGACTGTAAGCACTGCAGGGTGAGAACAAGCAGGGACTTTGTGGAATATCTGGAGCCACCACTATGTAATCCATACTGCCTATAGTAGCAACCTGAGGATAAAAGATTTAAAGGAAGAGTAACACAAGAGCTGGCTCGGCAAAAGAAGAGAGAGAGAGAGAGAGAGAGAGAGAGAGAGAGAGAGAGAGAGAGAAGAGCAATATCTGTGTTAACCCATTGGGAGGGTCCTGGAAATCTCTTTGATGAAAGATTGAGAGTGCTTTGAGTAAAATAAAATAAAAAAATACTGAAGCTGAAACCTATAAATGTGCTTAAGCTGAAGTTGGTCAGGTCACTTGTTTCTTATTTCTATCTTTCTTTTTCTCTGCCTTCCTTCTCATTTATTTGTTTACATTTTTTGCACATGTGTTATGTACTGAGTTGAATAGGATCCAAAATCCAGCATGCTGATTGGTCCTAGAACAATAGGATTCAGAATGCAGCAGTCTGATTGGTCCTAGAACAATAGGATCCAGAATGCAGCAGTCTGATTGGTCCGCAGGAGCCACCCAATCCAACTTTGGGTGGAAGTGAATCCACAACCTGATTGGCCTACAGGAGAATCCCAGAATTAGCCAATCACATGGGGCCCATTGTGTAAATAATGTATATGAAGCAGACATTTTGGAGGAACTTCCATTCCTCCTCACCACTATGAGCTGTATAAAGAGCATGAAATCCACACTTGACTCCGAGTATATTTCACATGCTAACCAAATCCATAGACTTCAAATATTTATCTAAGATGAAACATTGTATTCAAGGGGGGGACCTAACTGTTATTCCAACCACCACAAGGTCAAAAAGACTGCCATAGAAGTCCTGGGTCCTTCAGGGTTGGTTTGCTCTTAATACACAGCTTGGAGACCACGTACAGGCAACTCCCAATTTACATGGGAGTTATGTTCCAAGGCACCAGGCGTATATTTGAAATACCATTGAAAAAGCCTGAAAACACCCTGTTCTGCCCCGGCCCACTCAGCCCCTTTTTGTGACTTTTCCACCCAAATGTTTTCGGGTCACTTCTGGGTTCTGCGCAGTCACACACATATTAGGCACACTAAAACAGTCACTGCCTGTAGGTTTGTATAAATGCCATTCCCATGCAGAGTCTGAAAAGAAATGATATTTGGTCAACTTGTGAACATTAAATATGCACAACAATTCTGACTGACAAAAATTATTGTGGATGTTGAGGGGAACAGCTCCCCGCCTCAGATATGGAAATATGCAATATGGAGTATACCACATTGTCATTAACATTATCTTGCAATCTGGGGGTCTAGACCAGGGGTGAGGAACCTGTGACCCTCCAGATGTTAGTGGACTGCCAACTCCCTTAAGCCTGAGCCAGCAGGGGTTATACGATTTGTAGTCCAAGAACATCTGGAGGGCCAAATACCCCATCCCTCATCTAGACAGAATTCCACAGCCGACAGACAAATCTTGCTTTTTTGATAATAATTTGTATTATTTTTCAATTACAATCCAACAATGACCTCATTATAGCAATACCAATTTATAATACAATTATTAATACCAATCATTCAAATACCAAATTATACAATTTAGATAAAATGGCCCCCACATGCTAGAATTGATGGCTTGGTTATTTGATTTATTTCTGTGTTCCAAAATCTTATTAATTTCTATTACATTCAGGTCATCATCATAATCCCTTATACAACAACTGCAATATTAATAACTTATATTCATGTTTACATTAAATGATTTATAAAACTACAAGTGAAGAAGTCAAACTATATCCTTGTTCTTCCTGTGTGTGGCATTTATTTTGTCCGTGATGCTTCTTCCTCTCCTTGTAAGATGTTATGTCTTTCTTTCCCCCAGTTGTTGCTGTTATCCATCATGCATTGGGCAAAGCTGATATCCCATTGTTGTTCCAGAAATATCTCCATTGCTCCGTTCCATGCTTTGTTATTTTGCAACTTTAACAACAGTTACAATAATCTCTCTGTCCCAATAAATAACCCTTCTAATGTCCAGTCACAGGATGCCAGTTAATGTCAGATTTTAGCCTGGATGCACTATTAAATTGAATAAATAATCATAATAAGAAAATAATATATTCAAAACTTCAAAACAGACTGTATGCAAAAGTATACTAAATATAAATAGCTCATCCAGCCACGAGGCTAAAATCTGACATTAGCACTGAACATATCACTTAAATCTATATTTTGATTTATGAATCAGGCACCATATTCTAAGCTTTCTTATATGAAGCACATTCTGCTATGTTCAGAGCTTCTGTAGCATTTGCTTGAAGTGAGTGTGTTAGCTCACACTGATGGGCTTCTATGAAACGCAAACAGACATCTAAAAGTGTTTTGAATTAGCAGAAAAGAGACGTTAATATATATCATTATATAAAAATTAAAAAGTATAAGAAGTTAATATCTCCCCATACCACTGTGCAACTGAACAGACAAGTATGTGCATTTAATAAAGATGGGCACACCCAATTTGGCCCAGATGCAGTATATAGATCAGCCACAGACCATTTATTATATACGTGTCAATTTAGACGTAGCTTACAGCTGCTGTTTTTTAAACACCTGGCAAAACTTTCTGAATTCAAGTCACTTGCAGTCACTGCGTGTAGCTGCGTCACTCCTGGCACATATCCCCATGCCCTGCAGACCATGACATCATTGCCACATGCAAAGAGGAACAGAAGTTGCCTTCAGAAATTGGCAAAAGCTTCAGGAAGTAATGGAAGATGTTAAGATTTAGTTAGCCAGTGTGGGAACTGAAAGCTGAACTACATGGGTCTTCGGTGTGATCCAGCAGGGCTTTTTTCATATTCTTATATACCATACTGCTCATGCCTCCTGGAGAATATGGAAATCAACCTCAGGAAAGCCACAATTGTCTAGTATTGATGTATGGCAGACATCACCAAGCCATTGCACATAAAGAGACATATCTGCAGTGGAGACCTTCCCTTCATTAGATGATGTTCTGGGCCAAACTTGTCTCTGTCTTTCAGCCTAGGCAATGACAAAACTAAACAAAAGTCTGCTACTGCTTCTTTTCTTTTCTTTTTAATACTGTTCCCTATGTGCTGAGAACAAAACTCAAGTAGTATAAGTATTTTTAAAAAAATAATAACTCAAGAGACTTTGATATTATAGAAACTCATGTTGTTCTCTGCTGGAAGATAAAGGAGACATGATGTCTCCCTACACTGTATCTCAAATGGAAGGGTCACTTCCATTACCTCACGTGCCTCTAGTTTACATTTTTCAATTAGAAGATAATCAGTCAGCTATTATGCCTAAAGATTGTTGAAATGACCTTTCGACTGCATTTGTTGCGTGTTGGATCCTCAGGGATGGCTTGAATGAAAGTATGACAGGCGAATTGTCTGAGTTAGCCCAGTGATAAATAAGAACAATTATCACACTTATTATCTGATAATTTATGATATTCCATTAATCCATCACAAAACACCTTTCTGATAAGAGCCTCAAGCCCGATTTCCCTTTTGTATCCTATCTTTGTGTCATCTATTGCCGCTAACAGAACATAAAAGAACCATTTACTCAACATAAAATTAGGGGTTGTTGCTGCATATGTGATCATTTCAATCATGGCAGATGAATTACCACTATTATATAAAAACAACAAATTAGTTTTCCTAACTAATTTTGTTTAGAAGGATAAAAAAACAGATGCTATTGTCTGGTTAAATATCTCAGCCATCCAGAAAAAAATGATGGCAGCCTATTTGTGTGTTTTTTTCCAGAGAAGCGAGTATTTTCTCAGACTTCAAAAATCCTAATTATAAGTTGCATTGTGCAGGAGTGAACACCCTCTATTATCCTACTCTTTAGATATGAATATTCAAAACGCCTACAACCTAATAGAGAAAGAAGCAACAAATTGCGGCTTCATATTCATAAGGACTTTATTATGGACTCATACCATAAACAAAAAGTGCTGCCTGCCCTCTTTCCAGCACTCAACCAGCTTGCATCTGCAACATGCTATTTAAAAGACCAAAGCAGTTCTTCCCATACAATGAATAATTGGTTTTTTAAACATTCACTCTCACAAGATATGGTGTTGACCACTCACTCAGTTAGCTTTAAAAAGAAATTGAGACAAATCCATAGAGGATAGATCTACCAATGGCTATTACATTATATAGAGCCTTCAGGATCTCTGAAGTTGCTGGGAGGAGGGCTGTTGCCTTCTTGCCTGTGGGATTCCTAAGGGGACCCAGTTGGCCAATGTGGGAATCAATATGCTGAGATAGATGGACTGGTCGTCTGATCTAGCAGGGCTTTTCTTCTGCTCTGAAAGGAATGTGGGAGGAGGAAAACAGAAATGTTCAGAACAGAAAGAGACAGAGTAATGGAAGGGCAGTTGATAGAGGCAGGGATTGGAAGAAGGTGGAAATGGGCTGAGAGATTAAGGGAGGGCAGGAAGCAGAGAGACCAGGCAAGGAGAGTGAGGGGAAGCTTTGCAATCCTGCAAACTCCATCTACTCATGCAGTAGCCACACCCACTATTGGCATGTGACCCCTGACAGATTACCCCAGAGGGAATAAATGGCCCTCAATAAATGAAAAAACAAGTCCATGTGCCCAGTCTACATCTAGGGAAGACTATTCTATGTAAACTGCCATATTATATATAAACGACTTAGAGGCTGTGGTTTATGGATGATAAATCCTGTTAAATAAATAATTAAGGACAAAGGAAACCCTTGAAAGCTGAAAGACAATTATTCAATGTAGCTCCTACTACTTCCAGCCCTGGGATCCTATCTGCGCTGTCTCTCCTGAATGTGACCCAATTACTGTGCTTGTAGGACATAGGAGGAGACCAGCAATGAATGCAGCAACAATACACAGTAACATTTAGGGAAGTTTTGAATGTGTGATGTTTTATTCTGTTTTTAATCTGTTGGCAGCTGCAATGGGTGGGGTATAAATTTTTATTAGTAGTAGTAGTAATAATAATAATAATAATAATAATAATAATAATATAATAATAATAATAATAATAATAATTTTCCCATGCATAGTTTATCATGGAGAGGGAAGGCAGAATTTTTTAGGTGATTGTACCAATTTAGAGGGTGCCTGAAGTTTCTTCCTAAGTTTCTTGCAAACCTCAGCCCGGCTAATACTAAACATTTTAACTTCCTACCCTTCCAGCATTGAATTGCAGCACCTGTTCTGGTTATATTTGTAGAAGTCCTCAAAATGCAAACCATCTATCTTGGGAGAAATGTTTCCCCTTAATATGGAAAACGCTATCTAGAGTTCGGTGTGCTCCCCATAACTCCAGTTCCGATGAGCACATCCCTTGAAGAAATTTGTAATGGCATCATGCACAGAGTCACTACTAAACAACAGCTCCTATTGCCCAATTACAGTGCTGCGGCTCATTGTTATGCAGGTCTATTCCTACACAGGAGGCCCACTGCCTATTCAGAATGCAAAAGGTTAGATGTATCTAGCCAATCAGGCAATTTGAATGAGTGAATATCCCTAAGTGCTTTGCTGGAAATAATCTGAAGCGTTTCTGTGAAAATTCATTACCATGAGTCCCGTAATAAGACTGTAATCATTATAGCAAAAGAAATTCCAGAGAAGGCTAGCCTTGCCACATTTTGCAGTTCCCACAAGAGGAGCAGCACATTTGGAGGTGCTACATAAATAACAATTACACAAATGCTTATTGATAACCATGCATGCTTTGTTGGTCATGAACTACTAGCAAAATTTGCATACGTGTACCGCTCCCCAGATAGAACCGGATAATTTATGTTGGGCTGGTTATAATCTCAAGTGTGAGAATTACTTCCCATTTGTGGTGCTCTAGTCCTAGTGACCTCCCCAGGGTGATGACATCAGAACAAAATGCCTACCAAGTGCTTCCCAGAATGCAAATAAGTTTGGAATTACAACATCTTTCTGCCTTTATTTTCAGTTGCCAGGACCAGCACCCAGCAGGATGGGGCCAATGCAGAGCTGTCATTGTGGCTGGTGCAACTCAACTGCTAATTAGTGGCTGCACCAAGAGATCCAGTGTGGTGTAGTGGTCTGAGTGACCTGGAAGACTAGGATTCAACTTCCCACGTGGCCATGAAGCCCATTGGGTGATCTTGGGCCAGTCACTACCTCACAGGGCTGTTGTGGGGATTAATTGCAGAGGAGGAGAACCATGCACGCCACCTTGAGTGCCTTGGAAAAAAGGGTAAATACAGTAAGTGCTTGGTGCATGTGTAATAGCCAGAACCATCCTATTGGAACAGGAGCCTGCGCACCAACAACAACTACTAGCTGGCAGTAGTTTGCCACTGGAGCAGCTACTGCAGGCAACTTCCCCAGGTTCTCCTCCAAGCCTGAATCCAGACCCACTGGTCTTCATCTTCCCTCCTCCCTCTCTGCCATCTTCTTTGCGTCTTTTAAAAGACTGCTGCAGAGGGAATTGAAGTGGCACTCTCCAGAAGTTATTGGACTGCAATTCCCATCAAACCCCAACTAGCATGTCTAATAACCAGGCATGATAAGAACTGCAGTCCAGGAACTTCTGGAAAGCATTATATTGGCTACTCCTGGAGTATTACAACCTCTCTTCATCACAAATATTTCCTAATATGAAAGGAGACAAAGTCCCTACAAGAGAGGAATGGAAAACTAAACTGATGGACTATGCCGAAATGGCAAAACTGACCGGAAAGCTAAGGAACCAATAAGACAAAAACTTCGAGAAAGAATGTGAAAAAATTATAATTTATTTAGGAGACCACTGTAAGCAGATGAAAACATTAGCAGGGTTTTAATAACACTTGTAATGTAACAATCACTATGGACAATATGGGGAGATACAAAATATTGAATATGAAATAATATGCAGTTGAAAATGTTGACAATAAGACCCATGGACGGGATGGTGGGAAGTCTGGAGATTCAGAGAAATCACTAAATATGGATATGTAATTGGTATTTTTATAACTTGGTGCTGATGGGAGTTGGAGTCCCACAACATCTGGATGGCCACAGGTTGCCCACCCCTGGCACACAGGGTGATTGATATTATACATATTCACCCATGGAGAGATTAGAATATTGAAATGCTGCACATCTATCTTCAGAACTTAACTTACGCCATAGGCGAGCAAGCTTTCTCAACCACTAATGCTGAGGGAATAAAGTAAGCAAAGCATAAAAGCATTATACATATTTCTTGGAGAACTAAGAAAGCCCTCAACAAAATTGGCCACAAACTGTCAGCTAACAATATGAATATGTTCAGTGATGCGCAGTGTGGAAAATAATGTTCATTACACAAGTCTAATATTGTGTTGTAAGTTAACTCTGTCTTAAAGGGTTTGCTGAAATTGGGGGGGAATGGAGAAAAGGGTAGAAAGTTCATAAAAGAAAATATAATCAAAGCAAGAAAATTAGAAAAGTTAGGAGGTGTATACAAAATTAGAGAATTAGAAGGTAATGCTTAAGGAAGAATGTGACACAGACTAATATATAACATCACAAGTGTTTGTCAGGAGCTGGGCAGAGAGGCTTTGACCTAAACAGCCATGGAGGCTGAAACTGGCAGCTACTGTACATTAAACTAATGGTATTCAGGTTGAGATAACTACCAAGTCATATAGCCTTGAGCTGGGTGCACTCTCCCATGGTTTAGGAAATGTGAAATGAAAGAAGCAGGGAACCAAAGTCAATGAAAAGAACGGTAACAGGCTGAGGCAATAATCCAGGGGTGGGTAAATTCAGGTCAAATGTGGCCCTTCAAGCTTCTCAATCTGGCCCTTGGGACTTATAGTGTACATAGCACTTAGTAGCATTGTTGCATGGGCAAAGTGCTTCACTTACATTATCTTGTTACAATCTCTGTCAGACTGACCCATAGTTCTGCCCTTATTTTTTGGATGAGGCTGAGAAAGAATAGCTTGCTTAAAGCCACCTAGCAAGTTCATGTCAGGGCAGTCGAGCCATGGGCTTCCTGATTCATAGCTCAGCCTCTGAGCTGCCACGCTTCATCAGCTGCTTATTAAGGCTGGGTTCATGTGATAGCTGCAATTATCATATTAATTCCCTAACTCAGATGGGGCTCTGAAAGCTCAGAGCTTCAGTTCCAGGCCCAGAGTGTTTGAACAATGTATTTGCAACAGCTTGCTGACGTGTGTATCACTAGCTCAGAGCTTTCCAAACTGTGTGTCATGACACATTAGTGTGTCAGCTGCGGTGTGTGGGTGTATCGTGTGAACGCTCCCTGCTCTCTTCCCAGGGCTGGAAAGGGGTTAGTTTAACCTCTGGTTTGCTAGTAAAACTGAATTACTGTGTCACGAAATGATGCATGTCTAAAAAGTGTGTCACCAACATGAAAAGTTTGGAAAGCTCTGCTCTAGCTGTTCACTGGCTCCCTGTGTTTTGACTGCAGGCTGCCTTTAACCAGGCATCTCATGCTGGACCACCACCAGACTGTGATTGGTGAAGTGTCCTTGTTAAATTTCAGCTGCTTTACCTGTATCACCACAGAGCTGCTATACACATGATGTTCTTCCTGCAGAGATGTACATAAATGGGAAAGGGAAAGGGAAACCCAAGACCCGCATCAATTGTCTAACTGTATGATCATGCATACTGGTGCCATGTGGGACACATGTACAGATTCTTCACATTAATAGCTACATGTTCTTTGCTGCCCTTTAGAGTTTAGTCCAGCTGGTTTAATACAAAAGCATCTGGGTTTGGTTCTCTGTACCTTGTACTTGCTGCAGGCAAAGTGGTTCCAAGGGCTGCCAATTCAGAAAAGTATCCCTTTAGTCTCTCTATATAGACTGATAACTGAGGCACAGCATTAAAAAAAGTCAGAGCTTGTGTCTGCTCTAACTACGGATCCATCGCAGCCAATATCATTAACAATGAATTCTCTGCAGCATATTTGCAGCTGCACAAAAGAAATCATGATTAAAACATTTCAAATTTCAGCTAGAGAAAAGCAACGTTCCCCCCCCCCCACTCCCCACACAGCACTCTCTTTTTTCCAACGAGTTGTTCCTGCCCATCAGAATTCTGTAAAATCCCAAATGAATAGTAAACATGTACCTCACCATTGTATAATCACCCAGCATATGTCACAGAAAGTGAAGTTCCAGCTTCAATTAGCCATTTGCTTTCTGTTATTTTAATCTTGCAGGGAAGGAGATGGTATGCATTAGTGGCACTTGTGAGACAGCTAATGTATACTGATCTTCTAGCAGACACAGGAATGACTTGTACCTATACTGGGGAAACATTGTTCTCAAATCCTCCGTAAATAATACAACACAGTTTTTCCTGTTTCAACCTGACTTGAAAACATCCCTGCTTCTTTGTTACCGAAGAAGTAATCATGTCCTGCAATTAAGCAAGATCACACAGTCCCTACAGTAAACATATCTGAAGATACACTCTGCTCTCTGGTTGTACATGATCAACTCTTTCCAATCCATTTAGAAGCCCATTCCAAATAACCACTAAAACAGCTGTTGAGAATAAGGCAAAATGGCCTATCATACAAGAACGACATCCTGTGTTTATGGCCGCAGTTCTATTAACCTACATGTATTAAGAGAACAATGCATTGCTTTTCTATCAGTTATTTTGTTTCCTTGCCTGGGAAAAATAGATTAAAAACAAAAATCAGTAGACCGAGGAGGCACATTTTTTACTTTGCCCCGCAAAGGATCTGTACATACTTCAAAGTCACTGCTTTCATGTTTATCAGTCCTTCTGACCTAAACTAAACAAATAATCTGAATATCAGCTAATCAAGCCACACACACACACACACACACACACACAGAGAGAGAGAGAGAGAGAGAGAGAGAGAGAGAGAGAGAGAGAGAGAGAGCATGTTAACCAATGTGGTTTTTCACTCTCTGTTTCCCCATTCTCCCATCTTTTCTGTTAAGGGAGATCAAACACACAGGGAAAGATCGCTGAAAAGTGCTACACAGGGGCAGCTGTTGCATTTGACACTTACCATACAGTTCAACAGCCTAAAAGTGGTTAGTGCAACATTTGAATCATTTGCAAAATCTGAAGGCAAAATGATGGCGTGAATCAAACGCTAGGAGCGGTGCAAACCTTCACAACTCAGCAAATTCAGACTAGAATTCATTCAGAAAGGCAACAGAGTAGACAGGGTCAATTGCACTTAGGAACACAAGAAGCTGCCTTATTCCAGATCAGACCATTGGTCCAGCTAGCTCAGTCTTGTCTACATTGACTGCTAGTAGCCCTCCAGGATTTTAAACAGATGACATTCCCAGTCCTACTTGGAGATGCCAGATACCACCCTTCCCACTTACAAAGGCATTTTGTCAGCCTTTGCTGTCTCTGAAGTAAGACGGGTAAGTGTAAACTCTGCAGTAAGTTTTGAATATTAACTGGATTAAGAATTGTTTGATCTGGCACAGGCAAAAGCTGAAAACCCCACAGTTTTGCCCATTAAGAGAATGGTCCTAATCCTGAATATTTAAAAGGTGTTGCAAAGGAATTTAGGTTTAACTGCTTCCCTCTGGAAAACGTCTTTTTCCCCATTCTGACATATTAATGTAAACACAGCATGTAATCATGGTCTTAGCCTTACCGGCTTAGCGGGACATTTGATATAATCTGTATCATTTTCTTTGTGATGTGATCTAGTTCCAGCAACAAAGGCTGCAACTAGAGCACCACATGGTATGGAATTGATTCACTTTGGTACTGCAAATTGTGATGAGGTGAAGGCAGGAAATTTATCCTGTCTCATCATGACAATCTTGAGATTGAATCTTAGGGTTTTCCTCAGATGTGGAAACAGTGACATCCGTCATTCTTAGTCCAACGCCGCCTGTCAGAAAACAGACAAAAAGAAAATGTGAACTGGGCTCCAAAGCAGCATAAAAGGGAGGATAGACTGCTGGTCAATAAACTCAGAATATTACTTGCTAACCTACAAAAAGAGATTAATATCAAAGCTGTGCAAGATTAAGAAGCATCCAGGAACAGTGGTGATCACCAACTTTGTTTCATTATGACTTTATTCTATGGCTTTGACTCTGGGCACATTGTTCTAGAAGCCCATCTGAGGAGCTGTGGGGCTCATCTGGGATTAGGGTGCTAAATAGCGATGCAGCAGTCATTTATCACTGGGTGAATGAAATGACTTATCAAGTCATCTGTAATAGCTGCTGTCCATCACTTTTGTGGATACAGGACTAAAGTGGTACTTCAAGGAAGCATTCAGTTGCCATAAAAAGTTTAGTAAGATTTTTTTTTCCCAAGAAAAAAAAAGTTTGTAAAATGGCACAGGGAAAGGAATTGCATTTCTTCTTGGTATTCAAACCAAGAAGGCCAGATGTGGTGGAAAGTCAAGGGTGATCTTTTTTTTAAAAGATCTTTTTTTAAAAAAAAAAAGGTTAAAATCAATGAATTGATGAATAATGCTATTATAGGGTTGATGTAAGGTATGTGAACATTTGAAATGTATTTGCTGTTGATGTCACAAGTATTGTCTGATACATGTCCACAACACTAAAAAAAATCACATTCTATGCAGCACATGAAGTGGACATTCTCACTGGGAGCAGAGCCGGAAAATCGCCATTTCACACTATGGGATGTTGGCAAATTCCACCGGAAATGGAAATGGATATGGAAACTGCCACACTTTGCATGTTTGCCTGAGGTCAGGAACAGAAACCATGCTACTGTGGCTTTTTAAGTCCAAGAACATTACATAATTGCATTATTTTATGTGTCATTTTTTGACATTTCCCCTCCATTAAAATGCTTTGAAGTTAATGATGTAACAAATTACATTAGCTTCTGCCACTGCAAAGAGTGAGATGAATAACATAGGCTTTAGCAGGAGCTGAACTGTAGCACAATGGAAACAGCACTGAATGTGACAAATGCAGAACAGGATAGAAATAGCTGCCTCCTTACATCCCTATTCACAATACAGAATATTGTGATTTGAGCACTGTGAGAATATAATACCTCCTCCTCAACAGAAATGCTGCATTGTGGGAGTAATGATATCAGGATGCCCCAGAGAAATGTGCAAGAACTGCACATAATTTCTTGGCTGAAATAATATCATCAGGGTCGCTTCTGTGCTTTGAACCTCAGCACCGTTTTCTCACCATGATTCAACTGCCTAAAGCCAGGCATTCTGTGCTTTGTTCATGTGAAAGGACAATAAACACTGGGAACATTAGTGATGACAGCAAATGAGGTTATTCCACAGCCTACGAAAAGATAACCAGTCATCTGAATTGAATTTCGGCTGGAGCCTAAGAGGCCAAATTTAATCATCACCACCACCCAAATTATCACACAAGTCAAATATACTCCCTTTTTGTTTATGGAGGGGGGGCATTTTGTTTCATTCAAGCAGATGGCCCTAAGGCCGTTAACCAGCTGGCTGAAATCTAAATACCTTTGCAGAGACAAAAAGCTAGCAACATGATTGATTATCTTCTTATTGTGCTTGAAGTGGCACTTCTTGGCCAACCAGCACACAGAAGCTACTATGCAATTATCACACAGCACGATGATTCCTAGGACCAAGAAACAGAAACTGAAGGCTTTTCTACATTATTGCTTTAAAAGAGTCTTTTTGGCATGTTCTGTGAGCCATGAGTGTAGCGTTTCCATGCGCTCTGGTTTCCATCACGTTGTTCCATTGCACCAGAAGCGGTTTAGTCATGCTGGGCACATGACCCAGAAGGCTGCCTGTGGACAAACACCGGCTCCCTCGGCCTGAAAGCGAAAGGAGTGCCACAACCCCATAGTCACCTTTGACTGGACTTAACTGTCCAGGGGTCCTTTACCTTTTTACCTATGGCATACTACCTGCAATTGTTCAAGTTGGTGTTGCCACAGCCCACTCTCCCTGGCAGACACATTTCCTTCAAAAAGAGCACAGGTGGGTTGGGCCTTTGGGTATGAGTGTGGATCTACCCTACCAACTGAAACTTGTGCCCTTTTCACAGCCTTTGCCACCTTCTTGCGATTCCCTTCCACTGGTCTTCTCCTCTGCTCTCTTTGTTTTATTAGTCAAAGAACTAATCGAGTCAACAAGGTTACACTGTAAAATAATTACAGAAGGAATTCTAGAGCAATAGACTAAACACTTCATTGTGCTAAGATGCGATTGACTGAGTAGATAATGGAGCTGTACCAAACAGAACTTGTGTCTAAAGGGCAAGCCAACCCCATCTATCTGTGCGGTTCAATTCTACAAGTTGAAATGTTCGCTGTTAATTAAAAGTATCCATTTGGGTATTACATCTGGAACCACAACACCAGAGGGCAGGTTTAAGGATTTCAATTACTGTACAGTCTTTTATACAGGCAGGAAATTGGAGACAGTTCTTTGTCACAGGTTAAAGACTGTGGCAGCAATTTGTTTGAAAAGTGGATCCTTGTGAGACTACATAGAGGCATAAACCAAGTTCTGTTAATATATCTGCTTTTCAAAAATGGAAATTAAAAGGAAAAGGAAAAAAATCTGACACTCTCCCAACTGCAGAGATACCAAGTCACTAGAAGATTCAGGTGTGTAACTGAGCACGTTCACTGAGCATTTTAATCTCACTTTTCTTCAAAGGAACTCTACAAGAAAGATACAGGTGAGCTCTTCCCTCTCCCCCTATGATCTCATAATAATTGTGTAAGGGAACCTAGACTGAGAGGCACTGCCTATATTTATCCAGAGAGCTAAGTAGTGATCTGAACCAGGATCTCATCAGTTCCAGTCTAACACCCCGACCAAAGCCAAGGAAGGCCTTTGAGAGCACATGATGTGCATCCATGGCACCACATGCAAAGAACCTGCCTCCACCACTATACCTCAGCTATGAAAGAGGTTCCCCTATTCAGAGATTCTGGTTCTCCATTATGGACTCTTTTTACAACAGAGAGTAGATCATACTGTCAGTTCATACCACATTATAGCTCACTGTGCAACAAAGCAGTCAGCTGACATGGTCGGGGAATTGCCAATGCCATAGCAGCTGAAAATCAATCTGGTCCCTTGCCACATCAATCAAATGGCTGCTCCATGGCTGTGGCCTTCTGTAACACAAATTGAGCTTGCTGTATTGCATAGACTGAGGCTACTTCCACACTGGTCATCTATGGAGAAACAACATCGCTTTTTCCAGGGCATCGGCATGGCTCTACTCAAAAGATCTTCCTCCCATGTTTTTCTCTGTTCAGCTTCTGTTCTGCTTTTTCAGAGTTCAGGAAATGTATTCAACACAAGGGAACAACTTTCTGATTTCCCTAGGTATATGTGCTCCACTGCACAAGCTGCTCCATAGTTTTCCTGGCTCAGTATGGGCTGAAAAAGTTGCTCTAGTTGTTTTCTTCTCTGTGGTCTGCTATCTAGGAATCAGTTTAATCTCTTTAACTGCTGCCTTTGAGGAGATTTCACCCCTCCCATATCCAATAATCTCCTGAGGAGTCTGCTGATTCTCCAGAGAGGAGGAGGCGTGTTCTGCTCTCTACTTATTCTGCTCCAGCACCAAGTCAGTCAGTCAGTCAGTGTCGGAGAGAGAGAGACTGAGTGTTAGAGATCGTGTGTAGAGATAAGGTTGCTGCTAAGAGCAGCTGCAGACACTCAGTGCAGTGCAGCATTCATTTATGCTTAGACCTATTAAGCTGTGTATATAGTTTGTATAGTTGTAGATAGAATAAAGAAGATATTCTACAGAGCTGCTCTCTGAGTTGTTTATATACTCTGCTAGAGTCTGCTGTACTCTGCTGTGCGACGACTGTCTTCTTGTGGGAGTGAATCCGGTGCTCACAACTCTAAGCTGTGAGTCCACAGCACTTTGACCTGTTCCTGTGCAGAAGGTGGTCTCCGGAAGTGCTACCCAGCTCGCCTAGCCCAGTCGGGGCTGAAGTGGATGAGTCCAGTTGGTGGCACTGGCTCAAGGGCGATGCTGACAGCCTTTCCAAAGGGTATTGTATTTACATCTGTTTCTTCATGACTAGGAATACAGCAAAAAAAGAGGGAACCCTTTATTACCACATTCACATCACACATTTAAAGCACTATGATACCATTATAAACAGTCGTGGCTTCCCCACCACCACCAAGAATTATGGGAGCTGTATTTTGTGGTTTGAGGACCCGATCCCTGCTTTGTGGAATGAAGACACACAGACACAGTGTATAAGGTTAATGGGCAAGGAAAGGCCACAACTTTATTGATTACAGCAAGTGAGAAGGTATTGGCTTAGGCATTGGACCACGACAGATTGACTCCACCCACTCAGAGAGGGGTGAGCCTAAAGGGGGTTTATTCACCAGTAGGTGGAGCCTGTTGATGCTAATACAACTATAAGCTCTCCCCTGATGTCACCGAGGGTCGTGCCATGGCCCCCCGCCCCACAGGCATCGGACAGAATCCACGACCGCCGGATTCCTTTAACGGAATACCCAAATTTGAAGGTGTAGGCGATGGCCACACCTAGCCCTTCCACACATAAGCAACACATTCCAATGCCTAACCGCCAAATACCAAGAAAGTTGTGACGATTGCTACGAGGTAGGCAGAAAAACCAAAAGACCTAATGCCAGTTGGAAAAACTCCTACCAGGCCCCCTGGGCAACCTGGGTGACCAACCAAAAGGTCCATAGCAAGGTCAAGTGAAACGCTAAGCCCTAAGCCCTAAGGGAGTGGTGGGTGGGTGACTCGCGACGAGATGGAGAAGAGTGAGGCTGAATGGCTGGGGCAGCGGTATCTTAAACCGCAAAACAAGCCCCCTCCAAGACGCCCGGTTGGGCGCTTACCTGTGGGCGTGGTGCGCCAGCCAGGTGAATGGGGCAGGGGGCATAACACCCCCTGCGTGACGCAGAAATCGTGTCCCGCCCACAACACCTCCCCTCTGTGAGGAGGAGAGGCTTTGTTAAGGGTTCTGAGAATTGTTAAGAGACCCCAATTCTCCTCAGAAGACTACAATTGTGAGAGTTCCGTGGGATGTTGGATTGACTGTTTTTTTTTTTTTCATGCATAATTTTTATTAATTTGCATAATGCAAAATACAAAAACAAAATATAAAAGTTCGATTCTCATTTTCACAGGTTTTTATGGATTGACTGTTAAACCACCCTTGGAATAGCAGTTATGGGAGGGGAATAGGGGCCTCCTAACAATTCTCAGAACCCTTAACAAACTAATGTATTTTTGTATGTTATTCTCCCTTATATTTTACGCATGCTTTACCTTTTTGTATGCATTACTTGGCTGGAGAATGGCACTGCGAAATTCTGGGAAGTGCGAATTTCAAAGGATGGCTGTGTATTGGTTCGTGCATTGTTTTCGAAAGTGAAAATTTAAAAAGTTCCTCTTTAAACACAAACTGAACGGAACTTATTCCTGATCATCAACTTGCTATTTCATGTCCAGAAACTTAGAAAGCTTATGCTGGCATCTTAGTAGCCTCAGGTCAGGGCACTCAGAAAAAAGGTGACAGTTTCTGTAGCTCTTTCTAAGGTCCGGTAATAACGTTCGCCTTTTGAAGATACCTACAAGCAACTTATTGTAGAGCTGGAAAGGTTAAGCAACTGGCCACGCGGGAAACCAACCTACTTAAGTTTATTCACATATTTGAATGAGTTATTCCCTGCAAAAGATCTTCCATCTCATGACCTACCTTGTGACTTCCCTCAATCCCGTTCAAGAAAGGGCAATAGCCTGTAACAGCATGAAATAGACTGAATTCTGTGCTTCAGCACTTGACCTTGGATTCGTGAGCAGAGTAAAATAAGCAGAATGGAAATGTGGAAGCAGCCGAGTCTCGTTAATAGCATCTCACCCACCGCTAGATATTGTGCCTTCATCACTGTGAAACAGGATCAGGATATTTAATTGTATTCCCTTAGACAGAAACAATACAGATAGAGAGATCCATAATGGAATGAAAGACATTTAAATGAGATTTGGTATATCATCATCTTTCTTTCATAAATCCACAGGGTGGAAAAGCTGACTTAAGAAAAAACAGGGAGAATTTAGAATTCTGCTCTATCTATAAATATAAAGTATTTGTCCAGAAAATGCCCATTTAGTGACTTATTCAAATAATTAGTTTACTGAACTTGCATGCAGTATTCTGAAGGTTTGGGGGTATCAATTTTACTTTAATGGTATTGTATATTGGGTGCCAGGTAGAAAACAGGACTCCTACACCTTTTATAGTTCTGTAAAGACAGGAATTGCAGCCTCTACAGCATATCATGCTAACTAAACCGACTGAGATTCCCTCTTCCACACAACTATTAAAGGTAAAAAAAACCTGTCCTGTCTTGCATTTCCCTTGTTCACATTGGGTATGAAAAGGAGGTAAAGACTGGGACTTATGAAAAAGCAACCTAGAAGTCACTTCACACGTGTAAACCTAAAAACAAAGTTTTCAAACACCTGTGTCATATAAGCAGCCAATTGCTTGAAGCTCCCCATAAGGTTTTGCATATGGTAACAAATCCTGTTGTTTTTACTGGATCTTGTCAACTAAATCTGACATAAAACCAATGGAATAGCAACATGCAACATGGCAGCAGGATTTTATTCAGCTAAGTTTCATTCAGAGTAGAGCCCCTGAAATTAATGAACATGGCTACATTCAATCCATTAATTTCAATGGGTTTGTTCTAAGTAAAACATAGCAAAAGACCACCCCATGTTTGGTGTCACCACCAGCTGACATGATTGGGCAAATGTCAACACTTGTAGACCCTAGAGGGCCCATTAAAGGTAAAGGTAAAGGACCCCTGACAGTTAAGTCCAGTCACGAACGACTCTGGGGTTGCGCCGCTCATCTTGCTTTACTGGCCAAGGGAGCCGACATTTGTCCACAGACAGTTTTTCCAGGTCATGACTAAGCCGCTTCTGGCGAAACCAGAGCAGCGCACGGAAACACCGTTTACCTTCCCGCCGGAGGGGTACCTATTTATCTACTTGCACTTTGACGTGCTTTCGAACTGCTAGGTTGGCAGGAGCTGGGACCAAGCAACGGGAGCTCACCCCATCGCGGGGATTCGAACTGCCGACCTTCTGATTGGCAAGCCCTAGGCTCAGTGGTTTAGACCACAGCGCCACCCACGCCCCAGAGGGCCCATTACTGAGCATCATTTTTTTAATTTAAAAAACCCCCATCATTTTCTTTGTTAATGGCTCTGTGCTCCAAAAATAAGTGATGTGCAAGGACATAAGGCCTCAAGGCATTCTAGGGAAAGAAAGCAGTGACTGCAGCTGCCTCTCCCACTTCTTCTCTCTGCAGAAACCATCTGCACATTACTGCCTGTCTTTGCTTCCTCTCACTTTGCCGCCACCACCATAAGAAACATAAGATAAGCCACGGGCCCATGTAGTCTGGCATTCTGTTCTCACCATGGCCAGACAAATGCCTATGGGAAGCCTCTAGTGAGTGCAGCACCGCTCTCCCTACTTGTCGTTCCCATCAGCTAGGATTCAGAGGCCTGTTGTCTCTGACAATGGACATGTCATGGACTGGCTGGATGCAGAGGAGTGGTGGGAAGCACTGGCCAGGAGCCCCCAGGGGAAGAAGCCAGGGGATTGGTGGTGGGATGACAATGCGTAGTCAGAAGGAAAAGAGGTGGCAGAGTTTAGTAAACAGGAAGATGCTGCAGCAGAGCACAGTACAGACTCCAAGGCAGAAGCAGATGACAAGGAGTCTCCCCTTCCTGTTGCGACCAGCTCTCCTCCCCGCTGGTCTCCTAGAACACACCAAGAAATGAAAGGGGCAGAGAAGAGGGTGGCTGTGCCCAGACGCAGTGTGATGGCCTGGGAATCCGATTCAGAGGCTGAACCGGAGGAATCCCAGCCTGCACTGGAGTCCCTGCCTCCAGGGCCGGCTGAACTGGGGCAGGGCCTTGATTCTGAAGCGCCTGCACCTGTGCCGGATCCTCAGGAGCAGGCACCAGGTGAATCCACTCTGGCTCCAGAGGTGGTTGAGGACTCAGTGCCTACAGGTGAGTCTCCCCCTGGGCCCAGTAACCCTTCAGCCTCTCCTGAACTGCAGAGGCTCAGGGCAGAGAGGCGGAGGGAACTGGTTTCTCCCAGGAGGAGTGCTCGCCTTAAGGCCAGGAGAGGCGGGTCTCCTGGGGGCCGGGACCGCCCCTGGCCTCAGAGAAGATAAAGGCCAGTCAGCCTGGTCCCAGGTTGCAGGAGCAACGTCGCTGAAGAGCTGTTTCGGCCAGCACCCAGTCCGGTTCCCCCAGAGTTCCTGTCCTTGCCCGGCTCCTCACTGTGGACCCCGCTTCGCCCGTGGAGAACTGTCTGCCGACCCTCAACTCAGGTCCTGGACCTCACCCCACGGTAACCTCCCCCCCAGTACTGTGCTGGACCAGTACTGTGCTGGCTCCCACCTGTAGGCACTGAGTCCTCAACCACCTCCGGAGCCAGAGTGGATTCACCTGGTGCCTGCTCCTGAGGATCCGGCACAGGTGCAGGCACTTCAGAATCAAGGCCCTGCCCCAGTTCAGCCAGCCCTGGAGGCGGGGACTCCTGTGCAGGCTGGGATTCCTCCGGTTCAGGCTCTGAATCGGATTCCCAGGCCATCACACGCAGCCTGAAACTGCATGGGAAAGACCTCAGAGAGGAGGAGTCCAATTGGACACTGGGAAGGTGGAGACTTTCAGTCCTCACAACTGCTTCATCAGGGCAAGACCTCCTAGGAAGAGTTGCTGAGACCACAAGGCCAGAGCTGTGGATTGTTTCCCTAAATCTGCCCTTGGTTGATTTATTGTTTTGTTGCTGGCCTACACCTGACTCCAGCCTTGACCTTCTGTCGTGTGGGCAGGACAGTCCCTCCCCTTACTTGGCCAATCCCCTGGCAACGCCTCCCCAGGCGGGATTGGGAGATTGACTGAGGTAGGCAGAGACCTCCAGGTATCCAGCCTGGGGAGGATGAAGTCAGTCCGAACTATCAGGAGCCACACTGGGATCTGGGGGCTGCGCGCGACCATGCAAAAGGCGCCCCCATTTAATGTGGGAGCATCATTGTTGCTGGCCTACACATGACTCCAGCCTTGACAGCAGGCAGAACATTGCCATCGTGCCTATTAGCCATTGATAGCCTTATCCTTCATGAATTTGCCTAATCCTCTTTTAAAACCATCCAAACTGGTGGCTGTCACTGTCGGAAAATGCCCTGGGATATCAGCAGCCCCCCCCCCCCCCATTCCTCTGGGCGTCCTCCAGTGAGTGTGGTTCTGGAAAAGCTACTGCCTTCTTTTCCAGACGCCCCAGCGACACAAATCATAATGATTTGTGCACACTAATCTCCTGGCATCGTATAGCAATAAGCAGGAGGCTCTGTAGTTCTATTCTACATTTTATTTACAGATTATATACAGAGAAAGCATAATGACTAGCGTTCTCTTCAGCTCTGAGAACAGACAGGTACTGTAAAAGCAAAAGTACAGTTACAAAGAACATACGCAGCAGGAAGAATGTTTCTCCCTGTTCTCACACTCTCTCAGACAGTCATGTGAATTATACCAATCACAGAATGCAACCTTGGTGGACTGATTTACTAACAGTCACTACATCTTGTGGTAGCATCTCCTTGCCTGTCTGCAGAGGGATCCACCATGGTGGGACTTGCCCAGAGTGCCCTCAAACCTGACACCAGTCCTGTAAGAATGATGGCTTTGGAAATAATGGGTTTCTGCTGCATCCATTTGCCTAATAAACATGCTGGCCTTGGAAACATATCATTAGGAGGGGCGTAAATCCTTCAGCACAGTACTGTACTTATGAGATAAAACAATTGCACAGACATAATTTTCTTCCCTCTTGCTCCAGAGCAGCCAAAGACATCACCTGTTGAATCCCTTTTGACAAGTAATCATTAACAACATTTGACTATGGGGCCAAAAGGTGGGATTACACATATCTAGAGGAGAAATAGCCTTCAGCTTCCTACTCTTCAAACTTCCACCGCAAACTCCAATTCCATTTTACAGAACGGTTTGTCTCTGCAGAGAACGGAGGAAAGTAATGAAATTGTTTACCAGAACATCCTGTATAGTTTGGGAACAAATTGTGTGTCAGATTCAGAAAGGTGCTAAGGCATCCATCAGTTGCAATATCAGGTAGCAGCAAAGATGGTGTCACACAAAAACTGTAAGGCCTGCAGCAACTTGGGGGGGGGGGTGTTATTCCACAGAGCACAGTATCGCCAATTATATTGGAAAGGGTCAATAAAATATGGGCTGGGAATGTATAAAAAAGGGAATAAATTAGAAGCAATAATTCAGCTCTAAGGATTCCTCCAGGCTGAAAAGAATATACAGAATACATACTAGGCTCAAGAGAAACCTGGAGTCAGTATTATACGATGAAGCAAAATGAAAGTACATAGCAGGGGGGAGAGCATAAAAGTGTGGCATTTCATTTCAAAATGAGAAGGTTAGGTGAGGGTGTAGAAAGTCAACACTATTTTATTAAAGGTGTGCACTCTGAAGTAGACGGGTGTTGCCCTCTGAATTTAAATTAATGCACAGCTTTTAAATAACTACCTCAGGGCAGAGTTTTAGTCCTGGATATTTGCCATGCAAACTGGAAATGGTGAGATATTAGGCAGTTCTGCCAAGCAGATTTCAAATGCTGGTGAGTTATGGATATGTTGGGCAAAGGATGGGATACCCTTCCATCTCACTGGTTCACCATTAGACTCGGTGACTAATACTCTGATCCTAAGCGCATTCAGATCTATTTTATACTTTCAATGGGTTTGTAAGTATATCTATCATCTATCTATCATCATCTCTCTCTGTGTGTATGTGAAAGTATCGTCTTTTTCCATGTATAACACACACACACACCCCGTGTATAAGATGACCCCTATTTCTAGGGACTCCAATTTAAGAAAAAGGGGGGAAATGGCCCAGAGTTGTTGAGGTGTTTGGGGGGGATCTTCTTCCTGTTGATTGGGGTTTGGATTTTTAAAATATTTTTAAATTTCCATTTTTTTATTATCTCTACCTTTAACAAATAGGCCTCTAACACATGGGCACTTTGATACATTAAAAGGACAAGCCAAATAAATCCAACTGCTCTCCAAAAAAAATGAGAGGAATAAAACATGAAAATAGTCCCAGTACCAAATTAATATCCCTCAGCAAATAAGAAGTGTATTGACTCTGCACTGTGGCTTAAAATTCAACAGCCTTGGATACTAGGAACTTTGCAGGAGGTGTAAAGGAAGGCAAAGGGCAATCCAGGAATTAATCTTTCCCTTTATTAAAAAAAACAGTGACTTATATAAATCTAATCAAAACATAATTTGATAATCCAAAGAACTGCAAGTTACTTCCGGAATGAATATGAAATACACAGCATGTGCAAAATGCTCTTCATTCATTTTTGGTAGGTTTAATTTTAAAAATGTCCTTCGTGTGAAGAACTGTAACCTGTATGCAAAGTTGTTACTGGTGTAATATCACAGTAAGGACAGCTGGTCCCTGGAACAAACATCATACAGTGAGCTCCTTTTATCATCATCCCATAGAAAGAGTGGAGCGTTCTGAATGCCCATCCCTCTAAAGGTCCCATCAGATGCAGTTTTTATTACATATGCACCAATTATTTGTACTCAGGATGCTATCAGGGTGGTCACACGCATCTGCACTTTCAATGCTGTTTGCAACTGCAAAGGTTTTGAGGCAGCCACGCTACTTCATTTCCAAACAGTGCATATCCTGTAAGCAGGGCTTTTTTTTCAACAGGAGCTCACCAGAGTTCAACTCCGGCACCTCTCAGGTGGGCACCATTGCCATGCTAAGAGGACAAGGGAGAAGTTCACAGTGAGCTCTGGTACCTCTTTTTCTAGAAAAATAGCATTGCCTGTAACTGTAATGTTTTTGGCTTATTTTTGGCCTGCTTTTGTTTCACTGTATCCCCTCTGGATTGCAATAATGTGGTAGCACTGTGGGGAACACAACAGAACACGCTAAAGCAGAACAAATCCACTATTACTGAATCAAGAATACGATGCAGGATACCTCTAGGTTTCTCTAATGCTTACTGTATAGCAAGTCTGAACTCACTGAGCTTTCTTCCATTGCAGCTGTCGTAGGTGAAAGCCACACACAGGTCAGAGAAAGAGAAGCCGGATACACTGACAGGTTTCCAGCCACATGTTACAAAAGAATCATCTCTTATCTCTATTACTGTCATCTATTCTCTCACTCTCTCTCTTTCTCTCTCTGTCTCTCTCTCTAGTGTTATTATCAGGGGACCAACATGTCAGAAAGAAGAGGAAACTTCTCTTTCAGCGATACTTCTTCTAAAAACCCTTCTGTATTCTACAGACGAATCATAAGACAGAATCCGGTGTTTATTTCCTCATGCAAGTACTTGCAAACAGGAGCAGCCTTTGGACAAACCCTTTCACTGACCTCAGCACTATGTAGCAGGATAGCACAGTGAATGCGCATTTCAAACAACTCATTTTCAGTTTTTGGTGTGAAG
The DNA here is from genome assembly GCF_964106645.2 of Podarcis pityusensis. Lineage (NCBI taxonomy): Eukaryota > Metazoa > Chordata > Lepidosauria > Squamata > Lacertidae > Podarcis > Podarcis pityusensis. The sequence continues at coordinate 42,700,161 of NC_138034.1, read as the reverse complement.
AAGGATGTCATATAGCCAGAACTCCACGGTTTCAGCTTGTGCTTTTTAATCCCTTGTGCCACCTCTTCTGGAACTCACTATTGACATCATATGGATATTTGAATCTGTGCACGTGAGACGCTTAAGGGTTTCACTTCTTTGAATGGAATTTTAACATAGGCAGCAGACAAGACAGAAATGAACAACCTCCATTATTGCATGTGAACTTTTCTTATTGAAAGGATTAGAAAGAAAGATAGAAATGCAACATCCTAGTCGGAAGGATGTATTATGAAATCATTAGTGCATGTGGGATTTATAGTCAAGGTCTTTCTCAGAGATCTCAAAGCAACAAGCACCTTCAGAGACAAAAACAAAAATCTGTGCAAGAGTTTTGCATAAGCATTTAGTGCCATCTAGTGGCCTTTCTTTATAAAGCCTTGAAAAGAAACTTGGAAATAATTTGTAGATTTACAGACCTTGTTAACAGCCACCGGAAGTGTACCACAAGTGTATTTTAGCTATTATGCAATACAGTGCTTTCACAAGCAAGCAGCCCTTCAGTGACAGTGGCTCAATATCTTATCTCCATGCACTAGGTGGGAGATTGCTTTGCTATGGAGAAAACCCTTCCTAGCTTGTTACCCTGTTGAAGAGCTGTTTACTAGAGGAGCCTTCAAAGAGCAAAAGGAAAGATGCATTGCTGATGAGGATGAACTTGGTGCTCTTTACAACCTTTTAACAGCACTCCTACACAGAGCAGACTGCATTAAAAACAGAATATTCTCCATTTTCTCTTGTATTTGTTATCCAGAGACCAGCCCTGCTTGCTATGATGTTGAGCTTTTTTTAGGAAAACCCAAAAGTTGTTCAGCTTTTTTTTTACAAAAAAGCTAAAAAAGCAATTTTTCGATTGACTTATCTAAGATTCAGAGGTATGGCAGCCCAATAAATCTTTTAATCTTATTTTAATTGATTTCCAATATATTATAAATATAACACAGAAGTCCTACTCCCTGCTCCTGCCCCAGATGATCAGTTTATCAAGTCTTGTTTGTGAATGGATGCCAGTCATCAGAGCATTCAATGGGAAATCTTATGAAAAGGTACCATATTTCAATAAAGTCATCCATGTCACGTGTGCTGTTCAAAGCATGTACCCTTTTTTCAGTTTTTCAGATAAATAAATTATCCATGAATTCTGTCACCATCATGTGATGTGCAGATGGTCAAGTTCTTTCAGATTTTGCTCTATGAGTAGCCATGCCACCGCCAGAAGAAAAGTAGTAAGTTCCTTGTATTGTACATTGTACAATATTCTCAATACATTTTGATTGCTTGGTATATGATGGTGGTGGTGATAAGAATAAGAATAAGAATAAGAATAAGAATAAGAATAAGAATAAGAATAAGAATAAGAATAAGAATATTTCTACCCCACACATCTGGCTGGGTTTCCCCAGCTACTCTGGGTGGCTTCCAGCAAAAAATTGAAATACAATAATTCATCAGATATTAAAAGCTTCCCTAAATAGGGCTGCCTTCTGATGTCTTCTAAAAGTCAGGTTGTTGTTTATTTCTTTGATATCTGGTTGGAGGGCATTCCACAGGATGGGTGCCACTACCGAGAAGGCTTATTTCAACGAAGACTCTCTCCCAGAATGACTGCACATTCTCACATATTGGAGATAAAGTTGAAGCTAATTTGGATGCTACAAATATAGTCAAAGGTTGTTGCTTGGTCTGAAGATACTTCACAATACAGCTACTAGCACCTAAAGAAATCTAGATAGCTAGTCAGAGATAAAGAGTTGGCAGGGACAGTGCTTTTTTCTTTAAAAAAATGTTTAGGGGTACTCTCATTTTCCTACTCATATTGAAATACTACCCCTCAATGATGCCAAACTTAGATTCACAAAATCTTAAGGGGTATGCGTACCCCTGCATCCCCCCCAGAAAAAAAGCACTGGGCAGGGATGTTTACAATTCTCTCCAGTTCCAGATTGGCCCATTCTGGTTGTTCCCAGGTATTCCCTAGCTGGGTTTCAAAATTAGGGCTTTGACAGTGCTGACGCTTGCTTTTGACTGCTTAAGTAAGGAGAGGCAGACACTGTAGCAGAGCTTCCTGGTTTTTATGATAGGCACTTCAAGTTCCAGTATAGAATTATCTAGTCAACAGCCCCTTCTAGCAGGGCTGACACCATGCATTGCTAGCAAAGTCCTACTCCTTCATATTTCATAATTGGACAGGTTTACCAAGACAGACCTTTTTTTATTATCCCATAAAGAAGACAACTTAAGCTCAGAAGCTGTTAAGCTTCCCATGGAAGATGAGAATATACACGAAAGGCTGAGCGTTGGGGGAAGGGCAAAAACATGAAAAAGTAAATCAGAGATATGTTCAGGCAACCACAAATCCACTTGCCAGCTCTCTAGGGACGACTGCTCCGAGCAAGACACCTTGGCACCATAGATCCCTACTCCACAAGTCTCATTTCCACTATATTTCCTAAGTAGGTAAGGACCAGCAGAGGTCCCTTTCAAGCAGCTGCTGTTTTTTATTTTCTCCGTATCCCACACACAAAAGCTCTCTTCCCAAGCCAGAGGGTGCTGGCAAGGAGACTGGCAGCAATCACAAATAATGGCTGACTAGTAAGCCAAGTCAACATGTGTTACACCCTAGGTGTATTCTGGAGCTTCCTTAACCATACAGAACTGTTTCTGAATTAGCTACCCACTTTGCCATTTTCTAAGCAAACTATGCATATTTTTTACCAAAAGTAAGCCCCGCTGCATTCAGTTGGAATCACTCCCCGGTAACAGGGTATGGAACTGCAGCTTTAAAAACCCTTTCTTCATCCGTCAGTGCATCCAAATTAGTGAATCCAGCGTTTTATTTATTTATTTTTGGCTGGCTGGCTGTTGTTATTCATTGCTATTTATTAATTGCCTTCCACATAGGTGTCTCCAGGCGATGCTCACAGTATAATAAAGGCAGTTTAAAACAGAAGAGAAAAATAACAGCAGATTAATTGAAAAACAATAAAAGGAGACACCCGTGGCACAGACCTTTCCCAGCTGGGAAAGCTTGTCGGAGCAAAGAAAAAGTATTCATTTGTTTCCAGAAAGCGCAGGTACTGGGTGCCTGTCCTATCTCAGCAGGAATGCTGTTCCACAGAACAGGGGCAGTCACACTAAAAGTCCTACTCCAGTTTTCTGTGGAGTAGCCTTCTGATCTTTCTCTCTAGCCTATCTGCTATATGTGGTAACCTTTACATGTATGCGTGCATGCATATGCAAGCCTTTTCCAGCCACAAACAATGTTTATTGTGGCAAAACATTTCAAATGCTGCAAACAATAAATAAATGCACATAATAGTAAAGGGAAGATTGAATTCCTCACCTTTCCAGCACACACCATGCCTCATACAGGACATCGGTGGCTAGCTATTCTTCCTTTAAAAAGTCATTGACTTCTTTGTCTCCCATAAATGTACCTATTTTCCATGAGGAATACAGAGAATTAATTAGTAGTTAATTACCGGAGACTCCTTCTACGTACTTCCATTATTTAATTACACACCCAGTTCTGAACAGTAAAATCCCCCCCCCCCCAATCTTCTTTACAGTATCGCTTTTATCTACCTCTTAGAAAGAGGGGAAAACTCTGTCACTTGCAACCAAAGCCTAGATTCCGATATTGGTGTTTACCTCATTAAAAAATAAATAAAAGCACACACATAGCTTGCCCGCAAAGCTAAATTATAATTTATCTTTGAAAGCTGCAGAAAACAGTAACTTAAAAAAAAAAATCAGCCTGCAATACAGCTATTTGTATGAGAAGTAAACTGAAGCCAAGCAGTTACCATTTAGTTTCCTCTCTTACTGTTTTTCTTCATAATTATTTTTTAAATTCCTTGATAGCACTGGGTTATTAGCCCCTATACAGTAAACAGGGGCTTGAAAATTCCGACAAAACAAACCACACTGATGGCCCTTCATCCCTCGCTGAGATTGCCCTCTGAGTGAACGTTTGGCATTTCATGATACAGTCCCATGTGCTTTCGCAACTCAATCAAGTGTGCTGCTAAACTGTCACAGTGGTCCTTGACACCAAGAAAATAAAATTTAGGCAAGAGCAGCAAACCTGAGTTGCATTTTAATAGCTTTTGCCATTTGCATTTCCTCTTTCCTTTCTCCACATTATGATTTTTAAAGCACTACAATCTTGACCAGTCATTAAAAATACAAATCACTCCCCTTAATATTGGAATTTTGTTTTTATTTTTTTGTTTTTAATATATAAAAACATAGTTATGTGGATAATTGTCGCTGAAATATCAAATCCTGGAACCCATTTATTTCCCATCAAATCACTGAACCCTGTTGAGGGAGGGAGGGAGGGAGGGAGAGAGAATCCGTGTTTAGTTGGGGTCTAGTATTTTATTTTATTTCTTCCCTTCAGGAGGAAGACATAAAAAGAACAAGAAGAAGATATAAAAAGTCAACAAGATAAATTATGATAGAAAGAAATGCAACACAAAACAACAGGCACTTAAGGTCTGAAGGAGGATTCTATTTGTGCCCGCAACATGCAGTTCTCAAAGTTATTTAAAGCTGACAAACCCCCACCCACAGGAACTACAGTCTCAGAGTCTTTTCCCTCTGGAAAAGCTGTTTTCAGAAGCCCCAATTAACCTTGATTGAATTCTGCCTTAGCAATATCAGGAATTTTAATTGACTGGGAAAGTGATCATAAATCTCTGCTCAAAATACAGCTTGGCCATTAGCAAATCCCCTGTTGGCAAAGCTACGTGTCACAGAGAAGGACTTAGTTATTCTGAAGGTAAGGTCTTTTTTCCTCTTTCATTTCAGATCACAAAAACAAACATTCAGATTTATTTTTCAAAAAAGTTCTCGGTGGACAGGAGAGGCTATTCCACGAAGGGTTATTGTCCCCTAGTGTTATGTGACCCTGAAGCAAACACCCAATGATTGACTCAGTATTACTTTTTTGTGCTCAGGTATGATCCTCCTATGGAAACTTTGCTGAGACAAAGGGCAGGATGGTGTCCTTCTCTGCATTCTATGTAGGAAGGCCAACTGGACAGGTAATTAAATCACTGGTGGTGATTCAGCATCTTTCGCCACATCTAAGGGCAGCAGATTGGTTTAGGAAGTCCAGGTGTCATGGTCTGGCCGGATGCAGAGCAGTGATGGTAGACACCAGCTGGTGAACCCCAAGGGAAGCCTCAGGGGAAGAAGGCTCAGAGCCAGGGAACTGGTGGTAGGATGGTGATGAGTGGTCAGAGGGAGGAGAGGGAGGAGACTGGGAGAAGGAGGCGTTGGAAGCTGGAGAGGCAACAGGGTTTCGGGAGCAGAAAGAAGGTGCAGGAAGCAGCAGTCCTGAATAAGAGGCTGGAGAGGAGGGGGGCGAGAAGACAGAGAGGAAGCTGGCTGCTGAAGAGTCCAGGGAGTCTCCCCCTCCTGCTGTGACCAGCCTCACCCCACCCCCCACCCCCCGCCAGTCTCCCAGAACATGCAGAGAAATTAAAAGAGCAGTGGAGAGATTGGTTGTGTGCAGACACAGTCTCCAATTGCTTGGGGGAGGGGAACCTGTAGAGGAGGGGACTTGGCAGCTAGGGGAAGGGTGGGGATGTTCAGTCCTCAAAACTTCCTCATTGGGCAACTGGGAAGAGTTGCTGGGATCACTAGGCCTGTGCTGCTTTGGTTTCTTTGAATAAAGAGTTAGCTTCACTGACTCTGTGTTTTTTGTTTTTGTTTTTTATTTTAATGTATTTTTATTAAAGATTTTCTTGGTTTACAAAAGTATGTGCAATGTCTCTCTCTCTTTTTTTCCAAGTAACATTTTTTACAGATCAGTTTCATTTGTTGAGACATTAGGAAGAAAAGGGGGTGAGAGGTAGAGGGGGGAGAGGTGAATGGGGTGGGGTCGGGTGGCAATGTTTCTATTTTACTTAATATATGTGGGGGTTTGTGTCAGCATCACTTGTGCAGGTTCTCTGCTATTCACTTGTGTTCCTTTGGTGGTGAGAGAGGTTGGGGTTGGCCTAGGGTATGGTTGTTTGTTTGTGATTGGCTGTGGTGATCTTTGTTTTCATGTGTGAGTGGGGTGGGTGGGTGTTTTGGATCAGGTTAGCCGTATTGATTTGCATACTGTTGGTGGATTTTTGTCATTGTCTTGTCTGTGGTTGTTGTTTTTTTAATCACTGACCTACACATGACTCTAGCACACCTAGTTCTGTGCTCCAACTCCTCACTGTTGCTGCCTTACTCCCATAATCTCTGACCTGAGCTGCCTAATGGAAGAGTTGGCCCTAGCACCGCTAATCAAAAACACACCATGTGTTGCACATCACATTTGAACTAAGAAATATTGGCGGCTTATCTCTATATATGGGCATGGGTGGACCCTTCCCCAGTCACTGTCTGTGTGCAATGTGCAACATGGGCATTCTGAACTCTTGGGAACTATACCTAAGTACCAGGTGAGTGTTTGGACTTTCCACAGTGTTCCTGGCTAGAATGGTATGCATCGTTCACAACCCCTGTTTTGCTTTTCTACCATTTCAAAGCTATGTTTTTGTTTTTATTTTATTTTATTTTTGATTCACCTCATGAGCACCAGGATTTTAAGGCAGCTGGTCATTGACTCAATTCCACCTGGATTTCAATGGGATTTAGGCACGTAATTCCTTGGGAACTGAAATTCCCAGCCTTAATTATTTTCTGTAAGAATAAGGCTTTAGATTGCACAGTGTTACAAACGGTGAATTGACAGCCGTTCTCTTTGCATATGGCATGTCTGCAGCTGTAGTAGGGTGTCCATTTTACCTAGAGCAGTCCTCTACATATAGGAATCCTTTATTTGAAGAATTCAGCAGGTACACAGATCACCTGGTCACAGTCTTCTGCTGAATATGAGATGTACCGCATTTTTATTTAAATTAAGACAGTATTTTCCAATTAGGCATCAATTCATCTAAATTGGCATATGCCATATAGATGCAGATTTGTATTTCCTGTTGTTCTCTTTTTTTGGTGATGCATCTCAAGCTTTCGGTAAAGTGGAGCTGGCTATCTTACACACTGTGGGAACACAGAAAAACCCATCTAGTCCAACATTTTGTTCTCACAGTGGCCAACCAAAGAGAAATGCACAAATAGGATCTGAATGCAGCAACACTCTCCTCACCTGCAGTTCCCAGCATTCAAAGGCATACTGTCTCCAACAGTAGGGGCAGAACATAGCCATTGTGGCTCATAATCAGATAGCTTTATCCTCCACGAAGTTGTCCAATCTTATCTTAAAGCCATCCAAGTTGGTGGCCATCACTAACGCTTGTGGGAGCAAACTGCATAGTTTAACTATGTGCTGTGGGAAGAAGCACGTTCTTTTTGTCTCTTCTCAATCTATGTTTTTTTAATGATTTTCTGTTTCATTATTACTAACATTCTCAGAAGTCAAAGCTACAATATTCAGGGTTAGCCCCAGGTGTTAGTGACCAAGAGGACATCAATGGACCATATCCACACACACACACACACACACACACACACACCCCACACACCAATGGATCCTGCTCCCCTGCCGCTACCACTAACTGCAAGAGGGTGACCTGGCATTCCCGCTCTCTCCTGTCTCCACCCCAGCACCACCATCAAGTTTTTATTATCAAGTTATCCGGCATCCAGCATCCAATTGAAATTGATAGTAGCAATTTTTACAAAGCTGCAACTGAGAAGCCAGAGTTTTGCACAGAGTAGCAATGTCTTTATGTCAAGGGCGTATCTCATGTGGCCTAATATACCACAGTTGGAAGTGAAGCTTTAACAGCTTACATCAGAGGTGGCTATATAAAACAGGCCATTAGAGTGAAAAGTTTCGTGTATTTTGGAAAATGATCAAATGAATTACATTCCCTGCCATGCACATATTCCACGCTGACAGTTTGGAAAGTGCCTGTAGGTAGAAAAGGGAAAGTGACATTCATGACGGGCAGTTTGCTGTTCTGCTGAGCGCTGGGGCCCAGAGCTCTTTGCAATTTTGCTACGTATTGATTTTAAGGGATTCTTCCTCCTTCCATTGTGCCTAATGTCTGTGCCTATTGGCAAGGAAATCTGCCTTTTCTCTCCGATTTGGAAGTAATTCCAGTGAAATCGATGGCTCTCATCTCTATGAAAGTCTGCTTAAGGTCTAAGTGTAAATAAACTATAATATAAGTCTTTCGCTTTAACTGAGCTGGGGATCAGGCTGTACATCATAATTATTCTGAAGCATTAGTAGATGCATGAAAGCAATATGTAATCCCATTTTCATTCATTATTTCAGCGGGACTTAAGTGTATGTACATAGATATATTACAGCCTGTGTGTATATATGTTTTCTCCCTGTGGCATATCCAACTGATTTTTATGAACACTTACACCTAGCGTTTTTCTTTCTTTTTAATGTCGCCCCCTCTTTGACAACACAAACACCTCAATCCATAGCACTTTTTATTATTATTGAATTACCTCACAAGCTCAGAAAATCCATTCACAGAACTGTATTAACAACGTATTTCTTCTTGTTTCATTACATCTCCGGAGTAAGGCACATGGAATTGTATTCCCCACATCATGGCCTGGATTCAAATACAAGAAGTAGGAATGGTGAGTAGTCCAGATTTAATATGGGGTGTGAAGCATAGTGAAAACTGAAGACCCCTTGAGGGGAACATGAAGACATCCAGCACACAGCCTCTTCCTAATAATGCTTACCTTTGTATACTGTTTACAGTGGTGAGATTTTTATCCAAGAAAACAATGCACGTATTGTGGGAAGGTGAAAACGGGACACACGGATATTCTACCAGCTGTCAGCTTAGCAACAGACAAATTCTCATAACTGTTGATGTTGACACAGTTTGACATTTTCAGTGTAGCACAGGTTAAGCCATTCTTACTCAATGACCCAGTTCACAGGTAACACTGAGCCAAACAGTGCCTTAGCATGAAGGAGCAAAGAGTTGTTTTCCGAGGCCGAAGATTGTGGTGACTGCACAGCCACCTCAGTTGTGGTGCAGGAGCTTGACTTACACAACTCCACGCACAAAGGTAAACCTCAGCAATGCTAACGTCCATTCAAATTCAGGTCATATCTACCCCATACAATTAAAGCACTATGAACCACTATAAAAACTGTCATGACTTCCTGCAAACAAACAAAAAATCCTGGGTACTGTAGCTTGTTACAGGTTCTGTGAATTGTTAGGAGACCCCTATTCCCCTCACAGAGCTACACTTTAACAGTGAAACGTTCACACTTTATTCCTCATTGAGTGTTTCTTAATAAAAATACAGTTTTCGTTTCCATCATGCCTCAGCTTTAATTTATACCTAGTTCAGGGAGTAAGTTTATTTGCTGCCGGTTTATTTTATATGCTGCCACATATAGATAATTCCTGAATTCTAAGTTGTTCTAGCCAGGGAGTGATGAAGGTTAAATCACTGCAGACTCAGGCATGTTGCCCCACTCTCATCTTCACTGCGGGAGCTTGTCACACTGCTTGTCACACTTTTTTAAAAAAGCAACAGGTGTCACCCTTGTGCAAATAAGTTACTTGCATTTCTGATGGAGGGAAATGATGGTTGTATGTCAGTAGTGCTCAAAATATGCTAATTTTGGTGAAGTTCTCCATCACTGTACCAACTAAGGAGCTCTCAATATATATACTGCTTGTTCATTACCTTGGAAATGGTCAACAGTAAGATATTCAGTCCATTCTTATCTAGCTCCCAGTGGAAATCAACCAAGAAATGCAATGCTAATTCAATCATGACCCACTTCAGGAAGATAAATCAATGTCTGCCTCACTACTGACTTAAGCCAAATTATAACCCTTCTATTTTGAACCTCTTATTTACCATTATCAAGTATGTCACTCCATTAGGCAAGCTTTTTTCTGTTTTAAATAGCAATATTTCAGTTTAAGTGCTTTCCCTAGAAATGTGCACAGATGTTGGAATACAGAGGTTACTAAAAGTTATTTTGGTGTGTTTTTTAAGAAAAAACTATGCACCTGTGGTTTAAAAACACCAACAGTTGAAAGAAGAAGATGAAACTAATTTATCACTTAATGCAAAGCACAGTTGTGCTGAGAGGCCAAAACCAAACCAGGATTGATTACAAATAAGATGACATTCCCGCCTCCCTTCCATCCTTACTTCAGTACATTAAAAATAAAATCTCATTCATTTTAGATCCTGCTGTAAGGAGGACAAATTATACCTAGGAGCCCGAGGGGCACAGAAAACATAATGTCCCTTCTCAGCCAACAAATGAGTTTTGTCTCACATAATATAGTTTCATAAACAAGATAAGAGAACAGAAAAGGAGACGGAGAACCTGATTGCTATTAAGAAATTATTTCCATGAAGGACATGCTCACAATTTCAGTCAGTCTTTATTACAGGTATCATAAGGGAGAACAGCAGCTGTGTAGGACTTACATTCACCTGCTGAAGGTGAGAAAGACCCCAGGGGGAGTGTTTAATCCTAAATGATACCACTCTATAAATGGTACCACTCTATCAGAATTTTGTTTCCAGGAGAGAAAAGGGGCCTTTTAATTTTCAAACATCTAATATTTTTGTCCTACGGCTGTCCCAGTGTGCCATTAAAAGGAATCAATACTTTCATAGCACACAATCAAACAGACACTGTTCAAAACTGTAGGGTTAACTTTGAATTGCCTTCCTTCACTTATTCGCCCTTCCTGCCTAGAAATAGGATGTAGCACATGCACCCTCTGGTGGGCGATGAGGCTTTTTGATCTAGCGCGTGCCCAGTATCGCTAGCTAGCATGAAGAAAAGAGAACAGTTCTATCATAGAGTAGGTACAAGGAGTCTTATTCACACAAATCACAGACACACAGTTGTCTTTCTCTCCTCTTATGTCCTTGCTTTAAACACCTTTCACCCCTTGATAGTTTTCAAAAATTATGCAGCCAAGAGCCACTGTTTGCTTTATTTCTTTTAGTCCCCTTCATTTTTATTTTATTTAATCCCATCTTTCCTCCAAGGGGCAGAAGAAATCATACATATTTCCTCTCCTCTGCATCCCACTTGGGGCCTCGCAGCAAGTTTGCAAGGTAGATTCTAGGCTGAGAGAGAGCAGCTACATACACCTGTTCATAGCACAGAAAGGTAGCTTTTCTCAGCCTGTAATATTTAATGTTTGTCTTTGATATGCCGCATTCAAGCCACATGCAGGCAGCGGCACATGTCTTCATGGTGCCTGGGGCCAGGCGGGGACATGCATTCCCCCAGAAAGTGGTTCGTCTCTTTTTACAGTTCCAAAGCGACTGAAATGATTCAGCCATAAATTTTCATGCCCTGCTCTTCCTCTGGTTCCTTCACCCAACCACTTTCCTAACAGTAAAGGTAAAGGGATCCCTGACCATTAGGTCCAGTCGTGACCGACTCTGGGGTTGCGGCGTTCATCTCGCTTTATTAGCCGAGGAGCCGGCGTACAGCTTCCGGGTCATGTGGCCAGCATGACTAAGCCACTTCTAGTGAACCTGAGCAGCACACGGGAACGCTGTTTACCTTCCCGCAGGAGCGGTCCCTATTTATCTACCTGCACTTTGGTGTGCTTTCAAACTGCTAGGTTGGCAGGAGCAGGGACCGAGCAATGGGAGCTCACCCCGTCGCGGGGATTCGAACTGCCAACCTTCTGATCAGCAAGTCCTAGGCTCTGTGGTTTAATCCACAGCGCCACCCGCGTCCCACTTTCTAACAGTAGAAGCAAGCAGATCTTTCATTGTGCCTCATGGCACTTGGGGTGGGGGGTGGAATGGATGAGGGTGCCATGGAAGAAGCAATATAGCTACTGTTCCATCTTTGGCTTGGCTGCTGTGGAGCTGCTGAAGAAGATCTCCAGGATTGCAACTGGGCAGCCCTAGATAGGTTCAGCAATAGATTGCTAGAAGGCATTGCATCAGAATGACTGTACAGGTGCCAGCTTGTCACTCTGATTCACCTTGCTGGATATTTTGATCTCAGGTACTTCTGAGATCTGCATCCAAGGCCCTTTCCCTCTTAACACAGTGAAGCAAGAAGCCAATGCAGTACATCCAGGTGTCTCAAAAGGGAAGTTTAAAAGACAAAACTAGTTTCTATTATATTTATTTGATTGACAGAACTGAAGAGAGGCGCTACTCCTTGGCATGCAATGCAAAATGGAAGCAAAAACTACAATTTAGGGGGCGACTGTAATGACGATACACCTCTTCGTGTATAACAGATAACACAAATGAGAAAATTGTTTGCTTTCAAGGGTCACAGAAAACTATCTACCATTTAGGTTAAGAGCAATTAAAAATGTCTCTGAGCCATGAAATAAATGTTTATTGCTTTGGCTACGAGGTAAGAAACAAAAACAAAAGCTAATGTGCAATTTCTTTTTGAAAGACATTCTATTTGCGGGTTCCTTGCTCCAAGAGAGAATCCTGGGCTCAGCACACTGCTTTGAATTTTGCTCACATTCTCACTTTAATTAAACAGTCCATAGAAATGCCTCCCTGCGAAAGGAGGAGGAGGAGCAGATCAAAATCAAGAAAAAGAGAGATGGAAATTGTGTCAATACTTTACACGTAGTTAGGCGGCTTTGTTTTAGTCTCTGCCTCTAGAGGAAAAAAGATTAAAATACAATCAATCCCACCACCTGCACACAGCAGACAGGGGAAGGAGATAACCGGCGCTGATGTTTTGAAATCCAGCAGCCTACACCTGTCTAATCCAAGATTGCCAAGGGGTTGGGGACAAAAGAAAGCTCGCTTGCTTTATTCTTTTGCTTCTCAGTGGCCTTCAAAAGGTTTCAATTTACCAAAGCAAAAAACTAACATCTCTCACAAGCTGGAGGGGGGAAAGACAGCCTTCTTGGGAAGTAATTTTAAATAGGTTTGGGGAGGTTGAAAGAAGGTGGAAATGGTTGCAAAGAGTAAAGCATTTTTCTCTCCCTCCCCCCCCCCCCCCGGTAATTAGAAACACCACTGTCATCAGCATGCACATTTTATGTATAGACAGTGACATCTAGTGAGAAAAACTTGAATGTTTGGTTGGATATATGAGTTCAGAGAATGAACTAAACAGCAGCAGAGAAGGAGAATGGATGTTTTGAAATGAGAGCTTGGGTTCTAAGCATTACTTATCATTTTTTAATTTTTTAAAAAATCAAAAAACTCTATTCAATAATAACTAGGTGCAATCCAGCAGATCTTTGTTTACTCAGTAAAACAAAACCCCAGCAGAAACGAGTTGGCCTGGATCCCAAGATCTGTGCCACTAGCATAGACACATGTTCCTTGAACAACAGCCTTCCATACTGCCTGGCAAACCACAGTTCTAAACTGAGGAGAGTACCAAAAAGCCATTTGTGATCTGTCATATGGTCTTGTCATTCAAAGGAAGAAAGGGGTGGGGGGAGTCTAATGTCTTTGCATCCCAGCTACTGAATTCAATGTCTCATTAAATTTGCACATTATTTTAAAAGACTCGCAAAAGAGCACAATTCACCTCTGGGACAGCATCATGCTTTGTTGTCCCAGCAACAAAAGAGGTTCTTCAGTACTGAGAGTTGAGCCATAGCCACCATTTTAAAAAAAGTAATTCCATATAATTTTACTCTTTTTACCCCAGGCAATTGGGGATGTTGAACTAGACTTGCCAGTTCTTCCCCATGTACCAAACTTCACCTCACCACTTCCTCAATAAATTTTAAAAACTGGGTGGAACTAGGATGTGACATGTCATGATCTGGACAATGGCCAGGATCCAAATAGCTAATTTAGGCACTCTTAATGGCTTGGCTATGCCTGACAGCTTTTGCTTTGTTTTAATTGGGTTATTTTATTTTCTTTAAACTGTACATTCCCATGCCTTATCACATACCAGCTTCAAGTTCAGCAGTGGTTCACTGAGCAGCACAATGTCCTGCTGTTTAGGAAACTTGAACCCAAAGCGTCCTTGAGCTGAACAAATTTATTTAGATTGCAGACGATGTGCTGAACCATCCATTAGTTCTGCAGCATGGCTAAATCCACCAAAATGATAACAACATGGATAACATATGGACCACTCCAATGTGTTTTATGTGGAGCTACCCGGGAAGATGGTTCAGAAATTATATTCTGGTTGGTCACTAGTCTGCACTGGTTTCCAGTTGGATTCCAGGCTCAATTCAAGCTGCTTGTTTTAACTTTTAAAGCTCTAAACAGCATGAGACTGGGATATCTCCAAGACCACCTCTTCCAACATGAAACAACACTAAGACTCCCATCTGGTAAGGCAGGTAATGAGCCAGGATAAAGCCTTTTCTGTTGTGATCCCTATCTTTGGATGCCTAGGAAAGTTTAGATCCTGACTTAGTATAGGTCTATGTAGTTCTGCCTATGTCTATACAGTGGTACTTTGGTTCTCAAACTTAATCCATTCCAAAACCAAAGCATTCCAAAACCAAGGCACGCTTTCCCAGAGAAAGTAATGCAAAACGGATTAATCCATTCCAGACTTTTAAAAACCCCTAAAACAGCAATTTAACATGAATTTTACTATCTAATGAGACCATTGATCCATAAAATGAAAGCAATAATCAATGTACTGTACTATAAAATAAATAAGACAGTATTGTAGATGATAAAAATTAAAGTCCGTTTGACTTCCGAAATGTTCGAAAACCAAGGCGCAGCTTCTGATTGGTGCAGGCACCCGGAAACTATAGCTGACAGCCACATCGGACATTCGGCTTCCGAAAAGCATTCGAAAATTGGAACACTTACTTCCGGGTTTTCGGCATTTCGGAACCAAGGCATTTGAGTACCAAGGCGTTTGAGAACCAAGGTACCACTGTACTGACTACAGGAATCAAATAAATGCAGTCTTTCCAGAGAGGGACCAAATGATTAAACCAGTATTGTAGGCAGAAGGACAGATATAAACTGCAGATGGGAAAGAGAATTGTGTGGGACTCTTAGGGTTGGGATATAGTTGGGTGGTGAACAGATGTCCCTGTATCTCTCTGGAGCAAGAGTACCTAATGTGGTTCCCTCCAGATGTTGTTGGACTACAACTCTTATCGGCCCTGACCATTGGCCATGCTGAATGGTACTGATGGGAACTGTAGTCCAACAACCACACTGACTACCCCTGCACTAGATTGAAGAGGTGGCAGCAACCACTGCTGGTTCCACCCGTCCAGGTCATGAATACTAATGATCAACAAACAAGTCAAACTGCCTGTGAACAACGTACAGCTAAGTGACAGAGTCAACCAACCAGAAAACACTGGATTTTCCCCCCTCCACTGTAATCATTACCTTTACTGAAAATAACTCTGGGTGTTCCTTTGCAACAAATGAGTGAAGTGCATGTTCTGGCAGTCTCAGGTTTTTTAAAGAGTACCAGAATTCATTCTCTAGTACTCGTTTCTGAATCTTTCCTGCCTAATCATTTGTTTTTCGTTGGCACAGCAGTTCACTTGCAGACAGGGTAAGAAGTGAGCAGTTGACACGTTCCAGTGTCTGCAAAGGGGGAAAGCAGGGGTTTGCAGCTCTTCCCAAGCCTCAGTAATGCAAGGCTTGGGGATGAGTGGGAGTTACTATGCCACCCGGCAGATGTCACGTCCCCCTACAAAAGACCTATGTACAAATTGTTAAAGTCTCTGCGCGCAGGGTGACAGCAGCTCAATTCTTCAAGAGCCACAAGGTCTTTGTAATGCAAGGGGAAGGAATCTGCAGCCTTCCGATATTGTTGGACTACAACTCCTATCATCCATGTTTGCCTTACTGGGTTTTAAGCAATTACACAGATGTATCTGCAGTTTTTAGATTCTTATACTAAGGAAGATGGACAGAAGTGTCACCAGGGAGTCACTTATTGGCAGGAAATTTGTGAGCATTGCTCTGGGGGACGTAGAGCTGCTGAGCTATAGTGTTGGTGTTATGTACTGAGTTGAATAGGATCCAAAGGGCAGCAGTCTGATTGGTCCTAGAACAATAGGATTCAGAATGCAGCAGTCTGATTGGTCCACAGGAGCCACCCAATCCAGCTCCAGGTGGAAGGGAATCCGCAAACTGATTGGCCTACAGGAGAATCCTGGAATTAGCCAATCACGTGGGGCCCATTGTGTAAATAATGTATATAAAGCAGGCATTCTGGGGGAACTTCCATTCCTCCTCACCACTATGAGCTGTATAAAGAGCATGAAATCCACTCTCAACATTGAGTATATTTCAGTTGGATTTGGAGCTGGAGAGAGGGAAGAATAGTAGGGCTCTGCTCCACTTTGCCCTAGTGCCCAGGTCTGGAGTCCAACAACATCTTGAGGGCCACCAGTTTCCCATGCCTGCAGAAAATATTTAACTTCTCCAGTGCAATGTGTGAGAGTTCATGCCTGCCTAGAAGTCATATGCTAACTAGGGTTTTACTATCCAAGGCCCGCTCCAGTCTCTGCTGGTTAAGACGGCTCCTCCTGCCTGGTGATGAAATATGATTGGCTAATGCTTCTGATAAACCATGATAAGCATGTTCACCTTGACTGCACAGAATGTTGCTCCTTGCATCATTTTCTCAGGCTCTTCATCTGCCTATCAGTGATTTCTAAGCAAAACAAGAACCCTGTACACCCTGAGTCCCATCAAGTCCCAGCCTGCTGAAATCTGAGTGCAAGGTCAAGATAACCAGTCATTATCAGATAAAGCCAGCTGACTTTTTTCTCTGGTTGCTGCATCCTCCACCTATGCCCACGACTTTCAGGAATAAAGGTGCTTTAATTCCACACACCTGGAAGCACAACAAGCACGGAGGCCAAACCCTAAGAGATCATAGAATTGCCTCTAGGACCTTATGCTTAAGAGTAAGTGGTGGTGGTGATAATTTATTTCTCCAGCGGTGATGTCAAGTTTGAGGAGGTCCTGGCAAAGGTGCCCTCCACAAGGCCCTGTGATGCTCCTGCCTCTCTCATTCCACCCTTCACAGACAGAAGAAAAATATTTCAGGGGGAGGAAGGTGTATGTACAAGTGTGTAAAGTCTCTGAGAACAGGATGGCAGCAACTCAATTCTGTAACAGCTGTGGGGTCTTTGTGATGCACAGGGGGAAGGTAGCAACATTTTAGAGGGGGTGAGGGTCTCTTTCAATATAAAAGCTCCCATTAAGACACATCACCTGTCAGCAGTTGAGGGGGGTTGTCAAGTTTTAAGAGATCTTGCCTCAGAGCATCTGACACGGAAAGCTCTGTTCACAGAACTCCGATAGGAAGTCTTCCTATTTAAATACAGTCACAGGGAACTGCAAATTTGATCAGATTGTAGGAGATGTGCGCTTAGCCTTTTCCTCATGGGCCGCTGCCACCGTAACAGCATCCAGTGTTACAGGCCTCCATACACCCCATGTCATGTTTTGCCCTGAAGAGGCTCCTGACAAATTGACAACTTTGAAAAGCTGGTCTGAAAATTCTCTCTACACGCCACTGACAGACTAGAGGGAAACGCCACGGGACAGGGGATTTGGAGAATAAACACAGAAACAAGGTATAGAGAAAAGTCCAGATCCAGTCCCAGCTGGGGAGCTGATACCTTAAAAGTCAATACATGCAAAATGCGACATTTTCACACCATAATACTCGAAGGGCTTGGTTTCTGGCCTTTACACTTCCGTGGAGGATTTCCCTTTCATCTGGACAGAAAAACAAATGGATTTCTGCTTAAGGCAGAATAAAATCCCAAGGTATCAAAGATATACAGAGAGAAAAGGCAGAATTTTCCTCTGCTGTGCTGAATCTGGGACCCAATTTCCACAGATGTGGATCTGGAGAGATGAAAAGAATGAAAGACTAGGATGGGGGGGACCCTTTGGGGTTGTTAATGGAAATATTTTACTTCTTTCTCATCTTCAAACAGACACACACAAGAGATGAAGTCCAGAAATCTCTCCTATCTGGGGAAGCAATGGGTTTTAATTAGCGCTCCCATTATAAGTGGAGTCAATGAAAAAGTGACCGAAAAGCAGAATCACAACTGGTGCCTGGATAAGGAATAAAAGCATGTTACTCTGATGCACTAAGTACTGCTGAAGACAAACTTGGATTGGACTTACTAAGGAAGCTCATGAATCTCTTTGAGAAGCACTGATTATGTTGCACACATATTATTTCTTTCATTCATCCCCTGTGTGTACAATGGTACCTCGGGTTACAGACGCTTCAGGTTACAGACTCCGCTAACCCAGGAATAGTACCTCGGGTTAAGAACTTTGCTTCAGGATGAGAACAGAAATCGTGCGGCGGCAGCAGTAGGCCCCATTAGCTAAAGTGGTACCTCAGGTTAAGAACAGTTTCAGGTTAAGAACGGACCTCCAGAACGAATTAAGTTCTTAACCCGAGGTACCACTGTATTTGTGTTTGTTTGTTTGTGTGTCTGTGTGTGTGTGGGGTGATATCCAGAGAAGTCATACTCAGAGTAGCCCCAACAGAAATAAATAGGCTACCTTAAGTTCATCTCTCTAATTCCTCTGAAAAGAGTAGCCGTGGGTTACATTCCAAAGGGTTATGGGTCCAGTATCACTCTGCCCCCTTCCCCATCACCTCAGCACGTTCCACTGAGGGCATCTCACCTAAAGTTCTTCCAAAACTTAGAACTGACATTGCAAATATCCACCTTTAAAATGTGTTCCAGTACATATTGTGGGGGTGGGGATATACTTATTACAACATGTATTTAAATCATAAATCTGTATGTTCTGACTAAATGGCACCTGGCCAAATTTGTCCACTGCTGCAGGTGCTGCTTCACAGTGACAGCTCCAGCACGCCCAGGTAACTGACCAATATGCCGCCACCTTCATGTTAATTGCCACTTGGAAGAGGTGTGCATAATTGTAGCCTTAGTGGTTCGGATGTTGCTTCCTCTGTATGGGATGCTACATACAGAAGGATGTCAGTCATCTGAAACAGCCCATAGAATTGCCACTTTTCTATAATGGAGAGCGTGGTACTTCTTCATTTGGGTCAGTTTATTATATAATTCTAGACAGCATGCAAAGTTGTGAATTATATCCGACCTCCCTCTTGTGATGGTTCTCTTTGTAACATTTTGAAGGGTCAGTAAAGTTACTTGAATGGATATGGTGACAGTGCTATCGAACACATTATAGTTTCTCCTTCATTATTCACTTTTGTGAACACTTTTGAAAAGTTAGAATGAACAGAAAGCGAACACCACTTTCCATTATCAGTGACTCTATGTCCTCTAATATAATGCATACCTACAAATGAATCTGCAAGAGTGAGTGGAGAAATGCAGGGTGTGAAAAGACAGAAATGTTCTTACAGGTTGAACAGCAATATGAAAACAAGTGGGGTTCAGAAAAGGACAGAGTAACATTGTTCAATTCCCATTCTACAATTCTATATCATCCCTGACCACTGACTAGCTAAGGATGGTGGGAGCTGTGGTCTAAAAAAAGCTGGAAACCCAAGTTTGGGAAACACAGCTTTAGAATGAAATCTTAAGGGTACGATCAGCATTAACAGAGAAAGACAAAGACAACATTTAGCTGCTTATAAAGTGAGGTGGAGAAATTGCCTTGCAATAAATATGAGCTTCTCCACCCCACCCCACCAACCCTGCAAAAAATAAACTTGAATGGCAAGCCCATTAAATTAGGCGTTTGGCTGCCCTAGTGGAAGCAGATGGATTTTGCACAAGAGGCTAAGGTGATGAGGAACAGCTGATCATCATAAACCTAAGACAGAGACAGGAAACTTGTGACCTTACAGATTTTGTTGGAATACAACTCCTGTAATATTTGACCATTTGCTATGCCACTCAGAGGGCTGGTGGTTCTCCATCCCTGACTTAACAAAGAAATCATGACTAAGAACCCAGAACAGGATAATAGAAGTACAAGCTCCAACCTGTGTGCCTTTACAACTGCTATAGCCACCAATCAAATGAGGTAATACTGCCAGAGGAATAAAAGGTTGGTTGTTTATGAGGCTTGGCATGGAGTGAATAATAGGCTTACTACAAAGCAAGAATGGAAAACACCAAGTGGCCAACACAGATTATCTGGGAAGCAACAACAGAGGAGCAGTGCCAGCTTATTAAAGGTATCCTAAGAAATAAAACTGGCTCCGGGGGGAAATAGGTCACAAGAATATTTCCTAATGTTAAAAGAGACAATCTATGCAAAGTATTCAAATAATTACTTCCTTTACACCAGCTAGGCACGTATGCAGCTGTCTTTCTGTAAGAGCAAATGGAACATCTCAAGATGTTCCAAACAAGCTATACTTAACAAATCAGGAAGGGATCTTTGTTCAAGATTGAGCAGGAAGGTCTGAAGGGGGAATGTTTGTGTGCCAAGTGAATGTGCTTAGCATCCTCCATGTGAACGAGGTTTTCTGACTGCACAGAAGAGGAGGCTTCCCCAACCTGGTGCCCTCCAGATGTTTTGGACTACAATGTTGATCATTCCTGACCGTGTGGTTATGCTGGCCAGCACTGATGGAAGTTGTAGTCCAAAATACCTGGAGGGAACCAGATTGGGGAAGAAACACATAGAGGATTCAGCTGAATATGTGAAGACTCTTCTTCAGAACTTCCTGGTTAACGTGCAAAGGTTTGAGGCTGTGGCTGGCAAGAGCACCAACCTAATGGAAAGAATTCATAGGAAGGAGGAGTCAAACACTGCTGGCTTCTCAGCAAGGAAGATGGAGGAGCTCTTGCTTTCCCTCCCTTTGCCTGGAGGTGGAGAGCTTCCAGTCTGCAGGCCAAATTTGGCCTCCCCCATTGGCCAGCTAGGCTGTTTTCCCCAAATCATCCTCACCTGCCCCACACCTGTCATATGACAGGCAGAGACCCGCCTCACACAGTCAATCCCTGCAGGAAGCAGGACCAAACTCCCAACACATCAGCTGATGTGCTGGAAGTTCAACCCTGCTTGGTCATCAACTTTACAACTCCCACAGGCAGGCACTGATAGATAGGTGGGGCCAGCCATGTGATGGGAGATGATAGATAGGCAGGTTGTCCTGCCCACCTGTCAAAGTTGGCTTGCGAGGTGGGGAGAGATCAAGATCTGGTTCTGCAGCGCAAAACATTTCCCTATAGCCTGATGGCACTGCAATTAAGTATAAGAAATATCTGCCTGAACTGAAAGCCACTTAATGGAGAATTTCCTAGGACAATTAGCACTATCTTACATCAGTGTGGAGGGAAAAGATCCAAAAGCCTGATATGTGACAACTGCATTAAGAGCTGGAAGTTGTCAGAAGTCGTTGACAGTTACAACAGAAACAATCCAAATTACATGACAAATTAAGGCTGCAATCCGAAACAAGCTTGCTTGAAAGTAAATCCCAGTGAAATCACTGAATGAATTTTTGAGTAAAGATGATCAAAACCAAGGTATCAAAGCTTAAAATGGAAAAATGGAAACAACTTACAATGTATAACAGCTGCAACAGACTGTTTAAATAACACACACACTATGTATAGCAAGTGACCTTTTCTCATTATTTCCATCCATACGTTCTCGTATATAGTCAAACCTCGGTTCCTGAACAGCTCCATTTTTAAACATTTTGGCTCCTGAATGCCGAAAACCTGGAAGTAAATGCTCTGGTTTTCAAACATTTTTCGGAACACGAACGTCCGACGCGGCTTCCGCTTGAGTGCAAGAAGCTCTTGCAACCAATCGGAAGCCATGCCTCAGTTGTCGAAGGTTTTAGAAGTCAAATGGGCTTCCGGAATGGGTTATGTTTGACAACCGAGGTTTGTATATATTGAATATAAATACACTGTCTTCAACAGGTGTGAAACAAAGCAATAAAGGCAAACAGACGTTTCCTGAAGAAAATATGTGTGTGCTGTTCTCTTTCAAGCCACTTCTTCAGCAAATGCATGTAAATACTTTACCAATTGCTTTGGAACCAGGCAAAGCAAGGTCTGTTTTCCTGGGAATTTGGGGAGCACTAGAGATAGGATAGTGTTGTTGAAAATATTTTAAATATATGTATTTATTGTTGTTGTTGTTGTTGTTGTTGTTGTTGTTGTTGTTGTTGTTGTCGTCGTCGTCGTCGTCGTCATCATCATCAGTATTTTAAGGTAAAGGTAAAGGGACCCCTGACCATTAGGTCCAGTCGTGACCGACTCTGGGGTTGCGGAGCTCATCTCGCTTTATTGGCCGAGGGAGCCGGCGTACAGCTTCCGGGTCATGTGGCCAGCATGACTAAGCCGCTTCTGGTGAACCAGAGCAGTGCACGGAAATGCCGTTAACCTTCCTGCCAGAGTGGTACCTATTTATCTACTTGTACTTTGACGTGCTTTCGAACTGCTAGGTTGGCATGAGCAGGGACCGAGCAACGGGAGCTCACCCCATCACAGGGATTCAAACTGCTGACCTTCCGATCAGCAAGTCCTAGGCTCTGTGGTTTAACCCACAGCGCCACCCGCGTCCCCATCAGTATTTTACTTGATTGTAAATTGCTTTGGGCTTTTTTTAGTAGAAGCAAAATATAAATTCAATAAACCTAAACCAAACCAAAACTTTGCAACAACCTTTACGCTGACCTTTGACACTATTAGAAACAGCCAAGCCAAGGCCAATGGGAGAGGACCTTACCATGAGACACAACATCCATCTTTCCCTTCCAAGCAGCTCACCAACTCAGTTGCCATATTTGGCAGGGAGTTAATAACAGTATGTAATGGCAACATGACATACTATGGTGCTTTCAATGTGCTTCACATATATTAATTAGTAGCATCCTTATAACAATTCCATAAGACAAGTCAGTGTTACTAGGTTTATTAAATGTATACAATGCTTCCTGCTTCAAGAAGCCCTAAAGCAATTTGAAACCAGAGTAAAAGCACAATATAGAAATATCATAAGTGTGTCAAAGACAAATAAAAAAGTCCATCCCCATCATAACCACACTACCCAACCTAAGACGAACACCAAAGCATCCTATCACTGATGCTGTCCAAATGCCCAGGAAAAAACCATGCATTTGTCTCGAAGTTAGTGCCAGGCAGGCCTCCCCAAGGAGAGCATTTCAAAGACAGGAGCTACTACAAAAAAGGCTTGTTGTCTCCCCATATTGCTCAACCCAAGGCTGAGAGAGAGAGAGAGTGGTTTGCCTAAGGCTCCCTGTGAATTCATGGCAGAGGTAAGATCTGAACTGGAGGCTTCCCCATTCATTTACTCAGCCTCTTAACTACTACTTTATACCAATCCACTAACAAATACCGCACATACATGCAGGTGTAAAATATAATGTCACATGCATGTGGGATGTGGAGCACATTTATCACACCAGCGTGCCAAAACAATCTCACTTACAGCAGTCCCAAAATACCTCTTTTAATCTGCAAAGGCCACCTTCCCTCTCTGAACAACAATTCCATTTACAATTTAGCTCCTTGTTTCCCAGCATTATTCCTACTTGAAAACACTCATCTACAAGATGATTAATCAAAATCACATGGTGGGATTAGAAGGATTTATTAAAAATAAATAGGAAGCGTGATCTCAATTTCCTAATTTTCCATGTTCTGTGTATAGATGACTCATTTTCTCAGCATCCCTCGGAGCCTGGTTACACTTGTTTGTTTTTGCATATACAGTATCTGAATAGCAAGGTTTGGGAGGGAGAATTCCCATTCTTTGTTCCTTCCTGGAACTAAATTGGCATCAATGCCCAACAGATGAGTCGAGAGCTAGAGGCCTCAACTATTGCACCAGATTAATGGAGCTGTCCATTCCTGTCCATTCAGTGGGACTTACAATTCTCACATGAATGTAAATGCTAGGTTGGACACCAACTGAATCTGAGCCAGGTTCTCCCTTTTCACACATAATTTCACACAGTAAATGCAGCCCTTTAAGTACTGAGTTCGCATAACAAGTGTGAGCAGCAGCAGCAGGCAGTGGGGTGGGGTGGAAGCACTTAGCATTTGCCCCGTGCCACCCTCCTGGTAAGTGGCAGTGACTCATCTGCCAGAAGGTCTCCATTGCACCATACTGCCAGCTTCTAAATATGCATTTATTTTAGAGCTGCCACCTCATTTTCTGGACAGAAGTGTGGAACTTGGCATAACATGTGCAGTTTTTCCTGGCCTGAAGGTGGGAGTTTTCAGGGCCTTTTCAGTGGTGGTTCCATATTTGTGGAGTGCCCTTCCCGGTGAGGTGTATCTGTCTCCCTTGTTATTGACTTTCAGGAGAAATTTGAAAGCATTCTTGCTTAACCAGGCATTTAGATACTGACAGATACAGGCCATGACAACTGTAACGTTAATAACTGTAAAAGTTCGTGATTGCTTTTTAGATGGTTGTCAATTGTTTTTTGATATTTGCTACCCTGAACACAAATTTAGATTTAGATAAATAAATAATTCTACAAGTCAAACTTTAGGCTGCTGTGAGGCAGTTTACAGTCAAAGACTCTTATCATGGTGGGAAGTGACAATTTTAAATCCCATTCCTCCCCCCCCCCCCCCTTTTATGGGTATCTGTAAGGGCTGAGCTGAAACAAGAGAAGGGGGTTTGTGAAAGATGTATTTCAGCAATATTTCAGGGGGCTCTGTAAACTGGGATAAACATGTTTGTGTTCAAGCAAAAAGGAAGAACGAAAAAAAGTAGTAAGAGCCGCAGTGAACTCTGACCCTAGCTCTCCAGTGTTACATGTACTGAAAGTAGCCGGAGACCAAAGGCAGAAAGTCCTTTGGCACTGCCCTTCGGTGACCATCCTGATCAACCTTTTAAAAAAGTTGAAAAGGTAGCTCCTCCCCATTATATCATTAAATACACAGAGGCCTTCCTTTTCATATTTATTATTTTATTCTTCCCATGTAACCATTGCATGTGGACCTTAGCTAAGCAATGCCTTTTTAAAAAACAAAAAACCCTTTCTCCTCAAATAGTCTTCCTTTGTTAAAACCAGAATAAAAATTTTAAATGGCAGTAACAGTACAGTAAAACCAAATCCCCTTTAAGGGGGGATTACACACCACTGCACTGAAAATAGGCCCTGGAATGGCTATGAGACAGAACAGCTATCGTATTTTTCGCGCCATAAGACGCTCCTGGCCATAAGACACAACTAGTTTTTAGAGGGGGAATGCAAGAAAAAAAATATTCTTTAAAGGGAGTTCTGAGCAGAGCCTGTATGCATCCCAGGCTCTGCACAGCGCTCCCTTTCATGAGCCGTGTGGAGCATGTGTGCAGCGCTTGCAGGCTTTTCCCCGAGGAGGAAAAAGCCCCTCCTATGGGAAAAGCCCCCAAGAGCCGCACACACACTCTGCACGGCTCTTTAAAGGGAGCATGGCTCTTGGGGGCTTTTCCGGGAGGTAGGGGAAGGGACAGAGGGGCTAAGCCAGAAGCTTGAACAGCAAGAGGGAGCGCTGCTATGGCTTCTGGGATAGCTGCGCAGCCTGCATTCGCTCCACGAGACGCACACACATTTCCCCTTACTTTTTAGGAGGGAAAAAGTGTGTCTTATAGAGCAAAAAATACGGTAAATAGAACATCCATCTTCAGGAGCAGTGTACCTCCTATACCAGATCCCTGGGCACATATTCACTTATTGTTGCATCTATACCTCCCCTTTCCTCCCAAGGAGCTCAAGGGGACATGCATGGTTTTCCTCTGTTTCATAACACTAGGCATCCAGTGGAGCTGAATGCTGGAAGATGTTAAGGTCAGATAAAAGAAAGTACTTCTTCATGCAGCACATAGTCTAACTAACTATGGGACTTGCTCAGGATGCAGCAACTTGGATGGCTTTAAAAGAGGATTAGACAAATTCATGCCTATTAACGGCTACCTCCACAGTTGGAGGCAGCAATGCCTTCTAAATATCAGCTAGGGTGCTCACCTTCTGCTTGCTAGTTTCCCACAGGCATCTGATTGGCCACTGTGAGAACAGGATGTTGGCTTGATCCAGCAAGCTCTTCTTATGCTCCTAACAGCCCTAAGAGTTAGGTTAGGGCCTAAGAGGCGTGGAATTGTACCCTGGCCTCCCAAGTCCTAGCGAGGCACTGTAACGTCTAACCACTACACCACACTGCCTCTCTGCCATACAACGGGGAGGAATCGGGAGGGCGCTTGCTTGCTTAGCACGTCCTGTTTCTTACGCAAAGGCGCCTGGCGGGTCACTGTGGGGACAAGCAGGACGCGGCGCCGGGAGGGACTTTTAAGCCGGAGGACCCCACAGGGCTCTTCCTCAGCTGTTTTTAAAAGCCTAGTCTTGTAACCTGCTCTGACAAGCGCTGCCCCCCCCCCCCCGCAGGAAAGCGGGGGGGCGAGGCGTGAAAAGAACCAGGAGACAAGGGCGGGGGCATCGCTGCGACGAGGCCGCCCCTGTTCCAGCCGCAGTAACGCAGTTGACTCGGAGGCGGCTCCCGCCAACGCCCCCTGCCCCCGCTCGCGAAGTGACGTCCGTGGTGACGTCAGCAAAGAGAAACCGCTTGCTGGGAACCCTGGCGCGGCGGGGGAGGGAGGGAGAGATGCACAACTGGGGCATACCATGCAGTGCGCGGGGGGAGCTCGCAGAATCAACTCAGCCCGGCCTGGGCTCCAGAGTCCCTCTGCCGGCGATTCTTACACCGGCTTCCACCAGCGTCCATCTCGTCTCTTGAACTGAACGTGGGAGGAAGAGCTACTCTTCTGCGGGCAGGAGGCTTGAGCTTCCCGCGCTCTCCCCCCCTCTTTTGCGCTTTGGAGCTGCCCGTTGCGTCAGTGCCGGCTGAAGGCGTGAGCCGTGCCTTGTGCCGGCTTGAGCTCCCGTCTGCGGCAGTGAGCGGCGTCCGCGTGCGTGTGCTGAGGAGGCTGGTGTGAGCTGCCGCCCTGCTGGGATTCCCCTGCTGCTCCTCGTTCCCCGAGGGTGTGTGTGAGTGCTCGTGCGCCCCTGTTCCTCCGTCTCCGTAAGGCTGCGCGGCAGCTCCGCTTGAGCTTGGGACCTCATTCTCGCCAGGGGGCTCGTTTCCCCGGTTCTCCGGTTGTCCTCGCCCGGTTCCCCGAGGGCAGCGTTATTATGTATCAGAGCCCCGCTCGGTCCCTGTGCTCGGCCCTCTCCAACCTCTGCTGCGCACCTTCCTCCGCCACCTCCTCGACGCTGCTGCTCCGGTCTCCGGCTCCAGTCAAGAGAGCCCTCTCCCCGCCTGCCATCCTTGCATCTTCCGCCGCCGTCACCGCCGCCCCTCACTACGGCTGCTCTGCGGCTGTAAGCTCGGGGGCTGCGAATTCCCAAGCAGGTGAGTGCCTAGAACCCTCGGGGGCGCCGAACGTTCCATGGATGGAACGCTGGGTTTCGGACGTTCTAATAAAGACGCGGGGTGGGGGCTGATCAGTCGAGAGATGGTTGCTAAAGGGGTACAGGTAATCTAACGAGTTCGTCTCCTGCATAGTGGGGGCGTGTGGGGCCTTACCTCTAAGTGGCATCATCATTTGTCTGTATCTTATCAATCCTTACAGTAACCTTGTGAGGTAGGTCACTGTTCCGTTTTACCCATGGATAGCTTGAAGTGAGTTTTCCAAGCCAGATCTGTGGAGCCCACGGTCTACCACGCTTTCCACTATGCTAAGCTCTGGGATGGTTTCTTAAAATAAAAAAAAATTATCCAGAGTACATTTTGCTCTACTTTTGTCTTGGGTGAAGGCTGGACACATGCTAGATACAAGGCTTCTGATTTATTTAAAAAATATATTATTAATGAGGAGGCAGCCGTCAGCCTCATTTATGTAAATGAGTAAATGAACTCAAGACAGCCTTAAACTGGCAGCTGATTCATTAAAAGCTGCTGCTTCCAGAAAGTCAGTGAATGGGATCTTATGCCAGGCATATATTACATACCCTGTAGGCAGCACTCTCAGTTTTACCACCTTGTTGAGATAAGTTTTCGCATCCTTGATTAATTCTCCAAGTTACCTCTGCTCTGAGAAAAGCATGTGCTGCTTGGGGATTTCAAGGAGTGCTTTTTGCATATTACCCCTCTAACTATGCCAGAGTTCCTATTAATCATTATTTGTGCCCAGGGAAAAGCAGTATGCCATATCCTGCTCTTTATCTCCTTCCCCACAGAAAATATTTTTGTTTAATTTTCAAAAAGACGCTGAGGAAATCTACGGTGCCGTACCTGAGTGTAGGTGCACATTTGGGTTGTAAAAAGTAATGTGATGCTTCGGAGAACATTTTCGAGAAACTATAACGTGTTCTCCTCTGCTGTAGTTTGCCAACTCATTTGTGCACAGCATGTCATCCTTTCCATGTGCACAATGATTAATGGTTTTAAGGAACTGAAATTCGTCTTGACTTGAAAGCCGATGCTCACTACGGGTTGTTAAAAGTATTTGCTAAAAATGCAGAGATGGAACAGGATCGGAAAAGGTCAACCAAAATGTTCGAGGGGGTGGAGCAACTTCCCCTACAGGTGAAAGTTTACAGCGCCTGTGGCTCTTCAGTTTAGAGATAAGGTGATTAAGAAGAGGCATGATGAAGGTATATCAAATTACACATGAGGGGGTAGAGAAAGTGGACAGAGGAGTTTTTCTCTCTCATAGATAACAATGGAACATCCAGTGCAGCTGAATGTTGGAAGATTCAGGACAGACAGCAGAAAGTACTTCTCACAGCACATTGTTAAACTATGAAACTCCTTCCCACAGGAGGCAATTATGGCCGGCCAGCTTGTATGGATTTTTGTAAAGGGCTAGACAAATTCATGGAGGATAAAGCCATGTTCTACCTCCACGTCCAGAGGCAGTGTGCTGGAAACCACAGAAGGGGAGAGTGCTGTTGCACTTAAATCCTGTTGGTGGACTTCCCATAGGCCAATGGCCTGATCCTGCAGGCTCTTCTCATGTTCTTATGTGTCTTGGCATCATGTCCTGCTTGTGAATTTCCTTCCTAGAGGTGTCTGGTTTTTCTACTAGATTTAAGATGGGCTTTTGGTTTGACCCAGCAGGAATGCTTTTAGGTTCTTATTGGCTTTCTTGGTATTTAAACTGAGGAGTGAGAGCAATTGCACTATATAAATTATGATGAACTGAGACTGCTTGAAAATCTGCTTCACAACAAGCATCTGCCTTTCACTTCCCTTACTACTGTTTCTTAGCTCATCAGCCTTTCAGATGGTCTACATGAAAGCTGAGCAAGAAATAGTTTGTCTGACGTAGTAATCTGCCTGCGGGACAGTCCAATGTACATTGGGATATCTTGGATGGGGCAAAGTGTACGCAAGCACAGGAGATGCTCCTGTTTCCATCACCGCAGCTGTTGTTGGCCTACAATTCAGCTAGCTCAGCATTCCCTATTTTGGACCAGCGGTGGAGCTTCATGCTCCGGCACCAGGGGCGGAGAGCAGGCAGCGGGGCTGGCGTGCGTCCTGGGGGCTGGGTGCCCCACCCGTAGGGGTTTGGCGCCCAGCACAGGCGGGGGGAGCAGCCGTAATTGCACCCCGCTGGGATCTTGCTGCCGGGGGCGGTGCGCTCCCCCCGCACTCCTCTTCCTCCACCAGTGTTTTGGACTACAGTTTCCATCAGCCCCAGTTGGTCAGGGATGATGGCAGTTGGAGTTCAACAATATCTGGAGGTCACCAGGTTGGGAAACCCTAGCCTTGTTACTTGAACTCTGAAAAATCTCATAACCATCAATGGAACCTTTTTAAAAGGCTTGTGATGCAGTCCTCTGCATGCGTGTCTGCACAGAAATAAGCCCCTATTAAGTTCATTGTGGATCAGTGTGTATAGATTGCAGCCTCCATTTGCAATTCAGAAGATTCCCCCACCTTTTAGTGCTAACTAATGCCAGCTAAGCCAGTAACATTCAACCTAAGCAGAAAGATCTTGGGTTCTCTTTAACCTGCTTGGGTCTAGGTGTTGGTAAGCTTCTTAGGGTACCTCAATCATTCACTGAGAATGCATCTAATATAAGAAGATCATTGCTGAATTCAGCCAAAGGCCCATCTGATCCTGTACTCTGGTTCTAGCATTGGCCAGCCGGATGCCAATGGGAAGCTTTCAAGTAGGACTCAAGGGCAACAGCATTCTTTCAACTTGTGATCCTCAGAAAGTTGTGTTCTGTGTACAGTAAGCCCACAACTTACGCAGGGATTATGTTCCAGGTATCGCACTTGCAGCCAGAATCGCGTATAGTCAAAACCCATTGGGTTCAATGGCGGGTGGGATTGCCAGAGTCATTTCCCCCAGAATCCTGCTCCCTTTCTGTTTTTTATTTTTCCTTTGCCACTTCAGTCCATTGCTGAAATGTGGGTCTTTGTAGTGTTAAAATGGACCTACTTTTTGGCCACTAACATTCTCAGAAAAAGATGCTTAAAACAGGAGTGCCCTGAATCCATGTATGCAGTTTTTCATCAATTTTTTTGGAAGTCTGCCTCTTTTGTAACTTACGTTTGGAAAGTTTCTTAGTTGTCGTCCCCCCTCCCCCGAAGTTGAGTCATACTTGAGAAAACCTAGCTATTTGGAGCTAAGGCTTCTTGTCATTTTCTCACCCACATTGTTGGCAAGGGAGAGGGTTTTTTCCCCTGATGAATTTGCCACTTTCTCTCACAAATGTTGTAAGAGAAGAGGGTTGAAAAATCCTCAATAAAGCTGCAATCATAGTGCCATTTATGTAACCACAGAGGAGTCCTACCTATATCCATTTGAACTACCTTAGTTTGAGAACTGTGGATCAGCCTATGCTTCTTATCTTCCTTCCTTATTTCCCTCTGTTATAAATCACTAGATCACTATGACCACAGCCATATCTCAGTGATGAGGTACATGCTCTGCAAGCAGAAGATCACAGGTTCAGTCCTTAGCATACCAAGTTTTAAAAGTATTTGGTAGTGGCGAGAAAGGTGGTCTGCCTGCGATGCTGTGGTCTCTGTAGACAATGCTGGAATCGATGGTCCAATTGAATAGCCTGACCTGGTACGAGAGGGTGAACCGAGAGGTGTTTTAGAGAGACATCAATATCCTAACATTTCCCTACATTTATTATCTTCACGCTCAAAACCCATGAAGTCCTTTGAAATCTGCAGAGGTCTTGTGATTTGGTTTCGTGGAACATGAGTTGCTCATTGTGAAAGCATGTGAGGGGGAGAGGATGAGACAAAAGTGCAATACAGCATTTCAATTTCAGACAGGAAGCAATGGATTTGCTTTTTGTTTCTTAAAAAAACACACAGAGTGGTATGTGACGAAAATGTACTTGGAACAGACTCACTGAAATCAGTTAGCCACGATGTCCATGTTTTAATTGGGTCTACTCTTGAGTATGACTTAGGCGCCATCTTCTGCACTATCCATTTAAAGCAGTATTAAAGCAAGTTAAGCAGTCATTGCTCCCCACAAAGAATTCTGGGTACTGTAGTTAGTTAAGGGTGCTGAGAGGAGTTAGGAGGCTCCTATTCCCTTCCCAGAGCTACAATCTGTGTAGTGGTTCAACATATTTTCTACCCGTGCCATGCTGCGGATGTAAACAGGGCTGTTGGAGGTCAAGCAGCTCATTCACCAGTTTCCCCCCAAAAAGGGAGAGTGAAGGCTAGGAATGCTCTTGGGTTTAAGATACTGCATCCAGCCAAATTGTTGTATGGCTGGGTCCAATTGGGCCCAGTAAGATCCACAAAACAGAGAGAGTCCTGATTGGTTCCAGGGTTTTAGATCAGGCATAGGCAAACTCGGCCCTCCAGATATTTTGGGACTACAACTCCCATCATCCGTGACCACTGGTACTGTTAGCTAGGGATTATGGGAGTTGTAGTCCCAAAACATCTGGAGGACCGAGCTTGCCTATGCCTTTTTTAGAGAATCTCCTTATGGTCCAATGTTCATTAGGAGGGCAAGCCCATCCTTGGGACATTCTGTCATCCCCTGGCAATCCATGATGCTTGGGACCAGCATGTTCAGGTTTAGAGTTCCACCCTTATCTGGAAATGCTGTTGAACTGATTGCAACTTGAGGTTTGTGTGTGTGTTTACATACATAGCATATTATAGGTATGACTTAGGTTGTCAGCCTAGGCCCACTTACTAGGGGAAGAGCCCCATTGAGCTCAGCTGTATTTACTTATGAGCAAGCATGCTGATTGCAGTGTTAAACACAGTGTGTCATGTGGCTCTAACGGCTGCCGGTGTGGGCGCAGGAGTGCTGGGTCAATCTCTTGATATTGGCATTCTGCGCGGAATCTACTGTCGTTACATCAGCATTATTGATGGACTTGCTGTAGCTGACATAGCCATGATTGCACAACCTGCCTGGCCAATTCTTTTGCCTCAAGGTTAGATAGAAGTAGCTCAGTAGTTCCTGGTGGACTTTTCATTTCCTAGGTTCCCCTCTAGAGCTTTGCTCATAACTGGCTACCCAGATATCGAGTTGTAACAAAGCAAGCAGTAATAATAATGTCAAAACGAAGAGCAGATAGCAAGCTATGTGGAATCTACTCCTATCAGGGCAACTTGCATGTTCTTAGGAAGATCACTGTGCTTTGCTTACTGAGGGAAGCTGCTGCTGCAGCCGTGCTGTGTTGCAATGCAGCAGCATTTCCCAAGCAGTTTATTTCCAGGGGAGAAGCCATGTTAGCCACCTTAAAGCCTGGCAAGATTTCATGGACTTCAGTCCAATTTGCCACCAGATGCTCAAACTGTTTCCCTACATTACAGGTATATACTTTGGGGAGGAGGAGGGAAATACAAACAGCAATGTCAAGAAAGAAACAAAATGCACAGAAGTACAGGTGGCAATAATTTTTTAATTAATGGTGCTTTGCAGTACAGTGGTTAACTCTACACCCCTGGCGTTGGTTAGCTAATTTGCGCACACAATTTCCTACAAATCCTTTGCCCCAGTCCAGTCTACAAGTGATTCCACAGACCCTCTTGAAGTAGTAATTAAGCAGTTAGACATTGGAGTCTTCCTTTAAAGTTCGCTTGCCTCAGGAAGGCAACTCATAGGTCGCATGCAGATTGTCCTAGGAGGTTGAAACGCCCCTCCCCCCCACACACACACCTATTGCCATTTCTTATGTCAGATTTGTGTCCATTTGTATGATTGAGCTGAGCACCATGATTTGCAGAAAACGGATTGGATTCTGGTTGCAGGTTGTGCGGCTACACCAAATGGGAGAAAAACACCCCCAAGATATTGCAGCAACTCAGGGTGATTCAGCATGATTCTGTTACCTGCAGTTACAAAAGCAAATTCTTGGTCTGAGGAGGAGAGGAAGGACGGTTGTGCTACTGTGTGCAATCCTGTGTATGTTGTTGCTCCAAAGATCCTCTTTGGGCTGTTGCTGCCAGAAAATGTGTATATTAACTACAGACTCTGCACAAAGGGAAGGAGGCAGGCAAAAGATAATGAGGGAGAAGCACAGACGAAAATGTCCAGGCAACATGCACAAGATGTTTCGGAACTACAGGATTGGTTGTTTTTGTCATTTGCTTTGCAATGTACAGTGGTACCTCGGGTTACATCCGCTTCAGGTTACAGACTCCGCTAACCCAGAAATAGTACCTCGGGTTAAGAACTTTGCTTCAGGATAAGAACAGAAATCGGGCTCTGGCGGCATGGCAGCAGCAGGAGGCCCCATTAGCTAAAGTGGTGCTTCAGGTTAAGAACAGTTACAGGTTAAGAACGGACCTCCGGAACGAATTAAGTACTTAACCCGAGGTACCACTGTACTTTGGGAACAACCCATTGCAGGCACCCAGGGTAGTAAGCAGTTTATACCTTTCAGGATTACTTCAGCAATGCAAACAAGCTGGGATAGTATTATGCACATACTGTCTCTTTACTGATTGAATATTTTATATACTGCCTGTCTTGAAAGCTTCTCCAGGCAGCATTGCAGTAGCAATATAAATTGCAGTATAAAACATTACAGCACAAATGCAATAAAATTAAAATCCAAGTGCAATCAGTAGTCCAAATAAATCAGAACTTGTAACGACTGGCATTGGGAACCAACAAGGCCAAGTTAAATAAAGAGGCCCTAACTGGAGTTAATACCTGCTGTATGGAATGCTATGTGTAGTCTTGGCTTCTAGGGAACCCCAATAGGTCCTCAAAGTTCCTTCATTACTTTCCCTGATCAGAAAAAAGCAGCCCGCCATTTAGGTCACTAGTCTTCAGCTCTTGAGTTGGGACCCACAAGTGGCGTTTCCACTTTCCCAGAGTGGATCACTGCTGAGTTTTGGGTCATTTTGTGGTGGGTGTATAAAAAATAGAAGTGAAGGAGCCTTGTAACTTTGGGGAAGGACTGGTAGCTCAGCAGTGGACTCCCTGCTTTGCGTGCAGAAGGTTCTGGGTTCAGTCTCTTGCATCTCCAGGTAGGACTGCTGCCAGTCGTGCAGGTAATACTGAGCTAGGTGGAGCAATGATCTGACTTAAAGGCAGCTTCCTGTGTAGGACTGGAAGGAAGGAAGATGGAAAAATGCAGAGGAGAGAGAAGGAAATACACACACTCTCTGCCAAAGTAGGTCAAAGCTGGGGCAAAAGTGCCATCTCATATTTGAAAAGTTGAAGACATTAAAATGCTGGGACTCTGTACCCACTTTCCTGGGGCCCCTTGAACTCAGTGGGGCTTGCTTGTGAGTAGAAGTGTCTGGAGTTGTGCTGTGAACCAGCAATTCCCTCTCCAGCGTGCACATTCCAAGCCTAGGTGTGTTGCTAAAGTTTTAACATGTTCATAAAGCACCATCTCATGCAAGAGCCAATGAACTTTCTGGAATTTAGTTGAAAGGGCAATAATGATAGAAAATCTGCTTACTCACTAAAGGCATGCTAGAAAGTGGTTGCGTAAGGGGACTGCTAAGGCGTTAACGGGCAGGAGTGCTTGTCTTGTTATATAAGTCAGGGGGATCTGAGTTGCACGGTACAAAGAGCAAGCAGGAGCTGTGCATTTCCTGTCAAGGAGGCCAGTGTGAAGTGCAGCCTGTGTGCTTTTTTCTCTTCATAGGCGACACTGTTCAATCTCCTGGTGGATTACTGAGTGGGCGAGGGAACGAAAATAGCGTCCCCCCCCCTAAAAAAAAAAAATCACTTTGCATTGACACAAGAGCTTCGTTCAGCTAAGCTACCACGGGGTAGCCTCCTTTGGTCTCGGGACCAGCGCTTCAGCATGCAGCGGCGTTGACTTGCCGTGCAAGAGCAGATTTTAAAAATCTCGTCTTTTCTGGAGTTGCTAGGGGTTAATTGTGACAATGGAAGTTACATCGGGCGCAATTTTGTAAGGGGCCACTAGGTGTCGCCAGAGGACAAGGTTAACAGAAAGAGAGACTGCTCACATGACGTCAGAGGCTGGCTGTTCTGTGCGAGATTCACCATTAGAGTTGTTTATTCCGCACGTTGATGCATTCTTCCGGCTTTTCAGGTGTGTATGCAAGATTAACGGCCTCGTTCAGTATTGTGTTTTCATTAGAGATGTATTGCAAAGCCTAGTGCTTGAGACTAACAGAACTCTAGAAACCCTCGAAGTGTTTACGAGTTTGTGTG
Organism: Podarcis pityusensis; assembly: GCF_964106645.2. Taxonomy (NCBI): domain Eukaryota; kingdom Metazoa; phylum Chordata; class Lepidosauria; order Squamata; family Lacertidae; genus Podarcis; species Podarcis pityusensis. The sequence continues at coordinate 42,664,620 of NC_138034.1, read as the reverse complement.
GATGTTCGTTTGCATTTCTACTTCACATAGTTTTAACCTTTGTCTAGCAACTGTTGGGACAGGAATAGAGTAACAAAGGAGATCAGCCTGGTCATGTCTTTGGAAATATGGTTATAAATCGGCAGCGAGATTTGCCTTTCCTATTCGAAGGGTGCTGTGATTGCGATTTGAGGCCCCTATGACTTAGCGTGATTTTAATTCAAGAAAATTCCAATATTACTTGCATTTATTGATATGGGGGGGGGGGGGGGTCAAGCGGCAACCCTGTGCTCACTTACCAGGGAGTAAGTCCCATAGAACTCAGCAGAGCAATCTTACACACTTATTCTCAGAATTGAAATGATGTTGCTGAGAAATCAAGTAAACAAAACTACGGTAACTCGTTTTCAGATAACAAATTTAAAATGCAATGCTAGTACGCAATGTTAGTATGTTGTAGTGCTTTTTGTGCAGTAACTCCAATCGCTGGGTTCACACTTCCGCCCCGCCCCCCTTAACTAAACTTGTCTTTGAAAGTCAGAGCTCTTAACCTTCCTGCACAGCCTTAATTGGTAAAAACGTCCTGTTAGGCAAATTTCTTTTCTTCCAGAGGCATCCTTTCCTCTTTCCCTCCCCCTCCCCTTTTCTTTAGTGGGTAACAATGAAAGGCAGTGGTAGTCACAGCTTTTGTCTCTCTGTTTGCGAAATATCAATGATGCGGCAATGGTCAGCACAGGACATTCGTGACCGATTTGGCCTTCCTGTGGTGCTGGGAAGTCAAGTCAGGCATTGCAAAACCTGGCAAGCATGGGCGATTACGTAAGGAACCAGACAGTTTACTGAGAAGTGCCTGCTCTTCTATGTTTGTTTTGCCGCACTTTGGGGTCGCTTTGCTATTTCTAGCATAAGTAGTTGCATTATGCAGTCTGGCAGAAAATACCCAGCAATGCAATAAAGTCATTTTTGAATTTGAGTAAAAAGAACACAGAGGGAGAGAGAGAGAGAGAGGGAAACTAGCAGTTTCTTGTGACTTGGGCAGATTGTGAAATATAAAGTTTAAAACCCCTAAAATTGTGAGCTGAGGTTTACAAGTTTTAAGAGGGGGAACTGCACATATTTAGCTTGGTGTGGGGAGTGGGACACTCCTTTATCTGTTCTTGACCTTGTTGTAAAGTTAATACGCTCTTCTTGGCTTTTTAACAATGAGATTTACCCTTGAGGGAAGCATTAAGAATTATCTACTCAAGTTACTCTGGAAAACGAAGGCATGGCAGGACTGGAAGAAAATATATCTTGCTTGAAAGGTTTCCATGTCTGTAGCTAGTGTCTTAATAACTGCTAGACGGTGTATATGCAGGCCGTTGCCAGTAGAAAATGTTATTCATTATTTATTATTTTGCCCCTTATATGCTGACCCAAGGAGTTGCTTTCTAAAACCCTTGTTTGTTCGAGGAAGCAGCCGTTTCCCAGTGGAGTGGGTTCAGTGATTACTGAGTGACTCCAGCATATTAGTGACTCATAAAAGTGGCCCTTTTTGTGTTGGCAGCAAGGAAGATTAGGAAGAAGGAATAGGGAAAAATAGCCATGAACTGTAAGTGGGATTGAGAAGTCTAAATCTGAAATACACTTGGTGTGGTGGTGGAAGCTCTCTGGTTACAGTATCACTAGAAATTGATGCTTCTGTTTGATTTAGTAGATGCCTTGCTTTATATTTTGCATTTGAAATTGTTTCTGTTTCTGTGCTTTCGTTATGGCCTTCGGCTAGCACAATAAACTTACTGAACTGAACTTAATATCTGCCTCTGCTGCTCTGCAACACCTGTTCTGGCTTTCTTTGTTCTGGTGTGCCTTAAAAACCCCAGTACCTCGCATCTCTAGTTACGTAAAAGAGTTGGAAGCCTTTTGAATCAGGGTGTGTTTGTGAAGCAACCCAACGGGATTAACATTATGCTTATATAGAAGCTTGCCTGAATTTTATCTTCCGTTTGATGTGTTAAACTTTGAACTACATAGTAACCACAGAAATAACTTGTGATGTAAAAGTAGAAGCAGTTTCAGAGCTACTCATAATTGGGCTTCAGAAACCTTGAACAAAGAAAAAAAATTGGGGGGGGGCAGCATCCCTAGGTAGTCACAAAAGCCCTGTTCAGTTGCTCTCTGCTCCCCACCCCAAATAATAATTTTATTATTTATACCCTGTCCATCTGGCTCGGTTGCCCATTGTAGGAGGTGGGGAACTGGGATGAGCCCCTTGGCTCTGGCCCTCCTGCATGCCCCCTTGTCATTCCTGCAAAAAAAACCAACCACCCCGTTTTGGGGCCTGTCTGCAGCAGCGGGGGTGGAGTCAGGGTTCTCAATCATCTACAGGAGAAGAGAGGGGCTGTGTCAATGGATTTGTCCTTGCTCTCCCCATCACATGATGGGAACTGTAGGGCAAGGGAGCAGCTGGGCCAAGAATTTTCTGCCTGTTTTATCCTTTCAATAACACTGAGATGTAGCTTAAGCTAAAAGATGGGGACAGGCCCAAGGCCACCCAGTGAGCTTCATGGCGGCATGGAGATATGAACCTCCTGGTCCTGTACTGGTTCTTGGGTCACATATATTGCATTATGGAGGGAAGTGCAGTGGTGAATTCATTTGCTTTGATTTATGTGCAGAAAACCTTGCTCTGTGTTAGCTAATCAGGGATGGGCGTTTACTGATGAATTTGCCTCTTCTTTGCTTCGTTTTCAGTTTATTCCATGGGCAACAGTACCAGCAGGCTATATAGTGCTCTTGCAAAGACTCTGAGTACTGGTGCTGTCTCCAAACACCAGGAATACTTGGAACAAACGGATCCTGACTTCTTGGATCCCATTGATCCGAAGGATCTGCTTGAAGAATGCCAGATGGTTCTTCAGAAACGTCCTGCCCGGTTCCAGAGGGACTTTGTGAACCTGAGGACCAGCTTTTCCAGAAGCCACCGACCTATTAGGGTCATGCAGTGGAACATCCTTGCACAAGGTATAAACCCTGATTCTTGAGTCATTGTAGAGTCCAAATGTGGTTGTGGTTGGGAAAATACAGACAGAATACAGTTGATCGCTCTCCTAGAGTATAATGGGCAAAAATCGAGGAGAGAAAACATGGAAAATCTGGTGTATTGACCTTGGACTGTGGCATCTAAACAGCATCAGGTTATATAATATTTTTGTAACTTGAAAAACTATGGGCAGCGTCTGCTGAGGATTCAAAAGGGCAGGGTTTCTGTCTCTATACATAATCATGGGGGGAACTGGGGGCATCAAAAGTAGCTCTGTGAAATGAGCAGCATGTAAGTTTACTTACCTTGCATCATTTGCAAGCTACAGAACTCTGACCCATTTTATTTTTTAAAAATAAGTATGTGGTAGACACAGCCTTGGGTATATATATATATATATTTGCTCTGTTTTTGTAAGGTCCCTTGAATGATTTCATGGCAGAAAGAAAACAGGAGGTTGAAAACCTTTAGGAGTTACTGGGCATTCTAGAAGCTTGAGATGCTCTTTAGACACACATCTCATCACATGCTTAAACTGCTTCTAGCCTCTTAGCAGGCTAGTAACTTTTGTGGGCTTATATTGCAACGCTTTTCTAACAAATGGAATAGGCTACTTGTTTTCCCACAAGTGTGTTTTGGAAGGGAAAATAATGCTATGGATTTATTGCTTTCCTTCCAGCTCTTGGAGAAGGCAAGGACAACTTTATTCAGTGCCCGAGGGAAGCCCTGAGGTGGGAAGAAAGGAAATGCCTCATTCTAGAAGAGATCCTGGCATATCAGCCAGACATCTTGTGCCTACAGGAAGTGGACCACTACTTTGACACCTTCCAGCCTCTGCTCAACCGGCTGGGCTACCAATGTACTTTCTTCCCTAAACCGTGGTCTCCATGTTTAGACGTGGAATGTAACAACGGGCCAGACGGCTGTGCCTTATTCTTCCTCAAGGACAGGTTCACTCTCGTCAACAGCACCAACATCAGGCTGACCGCCATGAAGCTGAAAACCAACCAAGTCGCCATTGCTCAGATTCTGAAATGTAACGAAACCGGCAAACTGTTCTGCACTGCTGTTACTCACCTGAAAGCTCGCAACGGCTGGGAGAGATTTAGGTCTGCGCAAGGGGCCGATCTTCTGGAGAACCTGAAGAAGATCACCCGGGAGGCAGAGGTCCCTCTCATCATCTGTGGCGATTTCAACGCGGAGCCCACCGAAGAGGTGTACAAGGAATTCTCAAATTCTAGCCTGAACCTAAACAGTGCTTACAAGCTGCTGAGTGCAGACGGACTGTCAGAACCTCCCTATACGACGTGGAAGATCCGACCCTCTGGAGAGTGCAGGCACACCCTCGATTACATCTGGTACTCTCAACATGCCTTAAACGTGAATGCTGCTCTCAGTCTCCTGACTGAGGAGCAAATTGGACCCAACAGGCTACCGTCTTTCACTTACCCCTCAGATCACCTGTCTTTAGTATGTGACTTCACATTTAATGAAGATCCTGACAGGCTTTTATAAATAGGTGCAAGTAGCTGGATGTGTGGCTGTGTGGTTGTTTTTTTTATATTTAAAAAGATGTACTGTGTTTATGCAGTGGCCTTTTAAAATGGGCTTCTGAAGACTTCAGGGGGGTGGTTATTTATGAACGGAGAACTAATGGTTTTATTTTCAACTCTCTTGTCGAAAGACACTTTTGTCATTAAACACCTTGCTGTGATATTAGAAGAAAAAACAAACCAACCAACAAAAAACATGGCTACTTAAATTTGAGGCATGCTTTATGTTTTCACCGTCCCCTGGTTTGGAGGACTGATTCTGTAACAAATGCAGATCTTTATTTGAAGACCTTTGCTAGAGCAGTTGCCCTCATTGTAGCATGGTTATTCTGTATTTGAACGAAGTGGGCCAAAAGGGTATCACACACGATAGGGTGTTTTTTCAATATTGCAATTAAAGATGTGCTGAATGACCAAACTTTGGTAGTGTAGGACCTGTTACATTTTGAACGTGTAAAGGACTATAGCACTGGTATTAGCTAATTAAAATATTCCTGAACTTGCACTGGATGATGTCTCTTTCCTGAGTAAATTGAGGCAAGACTGGTCAACCTTAGAAGCGCTATTGAGCTTGCAACCTTTGCTGTGTTGAAGCTGCCCTATTCAAGGGAGAACGTGCCAATTTCCTCTCTGCTTCACAGCGAAGTTGTTTGGGAAGAAGTTTCTTTGCAGAACATTATGGGCAGCAAGAATTCCCTAGGCTACCACAGTCCCAACCTGAATTGAGAGACCTCCATCTGCTTTTAGTCCCCATGTCTTGTTGAACTCAGGAGAATCTGCCTTCAACTTAATATGCCTAGGAATGTGCTGTCAACCCACAATCACCAAAGCTGGCAAAGCCACAATAGCAGCTGTAAACCTTAATCCCTTCTGAAACCCTGAAGGTCTTATGGAAGGGAATGTGAACAGGGACAAAGCTGTTTCCTCTTAATGCCAGGTTACCAAGTGGGAAGGCAGCCCTCAAAAATAGGTAGGAAAGGAGATGTCCTCTCTTCTCCATACACGAAGGACTGTGGCTCGTCTGCCCAACCCAAAGTCTTTTCCCACCCATGTTCAATGCCAGGTTTCCCTTTTTTTCCCCCTTTCAGGTGCCTGTCTCTTACTTTCCCCTCATTCTCTTGAACAACTTCCTTTTCGTACTCCGTCTGTGACCCGAGTAACTTTGTCAACGTTGCATAGCAACCCTTCGAATTAGTGCAGGAGTCGGAATGGCGACCAGAGACCCTGTGACACAGATGGGCAGTTGAGCCAATTACAGCTGAAGATTTTGGACTGCGTCCAGGGGTGGCGTTGCCTGTGTGGAAAGTACTTTTACTGTTGCAAGGCAGGAAACAATATTTTGTTTGGGGATCCCTGCTACCCACTTAAGACCCCAATTTTGAACTAGCAGGTGCCCTTTCCACCAAGGTAAAATCACCTTTGGATTGTGTTAACAAACCACTACAGCTAACACAAAATCTTTATTAGCCCATTACACTGCCAGTAGTAACAACTTTGGGGCTTACATCTTGACTTCCAAGTAATTCAGGGAATTCATAGTGCTAACGTGGAGTATTGGCTGCTTGTGAAGACACTGGAAAGACCATACATGTTTAAGATGAACTTTTGAAATAAGATATACATCTAATAAGCATGTTTGATGCTGCCTAACATCTGCGTAAGGCTGTTAGCCAAAAAAGAAAGGGTCTTGGCCTGTGTGCATTTGATTTTAAAACAAGAAATTAAAATCTGCTATTTGGGATTTTGCTGAACTGACTCTAGCAATGGTGTCAAAGAATTGTTATGATGTGTGTTCTCTTTGCCCAACAGTAAAAAAAAAAAAATCAAGACATGAACTGCACAGTTAACAGTGAGTTACTTACAAAAAAGGGAAAATCCTTCAAGGGAGACTCCATTAGTAAAGATACTGCCCTAATGTATTGCTTGGTTTCCAAGGGAAGGGAATTCTCCGCTTAGTTCAAGCTTGTCTGTGTAGTTCCGAACCATGGATTGTTGAATGTCTTCAATTAAATTTGCAAAAGCAAGAAAACTAGATTAAATTATTTTCCCTTTTAAAAGTAAAGTAGGATTGTCCAGGCCTACTAAACTGCTGAAAAGCCACTAAAGTATTGCAAATAGTCCCTGCCGGCAGACTTACAAGAGGGCTGGGAAGAAAACAAGCAAACTCAGGCTCCCAGTCTTAAAAGTGGCCAGTTTGACTGGAAACAGGGAAGGAACCAAATTGCAGGCGATTGGGCTCTGCCTTTCCCTCTGCTACGGCTTGCTGAAATAGTCACTATTAGCCCTGTTATTCGCCCCCTTCCCTCACTTACATTGGGAATGGCACCAGTGCTTGTAGAAAACCTTGCACCAAAGCTGATGCAGTGCAAGGCAGGTTTCGTACATGCATCCACAAAAAGTTGCAAAATATTGTTAGATTGGCTTTTTGATTTCTCATATAGTGCTCCCAGCATACATACATATTCCTTATGCCAGAAGGGCAGCTGCTGGATTCGGCACATTTAGAAAGGGAGATGGCAAGTAGCATTTTCAGTGAGACGTAGTACAGGCATGTCCAACAAGAAGTAGGGTGTGATCTACGATCCAGTATAAAAACTGGCAGTAATCTACCACCCATGGATGGGTGCAGGGTGGGCGGGCGATGCCGATCCTGCCTCCCTACACCACCACCACCACCCCAGTCAAAGAGAGCCACTCAGGCGATCCTGATGCCGATCCTGTCTTCTCCCCCTGCCTCCCTCCACCCCTGCACAGGCAATGCTGTTGCTGGTCCTGATCCCGCCTTCCCTCATCAGAGACCCGGCTCCTTCTACGCCCCCCCCCCAGCACATCTTTCCTCAAACCGGCTGGGCTGGGGAGCTCTTTCATGCCCGCTTTGGAGCCCTTGTCTTTCTGGCTGTTGAGGAGCACCCTGTGCTCTGGCTGCCTTGGGCCCGCAATCGACCCAGATCAAGCCCGTGATTGACTGATCGATCAGGATCGATGGGTTGGACATGTCTGCTATAGTACATAGGTACTTTCAACAAAAATACATTGCGCTCCCAAAATGATTTCCCTTCACAGGTTATAACGAATGCTGCTTGTGTGGTCAAGTGTTGCTGGAAAAACACACAGAAGAATGGGAAACACCAGAAACCTCCTCAAATGGTCCTTGGTATCTTGAAATAGTTGTCTCTTACGTTTAAAATTATTAAAATTATTCTGCAGCAGTTTTCCACTGATGCCTCCTGCTCATGTTATGAACTGGGTATTACGGCTGTACTGATTCTGTTCCAGTCTGCCGCCAAACCACCCAATTTTCTTCCCTCCTTTCACAGTTAGCGGTAAATGTTTTGGGCTAACTGCTCCCTCCTCCACCACCACCACCACATTATCCCTACTAATATGAAACCAAGCCAGTAAACACACAGGCCACAATTCACGTATCAGAAGCAAGACACTGTGGAACCTGTTATCTCTTGCTACATTTTTCATAGCACAATAAGCTAAGCTACTCCACTGCTTGACACTTCTTCAAATTATGAATTTATAGTATCAGAATAATGGAAGAATGAAACTGCTATACTGTGTTATCTGCATGAACACCAGAGACTTTTTAAAAAAGAGAGACTAAACTTAAATTTCATGTTTGTATTTCAGTAAAACCTACTTGAATACACTTTGAAACAAGAGTACAACAAAATAGAATATACTTTAAATGTTGAATATACAAACTATTATAGTTCATTCTGAACACTGGTACTTCCCTCTAACTTTAACTAAAAAAAATGTACAGGCTCTTTTAACTACCTGACAAGAGTTCATGCCAAGCGTGACCTTTCAAGTGACAGAGTAGAAGCTGAAATTGAAATGTATGCACAGATGTCGAGGCTAAGTGGGTGACCCAGGCCTGCGGCAGCAAAAGGCCACCACAACCCTATGGCCACTTTGTCCACAATTAAGAAACTGACAGACTTAACTACCATACAAAATATGTTACATGTAATCCTATAACAATACTGTGCTAGGTATAAGATCTTTAAAAAATTGTTTTAATAAAAAATGCTTTACACAAACAAGCCATTAGCTTATTTCAAGAAAGAGAACTGAAAATCAGTCTAAGGCTTTCGTTTTAAATCTGCTTAAGCTGTATGATACAAAAATCCCTCTAGATCTTCGTCTTCTTTTAGAAGCTTTTTAATCCTCTCCTTTAATTCACATTCTAAAATACCTAGTAGCAGAGTTATTCACATAGCACCAGTTGAATTCTGTGAAGACACAGTAATAATTGCTGGTATGCACATTAGAATGCATCAGATTTGTCATGTAACAGTGAGACTCTTTCCCGCCGCCCTTCCCAGAGACATAAACCAGGAACCCTTCACAGAACCAGCTTAGTGTTCCATGCCTTAGTGTAACTTGATAATGCAGTGAGCCTCGAGCCCCACTCGACCCCTGAATTTTTCCTTATCAGCTTAGCAGTTTCCCACTTTGCAAGAGGCAATTGTGTCAGCGTGAGGATGTGGTTCAATTCCCACTGAAACATGGGACATCAATTCATTTCCAGTAAGTTTCAAACGTATGCATAACTATTAACAATTTTTAAAATCAGTTTTGTTTTGTTAACTTCTTGATTGTGTCCATTTCCCTGCCTCCCTAAATATGTCAGTTTACTTAATTCCACAATGGTCTATGTAATTCATGTCCATAGCTGCCTTTTCTTCATTTCTCGCATGTTACCATCCCCTCCGTTTTCACAGTTACAGGGAGGGCAATAGCCGATGGCGTACTGACCACAACCACATGCGTAACCGTCTTGGTTCCATCTGCAGGCTTTTCTTCCTGAACAAGCTGCAGCGTCTTAACCTCCCGCTCCTGCTTCAAAGCCATTGCTTCAGATTTGACCTCTGGACCTTTTATGACTGCGCTAATAACTCTAGAAGAGGTATGGCTACCTGCCTGCTGGGCCGGCATAGATAGTCTCATCACGGGTGTCCCATGGGCTATGGACACAGGAGTAAGTGCTCTCACGGCTAGTGGCGTTCCAACTATGTTAATGCTTCCTGTCCCGGGCAAACCAGTTTTTGTTTGCAACTGGCACTGCGCAAGCTGCGTAGCAGGGATGGTAATGATTTTCGTAGGCTGCATTGTGATTTTCTCTCCATTTTCAGCAGATGCTGGCATCACTGTAGGGATTGTCTGGATTACGACCTTTGGGGTTGCTGCTGTGGTTGGGCTTGTGCTGGTAATCAACGGTGACCCTGCATTTACTGACTGCACTGCAACAGTCGATATTTTCTGTCCCAGAGACGTCATTACAACAGGCACTTGCATGGCCACACGAACAGTTCTGTCAAATGGATGAGGACAAAACATTGCATTAAGATCAAGCAAGCCGCATGGACAAATCTGCTAAATAAACTACTTGCCACAAATCTAGGCCTGTTTGCATATATACAGTGGTACCTCGGGTTAAGTACTTAATTCGTTCCGGAGGTCCGTTCTTAACCTGAAACTGTTCTTAACCTGAAGCACCACTTTAGCTAATGGGGCCTCCTGCTGCCGTCGCTGCACAATTTCTGTTCTCATCCTGAAGCAAAGTTCTTAACCTGAAGCACTATTTCTGGGTTAGCGGAGTCTGTAACCTGAAGCATATGTAACCTGAGGTACCACTGTACAAAGAAAAATGTTGTTATACCTATAAATAAGAATTGAAAACTGAAGACTTCCCCAGGCCAAATTTCATGCTTAAAATGTGAAGGCTGCTTGTGTTTCTACTCATTCTACTGCTTGAGATTCACAAGAGAAATACCAAAAAGGTTTGTTTTAAACTGTAGGACTAGACTAGATTAACAGTTCACCTTTAACAGATCCCATTTCAAACTCCTGTGTTTGAATAATCTGTATTATGGATGTTGTACTGAGACCATCTGTCTGTCTATATTCAAACTGAGAATGTTTCCAGAAAGACAGGTACAATGTCAATGACACTGTACTAATTCCTCAAGCTTTGGCCTCACCAACAGGCAAATCATGCAGCACTAACCTGGGAGCGGTTGTTGCTGGAACGGTGGTTGTGGAACAAGATGTCATTTCATGCCCAGGTGAGGAGATATTCACCACTCTGGTAATGGGCTTCTCTGCTCTTGTGCAGTTCAACTGAGAAGCGTTTTTTCCTGCACGAGCAGAGGCTGCTGCTTTCAAAAGGTTTTCTGCAGAAAGTGACACTCGCTCCAATGACTTCTCATCGGTGGCGATTGATAAATCTTCACTGCCACATTCACTTTTGTCATCAATAACCACAATGTTTTTGGGCATTTCCTTGAACTGATATACAAGTCTTTGTCCTTCAACTTTTGCCAGAATTCCTCTTTGATAGTAGTATCTGAAGGGAAGGGAAGTACAATAAAGGTTTATATGACGTTCATATGAAGCACCTTTTAAGTTTATAACCATCAAGAAACCCTTGTTGGGATGACCAGTCTTGTTTTCCCCATCATAAATTAGCTATCTTTTTGTAATCAGCTTTGAGGTGGGGATTGTTAAAAAAACACTATCAAGCGGTATATATATTTTAAAAATAAATAAATACCCCTACGTATGGGATAATAAAAAGCATGCAAGGTAAAAAACAGAACATTGTTTTAATAATTAATGCTGTTGCCACACACACAAAAAAAACTAGAAACAAACTGGCTTAAAAAGCGAAATGCCATTTTATCAAATAAAATTCTCAAAAAAAAAAGCCTGAAGTAAAGTTTCAAATCAGCTATAACACAGTGATTTGTTTAAAACAAAAAACTTCAACATTCTTCATCCCCCCCCACCCCCATTTTCTTTCTTTTTACCTCAGAGCCCTTCCCATTGTTTCGTAGTTCATATCAGGCTTGTTTTTGTGTTTTCCCCATAGTTTGGAGACTGCTTTAGAATCTACAAGCTTAAATATGCCCTTCTCCCGCTGAGTCCACTTGATATATCGAGGACAAGTATTTTTGTCCTGAAGAAGGTCTAGAAGGAATTCCCACAAGTAGGTTGTATTTCCTATGATAAAAATATAAATAACAGGCCATTAATCTCTTTAAAGATCTCTAAAACTGAAGAAGAGCATTATATTCTTACACAACTAGCTATTACATTGGCCTATGGTATGTGAGCACTTGTTTTTGAAACTTGTAGAATGGGTTCAGCCCATATGTAAGGAGGACAGCTGTGGAAGCACAATTAAACTAAATTCCGGTAGAAAAGAAAGTAAAGAGTGGGGTTGGTTGCCAAAAATGTCCACATGATGCTAAATCAAGTTCTTTGCAGACACTAATGCCTCTTCCCTCCTGTCTGTGGTTTTTAGTACTGGAACTTCCGAGCTTCCGGGCATTTATTTTTTCAAAGGGTCTCAAACAAACTCTGTTCCTCCCCCAATAGCCAATCCTAACGATCTTATCAGGAGCTTTTGGTGATAATGAAGCAGGATTACTGGCAATGGTGTGTTCGTCAAGAACAAACTAATCTGGCTCAGCTCTGAAATATTTCTTAAAGGATTTTTATTAGAAAGCCTGAAGAATATAGTTTATCACCAGTATATCTTTTTTCTGAAATCAATATATAATTCACTCTTCTTCTAATTTTTGTTAAACTTCCAGCTCTAACCTTGTTTTACATCTTCCAACTTTAACCAAGACTTCTAAGCAGCAGGACGTTGTCAAGGAAAGATAAATATTAAGATAACCAATTACCACCTTGAAGTTCTAGACATTCTACATACTAGAAAAAAATATTTCAAACAACTATACACTTGAATTTTACATAAATTTCTCTTTTAAGTCCCTAAAATATCAGAATTCAGAGTTCCTGTGTAGCGGCCGATTATTTTGTGGAAGAGTATCCCTGTTGAGATACAACCAGTGCTCACGCTTTGTACTTTCCAGAAACAATTTTTGTTCAGACAAGTTTTTCTAGCTAGAAGCAAGTTTCTGCCTTGCATATTAAGTCTGTATTGTTTTTAAATCTAGTTAGTTAGTTGTTTGTGTTTATGGCATAGTTGTAAATCACTTTGAGATGCATGTGAATAAGAACATCATCTTTTTACTGGAAGTTCAGTAGGGGGCAATCTACCACTAGAGTCCGTCTCTGAATACACAAGAGTTCTGCTTCCATGAGCTGAACATATTGTGCAAGGTCACCTCAAATAAACTGAGGGCATGCATACATATTATATACTTTTACACACACTACTAGGGAGATGGTAGCAAAATGTGATTTCAGAACCACTTAGGTTCAACTAACAAAGAAAAGTTGTTTGTGAATTTCTGAATGTTCATTCTGGTCCACACTCACTCTTACTCCCTCATACCGCTCCAGCACTAAGAGGATATTCAAAACACGACAAAATTAACTTCATCTGGGCATTGAGAATCACCAAGTAGCAACTCAAGCAACCTTACAGAGGAAAATAATCAGGCATTAGCTAAAGGGAGCAATGACAAGTCATCACGTGAGATTAACACACCATCACAGATCAACATTAATATCACATTATAAATGTTATTCCATCCCTAAAAAGTTTTTTAAAAACAACCACCACCACCTTTGGCCAGTGGCAAGAAAGCTGTAGCCACCCATATGTCGCTGAACAACTCTTGGGCTTGGGTTGCTATTATTGATACTAAATTTTTGTATCTTTATTTTAGCTCTTATGATTTATGTGGAAATTGTTTGATATGGTTGTGTACTTTTCAATGTTTTACTTATTGTTTGACCTAATGGTCAGGGGTCCCTTTACCTTTACCTACTTATTGTTTATGACTGATTTGTTATGTTTGCAATTATGTAATTTTTAAATGCCTCGAGCGTGGCTTTAACTTTGGGAAGGCAGCAAACAAATAAAATGACTGATTGAGATAACTCTCATCAGTCCCAGCCAGCGTGGTCAATGCTCAAAGATGATGGGGTGACTGGACCACAAGTCCTCCCACTTGCTCAGCGTCAGGCTTCTGGAATATCACTCTCGTTTTTAGCAGCACAAAAAAGAAGCAAGCCACAACAGAACGGTATCTTATAAGAATAGCAGTCCTGTGCCTTGCAAATATCTGAAGAAACTCTCCCAAACTTAAGACAGGACTACCTCAGTCGTCTGCTGAGAAGTTTTAAGCCACATATTTTCCCTAGGCACAGCTATTCAACCCACTACGACTGAACAGGAACACAAATACTCTGCATGTCTCTAGCTGCAGTGGCAAATCTGAAGTGAGCAGCACACCTTCCAGCATGTTTGAATGAGTGTATGTTCAATTCCTACTTATAGAAGGTACCTGGTGCACCAGAAATCTAGCAGCAAATAAACAGTTTCAAGAGCTTGCATGAGACACATCAACACGTTTACATTCAAAAGAAAGGTTGCAACCATTCTTAATAGAGCATTAAGGTATTGTTGCTACGTAATCAAAACACTGAAAATATTAATACACAAATAAAATAAACAATATATTTATTTATTTTTAAAATTAAATTACCTTTGCCTTCTCTTGGCTTCTTCTTTATACTCAGGTCTGGAGACGCACTGGAAATGGCTGGTGGCACTTGGGTTTTTGGCTTACGGCCAGCTGCAAAAACAGTTGGAAAGACTGAAATATGCACAGAGAAATGTTTCCCAGCTTGAGTCCTCTCACAGCTTAGGTTTTCATTCAAATCTAAATAATGGGCCATTATCTGGCGCTACACTGAGATGCTGGCAACATGTCTCACAAATCATAATTTTATCTGATGTTGAGTTAAGCAGAATCTCCGTCACACTTACATGTTCTAAAAGAATTAAAACAATTAAACTAACATGATAATCATTCCCCTTGTGTAAATGAATTATATGACAATGATCCATCCATTAACATAAATGTTATTTCTATGGCATAAACCCCTTCCACAAAATTTCTAAGACTTTTATAGATCTGTTGCGAGGCTGGATGAGATCAATTACGTACTACATATGTACCTTTCTTTTTCTTCATTGGCTCATGGATCTCTGGAGATGTTGGAATAGGAGATGTATCCATTGGTTCAGACTCCTCAGTTGATACCTCCACTACTGTTTCTGTAATGACATCTGGCCTCATAGCAGCATGAATGAACTCTGGAGTTGACACACAAGGTGGGACAAAAACTTCCACTAAAGAAAGCAAATAAATAAATAAATAAATAAGATTAGGCTTTGGCTTAAATCCAACAAAGAAACTGCCGTATCATTTGAAGAACAAAAACAAACTAGTTTCCCACATGTATCACAATACAGAATAAGATATAATACAGTAAGTAACAGAACTGGAGGAGTTTTTTCTTTGCTTTTTAGGCATTACTAAACACTTGCTTCCCATAAATGTTCGTTTATATGAAATGTTCATATAAATTCAACTTTCGAAATGACCGAACCCTGTACTTTTCTGCATTGTTTCCATTATACTTTGCATATGATTTGTAAATTGAGAAAAAGCAAGTAGTTGGTTTTCTTTTCAGAATGAAACCCAGTTCACGATTACATGGGTTAGGTCTCAGTCTCAAATAACCATTGTAAAGTACAATTCTTTAATAAGTCATTTCCCATCTTTTTTGAGCTTTGTCATGTGAATTTGAAATTATAGATCCGCAAAAAATGTTGCAGTATGACATGCCAGAGGACAATTATATTTCCAATGTCCAAATTCAATTTAAACCTGCCTGTTCAAAATCTCTTCAGTAAATGAAAGAAACCCAAAACACCTGAAAACATGCTATTCCACCACCACCATCAACCTCAACAGGTTTTATGGACCGATTGATTAGCTTGGGGGGACAATTTTAATGCCCTGTCATTCTATGCAACCAAATTAAATTTACAAATAATCATCATAATAAAACCGTGAGTACTAGTTAGCCGTACAGTACAAATCACTAAGATAGTTTGGAAGTGACCTACATGCCTTTCCTTCCCAGGTCACTTAGTATTGGAAAGTACTGTACCTGGATCAGGCTCAGAGTGGTGGCTGCTTCAAACAGATTAAAGTAATTATTTATATAGAGAAGCACTTTTGTGTAGGGATTGCACAACACTGCTGCCAACACATGCAATATGTAACTTGTAGACTAGTCCTTAAGAGTATTAAAAGCTTATGAATATATCCTTCAGGGGAGCAGACAGCTCTTGGCCCTGAAAGAAGCACACTCGCAAGTTAAACCTCAGGTGCAGTTAATGCAAATTAAGCCACCGTTTCAAAGAGGGCAAAAGATTGATTTGTTATTATTGACATACCTGGAGTTCTAGCATCTCTTAAGCAGGTTGGAGATTCCATATGAAGCAAGGCCTCTGCTGCTTCAATTGTCTTATCCGAACAGTGCACATTGCTGCCATGTACAGATGCTTCCACTGTGCAAAAAACAACAACAATCCATCACACAAGTAGATTTGGTTCATTGTTTTTTTCTATTCTGGCCTTAAGATTTGTTGAAACCTTACAGTCCTATCAATAGGAGCTTGGACACGAGTTACAATTGTGCCTTTCAATCTGGCTAGTAAACCATCTGCATTAAGACTTTGCATTCTTACCAATTCACTTGTGTGTTCCATTTAGTTAAGGTATTGATAGTCAAAATATTAACAAGAAATCAGTGCTTTGTGAAAGTTAGCCCATAATGGTGAGGAAAGATAAGAATCTGTCCCACTGCATGAAAAAGGTTCTCCACCCCTGAGTCTTCAATCAGCTGGCATCACTACTACTTACAGCTTCATCTAACATCAACTCCAGAGAAAGCTTGTTTTCTTTTCTGTGCAGCCAATTATTAACCCCCTATAAGCCACTTATACAGGGTCACTAACATTTGAGGACCCTGGGCCCATTTGAAAATCTGAAAAATTATCATGGCACACAACTTCAAAATGGTTCATAGTGTGATTGCCACCAACTTGGGTGGCTTTAAAAGAGGATTAGACAATGTCATGGAGGATGGGGCTATCAATGGCTACGAGACATGCTGATAGTTGTGTTCCACCTCCACATCTGAGGAAATACTAGTTGCTAGGAATCACATGTGAACAGAGCTCAGGTCCTGTTTCTGCGCTTCCCATGCAAAACTGGCTGGCTGTGAGAACAGAGTGCTGGGCTAGATGGGCCTTTGGCCTGATCCAGCACAGCTTTTCTTATGTTCACCTCCTTCCCTTCCTCTGGATGCCTCTTGGCCCTTGTGTGGCTCAGAGGCATTCTAGGGCAAGGAAGGAAGAGGCTTGAGTCGCTGGAGGTCTGGGCTAGTCCAAAGGAGACTGTGGGCTCTCCTTCCTTGGATGCTTTTAAGCAAAGGTTTGATGGCCATCTGTCATGGATGCTTTAGCTGAGATTCCAGAATTGCAGGGATTTGGACTAGATGACCCTTGGGGTCCCTTCCAACTCTGCAATTCTATGATTCTATGCTTCTAAGTGCAAAAGAAGCGGGAGGTGAGAACACCGCTACATTGCTATTTTGCATACTAGTTCTACTTCCCAGCAATGTCTGGTCAAGTATTAGTAGTAGTATTATTATTATTATTATTATTATTATTATTTGTTGTTGTTGTTGTTGTTGTTGTTGTTGTTGTTGTTGTTGCTGCTGCTGCTGCTAAATCTGTATCCCACCTTCCCACTAGCTGGTCCTCCAGGATTATGCTTCATACATGATATGTTTCTTATTTTTTTTCCATAAAGGGCAAGAAAAGAATGGTTGTTGACATGAGTTTGGTATTTCTCATTCAAATTAATATTGCAACCTTATAAATTCCGCAATAAAAGAAGCCTTAAAGTGATTGCATAGATGTATGTAATAGGATCTTGCCCAGAAAACACAACAGGGGGAAATGCTAGATTTTTAAGTAGTGATTGTGATTTTATAAAAAGGCATTTTCTCTTTTCCCCATGAAGATTTTATAAACCAGCAATACGTAGCCACCTGTTGAGTATCATCCACACATATTAAGGTATACACACTCTCTCTCTCTCCAGTTGCTTTTTCCATTTATGGAAATCTACTCAAAGCTAAACCATTCCAGCTCCGCTGCCAGCATCTAATCTATCTTTAGAATAACTACAGTCACCTATCTGCAGTGCCAGTAAGCTAACGAGGATTCAAACCACGGTTTCTTCACTGGAAGTTCCTGAAAGCTATCCAGTTACTTCAATATTCAAAATTAAATTAGGGAAGAGGAAGAACATTTTTAAAAAATGCTTCAGTCACCAAGACCCAATTCACACATATGGGTGGCTGCTTGACATTGCAAAAATAGCAACAACCTTTTTTTCAAAAGAGCTCACCACATGACCCAGCCGCCACTAATAAGGAAAACTGGCTGTGTGAATCAGGCCGTAGCACTACCGACAGGAAAGGCTTGGAAAAACACATAACAATAATAAAGGGGGTGGGGGGGAGACCAGGAATACATGTCTAAGTCATCAGATAAATGCCACAGCCTGACTGTGGGACCTGAAAACGTAACTCCAGCACACCTATTAAGCTTGCTGGTAACAAGGGACATGGCGCTGCTTGAGTCCCCATCTTTAAAACCGGGCGCTTGCAAAGGTTATAAAGTATTTTTGTAAGTACCACAGTAATTATTAATCAATTACCCTGTGCATCCAGAGCTAATTAGCAAGAAATGGGAAAGCAAAAGATCTCTCAAGTACAGTGCCCTTAGTCCCAGACAAAGACATCCATTAGCCTGTACACTGCAATGCTTCATAAAACCTACCATTTCTACTGTAGGGTTTGGGAATGAGATAGGGCTTTAGGCACATGCTATGGGTTACTTCTCAGATACTGCACTAAGAAAGAGGTTCACCTTCAGATTGCTTTTAGTCTTTCTCTAAGCAGCAGCTATTACTAAATGTAAGACAGCGTACAAAGGAATAAACTGCAATTAACTGTAAAATATGTGGAAATCAACCAACCTTGAAGTTAATTGCCATCAAATTTAGCACATGCACAATTCCATTCCCTCCCGCTCCTTTCTAAAGCGTCTTCAAGAAGAGAGAACAGGAAGACTTAACATTATAAAACATTCAAAACTAAACTATAGTACAAATTCTCCAATATACACATCCTCAAACTATACTGACCCAGGCAGTTTGAAGCACTGGCAAACAATTTGTGTAAAAATTGAAAATCAGGTGTAGTACACCCAACCACAATAAAAACAGACAAACTGCACCAACAAAGCCAAATTCTGCACACAATCTGGAAACTTGCAGAAATTTATCTGCAGACTCTAACAGAGTGAGAAGAGTGACAGCATAGACTGGAAGTCGTGGAAAGGGAACATAACACCTTTGTGCTCTTTCTCTTAACACGGGAGAGCTACTCAAAAGCCTATTTCTGGGGTCTAATACTTAAGCAGAATTTCATGGGTATGAGCAAGACAAAAAGCACTGGCAAGTGTGGGGAGGGGCTTAATTCACTGATGAGCATATCTTCTCCTGACAGCCACCGGCAGCAGCAAATTCCCCCACTCACCCATCGCATCCTCAACAAAAAAAAAAGTGCTGCATCTCTTGGCGTGTTTTAGAAAAGAAAAATAGTGCCCACTCCATCAGAGCTCTGGGAAGCAGCAAGTTTCGCCCCACTCCCCAAATTGTCCAAAATAACCTACCCATTTTGTTCACTAGGTAGCATTAGGCAAGAACACAAAACCTGAACAGTGAACTTCCTTGTTTACAGCTCAGGCTCTCAGCTCAGCTCAGACTACTATCTGACCCTCACTCTTATAGGTTACACCTTAAAGCAAGGGAGGAGAACCTGTGGCCCTCCATATATTGTTACCAACTCCCAGAATGAATATTGTAGTCCAGCAACAATTGGAGAACCAAAAGTGCTCCACCTTCCTATTAAAAGTTCCCCAGCAATGAGGTAATTATGAACTACTGTACTTGTGAAAAGCTAGCGAATACCTCACCTGGCAAGAACATGTTTTATAGAATTAGTAACAGAGTATCACAACTGAAGCAGACATAGAAGAGCTATAAGAATATAGACTTGTTTTCTGAAAACAAAGCCTAAGCCCTAGGCTGACCCTTCCTGTAGAGAACTTGTTGTTCAAATAATGTTTTTATTTTTTATTTTTTAAAAGGTGGCATTATTCAGAAGGCATCTCCAAGGTCCAATAAACATTTTTAAAAAAAATTAAGTTGACAACTTGCTCTTAGCTTCAACTCAAGTTAAATATCTTTAAGAATTTATTTTTCCAAATCAGTGCAATGTTTCAAATCTCCAATACTTGTTATTTTAGTTTATTTTAGTTGATTTAGTTGAATGAAGCTATGGGACTTCATTCAAACATGGAATAAATCACAACTGTTAAGAACAACCTGGTGAGCCGCCATCACCCAGCTTCTCAGTGGTGTCCCTCCTCCTCCAACTGTCACTGGAAGAGATTCTGAAGGACCATTTTGCCCAGAGGGGAGTAAAGAAGCAGCAGTTACAGCTTATTCTAATCTAAACAAACAGACGTCATTTCCATTTTATTGTAACTTTTGTTTAAAAATTGATGCTTCTTGGTGTAATGCTCTTATGTAAACTGCTTTGAAAGATGTACCTGAAAAGTGGTATGTAACTACCATAAATAAATAAAAATCCTACCAAATGCAGCTTTTTATGCAATTAAATCACTTGATAGGCTGTGGTCTACTGCTCATCCACCCACCACACCCTGCCTTTGGATCACTCCTGGTACAGTCATCAATCATTCTTGCTGCCAGCCAGTAGTATTATACCATACTCTCCAATGATAATGTACAAAACACACATCTGCACAGCATCACTGTGATATAATCAAACTGATGTCCATAAATATTCCAAGTGTTCCACCGGTGCCACATATGTCCAGATATGGTGGTAATATTTTTTTTCATATTTATCTAGAAATGTGGAAAGCTGGACAAAAACATGAAATAACAGTGGAACATTTGAAGAGGAAGAGCAAGGAGGGAGATGCACAGATATTGTTTGCCCAGCTGGACCTGCAGGTGTTATTTCTGACGTAATACAAGTATTCCATAGAAAAGCATAGACCTGTAGTTCCTGTCTTATGACAGCTTTTCCACGTATAGCAAAAATACTCAGATTTTTTAAAATATACAGCTTTATCTTAAAATTGAGTATGAGTTTATTCTATTAAACCTTTCAGTATTCATAGCATTTTTACTCTTGATTTTGATATCTCAGAGTGCGTGCAGTAGTATCACTTTGTTACACTGGCATTCATATCTTCTTGTCATGCCAAAGCAACTTTACTTAGTAGAAACTCAGTATCATGGATGGAATTCAACTAAGTTTTACTCATGAAGCTCATTAATTTCTATGAGTATCACCCAAGGACATATTTGTTGAAACATTCCCCAGGGTTACATGCAATAGGAAATACATCTTCTAAATCCACAGCAATTACATAAATGGCTAGGAAACCAGGCCTCTACCGGGCTTTCCATTAGACCTGCAAGGGCATTTCAGCAAAGCCACACCTGCTGTACAGAAGGCACCAGTTACTAGCACAGGCAGTGCAACAATTATGTCTACAAATGTTCAACCAGTTCCTTCTCCCAACCCTAACTTGTCAGGTTGGTAAATATAAAGAGCAACTACTCCTTCATGACAATTAGCCCCATGCTTCAGCTCCATGGATATTGCATTAGGAACTGGGAGACTTGTTCAAATCCTGCTCCCCAGTAGATGGCACCATTCCCTATTCTGAGCTTTAACATCTGTCCAAAGACAATGTTTCTGTACAATTCACAATTTATCTGCATAGGCTCTTGTTACAGTAGTAACTATTTTGCAGTAGGAGGGACTGGAGGCAGGAAGTGACATGGTGGTAACTGAAAACAGAAACGGGCATGTGCAGAATGAAGAATCTCTGCTCTATGGGGTGGCTCGTGGTCAAGGGTGCTGCATTAGGAAGTAGGTAACACTAGTTCGATTTCTGCTCCTGGGTGAAGCTATAGTCCAAGTCCCTCACTTGAGCTCCAAACCTGTGAATATGTACTCCCAAGTTATAGGTAACCAGCAGACACACCAGATCAAACTGATCGATTCAGTAAGCAGTGGAGTTAGAGCCCACATCGGAAAAAAGACACAGCACAAATTCTATACAAATCATTCAACAGCCATAAATTTGCTAGGTGGCACAAGAGCATTTGAGTGCAGGCTTGTCCAATTCATGGCTTTTCCAGGAGCTTGGATTCTGCTATTAAACTACTGCCAGTGTGGTTCTCAGCACAAATTTAGTGTGTTCTTGGGTATTTGGGGATAGGCAGCACATAGGTCAGTAATATCTAGTCCATATTACATCATACACCAGGTGCATTTTAAGCTGTGAACGAACTTTAGTGAGATAAAATCTCTTCACTAATATTTATGGCCAGAATTTCAACTTCCTAAGAGACACACATGTTTATAAAGCAGGTAGAACACAATATCGTCAACTAACTGCTTTAGAAAGCCATATTAATAAGTTCTAGAGCCCTGAAGCCACTATTTGGCTGATTATTTCAAATATAGAAAATAAAACCCTACCCCACTCCTGGGTCTTTGTTCCCTAGCTTGCTTCCCAACCCCCATCCATAGGCAAGTATCCCTGTACCATTCTATGCAAAGATTCCACCCCCAGGCTACCTTTCTTCATTCTCATTCCCTCTATTCCCTGCGTCCTCCTCCTCCTCTCTCTTTCCACCTCCCTCCCTCCCTCTCTCTCTTTCCTTCGAAGAGATTGCAGCTCTTTCATTATAACAGCACACAACTCCTTTATATCTAGATCTAGCGTAAGATTTCTCCAGTCCAAGTAACCAGTCATTTCCATTGTGGAAGCTACATCATTCTGTACACTGAATTTTCCCCGTTAGTGTTCAAAATATTTATAAATGTTCTGTAACATCATAGTAGAAGTAGCTTATCTGCGACAAAAAGCAAAGTGAAACAGCAGGCAAGTAACTATATATTTCTCTGTAGTAGCAACTGGGTATGCAGAATGAGGATACACTTGGAAACCAAGCCAGGGGGAGGGCATTGAAAAGACCACATCTACCTTTGATTAAAAAAACACCATTTACGTGTACAGTATCCTCATGCTACAAAGGAACCACAGTAGCAAACAGCAGTGCACAGACATAAACCCCCAGCCAGCCAGAACAGAAAACTACTTCTACTGAACACCAATGTTGTTGGTGTCCTCAACACTAGCATGCACATGAAATAGGAGACGAACATATCCACACTGCCTCACAGGAAGAGTCTCCTGACTAAATAAGATACACAAAAAGTAGCTGAAGAAGGCAAAGAAAAAACAATGGCCTGTACATCCTTGAAATTCACCTACACTTCACCCTTTTTAATCTCATTCCAATGAAATGGATCCATAAAACAATACAGCTAAAAAAGTATTAATAACCACAGCTTTGAGGTTATTTGGAGGACCATAGTGTTCGAATAATAATTTTTTATGTTGGGATAACAAAACCTTTACACCCAACACTTGTCCTTCGCACAACAGTATGAAATTTTGTGGTGTTATTGCTAGAAACTCAATTAAAACTTGTGCGAAAAGCAGTGGTTAGTGGAAATGCAGTCACAAAAGCTACTTGGGGTAGTGCTGAAGCTCTCTCTGTATCATCAACGACGGGTAATAAATTAAGAGGCAAGAACGTTCTGGTCCTAAATGTGCAAAAAATCCCCGTTACCTGTTATCAGATCCAGGAAGATCAGCGCTTCCTGCGCAGGACATTTATGAACGCTGTAAACCCCACTGCGACTCTCCTCTGCTCCTCCCCCCCCCCCTCCGCGCTCACACCAGCCCCGCCCTCGCTTCCGTATTTACAATCCTTCCTCTTCCCTCCAATTCCGTGCTCGCATTGTCAGAGCCAGAAAGCGCTGCCACTCAACCTCTCCCTCGCTGCTACTGGCTTGAAGGAGCCTAGCCCCGCCCATTAAAGACGGTAGCATTCTGATTTCGAACATTCTTGACAGTTGATTGGCCGGCCAGGCCCGTCACTCCCTCCCCCCCACCCCGCGCACAGGGGCTCCTGAGGGAGCTCGGCGCTTCCGCTATGGTGGTTGAAGGGGGGGGGGAGAAAATGAGCTAAATATCCTCGCTGGAGGCGGCACATGCCGTTCGCCCCTGGAACAGCAGCAGCAGTACCGATGCCCCCGTCTCCCCCCGGCCCCGGCTGCTCCCACACCCTTCCCAGCGCAAAGCAAAGTTTAGAGGGCAAGAAGCGCCTCCCCAAAAAATGAGGACCTTGAGCCCGTCGTGGCTCCTGCACCCGCCAGAGGCACCTCGGCGCAAGGAAACAATTGCTGGGGACCGGGAAGGAAAGGCGCTGCAAGGGGAGCCGCCTCTCCCTGCTCGGGAAGCGCGGCGTGGCTTGCTGCTTGGCAGGAGGACAAGCGCAACAATCGCCACACGCTCTTCCTGGTCCCGGGCTGCAAAAAGAAGCGCGGCGGCAGCGCCGCAACAGCAGCGGCCAAAGCACGCCGCCCGCAACCGCTGCCCGCTCGCCCCGGGCGCAGCGCGGTCAGGTTGCTAACGCGCCCAGCACGCCAAGGTGATCACTTCCTGGATTCGCCCTCCTCCTCCATTACTCCGGCGCCAGTGCCGCCCCCGGGAAGAGCGAGCGAGCGGCGTGCGCGCCTCCCTCCGCATCACCCGCCCTTCGCTTCTCTCTCCCCCCCCACCCCCAGCGCCTCCCTTCTCTTCTACCAAGCACCCCGCTCCCGCCCCGCCATTTCGCGGCGCCGCTTACCGGCGCGGATGAGCAGGTCGAGCTGGTTCGTGGGCCCCTCATGCAGGGAAGTCGCCATGTTTATGCCGCTGGAGCGAGCGGCGGCGGCGGCGGCTTCGCATTGACCCGCAGGGGCTCCCTGGCGCTCGGCCGCGCGCGCGCGCGGGCCCCCGCGGCTGGCCGGCGCGCGCCTGCGTGCGCGCTCCCGCCCGCCCCGAACGCGTTAAGAGCCGAGCCAACCCGACGGGCGCCTCGGCCGGATCTATCTCCGCGCGCTCGTTCCCGCGCCCGGCCAGCCAACCACGCAAAAGGTTCCGCTCGGCTTCCTTCCTTCCCTCCCCCCGCGCGTGTAGCGGCAACAACGGCGGCGGCGAAGCAGCAGCAGCAGCGCTTCCTCCTCTAGCGGGGCGCACACGATCCTTCCGCCGCCAGCCTCGCAGACAGGAAGTGGCGGGCGGGCGCTCGCTCGCTCTCCCTCTCGCCCTCCTCCCTCTTCTGCTCTCCCATTCTACAGCAGGGACAGGAGGCGGTCGCCGCAGTCACGACGAGATGCCGTTCTTCTTGGGTCGGAGGGATCCTACTTCAGTCGGTCCAGCTGGAGGAAGGCAAAATCTCTCGCCTCTTCCGTTATCTTCCATGCAACTAGGTGTCAGGGATGCCAACAGAAAGGAGGTGCCCGTGGCTCAAGGCAATCGACGCCGCCTCCAGAGCCGCTTTTCGTTCTGCCACTTCTTCGCCAGCCTCCCGCGCGTCCCCCTCCGGGCTGAACGACGCCTCTCTCTCTTTCTCCAAGGTACCGCTTGAGGAATGGAGATAGCGCCCCGTGTTCTCTCCGGTGAGATGAGCAGCCTTGCATTGGTTCCTGCGGAGTCCCGAAAAGGCCGCCTTAAAAGGACTTCTGAAATTAGAGGGCAAAGGCACCCGAAGTCTTTTTGGACAACCCGACCGGATTTGCTTGAAATGCATTCGGTCCTGTCAACGGAGCAACTGCTGCCCTGATCTCAACCACATTGTGTAGTTTTCCTTAAGGTCAAAGTTTATTCATAAGCAGAGCTGCCAAAGAGGAGGAATATCATTTCCGCACCCCCTTCCATTTCAGAGGCCTTGCATAAGTTGTCAAACTGCCCTTGATGAATCCCACCTTGTCCGTTAGGATGCAAGTAATTGTCTTGCAAATGGCAAACTTCTCTGTGATCCAGTTTCAAGCAGCAATATGCAGGCAGAAATGGAAGTGATTGGTTATCCCACAATTTCTTTTCTTTAAACTATGTTCTTATAAGCATGTATTGTACTATAAACAATGTGCCATAAGCACATCACAACCAAATTAGAGGGCAAACTATTATAACTAATAGACATTCAATAAACAAAACCACTTCTCAAAATTCGGCAACAAGTAGAACTCAAGAGCAGATGATAGCTGCGATCCAAATCACATTTATCTGAAAGATACTGAAATCAGTATGACATTTCAGAGAAAACATAGGCTATGAGGTTATATACACACTGCTGCTATCAGTACTGCTGTCTGCTTCTATTTATTAGGATTAAATCAGGGGTGTAAAGGTAAAGGTACCCCCTGACTGTTAGGTCCAGTCACGGACTCTGGGGTTGCACACTCATCTCGCTCTATAGGCTGAGGGAGCCGTTGTTTGTCTGCAGACAGGATGCAATACCCACAGATCTATACCAACAAAAACTGGGAAGATGCTATATTCCCTTATGGTCCCATCCCATTTGGTTCTACACTTTTAAGTGTTCAGTAACATGCAGAAGGACTGTTGCAGTTGAACAGCACAAATTTGGTGCTAATGTGGCTTGGTAGAGCTGAGGCCAGAATTGGAGACATGAACTCCAGCTTACTGAAAATTTTTCAGTCATCAAGATAGCGAGTCCAGTGTCTTTATTTCTTTATTGTTTGCAGCCCTGGACCCATCTGAGAGAAAGGGCAGGATATAGATTTAATAAATAATAAACTAATTCAGTTGCATTAGCACACCCAGGTGTGCTATTCACACATAAAGCTAAGCCAAACTATGGCTTAGTGAGAACATGTGCTCTTCCAGGGAGGAAGGGGCAGTTACTTTGTCCTCCCTGGTCCTTGTAACTTAGCACAGCATGACAACTAACCTAGGTTTGGGTTAGTGTGTTGTCAAATCCTGTCACGGCTGAAATGGCCGCTGTTTCTTTAATGCGAATAAAGCTGGGTCAGCATGACTCAGCGGCCTGCAGCAGGTTGTATATATAAGTGAGAAATGTTAGTTTGTGCTGAGGCTGGTGTTTGGGTTGGTTGGTTGGTTGGTTGGTTGGTTAGTGCTGGTGTGTATAGTTATTCAGTCGTGTTTTGCACAAAGTCTTTTAAGAATAAAACTCTGCAAGGATATTCTCGTGGACTCTTTTATGCCAACAAGGGTCCGAGGACCAGGCTGAGGAGACAAAGGGAGGTCAGAACCCTTTCCTCCTTTTTGCTTTTTACAAACACTGAGAAACCCAGGTTTTGTGACTGAAGAAACCTTGGCTACAGCTCCTGATGAAGGAGACAGGTTAACCACTAGTCTGACTTTGAAAAACACTTTAAGCCAAACCTTGGTTTACCATGGTACAGAAACAAGAGGCAGGGAGAACTGATGCAGCAGTGAGCTCTCTGAGAGCCCCCAAGGATCAAGGGTACAAACATATTTTTGTAATGCTATTTTAAAAATCTTGACTGTGAAGAAACAAAATTAGCATGAAGAGCAAGATTTCCAGATTAAAGGGTTTAAATCACATATTTCACCAGCAGTCCAAAAATTAACCTGAAAGATTCTTTAGAGTAGGATCCTGATAGATAAACATAATACAGTAAACTATCCACTACTTGATGTTGCAGATGGCAACCAGTTATTTACATCAGCCATAAAATCATTGTTATTTTTAAACAGAAAGTTTAAAGAGGAAGATATTTGAAAGAGGAAGATATTTGAAATTTGTGTTTATGTAAGTGGCAAACAAATGAAAGTCTGAAGTAGTTATAAGATTAGCTTTCCATAACAGTGGTATAAGTAGTAATCTGAAAAAGAAAGAAGTTTCTTTTAGAATATACAAGTTAACACTTTTTACTAAAAGGGATTAAGGGCTTTTCTAGAGCGATACCACCCCTGATTTAAAAATGCATTATTCATTTATGTATAATATTACCAAAAAGCTATACATACCAACACTGTTCTGGATCAATTTTATTCCCCCATCATGAGGTAACTAAAGAAGGTGCTCTTGCTTTAGATTTCCATTATTCATGCAGGTCTTCTACCTCCCTGTGGCAATAATATTCATTTATAAAGGTAAAAGTTTGTTTATGCCACAGGGAGGATTTCTGATGCAATGTGAAAAACACAGGAGAAGAATGGCATCCCAAAAATAAGTCACCACTCCCATCTCATTGCTCTGAAAATATCAAATTGACACCAATTCTGGCACAATTAATGAGAAAGCAGAGAGTTGCATTCCATATGAACGCCTCCCCAAATAGGAAGCCAAACGCTAGAATATCCTTACTTAAGACATTTTCCAAGAAGCTGCAAACTACATTTACTTCACTTTAGGAAGAAAGTTTCCCCATTTGGATAACAGCAAAAACTGCCATCCCACTACCACTTTCTTCCAGTAGAAGCATTTTATGAGCTGAGTTCAGCTCACATGATCACTGGATCACAGCCACTGAATTCTTTAAGAGAAATATGTACATCCTCCTATTAGTGATGACTACAAAGGAATTTAAAATAACAGTTTGCCCTCAGCACAAAATACTAATAGAATTGGAATTTATATTTATTATGCAACAACTGAAGCATCAAGTGTGCTCATTTACACTCAAACCAACAAATGTTCAAATAATAATTTCCATGTTCAAATTAAATTAACCAAATAACAGAAGTTAAAAACATGCTTGACTACTTGTCCTGAACTTGCGACTTTCTTTGCTAGGACTTATAAATAAAAGAGGGAGTCAGAGGAGAGGACAGGAACAATTATATCAATGGCAAAAAAGTAAAGGGCCTAAGTTTTGTATGTCAGAAAAATATTTGCCTTCTGAGCCTCTAAATAAGCTCTACTCACAATTATTTCATATTAACCAGGAAAGCTTTGAATGCAAAAGAATAAATCAAGACAAATCATAATCAAAAATGAAATAGTAAAAAACCAGTGGTGGAACACTTCAATTTCACAGGAAAGTTAATAACTAATTTTTAAGGAGACCATACTGGAGTAAAACAGCAGCATGAATCTGATTAATTGCAATTCATCATGAAGTTCATTGCTGAATCAGGACAATGGATTTTTATCACACTAAAAGTGTTAATTGGCATATTAGTGTCATAATGTCTGTGTCAATGTATTATCAATGATACATGCCAATTTTCACCATCTGCTTTCTGCATTTCATTTCCCTCTGTCCTGAATGTTTACAATCCCCTGCCTCCAAACCATACTTGTAACTCACAAAAGCACTTCATTCTTCCCTGATTAAGATTTCCATGAAAGCTTCAACTCATCTTTTAGTCTTAAGGTGCCAGCCTGTTTGTTGAGATATTCATGATTCTCAGTTCTATGTAAGCCCACAGCTTCAAGTAGGCAGGTATGTTTCACTGCATCAAGCCGTTACTTTGATTATGTTCAGTATTCAAAAGGGAAAACACTAATATAATTTTTAAAGATTGTTTCTCAAACCTTAAAAGCAGATTGTGTTTTAATGCCTCACAATTTTTTTTACTGTCCATGTTCTAATATGAACATGTCTTTTGGGCATGTGCTACAGAATACTCCTTTATTGCCCCCAGTGGCACAGTGGATCAGTGCATCTGGCTGTTAACCAGAAGGTTGGTAGTTCAAGCCCACCTAGGTAGGGATGGCTGTGGACAGGATTCCTGCACTACAGGGGATTGGAATAGATGACCCTTGGGATCCCTTCCAACTCCATTATTCTATGATTCTATACAATAAAACAGCATGTTCAAATACATTTTTAACTTTTGGAAGAACTTTTATAAACCCACTTAAGGTTCAAACATAATTATTTTTAGAAAACCTACTATAGAAAAAAAAAGAAACCCCAAGCATACCATTTGTACACACCCAGTATTTCAAAGGAATGTATTTCTTTGAAAAGGAGCCACCCACTCCATGCCATATCACAAACTACTTTTGATATTTCCCTCTCAGTTTCATAATAAATTTTCAATACAGCATGCAGAAGTGCTGCTTGAGAAGCTCAAAGGCTCTCTTGGGTGTGCAGTTCTTTAAACGCTGGCCACAGTTATGTCAGAACCTATAACCTTGCTTCAGGCAGAAGAAATCTACTCTAAGAAACTGGTAACACCATTTGACCTAAGTGAAGCACAATAGTAGCTGTTAAAGATAGAAGGAAGTATTTTCCTTCAAGCGAGTTTTTCAGGATTCTTACTAGCTTACCTCAAAGCAGGAACTAAAGTGATGGAACTTTAGGGACGGGAAGAGAGAGATTTTAAAGGCCAACCCTGTTGTATCAGACCAAAGACCTATCTAGTCTAGCATCCTGTTTCCCACACTAGCCAACCAGATACCTATGGGAAGGACACAAGTGCCACAGCCCTTTCCCACTGCTGCTCCCTAATGACTAGTATTCAAAGGTGTGCTGCCTCTGTCTTCCAGTCCAAGGCCACAATCTAGAGTTGTGCATGGCTAGTTCATATAGCCATTTTTCTCTCTACCTCATTTCTAGCAGCATCCTCTCCATATATCACAAGCTCCTCTTTATGTCTCGAGAATTTTTGAAATTAGCATGGCACGTTGCATGATGGGACGAGGAGAGTGTTGGCTGGGACCAGGCTTGCTAGCAGGGGTGGATTTAGGATTGTGTGAGTGGTGCGCACACACCAGGAGCTGAGCCAAGGCGATGCCAACTCAAATCCTGGTAAGCAAGGCACTGGACTTTGGGAAGGAGGTATGAGGCTCTGACTGGATCCTCCTTCTCAAAGCTGGGTGCCTGTTTACCTGCCTTTGGGAGTGGGATTTTGGCCTTGCACAAGACGCCATAATACCCAAAGTCCGCCACTGTTGCTGGACCTTGAGTAAATTACAAATCTCACCTAACTGTGGAATCTGGAGTATGCCATTTTGGTGAAGATCCACCAGCAATGCGTATGAATGCCAGATGCTGGAAACCACAGGAGGCAATAATGCTCTTCTGCTTGAATCCTGCTTGCTGGTTTCCCATAAGCATCTGGTTGGCCACTGTGAGAATTGAATGCTGGACCAGATGGGCCACTGGCCTGATCCAACAAGCAATTCTCGTGTTTTTATTCTATCAAGAGACCATAACTGATCACACGACTAAGTGAAAGGAATTAAACAGATATTAAATTGTTGGTACTTTGTTGTACTAGAACAAATCCAAATCTTACTAATGGCAATACATTTCCAAGCTAAGCTCAAGGTATTACTGTTAGTTTACAAATCCCTAAACAACCTAGATCCAAGTTACCTGAAAGAGTACCTTGTACCTTACACACCACTCAGATTACAGAAGTCACTTGGAGAATCCTTCCTGACTGTTCAAGTTATCACAAATTAACCTAAACATTTCATTTCTACAAAAAGTTTTAGCATAGTAGCATCAGTACTATAAAACACTGTTCTAATTGAAATCAGGCAGGTACCTATATTTTTGATATTTCATTACACCTGCATTTCATTGGTTAAGCACTTATAAAGAATTAATTTGATTCTGTGTTGGTCATTCATTTTGTATTTTATGATGTTATAAGAATTTTATTGTACATTGCTACACAATTTTTTAAAATGCTGGCCATTTATAAATTCACTCATGAATAAATAAATGCAGATTTATTTACTCATTGTACTAAGTCAAAATAGATTTATAAGCCAGCCATACTTTCTATGAGTACAGTAGTCTTTTAGCACATTTAAAACAGAAGCATAATATAGAAATAAAGCCACAAATGCCAGTGGAACTTTCTTCTCCATAAAGTATATTTACAGTGCTAAAAATCAATCAGAGAGCAACAAAGATTAAAAATATCTTGTTACAGTTTAGTTTATAGTCCTAATCAATTCACTGCCTTGCTTTTAAACAATACATTGAGTTATTAATTTAAGTCTTGCTTACACATTGAAAAGCATAAATGAAGGTGTATTGAGGATACCAAAGGAAACAGCTTTTTAGCACTTTCTTTATAGAAGTGCAAATCTCCACTCATAGTTAAGAGTTCATATTTGACATTTTCATTTCGTGTCGTAAGGGAATGTGAAGTAGTTCCTACTATAGTAACAACACCAACTAGTTTTCCACCTCCCCTTCCCTTGCCCTCCTCCAAAAGCAGGTTGAACCATATTGGCATTGATTAAATGAGAACTGTTGGCTTGATAGCCATTGTTTTCATTAGTAAAAGGAAAACCTCATAAATCTTACCCTAAGAGGCAAGCTATCTACTGGACTATCTACAGCTATCTACAGTATACAAACTGTAAAGAAAAGCATATCCTAAGCTTATTCAGATTTTATACAGGAAAGATAAGTTAGCACATTTGTGCAATATGCAGAGCAACAAGCCTAAAGACAGGATATTTTCTACTAAATGTATTATTATGGAATTATTTGAAAGGTATAGTTCCTGAATCAGATCTGGAAATGACAGTTGATCTACTAATTGCAGCAGAAACGGTAAATGGCAAAGGAGGAAGACTATAGCACTGCCAAACTTAGATTGCTTTGAAAAAGCTGGAACCTCATCACACTAATGAATCTTACATATTCAATTTTTGCTGTGTTTGGTAATGATACCCTGTATCCATATAATTTACTTGCATTGTAAAATGATATAATAATGATGTTACTTGGTTGAGCATATATATATAAATTTTCCCCTTCAAGTGACCTGCCACCTTCCCATCTCCTTTTCATTAGCTGTTCCCATTAAATGGAAGGGGGAATCATAATGTGCAATTAAAACAGTAGTGATGCATACCAGCTGATTAATGTTTGCATCCTTAGCAAAAAAAAAAAGTAAGAAAAGAAGTTTACCTGTCTTCACAGTTTCTGTCTCGATTTCCTGTTCTTCTGCAACATCTTGAAGAAGGTAAGTTTCATCATCATAAACAAAGATCTGTGCAGCATATCCTTGTTCGACTCTGGCACTTGGTACTGGCTCTACAATCACTGCTGGATATTCAGAGACTGGCTCGTTCTCCTGTAGAGCACAGTAAGAAAAAGTGTTGCCATCCGAATTCAAATAATCCCTTCCATTTTCCCTTTAGTGACTTGATGTCTTTCATAGAATATTAAATAAAAAGTATGTATTTAAAGGATTACAAATAAATTTGGGTATATCTGTAGGCAGAATGGTGTGGAGAGAGGGATAGAGACAGATACAATATATCAACCACTATAGCAAGGCTCATCAGAAACACACCATGAGCCACAGTATGCAAACATTGTTGCATTTAATTAACAAGCGGCCTATCATTTCCATGAACTTTGGCACTTACCAAGATATATTATTACAGAAATAACTAGAAATGACATTAAGGGTTTAGTCCAAAATTGCACAATTTAAAGTCCTATCAGTTTCAATGTGATAAACATGTAGCTCAGATCTGCGCTTTTCATCACTGCTCATTCCTTTACCTTGCCCACGTATTTGAATGTTTTTAACAGATGTGTGTAATTACCAACTTAGCTTGGAAGCAAGGTAGGCAAATTCTTGTTTTTCAAAAACTGCAGTAATTCTCATAGCCCGCATATGGCTTCAGGTATTCAGTTCTAAATACCAAGTTATTTTAATGAATCTAGCACTTACATTCAAATAAATGCTCTGAGGTACATTCCCCCAAGTCAAAACCTATAATCTATCGGACACAACAGTTCTCTTTTCTCTCTGAGCATGAACTAGGGCATGATCCTCTCCCATTACATGTTTCATTTGTATCCACAATTAGCATTTACAAAGATCACATGAAGAAAAGCTGTACATCATTTTCTGACCTGGCCTTGAATTTGTACTCCATTGCTGTCAAACTCAAGACCTGAGCCTCCACTGTCAACTGCTGCTGATGTCATGGTGCATTCCCTGGGAAGATTAGAAGGCTAGTAGCAAAATATGTAAATCTTCTCAGTGATGTTAACTGGTAACACAGAAAGCTTGAGATACAGGAACTTCGTAAACCAAGTAGAATCTTTGCAAAATCAACCTTCTTCCCTTCTGGTGCCACAAATCCTGAAAGAGGGAGCATAAAAAACATTGGTATATGCAACTATTTTTAATGCTATTGCTTATAGAAATGTGTTACAACTGTACATGAAAATAGAGCATTGATTGACACTAATATGATCAAATAATACAGCTGTCATTTGTAAAATGTAGCCTTCCCTAATCTGGTGGCCTCCATATGTTTTGGACAAGAAGTCCCATCAGCCACAGCCAGCATGGCCAAAGGTCAGGGATGATGGGAGTTGAACCTGGAGGGCACAAGGCTGAGGAAGCCTGCATCTGTTTGCCATCACATGACAGTTCCAAAGTTTATACTTATGTTTATACTTATGTTTAGCTTATGTTTTTCATGCTTTGTTATTATTTCAGGAGCGACATTTTCATAAACTGTTGCTTTTATTAAAGTCATACAGTAGCTGCGACCTGACCTGCAGACTTTTCAATAAATAAATGCCAAATTATTCATATCCTGTGCACATGAAACCAAGCAATCTTATCTAGCTACTGTTTGGTGTAGAGCGCTGAGCTGGATCTACTACTGATATACTTCATAAGATTTCCCCTATATTCTTACATATTTTTAAAATACTTTAATACCAACCTCACTGTCTTCAATGAAATTCTAATTACAAAGATTGTCATTTACAAAAGGGTAAAGGATAAAGGACTCCCAACACAAATCCCCGCCACCCCCATTGCAACTGCGTCAGCAGCAAAGAGAGGCTGTCTCCTCAGTATTAAAAAGGAACAGGGAAAGCAAACCTGGGCTCAGAAAGAGCAGGTGAAATAGGAATTTCTTCTGAACCCAATTCTCCTCACCTACTTGCTTCAGGAGCAGAAGCTAGTTGCCTCTTGCTGCTGAAGCAATTAAAGGTGATGGCCAAGAGGCTCCCATGAAGCCTGTTAGCACATCCTTCCCACTGTTGTCCAATCTGACAGTTTACTGTGTTGACTAGAGGAGAAGCATGCTGTGCAAGACAATTTCCTGTCACAGCAGGCCCAGGGCTAGTGTCTGTGCACTACCCTTTACTGCCAGGCATATTCCTTGGTAGCATGCATGAAGCTGTACTGTGGTACCTCAGGTTAAGAACTTAATTCATTCTGGAGGTCTGTTCTTAACCTGAAACTGTTCTTAACCTGAAGTACCACTTTAGCTAATAGGGCCTCCCGCTGCCACCGTGCTGCTGGCACACAATTTCTGTTCTCATCCGGAAGCAAAGTTCTTAACCCGAGGTACTATTTCTGGGTTAGCAGAGTCTGTAACCTGAAGCGTCTGTAACCTGAGGTACCACTGTATATGCACACTCCTTGTTTAAGGGAACTCAGGATTATGAAACATACTACAATGAGTAAAGACTATCACCTATCCTGCTTCTCCTCCATATGGATATTCTCAATGTCCCCACAGCAGACACCTACTTTACAAAACAAAATAATAATAATAATAATAATAATAATAATAATAATAATAATAAATTTAATAATAATAATGTCTGTGTGGAAACATTATTTAACAACTATGTTTCAGTTGATTATATAAGTATGCAGATTTCACTAATTTTAAGAATACTGTTGTCAAGGCTGCCTCAGGTCTCAGCTCACAAAAGACCAACGCCAATCTCTTCTTATATACAAAAGTGTTTATTGCAGTTCATTGTTTGCTTCATATCCGAGGCGCGCAGCCTCACGTCTGTACGCTTAGACCGTTGAAGTCCCCTCTGAGTCAGTCCCTCCCCTGCACCAGTTTAAGAGCCTTGCGCTGCTCCACCTCTTTCTCTTTCCTTTTCCTCAGGGTCTTCCTGCCCGCCGGGGTTTCGCCCCTCCTGGATTCCCCTGACGCGCTATCCACCGACTGCTCTTCCCCCCTCCTGCGGGCTTTAGGACCTGGCCCTTCCTCCGGGCTCCCTGTACTTCCGCGCGCCTCTACATTTGAACTTGGCGCGCGCGCCCATCCTCTAACTTTCCTTTTGACAGTTACACTACTCCCTTCACTACTCCCCTCCCCTTCCGGGAGGGTGGCTTGCTCCGACCTCCCTCCCTTCTCTGCTGCTGGAGCTGCTTCCCCTGATACACTGGAACCTCCACTCCCTTCGCTGCACTCTGGCGGGGAGGCTGGTCCTGACGCCCAGCTGCCACTTTGGGATCCCCCGCTGGCCCCCTGTTCCTGACACGTCCCCCCTGCGGCTCCCCTGGCCTTGACCACTGGCGCCCCCTTCTGGGAATCCTCTGATTCGCTGGAAAGACTCATGGAATCTCGAGTCATTGTCATCCTCTTCCTCGCTGTCCTGGGATTCATCCCCATCGCTCTCCATCTCCTCCCTACCCTGTGCCTCTGTCCCTGAACCCCTGACAACTGTATTATACAATTCCATAAGTATACATTAATCAGAATGAACTGTTCCAGTTCAGTTCCCCAACTCCCAAATAACATGTATCTAAATTTCTCTTTTCTATCTCACTTTCACATAGTCACTTTCTTCCTATACAATTAAGATCCAGATTTTGAACTTATAGTGTTCTGTTGCAATTGTTGATTCCATATCTGACAAATTAATAAAAGCATATAGTTAATGGGGATGACTGCCCTTCTACAAAATTCAACAACAAGAATTGTATCAAATCTGGTTATAATGAATTATTTGGGAAGTCCTCAACATTGCTATATAATGAACAGTTTGTTTACACATCCCAAAATGTTTTCTAGTTTACGAACACAAGCAATCTTGTGGAATAAAGTAGCTCCTCTGTGATACATTTTAGAGGGTATGTATGAAAAGACACATGGTTTGAGAAGCACTGGACTATCTGATGTGGTGGACTGGCATTTCCCCCAACCCCAATATGCCAGGGACTAGTATCATATTTGGTCCCTGAAGTGTCCCATCCAGCCAGGGCAGCAATGGAGTTGTGGACCGGCAACCAATGCCTCCTGAACCATCACTGGTCCATGGATCACCACTTTGAGTAGCAATGACATAGCCTATTGCCTTGTACAAGTAATCTTGCACAATTCTTTGGTTACAAAACTTTTTTGAAAAAGCACCTTGGGCTCACTACAAATCAGAATGTTGAGATCTTATCTTCAATATTTTTTAAGAGATCTTAAACTGAAAACCAAAAGCACTTAAGAAGAGTGGCTAAAAGGAGCTGGAAAGGGTGAATTTGGTGTGTATCGCCCCCTCACCAAACCAGAAACAAAAAAGCGTAACACCTTGCAAGGTTGTTCTCCTGCTTTTATTTTGAGATTAGAATGGTACACAAGGAAAGTGACAAGTTGCAAGGATCAGAAGTTACATGAGAAGTCAAAGGCATTGCTAGGCAAGAGCTAAGACATTGAACCAACAAGCAACAAGCTCCCTACACCTTCCTTTTAAATGAAGGAATGCCCGCTGCACATCCTTTATCGTGGCAAGCAAATGGGCATTCCTTCTCATGGGCTGGCTAGCTGAGGTTTCTGCACACTGATGTCCCTGTGTTCTATGTGACAGAGATGAGGACGGTGCCAGCTTGGCATCATATTTACCCCCAGCTCCCTTCCCTGAAGGGGGAGGCACTGGAGGGTGCCCCTCAGCAGCAGAAGCTAAGGAGGTGCCCGTCCCAGTGGTAACAGGAGAGACTTCTGAGAGCTTCCATGAGCAACTCTCAAAGGGCAGCTTTCAACCCCCTAACCAATTGGGACCCTCTAATGGATCAGATGTCTCTTGGGATTCAGAATCCATGACCACCACCCTACTTGGACCCTCTCCAGCATCCTCTAGCTTTCACTCCTCAAGCTCCTCCCACTCTTCAGGGTCAGACCACACTCTCCATCATACCTCCACAAACTCCTGACAAACTCACGACAGTTGGGTACTTCTGGAAGCAATGAAAGGGTTACTGATAAAGAACTCTAATGACCAAGCATTTAGCATCAAATTTGAATGGGAATTTCCTGCATAAGTTTGAATCCTACGTACAGTGCAGAATTGTATATGTAAAACTGTGAAAAGAAAACTGCCCAGCATTCAACAATAGTGGAACTGCCTGAATCTTGCATTTTGTGACAGCCTCTTAGTCACTGTTTTCAGAAAGGTGTGGGGAATGATTTCTGTTTTCCTCTGACGTCACTGTTTACGATCTCCATCCAGAAAATCTCACAGAGATGTGT
Source organism: Podarcis pityusensis (assembly GCF_964106645.2). NCBI lineage: Eukaryota > Metazoa > Chordata > Lepidosauria > Squamata > Lacertidae > Podarcis > Podarcis pityusensis. The sequence continues at coordinate 42,626,947 of NC_138034.1, read as the reverse complement.
GTATGTGTGTGTACACACACACACACACACACACAAACACACCCTACCTGTAACTCAGGATAAAACTTCATAAAGTCAGTGTTTTTTTTCTAAAAGAAAATGTTTAGGGGTACTCTCATTTTGACTCAAGAAAATCACCACTTTATAGTTCAAATTTGGAAAAATAAATACAGTAAATGGACAAAAGTTCAAAGATTTACAAAATGTTTAGGGGTATGCATACCCCTGCGTCGTTTCCCCCCCCCCGAAAAAAACACTGCATAAAGTACATCTGAAGTCCACAAAAGCCCACAAAAGTCTTTAAGTTTCTACAAGGCTTTGTTGTCTGACACATGCTGGAAGGTAGTGGGAGTACAATTTAAGTAGCTTTGTTCACATCAGCAGTGCATTCGAACTGCTAGTTTTTGAAGCTGCATTCACACATTCCCCACAATTTATATCAATCCTGTAGTTTATTAACAAATAATGTTGTTTGATATGTTTTATCTCAAACCAGCTTTAATCCAGCTAGAAAACTGAATGAGAAGCAAGCAGTAATGTGAAATACTCTAGCAGCCATAGCTATCGACATTTCCCTTTTTAAAGGGAAATTCCCTTATTCCGAATAGGATTCCTCGCAAGAAAAGGGAAAAGTTGACAGCTATGCTAGCAGCTGTCACACATGCACAGGTGACAGCTTAATGTGAGTTCTGAGGGAGTTGCAACAGCTAGGGAACCCAAAACATCATCCATGTTGGGTGAAAACATATCTGCCCCATCTCTGATGTGACAAACATCTCTGATGTGACCACCACCACCATGCAAATGTGGCCTGAAATGTAGTGTGGGGGAAATTACCTCACTGTGTTCTAAGCTGCTAATGTGAACATACAGTAATGTATTTTGAGGTATACTTTTGGCCCCAGTTTGAGTGTCAATTACTCAGTTTGGGAGCAGCACAAAATGTAGGATTGGCGGCACAAAAGTAGCACAAAACTTTGGCATCAGTCTGGAGGGGACCCAAAATTTTGGGGTCACATGTTAATCTATAGCCTGACTGGAGTTGTAAGGCCAGGAAGACTGAAGCAACAAAGGATGATTCTTTGAAGGTATGCTTAATTTTTAATGGCCTGCTTAATAGTTTGCATGGATAATTAGCCGAGGAGAGAGTTATGGCTACACTTTATTTGTGCAAAATCTGCTCCTAAAGAGGAAATAGCAATTTTAAAAACATGTGCTTCCAAACGCTACTCAGAAAGAAACTTGGAGAAGGTGGCTTCTATGCTGGAATCTTAGCATGTGATATGCACAGAGTAAGCCCATTGAACTCAGACTGACTTTTTTTTTTAGTATACTTGAATACGATCAGACTATCAGTAGGCAGGTAAAGATTTGAATACAAGAGCCTATTGGATTCCTTAGCCTGAGGGACAACTTCACATACTGCTGGAAAAGCATGCGGTGTTCCTTTTTCTTCCTCTACAGTTAGTCTGAGTCTTAGCAAGGAATGATCCCTGCAGCTGGGACTCAGAGTGGTTATTAACCCATATCCTGGATTCTTCTGAAGTGTGAGCGATTAAATTTTGTCAATATATCATACAAGACAAGACGTTTTCCTCTCCCCCTTTCCTGAGCAATACCCTCAAAGGGAAAATAACTGAAGTTATCAAGCTCCATACTGTTTACACTACACAAGATCTGTTGAAGCAGAAGAGATACAAATCAGATGTCTTTTATGGCTTCTGGTTGCCCCAAGTGATGCAAAGCCCAAGCTGAGTCCCTCAAGGTCAGACACAACTGTTTTCCCAGTAAGTGTAATTAGCATTTGTGGGAACAACATTTTTTTGACTAGTTTTTGAAGACTAAATCCCTTTTTGTAACTCACATAGGCTTCAGTTTGCATAAGCCATTAAATTCCACTAAGAAATCATACACTCTATAGGGGAAATAGAGTAAAAGTAATATTAACGTTTGCTTGGAAATACAGGCAACTTTCCGTTTATGCATGGGTTGCGTTTAGAGGCACCATGCACATCAGCGGGACGCACATAAGCACCCTTGCTGTGCAGAAAATGGCACACATGTCAGCAGTCACACAAATACTGAATGTGCACAAATAAAGAATTGCCTGTATATAAAAACTAGGCACAGATCAAAAACTCCTGCCAGACTCCAAGGCTGTTCCCATGGAAAAATTACAACCCGGAAGTCATCACAGGAAAAGCTACTCCCTCCAAAGACATACTATCACTATCACCACCTCTGAGTTATCTGGTTTAAATTTCATACTATGTACCCTCCTCCACCTGACCCACTATGCACTGCTTCCAGACATTGATTCTGAACAGACATAGAAACACCTAGGTGTTCAGTGACTAAAATATAGTGTTAGATGTCAGCCTGTTAATGATGCATCATTCCAACACTGCAAATTATCTCACCCAATAGTTTCATATGGATGTCAAACAAAATCAGAACCAACACCAATCCACTTGGGACTGAGCAACAAAATGTCTAGAGGGCTGAGGTAGCATCCCTGGTAACCACATTCTGCATTTAACAGACACAAAAGATTTGAACCACTGGAGAAAAAGACTCATTACCCCGTTTAAGAACTGAAGCCATTGCAAAACAGCATAATTAGCAGCATCTGCAACACCAAAAGCTGCTGAGCATTTGACTACTATCAACACTCCTGCATTGCCTCAAGATGAAGATACTCTCCTACTGCAATCACATACTCCCAGTGCTTCTCCGGGAAAAGGGAAGCTAGATGCAGACAAGTCTTAAGGTAGTTAAATCATCACTGCATACTTATATATTTATTATTTTACTTCCTGTGTTTATGATATGCCTTGTAAATTAAATTATCTAGGCCAGTGGTTCCAAACTGGTGGTCCATGTAACCCACCTAGGGGATCTGTGTCACCATTTATATAACAAAAACTACCATAGAAATTTCAAAAATATGCGGTCCATGGCTTAGCTTTTTAAAAACAGGGCATCCACAGTACTTAGCTATTTGGGAACCACTAATCTAGACATTATTCATAATAAACATAAACAGTTAAACTGTACTGCTTGAGACACAAACCTGCATAAAAACCAAATACAAATAATGATGACTTCTTGAGAAAGTGACAAACCACTACCTTCTTAAGGACTAATAGATCACTATCCTGCTCTCTAGGGAGACATTACACAATCTATTGGTTGTTCCTAACTGACTTTAATATCCATGAGAGTCAAGGTATGTGGGGTGGCCTTCACAGTGTCAGGCAACCAGTACCCTTAACAGAATTGTTGTGTTCAAGTCACAGCATAGAACTAAGAAAGGACAGAGATCATCACCGGCTCACCTTTTGGTAGAGAACATTATTGGCATAGAAGACCCTTCACTAACCAGAAGAAACCCACTGGATGTGATTCAGGGGATATAATTGTGGCCAAAAAGGAAGGTTTCATTGCTGACATCACTCAGCTCATGGGCCTGCAAACAGACTCCACTGCATGCTTCATCACATTCAGCCAGTCTTTCAACAGCACTGCTCAGGAAGTTTAATTTTACACTACTCCTCACTAAACCAAACAGCGAAGTTGACCCAAGTGGATCAGTCTCCAATGGTGGACCATCTCCATAAGTCCCCCATCAATCTGAAGATGTGGAAGACTGTTTTACACAGGAAGACAGTAATCAGCAGAACCAATCATGACAATGTGTTGCTATCACTATATGCATAATATTTTAGGTTTAACTTTTCATCTACATTGGTAGAGGAAGATACTAAAAACAAGACAGGGATGAGAAAAGTTAGAACACACATTTTTCCTTATGGTCCAACTGTGTGAGACAGTGAGGACAAAGAACACTCAAATATTTTTTCTTTCAGAATGAAAGTATAGCTGTTTTCAGAGGGGTAGCTTTGTTACTGTGCTAAAGCAAAAGAATAACAAAGACATGAGCTTCTGGAGGAGAGAGCCATTTTTTCATCATTACTGATGATTTAGAGTAAAATTTCAAAGAGTCTTGTGGTACCCTAAAGACTAACAAACGTGTGGATTAAAGTCCACTTCATCAGATGCATGTTATACCAGCTTGGAAGGTACATAGCTGGAGGGGGGGAATAATGTAATTACATTACATAAATGGATGTTCCATTTTTGTTTTTCTCTTTGAAAAAAGAGGGTTTTTTTTCATTTCTGCTCGACAGTCCTGAGCCAAAAAGAATGTGACCTTCCTTTTTGTTTACCACAGTAATGAGTGTGTCTATTTGCACATTTTATTTTTTCCTATTTGCCAGCTGGCAAAAGACATGCATTTTTGCTCCGAAGTAACTACCACTATGCTCAACAGGACTTACTCTCATGTAAATGTGCAGAGATTACAGGTCAAGCAGGGCTTGTTGCTGAATAAATACACATAGGCTTGGGGCTGTTAGGAGGAATCCTTGTGCAGGTCTATTTCAAACACTGGGTATATTTGTAACTAAGTGTTCAAATAAAACAAACGTTTTATACATGGAATATTTAAAGGATTTTATATCCTTTTGAAACCACTGGGATTTAAAGGGGCTAAACTGGATTGCACTGTACCACCAAAAAAGTATACTTTATTCCATAAATACAACAAACCAGATCTTTCAAAGTAGTATTTTACATGGCAACTACTACATACATTATGAACAATGAATTTCATATCCTTGAGATAAGAAACAGAGGATTTGATACCACCACATAGAAAGTTTTTTCTACAAAAAAATAACAAGTTTGTTCACTCATTCAAATTCTCCAGAAATTTCACATCTCTGACAAAGACAATGTAAATGAAATAATAAAGAGTACCCTATTTTTTGCTCTATAAGACTCACTTTTTCCCTTCTAAAAAGTAAGGGGAAATGTGTGTGTGTCTTATGGAGCGAATGCAGGCTGTGCAGCTATCCCAGAAGCCAGAGCAGCAAGAGGGATTGCTGCTTTCACTGCGCAGTGATCCCTCTTGCTGTTCTGGCTTCTGAGATTCAGAATATTTTTTTTTCTTGTTTTCCTCCTCCAAAAACTAGGTGCGTCTTGTGGTCTGGTGCGTCTTATAGAGCGAAAAATACGGTAAATTAAAATTAAGTCCATAGTCCATATACACATCATTATGACTTCTCCCCAAGAATGACCAGCTGACAAACTGGCTACAATTATCATGCAAAAAAGCAAAGAAAATGACATTGAGGTTTATATAAAACCGATAGAAATAACATTGCCTCCCCTTGCTTTAGATTAATTTTCCCCAAAAGACAGTTAAGTACAGTAGCTTGTTTTTTGAAGACAGTGGGACTTTAGCTCTTTTGTTAAGTCAAATCATTTTTATTAGATATATACCTTATCTTTTGTTAAAAACTTGAAAGCAGTATGTACCCTGCACGTACAAGGTCAAACTTAACCACACAGAAACTTTAAAGACATACACACAGAGAGAAAGAGAGAGTGTGTGTGTACTGCCTGTTGACTATAGATATTTGGATTTGGTTTGATATAAAAAGTTAAGGCCCACTGCAGTCTTCTGTTTCTCATTTCTAAATGCAGGGTATTCAAATTAATAGCTATTGTTTTCATTCCTACAGATGACTGGTGGTTCAGGAATCAAAGGCAGCTTGTACCAGTGGCAACTGTAGTGTTGCCTTTTTGTTGTTGTTTAGTTTTTAACAAATATAAGAGTTATCAGACTCCTGTACCTCCAACAGCTGCAGAGCAGAGATAATTTCAGCAGTGCAGCGTCTCTCATCCCTGCAAGTTACATCTGCTGAAATCTCCCCCTTCTACACAGCTGTTAAAGTTGCAGGAGCCCTGCTATTCTCATTTGCACCTGATCATCCTAGAGAAAAAGAAAGGCATATGCAATAAATAATGTAAACTGGGTCTCATATTACAGGTTGGGATTAAAGGTAGGTCTTGGGTATGCTAAGACTGAAGAATACTGCCACAATGATATACCAATGTAATAAAGATGTATTTCAAAAGAATTGCAAAACTGTATGGATATAACACAAGGAGAATTGCATTTCAGTGTCAGACACTGTCTGATGATTACTTTAATATTCAGAAAATTGTACAGTATCTATAGACACACTGCTTGATTTTTTTTATTTTAAAAAAAAAACCCTCCAAGAGGTTCACAAAAAACATTAAATTTGTTTGCAAAAAAAGTTACAAACAAGTATATAAAACATTCAAAAGATGAATTAAAATCAACAATGGCTAAATAGATAAAATGTGTATAATTTCCACATGTCTGATTAGGCTTTCCTAAACAAATATGTTTTAAGCAGCTGCCAAAAAGAGTATAGCAAAGGCACCTGATGTCCATAAGCAAAGAGTTCCAAATGTAGGTGTGCTTGATCTGCACACCTAAATATCCAAGTGTGGAACAGGTATTGCATGACACCTTTAACACTGCCAGTTCTGCATATCATAGTGGTTCAGTGAGCATATATAGAGTAAGGCAATCCTAATAGTAACACCTTGAACTTAGCAACAGGTAACCAGCACAGATTAATAAGCAGAGATGTTATATGCTGTCAGGGTCTCACTCCTGTCCACAACAATGCTGTAGCACTTTGCACTAAATGCAGATCAAGCACAAGGGAAGCTCCAAATTGCCTGCATTGCAGTAATCCAGTCTTGAAGTCACCAATGCCTGAACTACTGTGGTCAAGCTCTCCCAGTCCAGTTGCACCAGTTGCAACTGGTAAAGGGTGTTTCTAACCACGGAGGCTACCTATGCCTCCAGTGACAAAACTGGATCCAGAAACACCCCCAAACCGTATCTGCTCCCTCAGGAGAAGTGCAACCCTGTCAAGGGCAGTCAAGTGTCCGATTTCTCAGCCACAGGAGCCACTCAACCAATACTTCTGCCTTGCTAGGATTCAAGCTCTATTTATTTCCCCACATACTTCCCACCACTGCATCCAGGCACCAGTCCAGGGCCCACACAGCCTTTCTTGATTCAGGTGTTATAGAGAAACAGAGATTAATATTATCAACATACTGATGGTACCTTGGCCAAAACTCCAATGACCACTTGCAGCAGGTTCATGCAGACATTAAGCAGTGCTGGAGACAGAATAGTGTCCTGTGGCACCTCATAGTGTAACTTTCAAGTGGCTGAAAAGCACTCTCCCAGTACTGTACGTTGTCCCGAAGGTTGGACCAGAATCACTGTAATACAGTGTCACCTCCAACCTCCCCACCCCCCAGTTCCCATTCCACAGAGCCAGTCCAGCAGGGTACCATGGCCAATGGTATCAAAAGCCACAGAGATCAGGAAGCAGGAGAAAGATAGAACTCTTGTCCTGCTCTCTGGTAAAGGTCATCATATGTACATGCACACACCTACTATCAGTTGCGGTTGGGATGAAAAAGTTAACATTTAGCTGGTATCTACGGAAGCAAGAGTGGGGCTCTTTTCCCTGTGGGCAAACTTGCATGGGTGGGAGTGGGGAATGGGTAGCATAACAGATGCAACCCTTACACTAAGCTGCATTCAAGCTGCACAAAAGTCAGTGGTTTCTATGAACTTTTCTCTCCAACCCCGTCTAAACAAGTAAGTTTCCTCACAGTTCAAGGACACATTCCAATCAAGTAAAGCAATTGGGGAGGTCCAATAGCAGGGCCAGTCAGAGGCATGACCTAGGGAGAGTCCCAAGGACTGGAGAGAGATGGCTCCCCCAGACAGAAGGGTCCCACTCCTTCCTGTACCAAAGCTGGGCTGCATTCAATTTCCATTGATTTCAATAAGAATTATACCATGACTAAATGCTTTTGTTGGGACCCAAGTGTAAGTCTGGATCCAACACTCAATTTATGCTTCATTCCTGCTCAAGGTATACAGATAATGTGCATAATGGTTTGTTTTAACTAATAATATTTTTTTTAAAAAAAAGCATATACTGATACAAACACAAGAGCAACAGAAAAAGATGCAAACAAGTGAATCACATGAACAAGGACAAGAAAATTGGACTTAAAGTTTCTTTAAAAATTGCTCTAATTGCTTGATAAATCAGCCTCAGCAATACAATTTTATACACATGCTGACACATGATTTTGCAGAATATCCTTAAGTGACAAATGCATTTTCTTCCATCCAAATATTCCAGTAGCACTTGAAAAATTTAAATAGAGATGTCACTGATCTCTATTGTCAACACCACAATTACAACTGTCATGAAATTTAACACTAAGTATTTGTATGTCTATATGCTATAGCTGATACTGTACATCTCTAGCACAGCCTGCATGCTAAACTACTAATAATTACTTTGAAATTCAAGTCTCTTGTCATCTTACATCTATTTCAAAAAATTTCTTTCCATCCTCTTTAAAATATAATTTAAATGTACAATAAGGAGGTCCACTTTCATTATGATTTCTTCGTCTCAATCCTTTACAATTTACTTCAGCAACATGTGGATAAGAGTAAGTAATTCCAGGAAACAAGTCCCACAAAATAATGACAGCTGAAAAGAGTTGCAACGGTATGAGGTGTGAATCTCCCACCTCCTTCCAGAAACGAAGGACTACCGGTTCCTTTTAGTTATCAGTAGCGCTAGGTCATTTAGAAGAAGTGAGATTTCCCTCTCAGGTCCCATGACCACCACCAACAACAACAAAGGCAAGCCATCGCTTCATCGAGCTACTCGACTAATAAAGAACCCCTATCAAACAGCTAAGAGAACATGTCAGGACATATTTACAGCAGCTCCTCCCTTAAAATACCGTCACGTGCAGAGGCCAGTGCTCCACATCCGTTCTTCGTAGACGTGGAAAATATTTGTAAACCACGCGGGTACAAGGTTGTTTTTGTTTTGTTTAACGGGGGGGGGGGGCAATCTATCTTTCACAGCCACGAAAGAAAGCGCTCTGATAACAGAAGCAGCCTTAACCGACGCTCCACCAAGGATGTGCATATGCAAGTCTTATCCGGGAAAGGGAGGCAACCTCGACACCAGAAACTGAAAGTAAAGGCTTGCGGGGGAGGGCGGAGAGGCCAGCAGAGCCATCCCAACTGACAGGGGACGCGCGGATGGAGCTGCCTCCCTTCCAGGCAGCGGCGGCGATGGCCTCGCTTACCCCACACATCCCCTCCCTTCCCAGAACCATCAACAAAGCCGAGCCAGCACGGATGGCGGGGGGTGGGGGGAGGTGGGGGTGGGGAGGGGACGACTTTCGAGTACTGTACAGTGTTTTTCAAATATCCTTTTTGCGCTTTGTAGGCAATTCCTTCCGATGTCTCCCCCCCAACACCGCCACGACTCGTGTATCCCGCAAATATTCAAATGGATTATTTTGTTGGGGGGGGGGAGAGAAGATGACACTGTTTCTGCACTCCAGCCCCAGACAGACCAAAAAAAACAAAAACCTGACAGACCAGCTTTCCCTTGGTTTAATCGCACATCCCTCAGAGGATTTCCTTTCCCCGTTGCCATTCCCCTCCACTTGCACGCAGCATACACAATTGCACAATCGCTCGGCGAGGAAAGGGAGGGGTCCCGCAAGGACTCCGAGGGGACTTTCCAGGGCCAGTCTATGCCCAGCCTCCCTCCCCTGACCCGTGAAGACTTCCATTTACACACACACACACTTATATAAGCCGATGGAGGGATGGCACTGACAAGAGCAGGGTCTCCCCCTCCCCCCGCCCCACGCAACTGAAGGGGGTCCCTTCGGGGATTTTCCAGCCTGCGCCCGGCGTCCCTTTGCCCGCCTTGCCCTGTTCGTGCTTCCAGGTCACAAACGTGAAGAGGGGAAAAGACAAGGGTGCCAGACTAATTATCTCCCCTCCCCCCCCCAACCAAAAAAACTCCGGTCTTCCCAATGAGGTCGACCCTAATGATGGGGGGGGGGCGAGAGAGACCTCAGTCCCTCGACTTCCCATCTACGGGCCCATCCGCTTCTCAAGCGGGGCGGGCGAAGCGAGAGGTTTGTGCCCCTCAGCCGCCGCCGAGGCCGGGTTTCAGCCCCGGAGCTCCCGCTGCCATTTCTCCGCGGGCCGAAAGAGCTCCGCAACGTCGCCTCCGACGGACAGGAGCGCGTCGGGGGCCGAGGAACAGCCGAGTGACCCCCGGGGCTCAGCCCTTCGCTTTCCTACCGCCGCCTCCCCCCCCCCCCGCCAGTGCTTCCCTCCCGCCTTACCTTGTTTATGTGTCAAAGGGAAACGTCACGTCGCCGCCGCTCTCTCAGGCCGAAACAGCGGCGGGAGGAAAACAGCCGGCAGCAGCGGCAGCAACAGCCAGGAGAAAACCAGCTCGCGAGGAGGCGGAGGGAGAGAGGGAGAGACCGAGAGGGAGGGCAGCTCGCTCGAAGCAGCAGCAGCAGCAGCAGCCGCCCAACGCCGGGGGAGGAGACACGAGGAGCGGAGGAGGGACGGAGGGAGGGATCTGCGCCCGAGCGATACAGCCTTGGCTGCCCGCCCTCCTCCTCCTCCCCGGCGCAGCGCGCGAGGGCGGCCCTCGGCCTCCCCTTCTGCACATGCTCGCGCACCTGAGGCGCCTCCGCCGAAGGGGCGTGGGCGCGAGGGGAGCTCGCGCCCGCCCCGTGGCCTGGCTGGCGGCGACCGCCGCTCCTGTATGTACTGTTGTTCTTTGCGCGCAGCAGCAGCAGCAGTAAACTGGCCCGCCTTGGTAGGCTTTTATGATCCTTCTCTGTCTCGCACACACTGACTGACTGACTAGCTTGCTGCATCCTGAGGAAATGCAGGTTCCATCTAGGTGCCGCGTCTAAAATTGCCCAACTGCCCCCCAACCCACAAGGCAGCTTTAAGGGCGAAGATAACCCGTTTGTTTGCAGGGGGTGGGATTTAGAGCACGCATGCTTGGGATGATTATTATTTATTCAATTATTTATTGAATTTATATACCGGCTTTCATCCAAAGATGCCAGGGCGTTTTACTGCAATGAGAACACAAAATGCCTGTCACAATAACAATAACCAAGAAGTCTCATTAAACTTGTATGGGACTTAGGTCTGAGTGGGCAGGTTTAGGATCCTACTGCATAGCTGAAATCCATGAGGAACCTCAGGCCTAGGGTCTGGATGCAGTCCTCCAGGCCTTTATATCTCTAGTCCTGGAGACTTTCTTCAGGAAGCACCCCACCCTCAGAGCTTGATCCATGCCCTCGGGTGCTTTTGCTTGGCTGGAATGTGTCCTTGAGCTGTGATAATGCCTCATGGGTAGAGCAATGGATGTATAGAAACATCTGCCTTTTACATGGCTGGGCTGTATGATCTACTGTTCAAATGTAAGAGTCGCATCTGTTGGCTCCACCATTTCTTGTCTCTGGCCCTACCCATAGTAGGCATCTGATCCCCAGAAAGTTACCCACAAGACCATGCTTTACCCACCCTCAGGGTAAAAAAAGGCTCTGGTTATATGCTGTTACTTGGAAGTAGCACCATTGGTCCCAGCAGAACACATTTCTGTATAAACATGAATAGGCTTTGGCTGCACAGCTGTGTAGAGAATTTGGACTTTGGGCAGTTGTGAAGAGGGAAAATAACAAAAGGTACTAGAGCCATTTAACAGTTGCTACTCTCTCTTCGTTTTGATCATAAGTGCTTCATCTGTTTGAGGTCAATATGCTAGTCATCCATTAAGCAGAGGACCTACTCCCAACTGTGTTGGCCATCCACCTGTGGAATGATGTCAAATCCTCGCTGGCATCAGCCTGCAGAAAGCCCCCAAATGAGAGGGGGTGGGCAGGGAAGGGCTGAGACAGCCCTGGATCCCAAACTAGCCCCACTATCATCTCCTGATGGCATCAAGCCTGGTGATTTGCCTGTCCCAGCTGGCATGAGTTGTATATTGCAGATGTGGCAACAGTCCCGACACACTTATAGTCCCACAATTCCCCAATTGGGGTTTGAATTGCAGTCAGCCCTATGCGGTAACCATTTCCATTGTCTACTGAGGACTGTCTCACGCAATTCTACACCTGCCTATTCAGAAATTAAAAAAGATGCATACTCCTAAGTAAGGGGGTGTATCGGAAAGTAAGTCTTGTTGAACTCAGTGGCACATAAGAAGATCACACATCAGTAAAAGTATTTTTATTCATCCATAAAAAGAAGCTTGTTTGAAAAATGATGAGTGGCCCATTGTGACTGAGAGATTGGGTGGCCAAGTGAAAGAGGATGGGACTCTTGCACTTTCAATAGTTATACAGAAGAGGAAGCTTCAGTTGATGAAGTTTGTTACTCAAGCTAAATCTGCTGAAATCCCCTCTTCTGCACAGCTGTTAAAGGGGCAGGAGCCCTGTCTTTAAAGCTCTTAAAGAGGCAGGAGCCCTCTCTCCAGATTGTATCGCATTACAAGATTCAGATCTCAGATACCACACTGCAAGTTGCAGCCTTGCTTAGTGCCTAGGCTCCTTGAAAGGTGTTTATATGTTCAGGTACTGTTCCAGGGCGATGAGCTTGCAGCTCTGACTACGAGTTCAGTTTCTTCCTGTGGCCTTGCCATCTGCTTTCTGATCTACCTACATCCTATCTACAGAACAATATTTCATCAGTCTCTTTGTTTAAGGATTAGGCCAACTGATAAGGTGTCAAGGACATTGACCTTAAACCAGGAAATCTGCAGAGAATTGGAACCTTTCAGAGATTTGAGTGTCATCTCTGTGTGCAAAATCCTTTTTAAATAGTCTCCTAGGAAGTTTGATGTAGTTGTTAGACGCAGCCTTTCTGAACCTTGTGTCCCCAAGTGTTGTTGGACTACAAGACCCATCATCCCTTACCTGGTCTTGATAGCCAGGCATGATGGAAGTTGTAGCCCAACAACATCTGGGCACCCAAAGATGAGAGAGGCTGTATAGTGTGTTGAACTAGGACCAGGGAGACCTCACTTTATGTAAAAAATATCTCTCAGTCTACAGCACCTCACAAAATTGTTGTGAGGATAAAACAAATGGGCCAAACCATGCCATTCCTGCTAAATATCAAACAGCTGCCACCTCTGTTATCTGATAATATCTGTTACCCTGCTGAAGGCCTTTCTTTTCTAGCAAGACCTTTAAGTAGAGATTTCTTTCCCAGTCTGTATCTGTGTTGGACTTGTTTTTAATACGCTTTCATTATTGATGTTTTCATTGTTAAATTGCTTTGAGGTGTTTTATGGAGAGCAGTTCATAAATACTATAAATAATAATGATGATTATAACACACTGCCTTAAACTCCTTGGAGGAAAGATGGGATATATATTTAGTAAGTTCCCATTGCAGTTGGGATTACTGTTTCCCCCCCCCCCTGAAATAGTACCTAAACTCAAGACAGTCATTTCCCCCCACTACCTCTCTCCTATGCTTCTTACAGCAGGTTGATTTTCAAACAATAGTACTTATCTTTATATCAGGAAAAGTATTATTTGCTGGAACTGGAGATATAGTTGATTTTAGAAAGACAATATCCTGATCATCACATAGTTATCTAGTAGACTTCTCTCAGTCTGGTTGACTCTGATTATGCAAGACTTCCTAGATCCCAGCCTCAGGCGTGAAATCAAAGGCCCTTTGTTACATTTTCCGCACCTGACTTTCTCTGTCATGTCATCAACACACCTGTTTGCTTGCCAGAGTCCAGATGACAAGCTGAGGGTTACAGATGTTCTGTGTATCAGTTACTAACCTGGTGGGAATTATTGCCAGGGTGATCACTTCCAAAAGAAGGCTCTTGTGCCTTTAATGGTTGTGCAGAGTTCATAGAAAATTTTGGCAAAGGCAACTTGTCTTGCAAGGTCGAAAAGCTACACTAGCTGCAGTCCCTTGTCTGTACAGCTGTTAAAAGAGACAGGAACCCTTTTCTGTTTTGCTTCCAGTCAGTCTATCCTCAGAGGGGGAGAGATTCACTTTTTTTCACCATGTTATCCCTGTTTTCCCTCATTCTTCAGTATGAGATTCATTGTTGATGTACAGGTAATCCTAAAACTTCCTAATTCAGATTACTTTGGCAGTTCTCAGGAGAAATTGGCAGGGGAAAAGCTGCATAGTTATGTGATGCTGCTATATAAAGTGCCTTTCATTTAATTGGGAACATGCAACATTTTGTTAGTTTTTAGCCTTATTTGTTTAAGGTGAAAGGAAAAGAAAACAAGGAAGAGCTGAGCTGTGTTTCATGGGGTATGTATGTTAGGATAGGGATGGGGAATCTGTGGCTGTCCAGATTATCTTGGACTCTAATTCCCATCATCCTTAACTATTGGTCATGCTGACTAGGGCAGATGGGAGCTAGAGTACAAGGAGATATCTGGATATGGACTTCCACAAACAATACATGTTGTGATGTGGGTTGTGAGTTTGTTTTAAATATGGAGAACTTGTCTATGAACAAAATGATCTAAGCACCAATGAATAATGAGCTGTTCATCATAACAGTTCTACAAAGATTTTTCCTTATTTGTAAACTATAGGAATTCAACACTTCACAAGGCTTATGAGGTTTACTCTCGTTAAACAAACACTTTTTATATCTATGACAAGTGGAACAGCGTTAGAAACTGAGATTTGAAAGCTAGGAGCTAAATGGCACCTTAAACCTAGGTTATGGCACAACAACAGAATGTCTAGGCATGATTTTTTTTATAGAAAGACTACAAAGCTGAAAATGAATGAACTTCAGCTAAAATATTATGTTCATTTTTCATATGGTCTAGTCTTTCCCTTGCCTTCCCCCCTAATATTCTTAAGAGGGTCTCTTCTTCAGAGAGTAGCTGGAAGTGGGGAGGCAGAAAAAGATCCTTCTTTCCTTCCACTCTGCAGTTTTAATTTGAAATCTTAGGTGCATTACTGCACCCAGAGCTCAGAAACTGCTCGCTCTAATGAAATTCCTTGTCGCAAAATGTGCAAAAAACAATGGGAGTTTTGAACACTGAGTGGAAAAGTTTGCAACTGTGGAGATTTGTGCCTGGGGGAACATCAGAACACTTCTTATCCAGGTGTTGGATTATTATCTGAATCGTAAATGGGTTTTTGAAGGTAAAGTTGCCCCAGTTTGGACTCTTGTCCAATAAAACAGAACAAAATTATGACCAACCAGTTACGCTGCAAATCATTCCAGTTCACTGTTAGGAAGAACTGTGCTTTCTTTAAAATATATTTAATAAAGCCACTATTTTCCACTGAAAGAAAAGTACATTAAGTGATCCCGTATATGTTGTTGTTTAATGTTAGATCTGTTGCTAGTTGTATGTTTGTTTTAGTTCAAGAGCTTCCAGCAACCTTACAGATTTTGACTTAGTGCCCTCTTCTGTTTGACACATGTCACTACACTCAAAGCAACTGGCTGCCAGTTAGTCACCAAGCCAATTTTAAGTTTCTGCTACTTGCATGCAAAACTCTAGATAAAAGGCACAGTGGTCAGCTAACAGAATCCAGTTCAGATTATTGGTTTGCGATCATACAGAGGGAGACTTTTTCTCTGGTGGCAAGGGATGTAGCTCAGTGGTAGAACATCTGCCTGCATGCAGAAGGTCTCAGTTTCAAACCTTGGCACTCCCACAAAGGACTGGAAGAGAATCCTGCCTGAAATTCTGAAGAGCTACTACTGGTCAGTGCAGACAGTACTGAGCTGATTCAGTATAAGGCAGCTGAATATGCTCTTTTACTGGTTTGGAATGTCCCCCCTTCTGAAACAGGATAAGCCCCATCATGGTTGCCATTCTTCCAGCTTCTGAAGATACTCCTGTTTAAGTAAGCATTCCCCTGAGGTAAGCTTCTGATTTTATTTTAACGGTATGCTTTTTTATTTATTGTTTTATTATATGTTTTAATTAAGAATGTTTTAATGCCCAGTGGAATTGTGTTTTAATTATGTAATTATTTTACAGTTGTAAACCGCTTAAGAAGATATTTTGACACAATAAGCGGTATATAAATTATTTAAAAATAGTGCACTTGGTCAATCGTCTTAAACATTGCAACAGAAAGCTTCAGAAATGTCTGTACAGTGGTACCTCGGGTTAAGTACTTAATTCATTCCGGAGGTCCGTTCTTAACCTGAAACTGTTTTTAACCTGAAGCACCACTTTAGCTAATGGGGCCTCCTGCTGCCGCCGCGCTGCCGGACCCGATTTCTGTTCTTATCCTGAAGCAAAGTTCTTAACCTGAAGCACTATTTCTGGGTTAGCAGAGTGTGTAACCTGAAGCTTATGTAACCTGAAGCGTATGTAACCTGAGGTACCACTGTACTGGGTCCCAAGGTTGAACTCTCAAGGCATCTGAGGCTACTACCTTGCTGAAATGAAGCAGGTCTGGATTTAGTCGGTGTTTGGATGGGAGATTTCCTAGGAACCACATGAATGTCACTTTAGGTCCCATACAGAAGAAAAGTGAGTAAGACAGAAAACTAAGGGAATAAATAAAGCAAGTAGGAAGAAATATGTATGCTGTGTTATAGGGGGAAAGAGGTATAAATAACCATATAACTAGAAACCAGAAATGGAAATTTTGACTCTTTTGCGTGCTCTACAACATCAACACCATAAAGCCCTTCAGTTCCTAGACTGCACCTTCACACACACAGCATACCTTTGAATTACATTTGAAGCATATTCTTTCCCTCAAAGAATTCTGGGTACCATAGTTTGATATGAATTGCTGGGAATTGTAAGTCTGTGAATACGCTGTAGTGCCCGCAATTCTTTGAGGATGTGTTACAGATAACACAACCTGGTTTCCTCTCTTCCTGTCCTCTTCACTCCCTGGTCTGTATGTTCCTGCCTCCCCATGCTCCTTGCTCTTCACAGCCTTTTCTGCTCTTAGGCTTTGTGTAAGTTTCCCCTACCCAAGTATAACCGTTCAACTGATGAGCAGAGGGTGAATTTGCAGAGGTGTGGAATCCAATCTGTTGGGTAAATATATCAACCTAATTTGAAGTGATCTCGCTCCTTTAGTTGTGTATGTATATTTTTAAAAGAGTGTTTCTTTAGTAGAAAACTACCTTCTTAATGCCAATACAGTGGTACCTCTAGATACGAACGGGATCCGTTCTGGAGCCCCGTTCGCATCTAGAAGCAAACGTAACTAGCGATGGCACGTCTGCACACACGCGCACCGCTTTTCGCTGCTTCTGCGCATGCGTGTGACGTCATTTTGAGCGTATGCGCAAGCGGCGAAACCTGGAAGTAATGCACTCCATTACTTCTGGGTTGCCGCAGAGCGCAATTCGAATGCGCTCAACTCGAAGCATATTCAACCCAAGGTATGACTGTACAGTGGTACCTCAGGTTACATACGCTTCAGGTTACAGACTCACGCTAACCCAGAAATAGTACGTCTGGTTAAGAACTTCGCTTCAGGATGAGAACAGAAATCGTGCTCCGGCGACGTGGTGGCAGCAGGAGGCCCCATTAGCTAAAGTGGTGCTTCAGGTTAAGAACAGTTTCAGGTTAAGAACAGACCTCCAGAACGAATTAAGTACTTAACCCAAGGTACCACTGTACAGGCTATACTTCAAGCTAGTTCAGATTCTGGGGGAAAAATAAAACTTGAGATATCTCTCTTCAGCACATTCTGAACCTTAACAATGTGTTCATGATCCTGAATAAGGCCATAATCCCAATGGCAGTTAATGAAAAAAAGGCTTACTCCCCCCGAAAGGTGAAACTAGATGGATGTTAACAACTTGATGCAAACTGACAATAGTAGATAGTTCTGAACGGAAGTAATAATCTACACAAATCATGTTTGCCACTAGTGCCAAGGTCGGTATACTTCTCTACTGGAATTTTTATCAGCGATTTCCAAAAGAACTTAACGCTTCATTTAATATATGAATTGTTAAATTGTTCACTGATGAATCTTTGTGATTATTACAAGGATACAAAATTCTACTGCCTACTTAAAGCTGTTATTCATGGAAATCACAGTACCTTTGCTTTGTGATACAACCACACAGATCCAAGGCATAGAGGCACCTCCAGTCCATCAGGAAACCACCCTTCATATTCATGAATAGCATTTTAAAGATCCCAGATGCACTACTGGATTGTACAAAACAGGGATCTGAAGCACAAATTCTTTCAGACCATCTCCAAAAATCATGACATGACAGATGCGAACACAACATCGGAATAACATTAAGTGTGTTGGCCAACATGCGCTGTCAAACTAATAAAGAATGCTCCAAACCAGGAGAATGAGATATGTCAGCAAAACACACTGATGAAGACGACAGTGGGCTAGCTGCAGTATGATCACATTATTCTGTTCTGAGTTAGTACCAGGTTATCTACAGGATATTACATTTGAAAGCAAAAGGAAATAGTAAATTGCCATGAATGTGCCCTAAGGGAGGTACTGTAATCTTTCCAAGAGTGTCTTCCTTGTAGACTGAACATTATATATCCCTTTTAAAGCCCAGCTATGTTTTGATAAATGGCTCTGTTATAGGTAACCAGAGCAAAAACTGTCATTCTCAGCACCTTTACTTAAAAATCAATTATGTTAAAGCCAATAGGACTTACTGCAGAGATCTTTTCTGCATTCAAGAAAACACTTGGTCAGAATAATCTTGCCTCTGTTGAGAGATCTGTTTTTACTGTCTTATATTGGAACAAGGCATGTAGTTGTATCAGGGAGGAAAATATAATTTCCCAGTAAATTATAATGTGCCATCCTATTCACAAGAAATATTTGTCATTACTGTTGTGAGGTCATAACAGAGGCATGTTCAGCATCAGCCTATAGGCCCCTCCCTGCTTATTTGCAATCCTTTGTAGTAATTCTAAATGACTATTTTGTGGTGGTCCTTTCCAGTCTTTGCAGGCCCATGTTAAGCCCAGTCAATAGTGGGAGTGAAGACAGGAAAATGCCCATATTGTGTTCCTCTTCTCCCTGGATCGAGAGTAGTATGGTGGAACAAGCATCTATTTTTCAAGTCTGTTACAGCCAATCAATCACTGCTTCCTCAAGGCTAAACTAGGCAAGATATAGAACACAGGGATGGTCTCTCACCTGGTTTTTTTGTGTTTATTTTTATTAAAATGAAGTCACTGAATAGGGAGTTGGACACACAGCAACAAGGATCTGGGTAGAATGATAGGACAAATGCCATGGCTGAGAAGTAGAACCTGTTTGTGTACATATTACTGTCCTAAAATGCAGCTAGGTTGACTTGCTGTTGAAATGGAATACTCAGGATGAAATGGTGAAATCTGCTATGATTAAATGGGCACAAGATGTTGGACATAACATAATGATGGCTGACTGGGAACAGTTATGGACCACAGGTATGAAGTTTACGGCATGTAATGCCTTAAGAGAGAATATTATGAAAATGATATACAGGTGGTACATGACCCCAGTCAAGCTTGCAAAAATTTATCATTTGCCCGATAATAAATGCTGGAAATGTAAAGAAACTGAAGGTACATTCTTTCACCTTTGGTGGACGTGCCCAAAGATTAAGGCCTTCTGGGAGATGATATATAATGAATTGAAAAAGGTATTTAAATATACCTTCTTGAAGAAACCAGAGGCCTTTCTCCTGGGCATAGTCGGCCAATTGGTGCCAAAGAAGGACAGAACTTTTTTTATGTATGCCACAACAGCAGCAAGAATACTCATTGCAAAGTATTGGAAGACACAAGATCTACCCACTCTGGAAGAATGGCAGATGAAGTTGATGGACTATATGGAACTGGCAGAAATGACTGGCAGAATCCGAGACCAGGGAGAAGAGTCGGTGGAAGAAGATTGGAAGAAATTCAAAGACTATCTACAGAAATATTGTAAAATTAATGAATGTTAGAATGATGTTGGATAGAAATTAAGTGGTTTCCAGCTGTAATGCTTTAAGGGATTATGAAAAATGGGTTGTTAATAGGTAAAAATCTAACGTTACTATTTTAAGACCAAAGATTAGGATAAACAAAGAGGGTAAGGATTTGCTGAACCAACAAATTGAACTGGAATGCAAAAAAGGGAGGTATGAGGAGGTCCGGGAAACAAGCTAAGGAAAAATAAGTAATGGAAAAATTGAGTGGTTTTTAATCATTTTTATTTTGTATTTTGTACCTGTCAGGGAACTGACATCGGAGCTAGAGGTGGAGGGAAGGCTCTCTAATGATGCTGGAGAAGGGCCCAGCAGGGAGAGAGGCAGCTCAGCAGATGGGGAAGCAATTCAGTGCAACACCAGGAATAAGGAGGGGCAGATGGGGGAATCGGCGAGAGGGCTCCCAGACTCTTCACCGGACACCAGCGGGGAGAGCACTGGTCCTCCGTTACCCACGCCCTCCCTGCGCAGAAGACTTCCGCGCAGAGAAAGTAGGAGGAGACTGGGTGTCAGACAACTTTTATGTTGGAAAAGGTTTAAGAAACGCCCACTGACGGATTCTGCTAGCGACTGAGGCAGCCACGAATTGAAGGGCTGTCCAGACAGAAAGGTTTAACAAGGCAACATAGCCAGGAGAGGCGGCAACTTACGCACGAGCAACCCCATACCATTATAGTACCTTTTCTTTTTTTTTCCTTTTTTTTCTTTTTCATTTTTATATTGTAACATTTGGAAAATCTCAATAAATATCTTATAAAAAAATAAAAATAAAATGCAGCTAGGTTGTTCCTTATCTCAACTGGGGTCAAAGCTGTTTTGGGGGAAATGGCATCCAAACACAGTATTCCATAAGAAACAAGAGGATAAATGTGGATTGTGGCTAATGGGTGTATACCACTTCCAAAACTAGCAGTAGGAGCACACTGGATGGAATAAATGGGAGTGTGCACACATCCTTTACTTTCTTCATAGAAAAATTATTTGTGCTGTCTTTCTCTTCTTATGCTACCTCCTCTGCTTTCTCTTCTTGTCTCATTCCAACACTGACATTGGGCTCAAATGCCGAGGCAAATAATGGGTGGTGGAGCCTAACCAGGTTGTAATGCCAGGCTGCAATCTCAATCACACTTACTGGCCAGTAAGCCACATTGAGTTCAGTGGGACTTGCTTCTGATTAAAGTATTATTAGTATTGCATTATAAACATAATATGTAGGACTGTATAGTGTCTCCCCTGCTCATATAATGGGATAGAGCAAAAAAATGTAAAAAAGAGAGGGCTGTGAGCCTTCTTGCAAGTTCTAAAGATTCCAGTTGCGCTCATGACCTGTCAAATCAGTCTGGATCATGAACCAGTTGAAGCATGAAATGAGAGGTGGAGAGACAAGCAACTGTTGGAAGAGGGTCAATGAATGGCAAGAGAAAACAGACCTTTTCAGCAGAGCAACCCTGCAACAGGGTTTTAGATGCAGTGGCCAGACTACAACAAAATAATGTCTGAAGGAAAGAGTCCTCTTTTCACACCACCCCTAGTCACTCTCAACTATGTTCCAGCTACTAACTTGGTTATACATCTTTCATTCTGACTCAGTTACAGCATACTGCTGTAAATGTTTGCTCAAAAGTAATTTCCAAGTCCATAGTTATTCCCATGCACTGGGTGGCTTACCTAGACTTGCCTCCCACCAGCATGAAAGGGGTATTTGGGGGGACAGGCCATTGAAAATTCTTACGAAGAACAGCATGGGAATAATAAATATTTATTTTTTATGCTTATGTTAGAAATACGTTGTTGCATTTACGTGAGGAAGAACTTGTTCCCCAGAAACATGTACAATGAACTATTTACACTGCCTAAGTCTCTTGAACTGTGTTAAGAAAACAAAGTAATCTCTGTGAATGAGACTTGTTTAGTTCTCTATGAACTTCATCTTTCATTTAATGAACTATTCTGTTAGCTAACCCAGCCATCAAGACATTGTTCGCTCTAATGCAGAATGTCACATTCAAATACTTCTGAAGATACTTCTTTCTAAAAACTATGGAGCTAAAAGAATAGCAGATGGCTAGCATAACACAACTTGGAATTTGCCTGGAGCTGTGGACCAGCATGATCAAAAGCTGGAGTCCACTGCAATTTATTTCATCTCTTAAATTGTGCATGTTAAATCAGTGGTACTGAGTAACGCACAGTAATTTTAACATATAAGCACACAAGCTGTTGCATTGCCATTGTCAAGTATTACATTTAGGGTCTACTCAGACGTGTGACTGAATTAAATTAAGCTTACTCACAGGTAGGGGTGTATGGGGTTTTAGGGGAGGGGTAGTACCTCTGGTGAGGGACATGTCATGCTCCTCCTGGGGTGGTTTCTCCAGCTTTGGTCCCCACATGCACTCAGCTCTCACCTGTGGCTCCTAGAAGCTGTCAGCATGTGATAGTAGCCACACCCCAGGAAATGGCTTTGACTGGCCAGTTAAACCAGGTGAGAGTAGCCAATGGATCTCAAACACTCAGTGAGTTAGGAACTTCCTATGCATGCAAAGACAGGTTCCAGCAGATTGAGCAGATGAGACCACTAGTAGGTCCAGTGGTCAAGAAGGTGGTTTCTGCATGTGCTATGAGGGAAGTGAAGGGCAGATGGGGCTCATCAACTTGGGAAGGTAGCCCATCTAAGAGAAGGAAAGCTCTGATCCAAAACCTCTGCTGCCTTGTGGGACATCCTTAGGAGAAGAAAAAGGCTAAGGAGTAAACCCTACAGGAATCCAGAGTGGAGTCCCTAACATGGTTGGATGACGCCTTGTATGCCTCCTTCTGGCAACTCCTGCAGTCAAGCTGGTTCCGAACATACTGCTCTGCTTTCCTTTGGATCGCATCAGTGAGGCCTGAGGAGCTGGATCCTGAGAACCCATTACCTTCAAGATGTTGAAGGATTCCAACTCCCATCAGCCCCAGCCAGTATGTCTAAATATCACCACAGTCCAACATAATCTGGACCGTGCCGATGCACTCAGGTTCTGCTTGTGGATTTCCCGTGGGCATTTGGTTGACTACTTTGAGAAGAGGATGCTGGACTAGATCCGACAGGTTCTTACATTCTTAATAGAGAGCCACAGGTTCTTGACTTCATCTTTAAAACTCCTATAAACCATGTTAGATTTTATTATAAACAAGTCCCCCTGCAAATACACACACAGACACAAATTCTCAGGTCAACATTTCCAACGTAACTCTTAATCTACAGGTTTCAGTATCTATTCAGTTGTTAAGATCTGCAGAAGAGCCTCTTCTCTGGGTGCCCCCACCTTCAAAAGCGAGGCATGTGGAAACTGGAGATACCTCATTTGTTAAGCAAGGGAGGTCCCTACTTTGGTTTTCATATCGTGTCCAAATGAAAGTATAGTATTATGCTTTTATTCAATGATCTTAATCATCTTTCTTGTTTAGATTTACTGTTTCGGTTGCTCTGTGATCAAATTACAGTTTTTAGCTGATTTTATCAGTTTTTGTTTGCCATTGCGAATTTTTGGTATGTCTTTTATATTATGGTAACAATAGTTTTTTTGGAGGGGAGGGTTGGGGTTGTCTTGTGGATTTTTTAATTGTGAGAATTGATTTGGGAACTGTGAAGTTCAAAAATGGCATATCAATCAATAAGAGATTGATTAGAGAAGGAAGGGTTGGTATAGGACAGTTGGAGCACATGTGTACAAGACGTCTGTAGTTTTATTTCCTTATGACAAAGAGCCATAATATTTATCTTCAATAGATTGTTAGTTAACTTTAACATCCATGGCACATGCTTATTTAAAATGCCATAGTTATGACTAAAACTAAAACCCACTGAATGCTCTGACAAATGGTTTTTTAAAACTAATAGCTGGACCTTTGTACTGTCAACAGTTGTGTTGCAAAGCATAGCTGCTCTGCCTGCATTTGCCATTGAGCCCTACTCTGCAAATAATCTGAAGAAAGTAGAAGTGCCAAAGTCTAAAATACATAGTAACTAATTGATGTTTGGGATTAACAAAAGACATTTCTGTCCATTACAGTTAAGTCTGAGTGGGGATAAAAGTTCAGTCTGCAAAATCCTTTTAAATATCTCAATTAAAGACATATGAATCTTCGAGTAAATGGCAATATCAATGCATGCATTTTTCTTTTACTATACTAATGGAAGTGAATTATTAATGCTCCATGAACATTTAAATGTGAATTAAAAGAAAAAAGAAAGAGCAAACAATTAGCAAAGGCATATGGGCTGCTTATCAGTCATTACCAAAATGAAATAAGATAACCCTAATTCTCAAGGCAAATGTAGCATGAAAGAAACAATAGCATCTCTAGGGCATTAGACTAACTTAAGAAGGATGCATGTTAAACACATTTAAATTAAGTGTTGCTCTAGAATTCTGAACTGGTTGCTTTTCCTCTGCCTTTGTGTGCCATCCTCCATATGCAATGGAATCCTACAAAACTGCCTGCTTATATTAAATAGGATGTACCATGGCAGGCTCTAAGGTTTTGTTGTCATCTGCACATACCCCATACACATTACACACGGACAAACATTGAAAACTGGACTTAATACTAAACTTTGACTAGTTTCTGGACCAAATTCACTAACACTGTTCAGCTCAACAAATCGGGACCACAAATCACAGCTCAGGGTTGGCTTGTGAATCTCGGGGTACTTTCGTTGCAGTTTGCTGTTAGTCAAACTTGATAACAGCATCAATTATAAAAACTCAACTATTATTAAAAAAAAAACTTTGTGAGTGGCAGGATGTCACATGGTGTCACATGAGTCCAACAGTTGCCCAGTTCTGACAACCTCTGATGCTACACTTGGGTCAGAACCATGTTTGTAGCAGAGGTATCTGCAATTTCTACACAATTCAACAGGCAAGCCAATTTCAAACTGAAAACGGTTAGCCTATTAAAGCTGTGTGGAAGACTGCAATAGATAGTGCAAAGTTTCCTTGGGTACCCATATGCATATTTATAGAACTGCACCCTTTCACTGTGTGACACCATACTAAATATTATCCTGTTACAAAAATAGTTCATTTTTAGCAGATACTGGTATCTGTAGAAACATAATAGACATAAACATAATTCAAGGAAGCACTACAGGTTTCACAAGAATGCAAACAAAAATTGTAAAACAAAATCCTTTATTAAGAGGTAGGCAAGACACCAATTTCAGCATTCTGTTTCCCTGTATCATTATTCCATGTGAAAATGATCGTAATTAGGAATTCAGATCTTCAATTCTGTTAATACAAAATATTTCAGTGCAATACTACATTACGACTGTGCTTACTACGGTAATTGTTGTTCCAACTGTATGTGTGGGGAATGGTGTTTCCCCCTCAAAAGTTGAAGTGTTGTAAGGAAAATTTGAGAACCCCTTTATTTTTCAGCTGAAATAAAGCAGCTATATTTCTATCTGATCTCCTAATGTTCTTAAATGAATTTAGCAGTTCCATTTGGAGATACAGTAATGGAAATCACCTATGTTAAAAAACAAAATTAACTTAAGTTTATTGTGCCAACTTGAGTACTTTTACATATTAAAACTGGAATTTCTCCAACTCTGCTTGTGGTTTTCACTTTTATTGCTTATATTTAATTGTATTGCATCTCATTATATCAGTGTTTTTATTCCATTCTCTTCAGCATCAGAAATAGCTATTTTTGGGAAGCCAAATCCGCATTCTCATGAAGCCGGGGAAAGCCGCAATACAGTAGCAGACAATTATTTCCATCTATAAAGTCTGGAGTTCAGTTGGCTGAATGCCGTTCACAGCATTTCAAGCTTCATGGCTGTGGAAAACTTGACATCCCAGTTAGTTATTGATAAACAAAACTAAGCTAGCTAGATAAATATAATGCAGTTATTTACATAAAATGGGACAGTTATGTTGCAAGAATGTAAAAAGTCCCAAACAGACTTGGAAGTTTAGTTGGGAATTTCTACCGCAGGAAGGTTGTGGTTTGTTTTTTTAATAAAAAATTGTAATTTATGTATTGCATTTATATCCCACCCTTTTCTCCAGGGCGCTCTAGGTGGCATACATGGTTCTCCTCCTCCCCATTTAATCCCCCCAGCAACAACCCTATGAAGTAGGTTAGGCTGAGAGACAGTAGCTGGCCCAAGGTCACCCAGTGTGTTTCATAGCCAAGTGGGGATTTAAATCCTTCTCCTCTAAGCTCCACCCATTCCAATTCTTTCTGCGGTCTCCAAAGCCAATTTCCATACTCTTCCAGAGGACCCCTAAAAACCTCCAAAACAGATTTTGGGAAGGTACAGAGTGCTTTGGGTATTTGCAAAAATCACCTCCCCGCCCCCTTCCCTCTGGCAAGAGTGACTTGTCCAAATAAGGCTTGCTTCTATAAATTATTTAAGATCAGGTCTTTTTAACTGCAACATCGCCAGCAATGACAAAACTGAACTCACGTTACAAATTACTTAATGATGGATACAAATCAGATGACTAAGGGGTGTGCTGGTACTATAGAGCCGTTCCTAATAAAGGCCTATGTTTTATTCATCTAGTTTTTACCAGTTTAATCCTGAAGGCATTATCTGTGATTAAGAGAATGCTGAACAGTGTCAGGTTCCACTGTCCACTACATATGACAAAGAGTTGCAAGTAAATATATTTCCATGGCCAGCAATGAAACAGAGCCTAGAATGCATTCATGTTACTCACTTCCTGGATTGCAGCCATCAAAATTATTTTGGAATGGTCTTATTTGGTCATTGTTTTTAGGGCTAATCAGAAATCACATTCTCATTCTTTGCATAACGAAGTCTGAAAAGCACTCAAAATTATAGGTGGTATTCTCTGCTTGTCTCTACTCAAAGTAGAAACATTGATGTTAACGGACATGTTTAACTTGGGTTCATTCGTTTCAAAGTATCTACCCTGAGTGAGAGAAACATTGAATACAACCCTCCAAATAATGGATGGTTTTGGAAATACGCCAATAATAATAATAATGTTGTTTTTTTAAAAAATATTCAGAAAGGCAATGGATTTGGCAGCAGAAGAAAACCACACAAGATTTTGTAATAGTAAATATATTTCTAATGGGCCAAAATGCCTCTCTACGCATCTTACAGCTTGTGCATTTAGGAGGGAAAGAGCACACTGAACTGCACTCAATTCTATTTATAACACACTCTCTAGGCATGTTCAGCTATTTCTTCTGGACAAAACCAGGAGCCTTCTACCACAAATGGCAAATTAGGGCTCCTTCTTCCAGAAATATTTTGCAACAAGCTACCTAAAATAAGTTGTATGAATTAAACTTGGAAACTGCAGCTGAAATCACATCTCATTTATATTAAAATTTAATTAAGGTTTTAAAATACAAGTTTATTCCGTGTGGAATACTATGTTAACGCGAGCAAAGCAGTGCTTCCTGTGATACAAGGTAAAATGCCTACAGATTTCCATTTGTAATGTTAAGCTTGCGTTTGGGCTGCCTCTGAGCTGGAAGGAGCATCTTGCTCTTCTTGCACACCAGAGGATGCCTCTTCAACAGGCGATTCGTCTTCTCTCTGTGCTTCTGCAGATTCAGTGTGCTTTTCATTTTGTACTTCCGATTCACCAGTAGTTACTGCTGCAGTCTCTTCTTCAACTGCATCCTTTACTTCTTCACTTGCATCAGTAGTTTCGTTTGCTTCTGTTTCATCGTTTTCTAAGGCTTCATTTAACATAACAGAGAAATCATGAAGCACAAACATGCAATGTGAAACAGGTTAGCCTGTTACCTTGTTAATATGTGGAAAGAATATATAGCTTGAAGCAAAGGATTACTATGAAGTACATAACAAAACAAACAGAAACATGCTACGATAACAGAGAATTATTTATAAATGTACAGCAGTTAAAGACTGCAGCCATCGAGAGGGAAATGGCAAGGATGCCATTGAAAAGAGGCTCCGTTCATGTTCATATTATATGTTTAATATATGAATGATATTATTAAAGCCAACCTTAATAGGCTGCTATGTTTAGAAGCTGCTGTGGAGCATAGCATCATGCTATAGAGATGCAAATTAAGAAACAGCAAAAACAAATCTGCTCAGGCCACAGGTCAAACTATACTATCACCTGGATGAAAGAGCAGTTTGTGTATGCAGGAACAGTATTGTCATACTTGAAGTCCTGAAATGCAATGAATTCTCTGTCCTTTTCACCTGGAGGAAATGGCTCTGCACATTCCTTCTACTGAAGTAGATCGCGAGCCAACCACTTTGAGGTTTTTTGTTATTTTACAAGCAAGCGGTATAGAAATAAGAAATAAATTGTAGGTTTGATGTGAATGTTTAAACTGCTGCAAACGTCAAAAACACCAAAATGCAGGAATAAGACCAAAATGCAAGAATAAGACATGTGCTATTTGTGAGCCCAGCTTTCCCCCGTTCATGAATTGCCATTCCATTATTATCCGTCTTTTTGTAATAAATGCTGAAGTCCACTGAAACAGAAATGCACACCCCAGCCTAGAAACCAGAGGACATGTTTTCAAACAGGGATTGTAACATTCTAGGTAAGAAGGCGTGGAAATGAAGATGTAATTGAACAGGCACAGCACCACACAGATGAGAACAGTGACCCACAAGCTTTGTTAGCTGACAGACAGCAGCCCAAGTGGCAAACAAAGCTGAGGAGAAATTAACAGACAATGACATGCAAAGGTAGGTATGTGAACAAAGGGAGAGAGACACTGTCAGGTTTAATAATGATTGGCTACAAAGAATATAATTAATTATTTGATGTGATCAAAACATCCAAATATTATCTAAGTTTGTACTGAGAAGTAGGTATTTCGTTTAACCTTGATAGTAACATGAATAGGGACAATTATTTTAAGTTTTTGGTTTACGTCACATCATTCTCTTATGTATTGGTACAGCAATGTGTTTTTAAGACTTGAATAAATTGACTTTTAAACAGATCCAGCTCCTCTTTTTCCTGCTAAAACAGAGACCATACTACCCAACTGTGTCCCTCTATGGGATATAACAAATTTCTAGAAAACTAACCTGTTCACACAAAACACAGATTGACAAGCGAGATAAGTGTTCAGGACCCTTTATTGGACAGTCAGTTACAAGTGTATTAATTCAAAACAGCCAGTGTCTTAAGAGTGCCAAGTTATCTTCTATAGGATGTATTTAAGTTGTGTTTTATCTTGGCCTTGAAAAGATATAATTATTGGGGAATATTCTCACAAAAATGGAGTTCTATAAGAGATGGTTTTCTCAAGTTTGGCTGCGAAGTATACAACGATGGACTGTCCTTAAAAAAATTAATTCCTCGGTTTTGGAAAGATTTCCTTTGTATTTTATTCTGAAAGTGTAAAAGCAGAGGAACAATTAGAAAGATTTAAATACAACCTTTCTAGTGCAAGAAAGATTAATACAGCAAAGGAGATCAGAAACAAGATTAAGAGAAGGAAACAGAAATTGGAACAAGAAATTGCATGAACACACTCAGAAAATTGCAAAAACTGGAACGTTAGCGTACACTATAAACACCATTTTGGAATTTTGCAGGTTATTTCTATTAACATTTCCCCATTCAGTTCAATGTCAAAGAGCTGCTTCACAACAAAAAATCATGGGTTTGCCTTTGAGTGCACACCTAACAGGAAGCTTCGGCATGCAGTATTTTTTCTGTGATACCCATGTTTGTCACATACATTTTACAATTTTGAGTGTACACTTAACACATTATAGGTGTACAGCTGAAAAAAATATAACGTGTGAAGTAGCCTAAAGTCTTCTGCTGAGAGGTTAGAGGTTTTGTCTAAAAAAAGTAAAGTATAGAACAAGTTATGGGTTTTCCAAATCATAGGTGAATTTGAAAGGCATCACAATATTTAAAAACTTGAGGGAAATCTAATGCTTGCTTTTCTGAATGTTTCATTTGTTAAGATAGTTTAAGCATACAATTTAGATGGAGGTAAGATCATTTATGAAAGGCAATAAAGGGCCAGGGAAGGAAGAATATCAAATACCCTGCACTCTTCTCATGACAAGGAACATGAAAAGAAGGCAGAAAGACAAGAAGAAAGAAAAATAGCATGTAACGTATGAATTAATGGTTTTCAAAACCCAAACATATCATTCAATATAATTTTTTTAAAAGGGGGTGGGACAAAAACCAGGTCAGGTAAATGCAATTTGATTGCATTCATTGCGTCTAGGTATGGAAAAGAAAAGCAGCTACATGTGTTGGGTGAGATCCAACAGTGCACATTTTTCAGAGAACAGAAACCGTTGGGGGAACAGGTACTCCCTGGAGGGTTTTAGGGGACCCTTCAGAAAAGATTTGAGGTTCACAGGGGGCTGGAGAGAGGAGGAAAGGAAAAAGAAGCGTGCTCATGTAACAGTGGATAGTGCCCAGGTAGTCTGAGGATGCGTTCAGTGGCTGAGCTGATAGCTATTTGTAATGTCTAGCCCTGTAACTGCAATCTTAGGCAGCAATCCTTTGCGTACTTCCCTGGGAATAAGTCTCACTATACACACAAAAAACTTATTTCTGAATAAATATGCACAGGAGCAAACTGTTTAGAATTTAACTGTGTTGGAAGTACTATTGCATTAACTTACTAGGCAATCCTATACATGCCTACTTAAAAATACATCCTATGTAGAGCTTACTCTCAGGATACTGGGTATAGGGTCACAGCCTTCTAAACATTCCTTCATCCCTAAGATGAAACAGCTTCCATCAAAGAAACAGAGCCTAACTCACGGACTATTCAGTGAGATTAATTAATAGATTTTCACATTTCTATATACTCAGCAGCACTATCTTAATGATCCTTCGGTATGAACTGTATGAGTGAAAACATGTTGGTTCATTCCTGAGTTAAGCTACAGTTCAAACTGAGTTCCATCTATATACCTTCTTAGTTATTTCATACTGAAATATTTTAATTTATTTAAAATATTAAGCAAATTATAGACATAAAAACAGTCATTTCAGGAAGCAATTTGGCAGTGCTCATTTAGTTATAATAAGCAGTACTAGAGAACAATTCCCTGGGTTTTGTGTACAGAATTTCCCCTATCAATGACTTAGCTGAGCACTATATTCAGAGTTTTCTGAAATTCCTGAGCCATCAAGCTGCTGACTGACTGGAATTATGATCTCAAACAAAACCACTTTTGTAATTTTAGTTATATGAGTTCTGTAATTAGTTATCTTTCACTAAACGTTCAACCTTCAGTGCTTTATATTTTTTCTCTGTGATGCTTAATGAAATCTTTAAAAAAAAAAAAAAACCAACAACCAATCCCAGACTATGTGTTACATGAACTGAATCACTTTCAGGAATGTCTTTGCATTTTCTTTGCAACAAAATGATCAAATGTATCTGAGCAAACTAACAATCATGGGTGTAGCCAAGTGCGGCAGCTGCCCCCCCCCCCCATCATGTAAATCAATAAAAATACTTAACTAACTGAAGTTCTTGGGGCCCTCAACATAAAGTCTGCCTCCCTAACATAAATCCTGGCTATGCCCATGGTAACAGTAGCAATGTATGCATACGTAGCATATAAACCTTGCAACCAATAATATTCTAGGACCTAGGAGCCATTAAATTAGAACCATTGTAGTCCTGTCAAAAATAATTAAATTAAACAGAACTCTGATACATAGCCATGTAAAGTCTAACATAAAGTTCAACAGATTCGCAGCTTCTATATTTCCACCCCCCCACTCCTGTCTTTGCTGTTTTAAAAAACAAAACAAAATGCCCTTAAGACAATTAACATTGAAGTATCATTTGTAAATGCATAAATTCTCAACTTACACTGAGGAGGCCACGGTTTTGGTTTCCATTCTGCTACAGTTCTTTGCTGCATAT
The DNA here is from genome assembly GCF_964106645.2 of Podarcis pityusensis. Classification (NCBI taxonomy): domain Eukaryota; kingdom Metazoa; phylum Chordata; class Lepidosauria; order Squamata; family Lacertidae; genus Podarcis; species Podarcis pityusensis. The sequence goes on along the minus strand of NC_138034.1, from coordinate 42,595,256 downwards.
CACTGATACGTTCGTTGTACCTGGATTTGTCAGAAGTAACCGTTCTGTAGGCCTAAAAATAATAATTGCACTTATCTCCATATGCCAAGACTGTGTTCTTTGCTTTTCCTATTAATTTTTATAGTTTGCAAAAATAATACATATCATCAAGGGGGGAAATGAACCAAATCCCACATAATCTGTAGCTCCACCCACTTCCATTTAGGGAATGCTTGTAGTGTCAGAACATGGGATAGAAAAAAACAAACCAATATTCCATACAAAACTGTTCACATAAAGTTCAGGTTGGGGAAAAAACAATTGTGACATCATTGACCAAGGGACAAGTGGGGGAAATGACTAAATAGCATTCCAAATTATAATGTGGAGGTGGACTTCTACCACTTTCTTTGTACATATAAACATAATCAAGTTGCACCAATCAATGAAGAATGTGTCTTTCTTATATTCCATGTAAGACTCTCAGCTTTTACTAACTTTTCCATAAATGCAAAACAAAATCACTGTGCTACAAATAATCCAGCATGTCAACTTTTAGATCTTTCTAGTGCTTACTCCAAGGCTAGTTTCTAAAGGGCCTCTTAGGCACATGGAAACACTGTTGTGCGTATATTTATTTTTGGCATGAATGGGCAGTCTCCAAATAACTCATACTCTGATTTGCTGCTCTCTACTAGATAAAGTGTCCTTTTTTTACTAGTTGGCTTCTTGCACTGCGTTAAAGTCACTTTCCAATGTCTCCCAAATTCCAGGATTTGCTTTTCAGCCAACATGATATGGGGGGGGGGGTGAGTAAAATGTATAGAGATCACAGTGAGTATTTTTATACATAGGCTAGCCTTTTTAAAGAAGAGGGTCAGATTAAACATTAACGATCAAACGTAATTGCTTATAGCCAAAAGCCACTGCAAACCAGGAATAAAATAAGAACAAACACAGATCATAAATAAAGATTAATAAAACATATAAACTCTATCACCAAAATGCAATATATGAATATATGCATACAAACACAGGAATGTTAATAAATTTCCTTTAATAGATTAAAATGAGAGATAAAAATATATAAATTAAACTAACACCCTATTCCAGCTTTATAAAAATTACCGTATTTTTCGCTCTATAAGGCGCACCAGACCACAAGACGCACCTAGTTTTTGGAGGAGGAAAACAAGAAAAAAAATATTCTGAATCTCAGAAGCCAGAACAGCAAGAGGGATCCCTGCGCAGTGAAAACAGCAATCCCTCTTGCTGTTCTGGCTTCTGGGATAGCTGCGCAGCCTGCATTCATTCCATAAGACGCACACACATTTCCCCTTACTTTTTAGGAGGGAAAAAGTGAGTCTTATAGAGCAAAAAATACGGTGTATCAAAGTATTTAAGGTTTGATTAAAACCCTCTTCAGAATATTAAAATCAGACGAAATGATCTATTAATTAGAGTCAGATTCAAAGTTCTATTAAGAGCGACAACACATTGACCTGGCTTGCATATCACGCTAAGCCAAGCCATGGCTTAGCAAAAATGTATAAACTCTCAGGCAGCAGCTGCTTGTTTTGCTGCTGCACTCAGCTAAGCGATGGTTTTGTATGTTATATGAACCTGGGGCAGCGTGCCCAGGAGCGAGGTGACCCACCCATAGGCACAGTGCCCATAGGGAGGGACAGGACGGGCGGCACCCATAGGGACAGGACGGGGCGCATGACACCCATAGAGACAGGACGGGACATGTGGCACCCATAGGAACGGGGGGTGCCATGGGGCCTCAGCCGCCCTACAGCTGGGGGGGGGGGAGGCAGTAGGCAGACAGCATGGAGTCTGCAGGCGCCAGAGACGTGTGGCTCGGGCACGCTGCAGGCCCCACGGTGAGTGCCGCCTGCCATTTTGTTCCCCCCCCCCAGTGGCGACACCCGAGGTGCACCTACTGCACCCCCTGGCTACGCCCCTGAACCTGGGCTCATGAGTTAGCTCTGCTGGATGAACCATGAACTAGTGGACAATCCTTGCTTTCAATTCATGGTTAGTCTAGAGAGAACTAACCCAAGGGCCTGAGCTCATGGCATACTAAACTGAGTCTAACTCCTCTTGTCTCTGAGTTTTATTGGCGTAACTCAGAAGATAAGCCATTCTTGGCTTACAACAAGTGCAGCACAACAGCAGAATGATGGGCAAGGATCTCCTCTCCAAAAGCTTGCACATCTGCACTAAGCCATGGTTTGGCTCAGCATGACATGCAAACCAGAACTGGAAGTCCACACTAAAAATGAAATTTGAAATTTAAGGGTGGGGAAATGATTCTACTTTACCAACCAACCAAAAAAAGAGTTTTACTTTTTTCCACTACATTAAAGGTAAGGTTAAGGCAATGTAAGACTGTTGTTTGTATTTTATTTTCTGTTTGCTTAAACAGGTAGAAATGTTATAGTATAACCTTACAAAAAGTTTTATGGCATATCTTCTACTATTTATTTAGCCAATGTTTGCAATAACATTTTGACGACTAGTGTTATTTTTGTAATAAAACTTATGATAGCAATAAACAATGGTTAAACAAGCACTGCTATTCAAACATATATTACTTAGAATTAAGCTCTATTGATATAATTTCCAAGTTCTGAAAATCAAAGCCGAAATGTGTAGCAACTAATGAAGATTAGACAAAGACAACTGAATGCTCGATTCAGCTGGTTAATCTCCTAGGTACTAGTTAGAAGATGAATAACATATTTACTGTGTGTGTGTGTGTGTGTGTGTGTGTGTGTGTGTTTAAATATTAAAATATTGCATTCCTGAGTGGTGGGAAGTAGTACAAAGCTCATTTCCTTTGGTGGGAAGAATGTCTTGGTGTCCATTTACTACATTTACATATTGAGAAGGTAGAACAGGTAGGATCAGTCAGTAGGAACAATCAGTGTAAGCATCAAACTATACATGACAATGAGTTCATGCAGCCTTTTCACCATGATTTTTTATGTAGGTTTGTTTCGTTACACAATCCATAGCTATGGATGATACAATCTTAAGTTAAATACTGGTAGCTGCATGGGACTGGGAAGCATAACTATCCCCAGCACCAACACACATACTTGAGACTGCAGGCTCTTTGAATTCATCATATTGATTGAACAAACTTTACAATTATTATTTCTAATGCCCATCTTTGACACAAAGACTATACTAGAACTGCCACTGACATTTGCTTCCAATTTCCAAGAAAACTTTTCTTGGAAAACTATCCTAAAACCCATCTATTGCTATGTACAATCACCTTGACATTTAGGATATGTCTAATTTTAACTTTAAGTTGTCATCATTGAAGTAAGAAGGATTTACTTCTAGTAAATGTGCATAGCCTTGGCCTGTAGTTCTAGTATTTTCTTTCTGGATAAATCTAGTTTCGCAGTCTGCTTTGACAGGAAAATGTGCATTAATATTACTGCATTATAGCAATAAGCAGAAACAAGTCACCCAACCCCAGTAAAGACTCCAGCTTTAGTGGTTTATCATCAAAAAGTTATTTTGGAATGGAGCACTCTCACAATCATTACTTATTTTCCCCCTTAAAATTTAGACATAAATTTAGTCCATAAAATAAGAGGCGAGCGACTTGTTGCCTCTCCCCATTTGTTGTTGAACTCCAGTTCCCATCAATTCCAGCCATCATGGTCAATGATCAGGAATGATGGGAGTTATAGTTCAGCAATATCTGGAAGGCTGTAAATTCCCACCTCTGCCGTAAAATGTTGGATTAAACACTTGACTTTTGCAACACAACCCAATGTACGTCTACCCAAATCCCATTAGTTCAATGAGGATTATTTCTAGGTAAGCAGGTATGTATAGGATTTTGGTCTCAAAGTCAGCAGCTTGCTACCAGAAAACATTGTAAGTGAAGTTCCAACTTAAATTTTGGTTTGACTACATTATCATTTCTCTGTCCTGTTGAGAAGATTGGGAGTTTTTGGACAATGTAAACAGATGTGTAAAGAAAGCACTCACTAAAAAACCTCCTGCTGCAGCAGCACCAGCAACGAGAAGATAATAAATAAAGTTCTCCCCAGAAGATCCAGGAACGCTTCCAGATGACATCTGGCGGAAAGGTGCTTCGAAAACGAAAGCTATAATATTAGTGATAATACTAAAAACACAAAACAAATCAGTAAGCTCAACATGCTGTAATTGAGATAATCTAGAGATCTTTTAAAAGAAATATATCAGCTACAAATCTCATAATCTAAGATAAAGACAGGATCAATAGTTCTTTGGATCATACAAATCCACTGTTGCACTTAGCATTTTCATAAGTTATTGGTAATAGATCAAACCGACCTATTAACAGGAGAAGCAGTTGTTAATGCTGTCCAGAGCCTTTCCTAGTCCTACCTGGAGACACTCAGATCTTCAGCATGCAAAACATGTACTCTACCACTGAGCTAGTCTTTCCCCATAACAACAACATAATGCCCTTTCACGTGAGAAGGTGAATCCCAGGAAAAGTTTCTGCACCTGATGATTGGCACAGAATAACCCGGTAATACAAAGTGAAAATATAATTTTAAGACATTCTTAATGTGGACTTGAATATGCTGACCAGAATGAAGTTTAAGCCTGGTGTTCATTTGTTTTTTTGAATGGGGCATGATAAATCAGTTGGTTAGAGCATGGTGCTGAGAACACCAAGGTTGCAGGTTTGATCCCCGTATGGGATAGCTGCATATTCCTGTGTCTAGGAATTGAACTAGATAGGGTTGAACTAGATGATCCTCAGGTTCTCTTCCAATTCTATGATTCTATGATAACGCAAATGTTTTAAAAAGGATGGACATGGATTTTTCTCCCTTGCTCCAGAGAGTTTCTCTAGTCTAACCATCTTGTCTTGAAATTAATAATGTAAGATACCTGAGGGCCTCATCACACAGTCCCTACCGCCAGTGGCGTAGCGTGGGTTGTCAGCACCCAGGGCAAGGCAAGTAATTTGCGCCCCCTAACCCGTGGATTTGCACCCCCTAACCAGTGGATTTGCGCCCCCTAACCCTAACCCCCAGATGTTGCGCCCGGTGCGGCCGGCCCCCCCTGCACCCCCCACGCTACGCCACTGCCTACCGCAATGCCCCATATAAGCACTCCTGTAGTGTTTTTTCAATCAATAAATGGTGCAGATTTAAACTACGTTGTTTTGGGAGAATTGTGGCATCTTTCAAGACAGAACTTCTGCTACTGCATTCCTACATTACACAAGTCATACTATTATATAACTAGGAAAAATGCACAGTCATGTGGAATATGGCCATACACTCCTATTTGATGTCAGTAATGGGGCTACAACCTTCCCCTATCCCACTGCCCAGGCCATTTATTAACGTATGTTTAGCATTTTAAGTATATGCTTGTCAAACCTAATAATAAACAAACAATGGAAGCACCAATCTGACTCTTGCCAGTTTACAAAACTTTCAGGGAAGAAATCATACTGCTTGGACAAAATATCCTCAAACACAGTCGTCTGTCCCACTGACACCCTCGGTATTAAAGAGCAGTGTGGCTATCTCACCTGCAGCACCGCTAATCCGAATCCATCCCCTGAGGGCAAAACAGACTACTAGACATAGATATGGGCTAGTATAACCAGTGTACAGTCCTTAACTAGCAGGATCCATCTTTCTAACCTAGAAAGGCCCAGATCGATCCTCGCGGATAAGAACGTACACTGTGCAGATAGAGGACGGATTATTTTATGAGCAGAATCAGCAAGTTCTCGCCAATTTGTGCTACCTCAGCCACATTCACATGCCCAGTAAGAAGGGAAATCCCCAGCCCTTTATTAATTTTTCCCGGACTCTCCCTCTCCAACACCCTGCGCCGTTTTCTCTCCCTTCAGCCTGAATTTCTGTCAGCTGCTTACACACTGGCCCGGGGTATGTGTGTGTGTGATTCTGGCTGTCATCTTTTCCCCTCCGGCAAACAGTCCCACCCTGTTCTCCGCTAGCCAAAATAACTTCGGAGGGGAAACAGAAAAACACCAAGAGGCTCTTGTGGCTTTCTTCTCCCCCCCCCCACGCCGGGCTTAAGATGCTGCTGCTCCGCCGCCGCCAGGAAGAGCCTCCTGGGTCTCGCTGGCGCCGAGGGGCTGGGCGAACGCGAAGCGGCTCTCCTGAGCGCCAGGAGCCGCGTCCTCTCGGCTCCCCTCCATTGCCTCAGCGCCGTGACCTTCGTGTCTCCTTTCCCAGGCAGCCAACGCAAACACCGGCGCCCTCAACCTCTGCGCGCCCTCCTCGCCCAGCAGAGCCACGCGGCTCGTCACCAGCCCCCGCTCCTCGCCTCGGCGGGCTTCTGGGGGGCTTTTTCGACGGCGCAGCCACGCGCGCGACCCTTCCTCCCCCCCCCCCAACTCACCGTGTCCACGGACGAAGGGGGCAGCCCCTTGCGTGAGGCGGCGGACCAGAGGGCGCCACGCGAAGCTGCAGAGGTGCATGGTGGTGGTGGTGGTGGCGGCGGCGGCAGCAGCAGCAGCAGCGCAGAGTGGGCTGCCGCGCAAGGGTTCGCCTCGTCGCCTGGAGAGCTTCTCCTGTTCAGACAAGAGTGACAGGCGGAGACGCGGGAGAGACGGGGAAGAGCGAGGCGGCGACGAAAGGCGAGACTTCGGCCAATCCAAGCGCCGCGGCTCCGCCCTGCCTGCGTGCGTGCGTGCGTGCGTGCGCTCAGCTTGCCCTGCGGCTCTCTTCAAAGCGGTAGCCTTTCCGTGCTGGCCTGGCCCCCAGGGCGGTGGGGACCTGCGAGGGGGCGGGAGCCTTCCCCGCTGCCCCCTCACCTTCAGCGGAACAGCCTGGACTAGGACAACGAGAAGGGCCTGCAGAACTGGGGAAGTGGGAGGTGATGGAATGTGTCTGCAGCAGGAGGCTTTTGCCCGACGGAACGCACACACCACATGCATGCAAACCGCGCCCCAGGACGCCAGTGGCGTTACAGTATTTGCAGAATTGGAGCTTAGCTGTGTTTTGTATGTAACCTGGGGGGCATTTAAGACGGATGGGTAAGTGCGGTTTCCCACGCCCACCCCCAAACTGGCTGGAAAAGGGGGCTCTTCCTGCCTGAACAAAGGTGCAGCCCCAGAATTTCTTCCCCTTATTACAAGGAAGTAGCTGCAGGCGCTCACACACCAATATTGGTACCTCAATAAACTGGCAAGACAGGCCAGTGCTGTTTAGCTAGGATCATGGTAATATAGGTTAATTTGAGGTAGGACCGAGCTCTAACCCATTTGCAAAGCTGAGTGTTGTAACGTAAAGGATTAATAAACAGTAGTGTCTCCGAGCACCATGTTTTCATCACCCCGAATGAGCAATTTGAGCTGCTCCCCCATCTTGGCATTACAAGGGTGGGCCAGGCTAATATAGCACTTTTCTTGTCACTAAAAATAGGGGGAAGCTTGCAACCTTGCTGCAAAGTTCTCTGTGTGACCAGAGTACCTCTGTTCTGTTTTAAAATGCCAATGGCTTATAACAGAATTTCATAGTAAATGAGATTCTTTGTCTCAGGGTCATGGATTCAAGCCCTGGGGTTGGGCAAAATATCCCTGCATTGCAGTGGGTTGGATTAGATGATACTATGAAATGTCACTTATGTGCATGGCCTTAAATTCCAAGCCAACTTTCCCAGGTACACGTGTCTGCCTGCAGCAGCTTTCCTGGACCCCTTCCCCCACTGAAATTAGGCTTGAATGTGTTCTGTTGTTGCCAGTCAGTAGAATGGTGAGTGTAGAACCCACAACCATTTATCCAGTTTCCAGATGAGCTATAAAAGAAACACATTTCACATAATGACATTTTTCATTTAGTTAGCTTTCGTTCCCTCCACTTCTTCAGAGGCTAGTTGTTTTATCTATGTTTTCAGTGGTTCTTATTTTTATCTAAGTGGCCTCAAGTCCCATCAGGGGAAAAATGTGGAGTATAAATAAATTATTTATTTATTTATTATTATTTATAATAATTCTCTTACTTTAATAATATGAAAGCATCTCTTATTTATGATTTTTTCACACTCAAAAATATAGAATTTGAACAGTCATACTACAAGAAGTAGGAAATGGGAAGAGAACAAAAAACATTGCAAAAAAATCTGCTAAATGCCTGTAAAATAACATGTGCCTATAAACCTTCTAGGAAACCTTCAAATGAATCAAAATATATTCTTTAAAGTATTGAGTGTTTGCATTAAGTTGCCATCCTATGTATGGTAATCTGGGCCTCAATTAACTGAAGATTTAATTTTGCATAAACATGCATAAGATTGTTTTGCATAGCTTCTACAGGATGGCATGACATGTACAAGAAGCCACACACAATGCTGCAGATTAATGAATATAAATGAAGTTACAACTGAATAATGTGACTAGGGCTGCAATCTTATGGTCTCTGGGGAGGTTCTGGTGGACACAGAATGCTGTGGATCCCCGTCTGCTAGAATTGACATGCCTTCAGAACAGAGGGAGTGGGAAAGTATTCCTACCCTAGAGCTGGAATACTTATTTTCTCTCCCCTTGGGATCAATGGGAAGCAAAATATTTTTAAAAATAACCTAACAAAGGACAAATAAAGAAAAGGAAGCATCACATTAGGAAGGGCTGTTAAATAAATTTGGAAATACACAAGTGAAATCTAGCCAATTTATTTTAAATTACAATGCCAGTTTGCCTTGCAGTCTTTGAAAATATAGTAGTGTGACACAGCCAATTATCTTCAGCTTGAAAAGAAGAGGCGCAGAAATGTGCTGTAGGTGAATCAACCTTGAAATATAACTTAATTCAAGAATCCACTCTAATTCTAGAAACAACTCTTGAGAATATGAAAGAGTAGTGTGGATGATCCATAAGGGAAATGAATCATCCACTTGCTGTGAAAGTATTACATGTTGAGGAAATATTTAGGAATACCCTCATAAGATTCTTATACATTTTTTAAAGAGGAACAGAGGAGTCCCACTGCGGTTGACATGAAATGAACACGGAAACTGTTAAATAATGCAAAGCTGAAGAGTTGAACCAAATTCCAATATATCCCATATATTCTCCTTATGCTCTTTATTACTGCACTGTTACTCCAAGTAAACAATGTAAACACAGCAGCATCTTCTCATATGATCTGCAATTAAGCCATAGCTACAGTGGCAGTAGCCTCAAAGTTTTGATAGTAAATATAATTAGGGTTGGTGTTAATGAACAAAAAATGCTGAGAAGAAATGCAAATGCTAATATGCACAAGTGAAGTCAGTAAATCATGTTGCAATCCTACACACCTGTGAGACAAAGTCCTACTGAGTTCAACATACAAGATTGCACTGTCATACGTTATTTTTCTATACAAAATAGGGTCAGAAACTTTTTTTCTGATGGAATATATTTTATTCATAGACTTTAGAAGCAACCATGTGAAGCATAGAGATTTCAACCACCTTCCATGCTTTCTTTGCTTTATTTCAAGAAAATTAGATTTAGTTTGGAGTTAATCCAACAACCAATGGGTTATCTACTAACACAAAAATATCCTTGTAGACTATGCATTGGCTGTAACAGTTTCTATGGAGACCATCTTCAACCTAGAAAAGAGAGGAGGTAATTAAGTCATACTATAAGACTGTACAAGTGCAGTCTTTACATGGCCCACAGGGTATTTTCAAAGTCAGGAAACATGACAGTCTTACGGATTTTGATGCAAAATTAACAATGGGGAAAGTGATTGCCTAACCCTGCCTGAGTACTCTTTGTACTCTTGGTCTGTCTCTTTTGTCACAGAAAACTAATAACTAAGTGCCTAATGTGACTAAGTGACTGATGATAGTTAATCAGATAAACAGTATTTTAATCAATATTTAGTCTGTTAAATAATCACAAGCTGCTAAAGTAGAATGTGATTACTCCAGTTTAAAAGCCAGGAACATACTAATAGGGAAACAATGGACAAAATACCAGGATTAATGAGTTTGCTATAGAAACAGTGTAATGCTGAACTGAGCAGCATGCTATGCCTCCATCCATTCCATGCTGTCAGCAGAGTACAGCACAGGGACAGTGCTATGTGAATGTCCAGTAGGCAATCTTTAATGAAAATAGCAGTGTGTTTGAGAATTTGCAGAATGCAAACCATATCACAAAATCAATCATTTGCATCTCCCAAAGGTGCAGCAATCATCATAGCTGTCCTGCTTTCTGCTCTTTAGTGGGAGATGACAGAAGACAAGGCCAAGAATACATATTTACACATCTATAATTAGCAGCTGCATGGCTGCTAATAATACAATGAAGAAGAGACTCACTTTCTGTCTTCTACTGTCCTGTTATTTAAAATAATGGGGAACAGGAGCTCTGAGCAACAATTGAGAATATACTGTAGCCTACATTTGGATATAATGATACACAATTACTTTTTATTCTAAGAATGAGTGCAGGTGAGCCTCAGGCTCATGTGTTCTCCCACAGGCACAGTTGGCAAAATCTAGCTTCGACTTATAATTTTGACTAATCATAGGTTAGAAAATCCTGAAACATGGTTAATCTTAACTCTGGTTAATTGAATCAAGCCAGGTTCATACCCCGTGGTTTAAAACTGGTCTGCTTCAACTAACTACAATTTGCCATGGTTTAGACATATCGCTAAGCTGTGATTAACCAAAATCAGAAGTGAAAGCTTCCAAACTCCTCCATCTCACATGACAAAGAAGGGTGAAAGGAAGAGTAGAGGAGCCTGAGGCTTCCCTAGGCTCATTTTCATAATTATAAACCATTAGCATGGTTTACCATTATGTTGGAATGCAGTCATTATATTTTACTGTAAGGACAATGGATGTGGAACTGAAGAGTGCAGGGCAGATGGGGAAGTCAGCCATTAGTTGGCACCATAAGAAGTAACTTGGACAGATCACTTAACTTAAAAACAGCAACACAATAAGCAGACCAAGGCACTTATTTTGAAATATAGCAGAAATGTAATACTTTTAAAGAAACGAGTCAACTAGGACATTAAAAAACTGAAGAAAACAGCAATAGAGTATTAATGACAAAACTGCAACATTTGTGATCTCTGCTGTTCATTACAGGCAACAATCTTACAAGTTGGATTATTATGTAAAGAAGAGCAACAATTTCCAGAAAAAAGTGAGGTTTATAGCTTTATTCAGATCTCACCATAATTTTAGCACCTCCATTATGAACCTCTCTCTGCTTTTCGCCTTTCATATTCTGCTTGATGTTCATTATGCTGCTTTAGGAGCTAAAAAATAAATACACATGGTTTAAGAGCATGAGACACGCAGAGTCAAAATGATTATTTTAGTGTGGACAGGCATTAAGTGATCAGTGTTAAGGGCTGATCTGAAACCATTTGATTAATTATACATTCAAAATTAAATATTTATTATTGCAGGGGTAGGCAACCTTTTTCAGCTGGAAGAATACATTCCTTTGTGGGGAACCTTCTGGAGGCTGAGTGGGAACAGAGTGGGTGTAAATTTTAGTTCCCAATTTGTAAAGCTGTAGCAAGAACAGTTTACTCATTCTTATACTTTAAAATGCTGCTAAATAATGCATTTCCACTCATATAAACACTTTCAGTGGTCTAATTTGCACATCATAAAGCTAAACCACACTTTATTAAACTATGGCTTATGATTACTGTGCAAACCTTGCCCAGGTTTAACTATAGTTTGCCAAGAAAACAAGATCTGAAGACATGATTTATTGGTTTATAACACTCATCTTGTTTTAATTATGGCTTGAGATTTCAGCACTATGGTTTGCCTGGCCGCTCACCAAACAAGAATAGCGGGAAAACAAACCAAACTTTAGAAGAAAAAAGTAATGGTTTGACTGATCATTCATGGAACAACTTGTGGTTAACTTGTGATTTGTTAAACAAACAATGACTTGGTATATGTGCAAACCAAGCCAATGTGCCTTGAATGTGGAACTGTAATTTTTCAAATGACTAGTAATTAGTGGACCCAAACTAAGCATAACATATTATCACATTTCCTTTATTGACAAAAGTAACTGACTAAGGAACAGTTACTTTGAAAACACTGCTAATCACATCCACAGTGTAATTCTTACCAGCACCCATATTGCTACGGAGGCACCAAAAGTCAGGCCAACTTTAACCCAGTTCGGTCTGCTTATATCATCAGGCTGTGCCCTGAATGCAGAACGAGATGGTTCTGAAATAAAGGAGTTTAGAAACATGTTAGTTCTGAGACAAAATTTTAGAGGAGAGAGCGAGCAGTTTACTTATGAAAAGGGGTTTCACTGCATTCTGTTGGAATAATTCTTCAGTCAGTCACTGATCACCTTGACTTATAAGAACAATGGCAGAAACTGTACAAATTGGAAATGTTTATTCCGTATGATGAATTGACATAGCAGTTACTGTATGAATTAATATTTGTAAAGAATCACACAGCAATGTGGTAACATTTTGCGTTAAAGGAAAGAATACATAACAGGGTTTTTAGAATGGATTTTGTCTAATGGGGATGGAAGAGGTAATAGGAAAGAGTTCTTTTAGCAATATCAGGGCAACGAAAGAGACAGTATTAAGCGCTGATATTTTAATATTCAGTATTTCAGGAGACAACTCTAGTTGTTCCCTAATGTCTCTGCTTCAGTCAATATAGAACAAGTCACTGTTCTTTTTGACTCCGTTATGGCTTGCTTGCAAAAATTATTTTTTGTTCTAATCTAGGCTATGTTTTCAAAAACAATCTACTGCTATTCTGACAGTTTCAGTATTATGCTACTTTGTTCCCACTTAATTCACCCAAACCCTGAAAAGATTTTTTTCTAAGCTTTAAGTTCTTTTATAGACAAAGCACCAATACATGCTTTGTTCCAGTCACTTCTTATCTCCACACAAATCATAATCTAGAGGAAAAGTAAACATGGCAAGGAAGAAGAAACATCCATGGAGAGGATTAGGGAAGATCAGAGTAAAAACGGTCCATGGTACTTGGGAGCAGGTGCAGGGAAGATGTGACTAAGATAGTTTATTGTATTTTTAAATGGCTGTCTAATTATAAGAGAGGAGAGGTAAAGAACTGAGTTCATTTTGATACAAAGAAATAGCACATGCAAATGCAACACACAAGAACTGCTTTTTAGCATCAGACCATCTAGCCCAGCCTTCTCCAACCTGGTGCTCTCCAGCTGTTTTGGACTACACTCCCAACAGCCTCTGCTACTGCTGTATCATTAGTTACTTCAAGGATCACCAGATTTCAGACAGGTCAGATACACTTTCTTTGTTTACTGGAACCCAAATACATACCAAATACAGCCAGAAACAAATGATGTATCTATAGAGTTACAAAAGGGTGCCACTTGAGCACATTCCGAGGTTAGGAATTTGTTTTCAGTAAGAGACTAAACTGAGCTAAGAGTCCTTTCACACAGAATTCTGCTCCTGGTTAGCCGCCTTAATTTTAGCAGTCTAGTTTAGATGCAAAAAGTGTTTTGCTATTACTATTTTTAAGACAGTTGACAGGTAGAAAGCCTTGTCAAATACTGCAGGTCACCCAGACAATTACCAGTAGATCCCAATCTACCTTCTACCCATTCTGCCCTATGCCGACTCTCTTGGACCACGGTTCCCAACGTGGGGCACATGCCCCACAGGGAGGCAATTTGATTTTTAAGGGGAGGGGGGATTTGAGAATGAGTTATAAACAGTTAATGGCCTTTTAGGCTTCCTCCACATGAATAGGAATTCACTTGTTGAATAAGAATTATATGGGGGAGGGGAAATCAGGATTTTAGAGATGCTTAGATGGGGCATGGCAAAAAAAAAAAAAAAAAGGTTGGGAACCACTGCTCTAGGATCTCTGGCATACATCTTTCTCAGCCCTACTCTTCGAAGGAGACTCTCGGGAGTCGGGAAAAAAAATGAGTAAAATGAAACAACGCGTGCATTGAACCAGCTACTAAAGAAATAACATACTGTACAAGCTTCTTACAAGGAACTTGTAAGAAACTGAAAATTGGGCAGGGTGTGAAAGTTTAGGGAAGGAAAATGGTAACTGATGTCCATTCAGCTCATCCACAGCAACCCTTCTCCTTCCCGCACAGCGATATCGCCGATGCTGCAAGGCGATGCTCTAGCCCGCTGCTATGGGGCGCCACTAGCAGTTTGGGCACGAAAGGCCCAGGCCATCCAAACTCACAGCAAAGAACGGAGAGTGGGAAACAGATGGGGCAGGAAAAACCAGCAGACCCTGAAGGTTACACGTAGGAGACTCGGATGAAGCGCTCCCACGGTCGTTCAACGAGGGTGGTATTGAGGAAGGGCAGATGGGGAAATAGCTCATTCCTCTGTCCTGCCCAGGTTAGGAAAAGAGAGGGAGGTCCACTGGGGCCCCGGTGACTCACCTCGGATCGGGTTCCCAGATAACCGCAAAAACCTCCGCGCAACCTGCAAGGGCGCCGCCATGTTGTTTTGCTTCCTCCTCCTCCACGCAGGTTCCCTGAGCAACAGTGCGAACACGCCAATCAAACAGCGCTAGGGGCGGGGCTTCTTAACTGATCCGGAAGGAGAGAACTCAGGCAGGGAGGGCGCCCCCTCCTGGTCACATGGCCGTAGGTAGTGGCTGCTTCGGAACGCTCTCCCCTATAAACATACAGTATTAAGCCAGACGCTGGCTCAGCAGCTACGAAACTGCCTTTACATCAATCAGTCATGAGAGTTGTGAGGAGATAGTAGAACATAAAAAACTTCGTGGTTTTGTGTTTCCGTGACTTTAGAACACACACTGCGGAAGCAGCATGCTAACGTTAGAATTTTCATAAATAAAAGTAGATATTATTCTGCCTTTATCATAGCATTCCTTATGTAGGATACATATTGTAATTAACAGCAGGAAGGCTGTGCCAATCGGCCACTTGTGAGAATTTCGACAGAAGCAAAATTGTATAATAGGTTATGAACTTTAATAGGTGATTGTTTCAGAACAAGTGCTGTAGACTATGCAAACAAGTAGTCCATATCTCAAATATACAATACTTCCAGTGAAACCCGCTAAAGATGAATGTTTCTGTCAGAAGTTTTGGAAAGTACTGCAACTGACATGAGGGTACTCAACAGCCCACTTTCAGTATTACTGTCTTAGATCTTACTGTTGTGCTTCATACCTTAAGAGTGTAATCCATACAGGTCTACTTAGAAGTGTTATGTTCCATTGAGTTCAATGGGACTTACTATCAGGTAAGCATGTACAGGATTGCAGTCTGAGACAGTCCAACTGCCTGGAGTGCTATTGCTATTTATGCTGTATTATGCACACTTGCCTGACAATAAGCCCACATTGAACTCAGTGGGAACTCTGACTGAACATGCACAGGGTTGCGCTGCAAGGCTACATGCAATTATATGCACATTTATCTTTGGAAAAAGCCCCACAATAGGACTTACATTGAATAACATTGGCCACACTTAATTTCTAATTAAACAGCAAAGACAGAAAAGCCATTTGTCAGCATTACATGCAAAGTTTCATGTCTATGAAAAGGCGGTTCCTTACAATCTGAAAATTGTCTGTCATCCTCAGACCAATTTACTGTTTCTTAATAATTGCAATAATGTGCCAAAGGCTAATGAGGCATTGCCATTGTTGCAGGAAGGCAGTATCACAAACTGGTTCTTCCAGTGTGTTGAGTTTAACATTGCAAGAGGTCCATCAAGAAGTGTGTGTAGGTGTGGAAGCAGAACTTGGCTCTTGCAGGGATGACAAAAGAGGAAGTAAGCAGACAGAGGTGAGAAAGAAAAGAAGTGTACAGCAACACATAATTAAGTTATGGAATTCACTGCCACAGGATGTGAAGATGGCTTCAAAAGGGGATTAAACATCAAACGGCTTTTAACATTGACAGCTACACAAAATCTTTATACCTCTAAAGGTATACAACTATGGACCTTCCTTGTATTTATGTAGCTACTTGGGGCAACTTTTCTCCAGGATGCAGAACTCATTACTATATTTTCAGAAAATATAACAGGAGGAGGAATCTGAGGACCTCCAGATGTTGCTGAACTACAATACCCATTACCTCTGACCACTGAACATACTAGTGGGCAGAGTTGGAGTCCGGTAGCATCTGAAGGGCCACTTATTCCCCATCCTTGATTATGTTTTAAATAATATTCTAGAACTGTTTACAGTAGAAGTACAGGTCCTTGTGTTTGCTTTTGATGTACCATACGTTTTCAGGACTTCCCAGAAGCATCTGGGCTGGCTACTGGTGGAAACAGGGCAGTGGGCTCTATGGGACTTTGTTCTCCTTGTGTTAAGCATAATTTAATCCTAACATTAAGCTTGCCATTGTGGTTTTCATTTGTGTAGCATATCCTGGATGAACATGAAAATTGGCACTTAGTGCAGAAACAAATATACAGAGTATAGATCATGAATGATATTTATTTCATAGAATCATAGAACCATAGAGTTGTAGAAATGGAAGGGATCCCAAGGGTCATCTAGTCCAACTCAGGAATCTCAATCATAGTGCGATGATGTCAACAACATTACAACGCTTGTGACTATTTTGGTTTTAATGGGCTGATACACAAAGCCAAGTTACAAGGCACAGCTTTTTGGATACAATATTTCCAAACCACTTCCAAACGTACTTAAAGCCAACACAAACAAAATAAATGAACAGTATACTTGTTTATAAGAATAAATGTAGAGTATTTTTGTTTATAAAGAAACCCCCTTGGGTTACAACCACCACCATGTAACCACCAAAGTAAAACAAATGATAAAAGTTTAAATGACTATACAATTACTGCCACTGTGGATTTTTGGACTAATACTATGCCAGCAGGTATTCGGATTTCTGTAGTGGTGCCCAGAAATCTGCCTCGCGCCACTCTAGAGACCATTCCCTTCGCCCCTCCTGAACAATTCACAGCACTACCCATGTCTATGGAGAAGCTCATGGGGGACGTACACTGACAGTAAGTCCCGCCGAGTTCTCAGCTACGGTAAGTGGCTGCAGGACACCAGCCCGGGCTGCTGCGCTCCTGCGCTCACCTACCTGCTGAGCTGCACGCGACTGGCAAGCTTAGTAAGCATCCCGCTCACGCGCCCGCCCCCCGCCCCCCAGCCCGCGCAGGCGCACTCCTCCAACAGTTCCCAGCGGGAGGGTGTTCTCATTTCCCAACTTACCTTGTAGGGGCTATTAAGCCTACATAGAGAAAAGAGGGCGAAGACGTGAGGCAGAGGAGGAGGAGGAGGTGGTGGCGGCGGCCGGGGTCGTGGCGCATGCGCGCGGGGCTCGGTGACCCGGCTGGGGAAGCCCTCGGCGGCGGCCATTTTGGCGGCGCCTCCTCTCTCCGGCCTGTTCAGTTAACCACGTGAACCGCCCGCCGCCTCGGGCTCGCTGCGGGGCCAGGGGTAAAGTGGGCGCGGGCACGGCGGCTGCGGAGGCCGCTTGGGAAGGAAGCGCCAGGAGGAGGAGGAGCAGCAGCAACAGGCGACGGCGGTGCTGCTGCTTCTGGTAGCCGCGGCGGCCTGGCGGGCAGTCCCTCCCGGGAGGTGGCGGCGGAAGCAGCGGCAGCGCTCAAGCCTCGGCAGGAGGAGGGAGCTGGTTCACCGGCCCGGTAGCAGCAAGAAGGGCGGCGGCGGTGGTGGCGGCAGCAGCGGCGGAGACGATGCCGTCCGTGAGCCTCCCGCCGAAGGAGAACGCGCTGTTCAAGCGCATCTTGGTGAGTCGGGGTGGGGGGGACAGGCGGAGAAAGGCCGCCCGGCTCCTTCCCTCACGGGCTTGGGAGGCGGCGGCGCCTCGCTCGCTGCCCCTCGGAAGCGGGCCCCGGCGGCGTTGCCCCAGGCCGCCTGCCTGCCCGCCTCTGGCTCGGGCCCCGGGTGCCCCCCGCGCCGGGCGCCGCTGACAGGTGCCCCCTGGAGCTCGAGGGATTCCTCGTTCCAGAGCCGCCTGTGGAACGCGCCGGGCATCCCCCGCTCCAGGCGCGGCCGGGAAGAGATTCTTGTCTGGCGGGGGCTGGGTGGCGGCGGGGGCGGGGGTCGCGTGCGCCAGCAGGGTGTCCTAAAAATAGCATTGGCGACCGTGGTGGGTGGGGGAGGAAAGGCGCGCGGCTGGGAAGGGGCCTTTATCCAGCGGATCTGCGGGGAAGCTGGAAAGGCAGCGTTTATCATTTAAGTTGGGGAGAGTTTCTCCAACTTGGGACGCGCGCTAAGGTTTTGTTCTGCCCTTGCCCTCCTGAGCGCGTGGGGCTTCTGAAAAGTGATCCGCGCAGCGTCTCTCGGCGATCGACTTCAGATTCCCGGGGAACTGCACGCTCCTTTAAGAGGGTTGAGAATAGACCGGTGAGGAACAGGGAGAGAGCAGCAGCTCGTGCGCGCTCTGCTAGTTCATGCCTCCTAATGTAGAATAGGCTCAGGGGACTCAGTTGTGCCACACGCCACTGAAAATAATCCTGTGTGTTTGTGTACTTTAAAAAGTGCAGAGTTAGAATGTGCATTCAACGAAGTAGTGGTAGGCAGAAACAATCCTACTAAGGGCTACTTTGAAGTAAGTCTCATTGCATTCATTTAAGGATACCTAGGATGCTAAGCCAAGTTGTCATAATAATGTAGTCCATACTACAATTCCAAAATAAAACAAAGCTGATTTGTATAGTTCTTTTAGTCTGTTTAATCCTATTATTAAATCAATAAGTAAGGGGGGGGGAATACCTCCACCAATCTTTTATAGATCAGATGCTTTACAACGCAACACTAATGTCTGTTCAGATATAAATTCTATTAAATTCATTGGGGCTTACTCCCAGGCAAGTGAGATTAGGATTGTACTCTTAATTGAAACAACTGGTGAAGTGGGCAACTGAAAACATTGTTTATTAAGAAACTGTAGTTAAGGGTGCCCTACATTTTATCTATTAAAACTTAAAAGCAAATGGATTTCTTTCTTGAGAATGTTAATCAACGTGTTGGTTGGTTATCTGGTATGCTTTGCATTCCTAAATTATTTGATTGTCTTTGATGGCTCTCTGTTAATAATACCCTCTGTGGAACAATCTGTGCTCAAGAAACAACTTAGGAAAAAGAAATATTGAATTGTTCCCAAGTAGTTATAAGGCCTTGATATTAAAATGATAATTGTAAATAATACAGGGTGCAATCTAGCCATTGATTAAAGTGTTTTAAGTCCCATTGACTAGGGCAGAATACAGTTGAACACCTGCTAGATTGTGTCCAGAGTATTGTTGTGTTCAAATTGTGTGGTTGCTGAGCCTGCGGACTTGCATGAGTAGCACACTATAGCCTCACTGAAAGTAATTGGGGTACAATTATATTATGGACAACATGAAAACTGATAAGGAAAAGGATTGTGTTATCTATGTGGTCTCATAAGTTATGCAGGTGAAAACTTTTATGGAATACCTCTGGTTGCGAATGGGATCCGTTCCGGAGCCCCGCTCGCAACATGAGCAGAACGCAATGCACGTCTGCGTGGGTCGTGATTCACCGCTTCTGCACCTGTGTGTGACGTCATTTTGAGCGTCTGCGCATGTGTGAGCGGCGAAACCCAGAAGTAACCCTTTCTGGTACTTCTGGGTCACTGCGGGACGCAACCTGAAAAGACGTATCCTGAACTAAACGTAACAAGAGGTATGACAGTACTTAATATGTTATACGTATACAAAGTAGCAATTTTATTTATTTGTTTTTATCCTACTCTTCTCTGAATTGTTTAGAGTGGCTTAGTTTGAGTGCTTCCAGTGGTTTCTTTTCAGGCACCGATCCAGATCCGCACCTGCTTAATTTCAGTAATGAGGTCAAGTACTCCAGAAGTGTAGAACCTAGACATTACCATGACTAACATGGGGCTTTGAGCCATAGTAAAGCATGGAGTGATTATTGCTTCATTGTTGCAATTGGACGCATGCTTTTGGAACAACCAGTTCAGCATAAGATGAGGAATTTAATTCAATGTTCCTTGCTTGCCCCAGCTTGCTTGTGTACATTTTAACACTGTTATGCAAATGAACAGGTCTGTAAAATGCTTTTATCAAGCACATTTAAGGGACTCACCCAGATTAGTTGTTATCCTCAGAAAGTGCTAAACTTGTCTACTTTCTTATGCTGAGGTTTTCAGATGCATGGCAAATCAAATAAATGCAGCTATGCAGCTACATCTTTAGAACAGTTGCCACCATTCCAGTTTACAGCCAGCTAATGCCAGTTGCTTTTTCCCATCTAGATTACTGAACCTGTAGCTTTGCTTTCTAGGACTTTCTTTTATCAGTGCAATGTGTAGTTAACTGGGATGAAAATGCATGTGTGCTCAGCTTCAAGAAACTGATGTTAGCCAATCCAAGTGGTCTGCTAGAAAGTGGAGCATGCTGTGCGTGTGGGATGTGTGGCATAGTATGCTTACCCCACCTCCAAAACTTTGGCATACCTAATTATGATCAGCACACACCCCATAGCATGTATGCTTGGTATGTGTAATCTTTACCACTTCATATTTTCATAAAGTAAGCACTGCATATTTCACATGCATGCGTGTTGAGATGCACTTGCTATTGCCACGAGTAGGCATTAAAGCAAAGGTAAAGTGGTCTAGCAGGGCCCACTGCAGATTACTAATGAAGGTTTAAATGGGTTTTGAAAAGTATGCAGGCTATTTACAAAATAAAAAGGGCCGTGTTAGCTTTGGAAATTTTATACATGTCCCCATTTGCGTGTCACAGTAAGCCATAGTTAGAAATAAACTATGACTTACTGTAAATGTGCAGTGTGTTTAAACAAGTTTCTTAAATTGCACCTGCCCAACTCTGGCTTTTGCCAGTTGGGGGGGAAGGAAGGCATAGCACTACTTTTGTTTCTGTTTCTCAAAACACTCCATGAGAAGAAGCCATGGTTTGAGGAGAAATAAATCACAAGCTCTTGTTTGCACATAAACCTAAAACAGAGCTGTGGTTTATTGCCTTTCAGCTCATCAAAGGGAGGAGTGAAGCATATGCCAATGGCTCATTCACAGTAAACCAAAGTTTGTTTCAGACTGTGGCTTACCATGATGTGTGAACCAGGCCAATGGTAGAAACCTAAGGCAGGTGGGTGACCTTTAATAGGAAAGGCAAATATCCCCCTAGTGTCCTCATAATTTTCTTTTGGTAGGCATATTTTCAATTTTTTAAATCTTAAATGAAAACTCTGGTATTTGGGGTCTCTCTAAACTTACCTGCTTGAATGGTGATAAGTTAATTAGATACTAACTATTCATTTCCCATAGATAAGTAAGGATTATATAGGAATTTCACCTTTGGGTCATCTGTAGTTTAAGAAGCCTTATTGCTTTTAGAGCTCTGTATCATACCATTTATGTATCATTAATTAAACCAAGGCTCAAATCTCAGTTATAATTCCTTGCCATCAGATATCACTTCTAAAGTAGTATATCACCAGTTAGCATCCTCTGGAGAATTTCCAGTGTAAGAAGAGACTGTGTGGGCATTGGTAGGGTTGCCTTACACATTCAGAAGCTGAAGAGGCTGTTCTGCAGCTTACAAACTGATTAATAATCTTTAGCAACTTCCGTCTGCCTCCCTAGAGGAGATGGAAGACTCCTGCTTTCTTTCTGCTCTGTTTCCACAAACCATAGTTGAGATTAGCTTTGGTTAAGAGATAAACTAAACTGTGGTTAGTCTAGAGCAGAAGCTTCTAATATCCTTGAAGCTGTTCTGAAGAAAGGGTGGTGGATATGATTTTAAGGCTTCATTGTTAAACTGAACTGTGATTTAGCATTACATGTGAACCTGGCCAATGAAAACTTACTGTGATTGGAAAACTTTGGAAAGAATGATTGAGACATTTGGCCTTCAGAATACAGTATCTCTCTTTTCAGTTTTTCTCTAAAAACTTTGTCATCAAGATACAAAACTACACAAATAAACTCCTGCATAGCTTTCCACTGATTTTGCATAAATCCTTTATCGGTGTTACTGTGGATGCATGATTATATGCCTACTGCAAGAAACGTATTGTGTGTCACTATAGATCATGAATTTGCCAATAGGTTCATGGTTAGCATTCTCTATAACTGATCATCTGCATTAACATTTCATTTTTATTGCAAGGAATTATATCTGTACTCTATTACTTGCTTATCCCTGTACCCCTTCCGCCAGTAGTCTTCGGTTTTTCAGACCCAGCATGCAACATATGTTCTGCTTCTCATTTTTCTGATAGATGTCCATCTTTCTCTTGGATTTTCTCCTTCTCTATTCTTTTCTTGTTCTCCCCACTTCTCCATGCTCCCTGTTCTCTTCTTTCTCCTTCTGAGATAATAGCATGCAAAACAAAAAAGGTAGTAGTGCTGCAACTGGTACAACCCACTTCAACTTGGATGTAACCAAATCCTCAAGCCACCAGTTGGTAGATTAATGCTTTAAATAAGTTTAGATTAGCTAGAATCAAACTGGTAAGCAACCAGTATAGTGAGCCTATGCACTGTGGAAATTTGCACTAATTACTAAGTAAACTTTGAATGTCTTGTTTTCAAATATTGCCTGTAGCATCCTTCCTTTCATAATAGCGCTGATAACTTAAACAATTTAGCAGAAATAAGCTACAGTCACTTGGTCACTGCATGAAAAAATGTAGAATTTAAAACATGCTTCCCAGTGCATATATGTAAAAGGGAGTGTGGCACAGTGGTGTGTGATGTAGTGTTTAGAGTGTAAAACTATGACACTACCTTGAGCTCCTTGGAGGAAAGGTGAAATACGGTAAAAATGCAATAATTAAATTAAAATGTTTACTCGCATTCAGAGGTAACAATAACCATAGGGAGAATCAGCACTATTTGTTTATTTAGTAGTTTGTTTATTTGCAGAATGGTTTTGAACCCTGGAGTTAGAAGTAAAATGCCCTACATACAATATATACCGTATTTTTTTGCACCATAACACTCACTTTTTTCCTCCTAAAAAGTAAGGGGAAATGTCTGTGCGTGTTATGGGGGGAATGCCTGCGGGTGGCATGCCTACAGATTTTCCTCCTCTAAAAACTACGTGCGTGTTATGGTCGGGTGCGTGTTATAGAACGAAAAATACGGTATATATAAGCTAGCCATAGACTATGCTGCATAAACCTGGTTGTGCAACATTGTGCTAGTACATTAAATGCCTGGTGGTCTGAATGACTTTTGGAGTTAATTATTGAATTGAAGGGCTATTTATATATATGGAGAGCAAATTAAGTTGATGACCACAGTTATCACTAGCCCAAATAAAGGTGACTGTTCGCTTCTCAGTGTTCATATTGCTCCTTGGTATATCTGAAGTGAGTTAAGAAGACAGTAGTCTCAATGTGGTTGTTATCTTGTGTAGACATTTGGAAACACGGGGCTGTTTTTCCAGCTCAGCATGACACTTTAGGACACACCCTGGAGAGTCACTGATAGAATCTGTAGGATAGCTCCCTACTCAACAGAGTAATGAAGCATCTTAACTAGATTCAAGTTATTGCTGTTTTGGCAAAGCAAGATCAGTCATAGGCAAGACATTAAATGTTTATGGATGTAATTATTATATAGGTCAATAGGAGTGAAAGTACATGGAATTCAGCCACAGAGTATCTGTATATGCAACCTAAACTGCAGGTTTGGCTTCAGCTGCAGCATCAGTTCACTATTGCATTGATAATAGCCCAGATGATTTGTGCTGCTGCAGCCAGAAGTTCTTAATAAGGATGCAGAGAGGTGGTTCAAAGGGTACTCTCTTGGGAAAGTGACCTTCTGAATTCTGATTGTGTAAACAAGTTTATAGCTAAGCTACAGGAGCAGCTAATGGGCTGTTCTTAATTTAGCAATGTGAAGAATAAATGACTTGCCCCAGCAATAAATTCCTTATTAAAGACAGCTTATTAGAGAGATGATGCTCCATGGGGTGTTATTATTTCTTTTTCTTTTTCTGCCCTTATATCTAAAAAGACAAAATTGAGTATGGGAGAGAAATCACAACACACCATTTCCCAAATTTCAAAGGCAGCTTGTGATGGAAGAAACCTACTGTGCCAAACTGTTGAGCACTGAGCACTGTAGATCTTTTATAAATTAATTCTAATTTTTATAATACATAGACAATAATGTTCCTTTTGGGCTGAAGAACTATTGATAGTGCCACAGATGGACTTCGATTGATTCAGAAAATGTGGAGCTTCAGAATGATTTTGAAATTACTTATGGGTCTCTTAATGTAGTCAGAAATGAATGTTAACGAACATACTTTCCCAAGCATGTGTATGTAGAATAACCTAAGATCTTTAATAGCATCCTCCCCAAGAGTAAATTAGTTTTGAGGGTTGTTGTTTAAAAAAAAGAAAGTTGGTTCTTAAGATAAGTTAGTTAACATTCAATATGACTGCATACTACTTAGCATGCAGCCTTTATGGCTGTTTTATCACTCTTATGTGGACAGTTTTATTTTTACTGTGAAACTTATACAATTGGGATGAGCCATAACTCAGGGCATGTGCTTTGCCATATATAAGTCCCAGTTTTCCCCATGCCATCTCCAGAGACTGGCTGAGTTCACACTTTAAACCATAATTTGATGTGATGTGAATTTCAGGCTCACTTGCTTCTACCCTACCCTCCTGTTATATAGCTGGGAGGATAAGCTCAGAAGCTTCATTTCTGCGGAAATGCTGTTTGTCATTCCACCTGAACTGACAAACTGTTGCTAATAGTAACAATGCTTTGTCTGAAACACACTAACTTCAGACTCTGATTTTCTGTGATGTACAAATGTGGCCAAAGAATCTTGAGTACCTGAGACTTTGGACTGACATGGGCTCTTCAATTAGATGTTGCTGTGCTGGATGCACTGACCAGTGGTCTCACTTAAAATGAGATGGCTTCTTATCTGTAAATCAACAGATAGAAATTATAAATGAGAAAATACTTGATTTCTTTGTATAATTTGCATTTCAATAGCAATAGGGAATTTATTTCAACAAGAAATGATTTTTCACTTAACTATATTGTGAACAATGAACAAAAATTTGTACGGAAGGGGTTAAAACTTGCAAAAAATTGGGGGCCAGGAGGGCAAATAACAAGAAGTTAGGATGTTAGGATTCTGGCGGTGACTCATTCCCCCCCCCCCTCAATTCCCAGGTTTCTGATTTGGACTTTGAATGGTGAACACTAATGCTCTAGAAGATACTTTGCTTATTTTAATTCTCCTTAGTTTTCAGAAAAATGAAATCTTCAATCACATTCTGCGATGAAAGCAAAACTTGTGATGTAACTGTCAAGAACTTTATGATATACCACCTGTGTAATAAATCATTGGGCTTTTAACAGTGAATTGCAATGGGGCAAGTCATTTTCAGGAATAGACTAGGAATAACTTTCTTCTTACTAATATCTATTTATCATTTTGCTGAAGAGTTTGGAAGAATCATGTTCTTTACTCCTGAAATTTGTTTCTCCCAACCTTTAATTGTATACAGAACACTTGTGCTAGGAACTGTTAACACATGCGACTAATGGGATCCCTCATGTTTAAACTTGCCACCCACATATCCCTTCAAAACTAAGTTATAGCCAACAAAATATTTCCATGAGTTGACAATTTTAGCTCACACAAAGCCACTTCCCTCCCTCTCCTGTCCCTGTGAACAACCCCAAATCTGGTTTTCTTAGCCCACTCCCCAAGAGCAAATTGGCTGGATGTAGAGGTGCACAGGGGATGGAGGGGAAGTTCTGCTGCGTGAGCAAAAATTGCTCTGCTCATGCAATGACTTGGTTGGTTGGATTCATTCTTGCTTGATAAGGTTAGGGGTTTATGAGTGTAGCTTATTTCTATCACATTTGTTACAGTTTCTTTGGATTTTTTTTGTCTTTACAGAGGTGTTATGAACATAAACAGTACAGAAATGGTTTGAAATTTTGCAAACAAATTCTTTCCAATCCAAAGTTTGCAGAACATGGAGGTGAGTCTTCAGACTTCTACATAAACAAGTACCGGTTCTGAACATGTTAAGTTTTAAAATTGGCTTATATTTATAGTTTGCCTCTTCCTTATGGTTTGGATTGGGTAGCAATATATGTCTACAATTCAGTTTGAATTATGAAATTGAATTTTTAAAAAACTTCAGCCTCATTCCAGTCATGAAAACAAAGCCCAAATGAAAAGACCTTTTGAAAAATGGCCAAAATGATTTTGGCAAGTATACAAAGGTCTGTAATTGAAGGGCAATTATTCTCCTGTGTATCCACATTCATGATATGTTGGAACATTTCTTAGACTTGTAAACCGCTAAGAAAAACTGAAAGTGGTAGTAGATGTGATGGTGACAGAACTGCCTTGAAACAGCATTCGGCACTGAAATACAGAAAGTGGAGTGGGTGATTGCATATGGAGAAGAGACAGGCCCTGAACCCTTCTTCAGTCTTGCCTACATCCCCACAATCACAATCCCTTCTCCCTGGCTGCTATTCTAAATGAACTCATTTCTGTTTTCAAGGCTTGTGGGGTTGGGGAGGGTGACTTTGGGAAGAGGCGGTATGCTAAGGTAGAACACCCCACTTTCTTAGCTTAGGAATATAGGAAGCTGCCTTATACTGAGTCAGAGACCATTGGTCCATTATGCTCAGTATTGTCAACACTGACTGGTAGTGGCTGTCCAGTAGTATGGGCAGGGGTCTCTTCTGGCCCTAACTGAAGATTCCAGGGATTGAACCTGAGGCCTTCTGCATGCAACAGGTCATGGTGTACCACTGTGCTTAAAGCTCTTCTGGCTTAAGATTGCCCCACGCAATCTTTGTGTGTGTTTGAACACACACAAAGCCAGGAGGG
Organism: Podarcis pityusensis; assembly: GCF_964106645.2. Taxonomy (NCBI): domain Eukaryota; kingdom Metazoa; phylum Chordata; class Lepidosauria; order Squamata; family Lacertidae; genus Podarcis; species Podarcis pityusensis. The sequence continues at coordinate 42,568,389 of NC_138034.1, read as the reverse complement.
AGGCAGAAGAAACAAAAAGAATGCAGAAATTCTCAGTGCCAGCTTTGAATGTTTATTGTAGCGCAACAAGGTTTGGAATAAGTTCGTTCTTCAGGAGTTATCTTAAACTTAATGAATCAGCTTATACAAATGCTGTTGCCTATCTGGCACTACCTGAAGAAGGAGTCCTCTCCCCCACTCCCCATCCCTAATGTCGATTCCATGATACAAATTGACCCTTTGCCCCAAGTTGTTATTAGCTGCAGAGAAGAAAATGGGCACTAACTAATTAAGCACAGCAGGTTTAGGGATGGAGGGAATTGTATTGGGAATCTATGCCGAGGAGCACTAACTTTATTTATTAACTGAATTTACCATCTCATGAAATAAGTTCTCTTGGTGGCTCACAAAACAGATACAACAATTAAAATGTAATATAGAACAATAAAAGCAATTAAAAATTAAAAGCACAATTAAAATACAGATTTAAAAACCTATGGGTGATATCCAGAGTTGCACAAATAGACTCTGATCAGGCATAGGATTTCTCCTTTCTCTATTATCCGCTGTTTTCCCAACATCTGCTCTAGCTAGTCTCCCAACCTTTCAAAGCCGACTTTGGGGTGTATGGTTCTACCTGCGGATGGACACTTTGTTGTTTTCATCCTAAAAAGATTGGACCATAAATAATCTTATCCCATTCTTCTCTTCCACACAAAACATGCCCCATCCCATATCCCACTGCTTTTAATAAAAGAAAGGTATGGCACGACATCCAGTCACAGATCTCTTGCGGAGAGATAAATTGGTCCTGAGATCCTGTACATTTGAAACAATTAAGATCCACTGAAACCTGCCAGTCATAGTACATACAGTTACCCTTCTGGGAATCTACTACAAATAAATGTTCAATCAGTAAGGAATTATTTGTTTGAACCAAAATTAAGGGCATCTTCCAACAGAAAAGGGATTTGCTCTTAAAGATGCAGAAGCACTTCTGTGTAATAGGCATATCCCTGCTTTCAGATTTATAGACATGCTGCTTGGAATTTAAAACAAAATCTACTGATAGAAGTCTCTGCTACCAGTTTTTCTGTTCATAAAACTTCAAAATATGCATCACTATTACTATGGCTTGGCACAGCTGGTAATGATTTTTTTCTTTTTCTTTTTAGAAACCCTGGCTATGAAAGGACTAACGCTAAACTGCCTAGGTAAAAAAGAAGAGGCATATGAATTGGTGCGAAGGGGCCTACGAAATGACTTGAAGAGTCATGTCTGTATCCTTTTCAACGTGCACATTAGATTGACAAACAAAGAAAATGATAAAAAATAAATAGAAAACATTATATATAAACTAGAACATAAATGTAGCCTCTCCCTTCGTATTATGTACCTTCTAAAAGGCATTTCTTGAAACTTTTTGAACAGTTATATTACTGCCTTTGGAGCAACCATCCTAGCTTTTAGTCCGTAATGTACCTTACTGATTCTATTTACAGACCAGATTCAAGTGAGTGCCTGAACAGCAGAGTCTTAGAAATATCTGGGCCACATAATTAACTGTATTTAAGGGCTGACTTCTAATACTCCGAGGAGCCTTACACACTTACACATATTTCATTGTATTATGCTAGTTTGTATTGGTATACTAGTTAAAGGTTTCTCTACCTGAGGGGGGGGGGAGCATTTACAGACTTCTTTCATGGAAATAGTTGAATGAGTTGTTTCTCATTTTCAATTGTTGCAAAATGGATGACCTTAACTGAGGTTTCCAGGTTGGCATGTCTATGGCCTCCTCCAGCGATCAGACAAGAAATATGATGAAGCCATCAAATGTTATAGAAATGCACTGAAATGGGATAAGGACAATCTCCAAATTTTGAGGGACCTTTCTCTGCTACAAATTCAAATGAGGGATCTTGAAGGCTACAGGGTAAGTCAAGAACAAGCCTCAGGAAGGTTTTACAAGCGCAGTAACTCTAAATAGTTCTTAAACTATGAAAAGTATGAGAGAGCAAAACCTTTTTGCCTTGCTTTCTACCATAATAATTTGGTTGTTGTTGTTTAGTTGTGTCTGACTCTTCGTGACCCCATGGACCAGAGCATGTGGTAGGGATTTAGTTGAGTACAAAATGATTTCACATATAGTGCTTTCTTAAGTGCTTAGAATAATGCACATTTCTGCTTGCTGACTTGTAGAAGAACTAGGTTCAGATTATCAAAGACAGATTCATAAAACTGTAGAGTTGGAAGGGATACTGAGGGTCATTCCATGCAATGCAGGAATGTCAGCTACAGCATCCATGACAGATGGCCATCTAACTTCTGCTTAAAAAAAATCCAAAGTAGGGGAGTCTACCATCTCTTGTGGGAGTCTTCCACTGTCAGAAAGTTCTTCCTGATGTTTAGTTGGAATCTCCTTTTTTGTAACTTGAAGCCTAACCTCAGGTCCTGCCCTCCTGAGCAGGAGAAAACAAGCTTGCTCCATCTTCCATGTGGCAGCCCTTGAGATATTTGAAGATGGCTATCACATTCCCCCTCAGTCTTCTCTTACCCAGGCTAAACATATCCAACTTTTTCAATCATCCCTCATAAGGCTTGGTTTCTAGACCCTTGATCATCTTTGTTGCCCTCCTCTGCACACGTACCAGCTTCTCAATATCCTTCTGAAATTGTGTCAGCCAGAACTGGACACAGTACTCCAGCTGTGGTCTGGCCAAGGCAGAATAGAGTAATACTATTACATCTCTTGATCTGGAAGATCAAGATAGTTGCACTGGTTCTGCAGAAAGAATTGTCCACCTTCTCTCTTTATAATGCAATCCTAAAATAGTGATGGCCTTATTTTGTCTGGATTGTTTGATTTCTAAACTGGTTTCTGAGTTACATTTCTGTGTTGTAGTTCAACAGCTGTTCTTCCTAGTGTCTTTCTTCTTAGAAACCTGAGATGGTAGTGAAGTTGTCAAGTATTAGTATTTTGTGCAAGCTGCAATTAACTCATCTCATTGCTGAGTTCCACACGGATTTAGTCATTATTATCCTTAAGTGTGTTGATGCCATAGTTGATAGTGCTCAGGATTTACTACAAAAATATACTAGTTCTATATCAGCACCATTCAGGTTTCTTTAAAAACACAGTCTGGAATAGTCACATTGATCAAACTGTTTTTCAGAGATTCTGTACAACATGTATATGAAGGTTTTTATATGTTGAAACCTTAAATTTTGAACTCTTGTCATTGATTTCTTGATTAATACTGTTGATTTAGTTTTGAATCTAGTAGACTGGAATGTGAAAGCTACCATTTTATTACATTTATGCAGGAAACTAGGTATCAGTTACTTCAACTTAGACCTGCACAGCGAGCATCATGGATTGGCTATGCGATTGCTTATCATCTTCTGGAAGACTATGAAATGGCAGCAAAGATTTTGGAGGAATTTAGGAAGACTCAACAGGTATCATGAAAAAAACAAAACCAAGTTTGTATATAACTAAAATAATCAGAATCGAAATGGAAGAATAAAATATAATATTTTGTGTGTCTAAGGGGCTAAGTAAAAACATTTACTTATCAGACTCTCCCTATGGAGCTGATGGTTGATGTCATCTATCATCCAAAAGTAGAAAACATGCATGGGTTGAGTATTCCCATCCTTCCATAAGTGATCATTTCTTTCAGAACTACCAATGTCAACCATGTGTTTGGCTGGTACATGTGCTATCTTGATTCAGCAAAGGGCAATGTTTGGGAGATTGAAGAGCCACATACAGGTGGCATTACCAGTTCAAAATCTCCCTCTTTTTTCTATACATACATGGGTCACATCTGACAGTCCAGATGGTCAGCCCTTTTCTCTCATACAGGTCACCCTGATCAGTTTATGTGGGGTTTTGGTTGCAATGTTAACATTAAAAGGATGAATACTGAAGTGTTTTCTTACCTATGCAGACATCTCCTGATAAAGTAGACTACGAGTATAGTGAGCTACTCTTGTATCAAAATCAAGTCCTCCGGGAAGCAGGACTATATAAGGAAGCTTTGGACCATCTTAGTACCTATGAAAAGCAAATCTGTGACAAATTAGCAGTTGAAGAAACTAAAGGTAAATGAGCCAATAGGATTCTTTTGTTCCTAAGCCTGTTCTCAACGAGAAATATTAAATGAATAAGAAATAAGTTGCCTTACAATTACTACATAATTGGTAAGTTCAAAGTGTACTATATATTAATTTGGTAGTGCTATATATTTTTCTACATGTTAAATTAATAACAGAGTTGATTCTTTTAAAGGCTGTCAACAATCTGGTAAGTGGGTGTGACTTTGTATTGTAACCAGGAAGCAAGAAAAGTTGGAGGCAAGCTGGCCTTAAGTCTTGAACTTAATTGAATATATTATACAGTGGTACCTTGGGTTAAGTAGTGGGAGGGACAGGGGTGAAGAGAGAACAGAAATGCTTGCACTGCTGGAATGATTTGCTAACTCTATGTTGACTATCTTCCGTAGAATTCTTGATGAAAGAGCTGAGTCTCAACAACAAAGGGCAGATGTTCTCATACAAGTGCACTTCTCACAGATAACATACACAAACAATAGCTATATTTTGCAGCAGAGGCCATCCTGCAGATAACCATCTTATCAGGAGGTCCATTCCACATGCTACAGGCATTGAGACTTTCAGTGTGGCAGTGCCTGCTCTTTGGAACTCTCCTATTTGCATATCAGACAGGCGTCTTATCTGTTTATTTTTTGGTGCCTGCTAAAGACATTGCTCTTTCAACAAGCTTTCTAAAATCTTTATCCCAGCTGGTACCTGTCCTGAATGTGAATTGATTTTCCATATGTGGTGGTGATTTAAACTTTCTATATTTTTTAATGTTTTGCTGTTAACTGGTTTTATATATGTAATGTGTCGTTTTATTGTAATTTGCTTTGAGATGCCCCAATGGAAATGATTCATAAATGAAATTTAATAATAATTGGCTTAAACCTTAGCAGGACTATATTATATATTGTTGCTGTTACTTTCATCTCCTCCAGTCCTCAAAAGTACAGAATTCAGCATCTTCATATTCCTTGGTTGTATTTTTATTTCTTTTTAAAGCGTATTTCAGGCCTTTCTTGCTTTGAATAAAAATTTGGAACATATTGGTAGTCTGTGTGCCCTTCACACAAAAGTATATTAGGTTACATTGGTGCAAAATATGATAGCAAATCTTGGGGGCATGCAGGGGGTGAGGGGGAAAAGGTCTGTTCTGTTTGGACACTCAGAAGTCTGTTAGATATTACCCAGCAACTTTGTGAAGACTCTCTTTTTTTGTTAGTGACAACTGTTGTATCTTAACGCATATGATCTGTAGTAGCTTCAGACAAGTAAATCCCTTGCCTGTGGCAGTATATAGGCTTTGCTTGATAGAAAAGGGCCCTACACAAGTAGGAAATGTAGCTCGTTGAAGGTTAGCTCCATGATACTTAGAAAAACATTGTTTCATTGGCACAATATATATAAATATGTATATATTAAATACCCTCTCACGATTGATTTATAACTCTGCATTTTTAACAGGCGAACTTCTGTTACAACTCTGCAGGCTGGAAGAAGCCACTGAGATATATAGAGGATTGCAAGAAAGAAATCCTGAAAACTGGGCTTATTACAAAGGTTTAGAAAAGGCACTCAAACCAGGTAACAATATAGCTTGCACCAAGTTAGGTGCGAACCTGTAAATAACAAAGCCCTTATTTGATTTTTATATGTGATAGGAGCATATATTTTGTCATAATCCTCAGTTACTTTTCACAGCAAGCTGAATTGCGGTGAATTTACTTTCCTTTTTGAAGAAAACTTGTGTATGATGGCTGAGAAGTGCTCTATGTGTAAGCGTACACACAAATTAGTGATGGGAGACGAATTCATTTTATGTAGGCTATGCTTCAAGAATTGCAGTGTATTTTGAATTTCAGTAAAAGTGAGTTAATGTACATTTCTTTCTTTATCCATTTATGTCTCACTTTTCTAAGAAGTTCATAGTAGTATAAAACTGAGGTCAACACAACTTTTTCAACATTGCATATTTGAGTTCTTCAGGTGTGATCAGGTTGGTTCTTGTGTACGTTGATGATGAGGGGAGCACTTGGAACAATTCAGTCTATGCACAATGTGATGATTGTATTCATAGAATTGTAGAGTTGGAAGGGACTATGAGGGTCATCCAGTCCAACCCCCTGCAATGCAGGAATCTCTTGCCCAGCGTGGGGCTAGAACCCATGACCTTGAGATTAAGAGTCTCATGTTTTACCAACTGTGCTATCCCAGACTCAAAATCCACCACTGCTTTTTAAGCTCATAGATTTGTCATTCTTTGGAAGGGGGTATTCATATGCTAGTGTGTTATGAATTTAAGATCTTTTTCTAAAATTTGCAGTAGCGGAGATAGTGGAGGGCAGAGTTACTGGAGCGGATGGTGAACAAGACAGTTCTGCACTTGCTCTCCATCTTGCCCACCCTCCAATCTTGGTAATCAGGAAGGTTTACCTGCTTTACCCTCAAGCATTCCATTGCTGAATGCCAAGTCAGTCAAGACGAGGAGTCAGTTGTTACTGGCCCCCTTGTGCAAGAATAGATCAATCACGCTTGTGCCAATGAAACCTGGTTGGATGAAGTGGGGTGTAAGTTACTTTTCCCAGATATATTCTCTAGGTTTCAAGACACCAGTGTACACTTGAGGGACAGCAAGGTTGTTTGATCCTTAATGATTTGCTCCCCTGCTCAGGTACCCTATTGAGCAGGTAGCCAGGATAAAGTTTCTGCAGCTGGTGTTGGGAACTCGAAACATGGCCACTACCAAAAACACTTCCTGCTTCAGCTCTGAGTGTAGTATAAAGGACCCCAAGGCTGATTATTTTCAGAGACTTTAGCATTCACACTGAAGATACATCATTAGGAGGTAGCTCAGGATTTGATGGCCTCCATGACAATTTTGGGCCTCTTTCAATTGTATTTGGACCAGCACACATGGCAAGACACATAGTGGACTGGTTTTCTTCATTGGACTGGGAAAAGGTGATCTGTGGGGTAAGGCTTTTGTCTGGATCCCTGCCCATCCTGGCTGTTGAACTCTGTCAGAATGGACCTGTCCATGTGGGCCTTGGAGGTTGTGAATGCCTCCTTGAGGGATGCAGTTGTCTCTACTGCCCTTAAAGCGGGACTTGTTGAGAAGCCTAATTTAGATCTTTTGGCCTGAGAGATTATTGTATTCTTTGGCAAGGCGGCAGAGCAAGTGGTGATGGAATAACTCCAGTCAGTGTTGGAAGATCCTATTCAGATCATTTCCAGTCAAACTTCAGGCCTGGTTTTGGAACAGAAGCAGCCTTTTCCCATTGCAAATGTAGGGAGCAAGTGTGATCCTGTCAGTTCTTTTGGAACTCCTAAGCACCTTTCAATACCATGGGGGGGGGGGTCCATGCCTGCGGATGAACGATGTTTGTGTCAAGGGACGTTATTCCTCAGAATAAGGTTGCACTGTTAATGTACTGTTGATGTACCATTTGTGTCAGAGGAATAACTTGAAGGCAGCACAATCCACAATCCCTCCATGATGGCATGCAAGCCAAAAATTATTTTGGTTTCTTCTTTTCAGTATGCCATCTGTCACTTGTACAATATGTAGTAATGGCTGCCAACTTGGACTGCTTTGAAGGGGGGTTAAGACAAATTCATGTGAGAATGTTCCCCTCCCCCCCAATACTCTCATGCAGTGTAGGAACCTGTTTTTTAAATATTGCAAGAGTGGTTTACAATTCAGCATGTGAAACCTGTGTAAAGGGGGAAAAATGCTACTACTCAAACACCAGGCGTATGAAAAGGGACACTCTGGATTTTGTCCATGGAAGTTACCCAAGTGAATGTAGTTTCAGTTACGTTTGGAATCATGAAAATTATTGGCCACCTTAAATCCCAAATGACATGTTTTTGTTCTTTTAGCCAACATGTTAGAACGGTTCAAGATCTACGAAGAAGCCTGGACTAAGTACCCAAGGGGACTAGTTCCAAGAAGACTACCATTGAACTTTTTGTCCGGTGAGTTGCATTTTGGCAATTAGGAGAATGAGTTACAAGATTAGAGTGCTTCCTTTTCTTGCTGCATCACCTTGTTATTAGCCACCTAGAAATTGCATCAAATTTTTGCTTTCTTTTAGCCAGCTTTAAACATTAGAAAGCATAGTTCCTAATTCCTGGTTACTTGAGCCAGAGCCTGAGCCAGCACTGCCATAAGTCATGGTGATTTGATTATTTAATTTCTCTACCACTTAATATATTAAAAATATCTCTAAGCGGTGTACAAAAAAATGAAGCAACAACATATAACCCAAACAAAATATTGCAAAAATACACGGTTACAAAATGTTTACATATAAAAATGTTACATTAATACAGAGTTACCAATGTATAGAAATCAATGCCAGCTCATTTTCCTTCTTACACACCGTCCTTCTCGGCCTCTGGGTTCTCACCCAGGGTCTAGCATGATGGGAGTTGTAGTCCAAAACTTCTGGAGCATACCAGGTTGGAGAAGACTGATCTGTTGTTAGAGTCACAGGTGCTTCAATTGGGGCATTGTTGAAGTGATTGGCAGAGTTGTGTTCCGGTTCTCCACCCCATAAAAACGTAGAGGCAAAGAGGGAAGTCCATGCACTGCAGGAGATATTAAACTTCACCCTAATTTAGCCTAAGAAAGAGAGTGATTAATGTAGCACTTCATTTGACTTAAACTTTTTTTATTTGCCAGCATACAAAGTAACATTTGTGACATTTTTCTTGTAGGTGAAAAATTTACGGAATGTTTGGATAAATTTCTGAGGATGAATTTCAGCAAAGGCTGCCCACCGGTCTTCAATACTTTGAGATCACTATACAAAGATAAAGAAAAGGTCATTATAACATCTGTGTGCTTTGCTTTTTAATGTTCTTTTAGAAAAGTCCATCAGACACTAAGTGTGTATCATTATGTTTTCTTATGCTGAACAGGCCTATCTGGAACCTTAAAAACTTCTGTAGAGATTCACAATAATGTCCTTTATGAATGTTAATTTTCATAGAACCAGGTTAAGGATGTAAATTTGTTGGGGATGGAAAAACTGGGTGAAGCAAGAACAGATACAACAATTTCGTTCCAGGATCCCTACAATATTCATGGGCTAAAATCTCTTTCCTGCCAGTGTGTTTGCAGCTTCCCCAGAGGTCCCTGAATGCATTCCCAGTCTGGGATGTAATCAGGCAGTATATGTGTGCATCTGAAATATGAGTCCTTGTGAACTGACTGAGCCCCTATGTATAGGGAAGTAGAATATGAGCTATAAAACAGACCTCTTACATGCTGAAACTTAAATGATGATTATGATGGGCTAGTTTCGCAAAGCTATATGTGTTTTGTAGGTCTAGGTAATTTATTCTTGGGTTACAAGTTAGGCTTCTGTTGAGGGTCTGTGGTAAACTATTGATTAATGTCATACCTTGAAAAGTGCAGTGTAATGTTATATAAAGTAACTGCTGTTAACCTATTGGCTGCAATTAAACCATGAAGTATTTTCTAGAATTAGGTTCAGGATCTGGAAGCTCCTTTGTCAAATATGGGGCCCTAGTTGTTAGCCTAGTGGCAATAGAATGATTTAGAAGAATCTAGTCCACTTTGTGGGATGTTTGGCTGCAACCTAGCCCATCCATCACTTCTTGAGTAGGAAGTAAAGCAACCCTCCTGTAAAAGTAGTTACTGACCAGACTCTTATGTGGACAGAACACTTCATTCTTCCAGTTCTGATTTATACTTCTACAGTCATACCTCGGGTTGAAGTAGCTTCGAGATAAGTATTTTCGGGTTGCTCGCTGCGGCGACCTGGAAGTAACGGAGCGCGTTACTTCCGGGTTTCACCGCTCGTGCATGCGCAGATCGTCAAAATGACGTCACGCGCATGCACAGAAGCGGCGGCACGTGCGGACATGGGTTGCGTTCGCTTCTGGAACGGGGCTGCGGAACGGATCCCGTTCGCATCCAGAGGTACCACTGTATTTATGAAGTAGGACTTCATGGAGATGGGTTTGATTCTGAATTTGCAGTCTGCTGAATTAAACTACTAATAGGTACTTTATTTATTTGTTGTCTTGTGTCTATAGGTGGCAATCATAGAAGAGCTAGTGGTAGGTTATGAAACCTCTCTGAAAAGTTGCAGATTATTTAACCCAAATGGTGAGTGCCACATGTTATATTATTATTCTGTAGCTAGGAATATGCTCCTCAAGAAAACGGTTGGGGTGGAGAATAGGCATCAAACAATCCATGTAGACTGGTTTTCACCTGTACCTCCCATACCTGTTCCTGCCCATAGTTTCCTTTATCACAGGCTTATCTAGTCTTAGGATCAATTGAACTCAGGGTGTGCCATAGCCGACAGCCTTGCATCATACGGGTAGAGCCATATTTGGGCAGCCAAGCTCATTCTGCTCCATGCTTAGACGGCAGTGGCTTAAATGAAGGGTTGTATCACTCACATATACTCACATTCAGCACCCTTTCTCCATGCTGCCGTGATGCAGCTGAGCCGTGGAGCTGCACCTGGTGACTTGGGCCTGCCCTTCATTCCTTTGTTAGAGCTGCAGCTTCAGCACAGAGTCCTCAGCCCAGCTCACATTAAGATGTGAAGTGTACTTTGTAGAATACCTGGGTACTTTGTAGAACACCTCTAGTTAAGTTATATAACCTGATATGCGATACTCTTAAAGGTAAAAATAGGAGCATGAGCACGAAATGGAACAGTTTAAACCATCTGTGTCTTAATAAGCTTCACAGACCAGTCCACCCCCTTTCTATATAATAGCTTCTCAGCAGTCAGTAGCAAATAGCATGCCATTGGGTTTTTCCTTGTGCAGCTTACTATAAAATGGAAAGGAAAAAAAAACCCTGTGAAATTTCCTCCAAATAGATGACGGTAAAGAAGAACCTCCAACGACTTTACTCTGGGTCCAGTACTACTTGGCACAACACTATGACAAAATTGGGCAGCCATCCATAGCTCTGGAATATATAAATGCTGCAATAGAAAGCACACCCACCTTGATAGAACTCTTCCTTGTGAAAGCTAAAATCTATAAGGTAACTCTTTTTATTATTGCAGCAGGCTTTTGCCACGTAGCACTACCCTTCTTGATTCTTTTTCATCCTTGTATTTGGAGAATGAACAGATGATTTGGCTGTCGGTCAGGGCTCATAAGAGCATAAAGAACCCTGCTGGATCAGTCCCAAAGCCTCTCTAGTCCAGCTTTTTTTTGGTTTCCCAACCTGATGCCTCTGGGAAGCCCACAAGCTGGACAATTGGGCAAAATTCCTCTCCTGTTTCTGTTTCTCAGCACTTGAAAATCAGGGGCATGTTACCTCTGCTCCTGGAGGTAGTATATAATCATCATAGCAGTGTCTGGCACAGAACTTCAGTATCAGGATATCTGGGTTGTTGTTTTTTTCCCTTTTTTAAAAATCCAGTCTCTGCTACCATCCGTACAGCTGCTGCTAGCACCAGTTGTTCTACTCATCATGGTTGTAGAGAAGAACTTGGAAATGTGCCTGACAGGGATTGCAAGTCAGAAGAGAACTTGGCTGCTCTTTGTTATAGACTGGGACTTCAGTGTATCATACAGCATGCTATCTTTCTATTACTCTTTTGCTCTATTGGCCAATGATACCCAGTCTCCTGGTACTTAAGCCATGCATTCAGATACCAATTTTAGAGGATCTGGATGCATTTCTCAAAAAAAAAGGGGGGGGGGAGAAGGATAACTGGTTATTAAATAAGAAAGGATAGCTTAGATGATCTAGACCAGGGTTTCCCAAACTTGGGTCTCCAGTTGTTGTTGGACTACAGTTCCCATCATCCCTGACCACTGGTCCTGCTAGCTAGGGATGGTGGGAGTTGTAGTCCAAAAATAGCTGGAGACCAAAGTTTGGGAAGCCCTGATCTCAACCAAGGGTAGCCTGTGTGGTGCCCTCCAGATGTTTTAGAATACAACTGCTGCCGCCTTCAGCCAGCATGGCTGGTTGTGCATGATAATGGTTGAAGTCCAGAGCATCTGGAGGACGCCATGTTGGCTAACCCTGCACAGTTACTTGGAAATAAACTCCCTTGAGCATTGTGACCTTTGTTTCAGAGTAAACGTAATTGTATTGTTAGGGTTGGGATTTGTTTTCGGCCTGTTGAGAATGAGAAGCAGTACTGAGTATGTTACTTGCCCCTTTCATACTTTTATCTTTGCACTGAATTGAACCTGGCAAACTAGAGTTTACTGCATTATCCAGCTTACTTTTGTCTTGTCTTCTCAAGCATGCTGGAAACATAAAAGAAGCTGCAAGATGGATGGATGAGGCTCAAGCTCTGGACACAGCGGACAGGTTTATTAACTCCAAATGTGCAAAGTACATGTTGAAAGCCAACTTGATAAAAGAAGCAGAAGAAATGTGTTCCAAATTTACAAGGGTTTGTTTGACTTACTCTACTTTTTAGCTTACTGTGCTCTTCGTAGGCCATTGCTTTGAACAGTCCTGCATATTCAGTTATTAAAAAGAGTTTTAGGGGTTACGTGGATGCCAAAGCATAGGATAAAAGTATGTAAGTAAATCAGTGCCTGAATTGGGGGTAACTAGCCCGCTCCAGGTGGTTTAGACTGCAACTCCCGTCAGCCCAAGCTCTCATGGCCAACAGTCAAGGCTGATGGGAGCTGTAGTTCACAGCATCCCGAGGTCACCACAGTTGACTACTCCTGGTCTGAAGGAAGCTGTTATTGTCATTAAAGTAAAGCATTACAGTTTCTAGATGAGGTTTTCCCTTTTATGCACGTTGGCTTTCCTACCTGTCCCCCAGTCACAGCAACAAAGCAGTCAGCGTGTATTAGAATGCCCCTTTTGACTTTTTTGCACATTCAAATTTTTGAAACTCGCATTTGGACACAGTATTGATGTGTTGTTTCTTGTCTGTTGCACTTGTCTGCAATGTTGGCCGTACTACGTAGGCATGTTTTTCTTGCTGTAAGAAAAACTTAAAAGTTTTTTAGAAATAACTTTCAGAGTCAAAATATTGCATCTCCTTCTTAATTAACTGTATATGTATAAGCTGAATATTTGTAGCAGCTATCTTGTATTTATTTATTTTTTCTAATTTTTCCTTTCTAGGAAGGGACTTCAGCAGTGGAAAACTTGAATGAAATGCAGTGCATGTGGTTCCAGACAGAATGTGCCCAAGCTTATAAAGCAATGAATAAATTTGGAGAAGCACTTAAAAAATGCCATGAAATTGAGAGAGTATGTACCTGATGACCAATTTAATATTTCTTAGTGGTCCGTTCTCAGGAATCAAGTCTGACGAATCTCTTAAGTGTATTGTTCTGAACCTCAAGAGTATCTAAACATGGGCTGTGCTTTATCTCTCATTATACTGCTTAAGGCCATAATTTATAATGTGTTCAATTCCGACATAACACCAAAACATAGTTTGATGATGGAGAATAATCTGTGGGGCCGTACGTTCCATTTCCCTATTCCCCTGTCACATTCAGGTTTCCTTCCCCATTTTTTTGGTTTCGCTAACCCTAGCTTACCATGGCATTTGAATTAGCAAAGTACGGTTACCACAGTTTGCAGACCCACTTCAAACCTTGTTTGGAATCAAAGACATCATTTAGATAGCATGGAAAACTACAGAAAAGAAGAGGAGAGCATGTGAGCCTATAGAGAATGTTCCTCATTTGCCAAACTGTTACTCGGAATTGCCTCTGATTTGACACTAGTTTTTGAAATATGTTCCAATGTAAGACTGCTGTATGCAGTGCTTGCATAATGCCATATCTAATTTGGCCTTCAGAGTTGCAAAGGTTCAATCCTGGCTTGCTACGAGAGCCTTTTGAACTAGAGATACCAAAGACTGAATCATGACTTTCTGTCTGGTTGTTGTGCATGATTTATCACTGAATTATGGCCTCTTTATGCTAAATTTTGGGTTCTGCTTGATTGTGTTATCAGTGCTTCTGTTTATGGTTCTGAAGTTTAGTTTTGGAACTTTTCTCTTTGTACTTCCCATGCTTACTAAATAACATGATATTTTGTTAGCATTTTGTAGAAATCACAGATGACCAATTTGACTTCCACACATACTGTATGAGGAAAATCACGCTTCGATCATATGTGGACTTGTTGAAGCTAGAAGATGTACTTCGACAGCACCCATTTTATTTTAAGGCAGCAAGAATTGCCATAGAAATATACTTGAAGCTTCATGATAACCCTCTGACAGATGAGAACAAAGAGCATGAGGCTGACACAGGTAGAAGCTGCTTCTAGTATTTTATGGCTCATTTCTCACGCAATGTTAAACCACACTTTAAAATAAACTATGGTTTAACACACTCAAGCTCTGTGCTCCTTCCCTGCTCCTCACTGTGCCATGTCGGAAAGGAAACAAGCCAGAATCTGGCCGGTCATAATGCTTGTGGTTTGTTTGGAGGAACAAAGATTGGCCTTTGCTCATGGTTTGTTGGAGAGAAACAAACCATGAGACCAAGTCTGCACATTGCAAAGCGGTCTTGTTTCCCAGCTTGTTTCCTTCACAGAGCAGCATAGCCAGGAGCAAATGAGGAGTAAAGGGCTTTTGCAAGTTGAACCATAGTTTATTCTAAACTATGCTTTTTGTATATACTGAGCCATATTGTCCTTTTGTGTCATTTCCATTGCCATGAGACACAAAATTGGTGGGGGGAGTTGTGATGCTGTAAAAGGTGAATGCTGTGCTATGCTTGCTTGTTTTTTGTATTTTTTTTAATAAAATAAACCAGGTCCAAAATTTAAATATATAGTTTACAGTTTAAGGAGTTGCAGTGTTATATATTGGCCATCCAATAACTTTTTAAAAACATCCTAACTATACATTCACATGGACCTCATATTCTGAAAATGTACAAATTAAGGGTTCTGCTTATTTTCTTGATCTTCTGGGATAAGTTACAAAATGTATATTGTAGCAATCCAAGTAGTTATGGGTGAGGCTGCATTATAGATAAGCCACTATGCCTTTTCTAACGGAAGTCATCCAGGTTTGGTCCATGATTTGGAATTTGAGAAGACTTGTTTAGGAAATGGTATTAATAACCTGAGCTGCAAGAATCTAGGGTTTGTTATTTTTAAGGAATCGTTCTATTCATAATCAACAAAGTATTTTTTCTGTATAGCAAATATGTCAGATAAGGAGCTAAAGAAGCTACGTAATAAGCAGAGGAGGGCTCAGAAAAAGGCTCAGTTGGAGGAGGAGAAAAAGAACGCTGAAAAAGAGAAGCAGCAACGAAACCAGAAAAAGAAGAAAGATGACGACGATGAAGAAATTGGAGGACCAAAGGAAGAGCTTATTCCTGAAAAACTAGCAAAGGTATTGAAACTTGGGAATGTAAATTGTGTTTGAGCAACCATTTACACAGAACTATTTAAAGAGACTCCCACGCAAAAGCATATCACTCTAAAAGTGACTCTTGCATGCTGACTCAATCACAAGTAGCAGCTTCTGTCAGGGCATTTTCACAGTTGTTGTTCTGTTGCACTGAAGAATGAAACCAGAAACAACGGAATCATTTGTGCTTCTTCAAGGGCTTTGAATTTGAACCGCTTCTTGGGGCAGGTGAGACTCGCTTTGACAAAACCCAAATCACTTTATTCAGCCCCTTCAACTGCGTTAGGAAGTTCCCAAAGGGAACTGATGTTGGGCTGTGCATGGTGTGCTCCAAGCAGCGGGACTTCAAAGCTCCTTTCAAAGGGTATTGCAGGCAGCAGCTGTCAGCTGATTGGTGTTGTCTGTAAACTCCTTTTTGGCTCAGCTTCGACTTTACCTGCCTCATATATAGCATCATGTAAGTGGGCATGCCTCTGTGAAGATGAGTTTGAGGGCCAAATGTTGTGCTTTATCAGCATTTGAATTGGGTCCATATAAGGACACATACACCTGTTTTATCTGGGATGTATGAATGAAGGCCTTATATATTGCAAGGAACTCAGTATAGAGATAATGCACATTTGCTCCACCTGTGTAGCCCAGACCTTAGTGACAGGGATATCTAGTACCAGGAGGCCAGATTTTGCTTAAAACCACAAGATTTGTATGCAATGCTTTACTTTTGCCTGTAGAAATGAATAGCAGCCACTTATAGGGGATATGGACTGTATTTGTGGCCAGGAGTAAATCTGCTCCTTGCCTCTACTGACATTGGGCACTAAGAATGAAAGAGTTCTAGTTTCTTCATTGGTGTTTGTCAGGAAAAGCAGTGTTTCTGTCTGACAAGTGTTTTTCTGAAAAGTCCTCTTGCAACTTTTTCTGTTTTGTCACCAAAAAAAATGCATGTTTAGGTTGAAGCTCCTTTGGAGGAAGCTATTAAGTTTTTAACTCCGTTGAAGAACTTGGTGAAGAACAAAATAGAAACCCATCTTTTTGCCTTTGAAATTTACTTCAGGAAAGGTAAGTGGAAGGTAGAATGAAGTGGAAATACACCAGTGTACAAAAGCAAGACTCATACAGATGTTAGAAGGATCAGGAATCTTCCTGTTTTCTTCCATTCCAGACTGGGCCTTAGGATGGAGTGTTCAGACACCTTCCCCACTTGGGTATCAGTTGTATTGAGTTGCTATTATTTTCTTAGGAGTTCTTTTTATAAACAAAGAATCCTCTTGTAAGTAAGTTGAGAACCCTGCACAAAAGGAAACACGTGTTTCAGAAGATTACAAATTTTTTCTCTTGCAGAATTGTTTTATGCATTGTTTGTGATTGCCAAGACTTGAGGACTCCGTGGTCTATATCAACAAATATTGATTGTCAGAACTGACAGTCTGGAAGAAATGTTGACGTCCGGTATTTAGATTACATTTTTAAAAAATCTAACTCTCTCACTGCTTGGCATTTGGTATGCAAGCTAAAAGGCATTGCTGCCTCTTGCAGTATGTCAGGTTTATGAGAATAAAATAGTAATCTTTATAAAACCAATAACTTTCCAGTATTAGCCATATAAATAAAAAAAAGAATTTCCTAAATATACCGTAGCATAGTTAAAATATTTCACGAAGCTAAGTCTTGATCCAAAGGCCCTGTACACATGGGGACGCCCAGCCAGATGGGCAGGGTATAAACAATAATTAATAATAATAATAATAGAACATTTCCCCCCCTACATAGCTTTCCAGTCCAGCAGCTTCTCACAGTCGCTAAACAAATGCCTTCGGGAAGCCTCCAAGCAGGATCTAAGTGCAACAGCACTATCTGCATTATCAGACACTGCTTATAATGGTCTCCCAACTTCTAGGAGAAACCTTTAGAAGGCAGGAGTGCTGTGCTAGAAAATCTTCAGCTCACTAGCAGAAATGTTTTCCACTTGCACAAGAGGCTCTTTAGGTCCAAGCCAGCTTATTTCGTTTCGTAGTTCCCAGAACTCACTGCATTTAAGTTGAATAAAACTTGTTATATTGGTATATAGGTTGCATGACCATGGCATACCCCTCTGCTGAAAATGTAGAACATATAAACATAATGACCTTCATCTCATTTATTCTAATCATTATAATTTCAAATGTAATTCTCTTGATCATAACATCTAAAGTATAATGAGGCTTTCTGTTGTATTTTTTTTGCTGAGTCTAATTCCCTAGTACATTAGAACATCTTGTAATGTGGTGCCAATTTATTTTGTCTCCTGCAGAAAAATTCCTCCTTATGCTGCAGTCTGTGAAGAGAGCATTTGCTATTGACCCTAGTCATCCATGGCTCCATGAGTGTATGATTCACCTCTTCAGCAGTGGTATGAACCTAGCAATCATAATTCCAGACGCTGTTATAGTCAGTCATACCTTATACCTGATAAGGACTATGAGCAGTTTACTCAAATACAAACAGCAAAATTCATTATATTTTCTTATTTGTTTTGATACTTCTTTAAAAGGAGTGCATGGATCTGTCCAGTTTCTTTCTCTCCTCCCTCAGTTTAATCTTTCAGTTACTGCATAATACTTGCAAGTTTAAAATGCCTGGTTCAGTATGCTACCTTTTATCATTATGGTCCTCTTCAGAAAAGGGAGGAAATTGCACAATACTAGAGTGTTGGTGTTTTTTTAGAATCAATATGTTGATGAAATAACATGAGCAGTAAAGAAAAGAATGGCTGGGATTGGGGTGGGGCAGTGTTCTTGGAGATAGACAAAATGCAGGAAAGCTCTGCCCACAACCCTGTTTGGTTTCTCATTGTAAAGCAGGGCTTATCTACTTCCAAGTGATTATCAAATTTCACCCTGGAGAACCAAAACTTGTAAGAATAAACAGCACTGAACTAGACAGACCATTTCTGTCACTCAGTATAAAGTACAGTGGTACCTTGGTTTAAGAACCGCTTAGTTTATGAACAACTTGGATTAAGAATGCTGCAAACCCAGAAGTAGGTGTTTTGGTTTGTGAACTTTGCCTTGGAAGCAGAACATGTTTCGCTTCCTGTTGAGTGTATTCCATTTGTAAATTGAATCCCCCGCTGCTATGGGAAAACATGCCTTGGTTTAAGAACCTTTGGATTAAGAACGGACTTCCGGAACAGATTAAGTTTGTATACCAAGGTACCACTGTAGTTCATGAGTTTAAATGATTGATTTTTTAAAAAAATAAAATAAAGCAAGCATATTGAATTAAGCGAGATGAACTCCGCAACCCCAGAGTCGGCCACGACTGGACCTAATGGTCAAGGGTCCCTTTACCTTTTTTATTCTGCTTTAAATTCAAAACTACTATTCATTTAACTCACACAGGCCATCTTGGGGCTTTAATAGAAGAAGCAACTACAATCTTTAATAAGTGTATTAAAGCGTAACGTATTCTGCAGCAGTTAACTGTGTTTTCTAACATTACAGTTTCTGAAAGCAAAGATCTACCAGAAACAGTCAGAACAGTGTTGAATCAAGAAATGAATCGGCTTTTTGGTGCAACTAATCCAAAGAACTTCAATGAAACTTTCCTTAAACAGAACTATGATTCACTACCACACAGATTATCCGGTATGTAATTTGCTGCATATTCCAAGTTTATCTTGGCAGTTTTTAATTTTGCTGCCTAGTAATGTACCACTCTTGGTCGTACACATGAGATCTTGTCTACCATACCAATTGCATTCATGCCAGTTTATGGCAAGATGGCTCTGATCAATCCAAAAACATTAGAATGTATTTCTTTCAAAAGTCAAGAGTCAGGATACTAGAGACAAGGTACATGTTCAGTTTTGTGAGAGGGATCAAATGTTTGAATGCTCTCTCATATTAAAAATAAACATCCCTGTGCAATGTTTTTCTTTTTAATCAAGTTTAGACATTTGAAACCCAGTATTACACTGCTGCTTATTTCCATCTTAGAGCTGGGATGTCTTGACTGTTCCGTTGCATAACAGATATACAGACTCATAATATTATGATTCTAGTGTTTCAGATTTTTTGAACTAATTCTTCGTAATGAGGTAGCTGAGCAAAGGAGGTGGCATAAACAAATGACTTTCACAGTTGCTGTCACAGGCTCAGCAAAAGTAGCAGAAAGACAAGCTAGACCTTAAAGTAATGCTATTAAAATCCTACCTTTAGTAGTTAAGCATAACTAGTTAATGAGAGGAGTGTTTTGTAGTAGGCAGTTATCAAAGTAATGGGATATTGGTATTATGATACTAGTTTTACTAAGATAAGTTATATAGTCTTACCCAGTAGCAGGTTGATGATTCTTTCATAACATATGTAAAGGAGGCTTTGAAAGCATCGTACAGGGTGGATTCTTAGACTGTGTAATGGTAACAGTTTACCATTGTTTAAAAAGGCTGCCTTAACCTTTTCTATTACTTGACATTAAGCCCTGGGTAGCAATCTGTGATTGATGATATTACAGTTAGTCCCATTTATAAATTTTCCAAACAACAACAAGGCAAAATTAGCAACTTTGATAGATTTCTTTGATAGATTAGCTTATCTCTTACTGTCAAGTAAGAAATTGTAGTTAAAATGTAACCTTTCTAGGTTGTGATCTCGCAATGCTGCATGCACATTTCCATATTTACAAATAGAGGCTTGGATCCTGAATTTCTCAAAACAGACAAATCCAGTTGGCAGAAGTGCACCCCAGCCCATGGAGTCCCTTGTGCTACGAAGACTTCGTGCAAAGTTAGGACGTAGGAAACTGTCATATACTATTGGTCCATCTAAGCAGTTGCTCTGCCATTGAGTTAAAACCCTTCACCTGCGGGATCCTTCTGCGGAAACTTCTGCCACTTCAGTCAGTGGTTGCTCCTGCTCAATTGAAAGCCATTTCATTCATAGAACACTTCAGATACAAGTCAGGGTTTATAGAGCAAAGTGAGAGGGAGAGTTAGTAAGCACTTCATTTCCCATTCCATATGCCAGACCAGGGTATAAGATTCCTATCTTGATCCTAAACTCATTGGCCTTGCTGCAATTACCGTATTTTTCGCTCTATTGGACGCAGTTTTTCCTCTCCAAAAATTGAGGGGAAATGTGTGTGCGTCCTATAGAGCGAATGCAGGCTTGTGCCATAGCCGCGCGCAACCCCTCCGGCAGGGAGAGGCTGCACGGGGCTATGGCTTCTTTAGCCCTGCGCAGTGTCTCCCAGCAAGGAGAGGCTGCACGGGGCTAAAGGGGAAGCCAAAACAGCGAGCGGGATGGATCCCGCTCGCTGCCTTGCCTGCTTCCATAGCTGCGCGCAACCCCTCGGGCAAGGAGAGGCTGCACGGGGCTATGGATTCTTTAGCCTCACGCAGCCTCTCCCGGCAAGGAGAGGCTGTACGGGGCTAAAGGGGAAGCCAAAACAGCGAGCAGGATCCATCCCGCTCGCTGCCTTGCCTTCTTCCATAGCTGCGCACAACCCCTCTGGCAGGGAGAGGTTGTGTGCAGCCTGTACGCTGCTCTTTGGGGCTGGGGGGGGAAAATATTTTTTCCCTTGATTTCCCCCCCTAAAAACTGGGTGCGCCCTATGGTCCCGTGCGCCCTATGGTGCAAAAAATACGGTACCCACATACTCAGGGCTTATTCTACCCAAAGGGCACATCTAGTTTACAAAATGGAAATGCCCACTTGCAAAAAATGGCCACATCTGAAAGTAACTTTAAGAGATCGCAGCCTTTTTGTTTCAGTTTTATGATTAACTGAATGACTTCCCCTCTCTCCTAGCTGCCAAAATGGTGTATTATTTGGATTCTACTAGCCAGAAAAGAGCTGTGGAGCTGGCAACTTGCCTTGATGAATCCCTCACAAACAGAAATCTTCAGGTAAATATGTCTGATATACAGAATGATTTGTTATCTTGGCATCAGGTGTACCTTTTCCAAATGATACAACAAACCCTTGGTTAAAAGAGCTCCGCAGTTAGTGGAACTTGTAAATCTCTAGGGAGCAGAAAAAGCATCCTTTTCATAGTATTCTAATGTAAGGTAAGAAACATGTAAATATTAAACATTCAAGTAAGAAAATAATATTTTAAAATAATGAAAACAGAACTAGCAGTAATGTGAATTGATACACAGGATCTTTTAAAAGGATTAACACCGTGTTTTCACATTTTAGACTTGTATCGAGGTATTGGAAGCATTGACTGATGGTAGCCTTGGAGACTGTAAAGAAGCAGCTGAAATGTACAGAGCAAATTGTCATAAGCTTTTCCCTTATGCTTTGGCTTTTATGCCCCCTGGATATGAAGAGGATATGAAGATCACAATTAATGGAGATATATCTGCAGAAACTGAAGAACTGGCCAATGAAATATGAACTTTTTTAAAGGAGTGGAATGATTTTGGACCGTATCTGGTGTATAATATTTTTGTCACGCACCTGCTGAATTGTTCTAACCTACACAGAATGGAAGGAGTAAAAATGGTTGCCTTCAAAGTTTTACTTTTTTTATCCTGCTGACGAGTATATAATATAAAGTAACGTATTACTGGATATAGGTGGCTCAGTTAAAAGAAAAACTAAGCACTGCTAAAATTGAAAAGTATCCTTTATCTACATACCCCATTTTAAACTAATTTATATGGAATCTGAAGGCTTAACACCCATTGGAGCAGGTGTGTGGCAGAAATATTACTTTAAATTTGTCTTGTTGAGATGACTATCTCAGACAGCAAAAACGCTGTTTTAGCACTGGATCCTTTTCACTGAGCACAAAGAGTTGTTGGGGCTTTAACATCTGACTGATTTTGATACAGAGATGATTCTACCCTTTGGAAGTATGCAATGTGAATCACTATTTGCAGACAAACCTGCAATACACATATAATGCTGTTGTAGAGACTGGGATTTAAAATATGAAGCAAAATAACGAAACATAAGGTGTTCAATTAGCTTGTTGTGTCTCCGAAATTCACTGCACGTGATCAGTTTGGTGTTCTTGCACCACAGTTTTTAAATGAAGGAACCAGTTAGAACATACTTTGTTTTTATTAAAATTTGAAAAGAAATCAACACTGCTGTTCAGGAGATGAGCATGATGACAGCATCATTTGGCTGTACATGTTAAAACTGTAATGCAAG
This sequence comes from Podarcis pityusensis, assembly GCF_964106645.2. Classification (NCBI taxonomy): domain Eukaryota; kingdom Metazoa; phylum Chordata; class Lepidosauria; order Squamata; family Lacertidae; genus Podarcis; species Podarcis pityusensis. The sequence goes on along the minus strand of NC_138034.1, from coordinate 42,545,786 downwards.
AACCAAATGAAATTATGCACTGTGATGTGGCACCAACTCATTAAAAAGACAGCATGTATTTTTCACGTACAGTGAAAATATAAATGAACATAACTATGGCTTGAAAATTCAAAGAGTGGAACTCCTGACTTCCAATTTGTGACTGATCGAGAGACTAATTGTTTAAAACCTCAGCAGGCCTTGTTCATGTTATGCAGAAAAAAGTGCTGCAGTTTAGATACCTCTGGAACTTTTCCACAGTGTCACAGGTTTGTAATACTTGAAGCCCTACATTTCTAAGAATATATTTCTTGCTCAGTTGTTTCAGGCAAGCCCATGACTTTGTAACTTTTAACGGGCCCGAGATTTTTTTTCAATAACAGACAAGCTTCTTATTCCTGCAGTTACAGATGTAATTTCCTTTGTCAAACATAAGGTACCAAATATAATGCAATAAAATGTTTTGAAAAAGAGCTGTGTGGCTATAGAATTTGCAAACTGCTGTCAAAAGAGATGTAGTGCAAGATCAGTGTAACATGAATTACTTATAATAGCTTTTTGTTAGTGTTGGTGAAATCCCACAATGCATAATGCAGCAGTGCTTGGAGACACTATTTCCCCTTCCTGCCCCTCTTCTCCAATAAAGCTAACCCACAATGGCTGCTGTTGTGAACAGTAATTTGCAACTTGGCAGTAATGGTTCCGTTCCTAGAGTTAATAGTAAATATCTCTGCAAAATACAACATCTTTATGAAGACTACAAATTTAAATGAGAACTTTTATAAGCTATGAAGTTTGGGATAAGAAATCTAAGGCACAGTGTAGAAAATGATAAAAATAATTTGCATTATGAGAAACTTGACAGTTGACACTTCATGGTTTTCACTGTTGTACATCTCTTTAGAGAGATCATTACTCTTTCTGTGATAAGAAAAAAATGTTAAAGGAAATATTGACTTGTCATTCATCCAGAGCCTTGCCCTTTTGGCATATATACATCTCTGAACAAAAGAAGTTTGTCATAACTTTGTGTTAAATGTACTACAATATTTTCATGGACTAATATTTCCAAGAAAATAATTTTGCTGTCTGCTACTGAGACACTCTGCTACATTACATTCAAACCAAGAGCTGAACATCACACCTAGTCTGCAAATATTCAGTGTTATCTATCTGGAAACCTTAGTATCCTACGTGCTTGTTTTTCTTCCCCTTAACTTAGCCACTTTATTATCCAGCAACCCTTCAGGAAATACTTGCTGTAGTCATGATGTTCCATGGAAACTACTCTAGAATTAGCCCTATTGTCTTTCAGGATGCCACATTATTTCTAGAGTGCTCTGCTAAGAGGAGATGGGCTTGGGTTAATAATTTACACCTTTCTTTTTCCTCTTCCAGTGATAGTTGGTCAACTAAAACTCTCTTAAGTGCTGAGATCCTACAACATAGATCACTCATTTGTGGCTTTTGTTTTTAGCAAGGATAGTATGTTTCATTATAGTTACAACTGTGTGATCTTGCAGTGACATACATTTTGGAGGTAGGTATATAGTGGGCATCATATACACATAAAAACTCACACAGTAATCTGGTCATTACTATTTAAGCAGCACGCATGCACACCTTTCGTAGTGGGTCGTTAAAAAATGATCAGTGTAACCTATAGGAAGGCAAAACCAAGGCAGCCCAGAGGCATAATAATCATATGCTGGTCTACTTGGAAACACATTTCACTGATTTTGGTGGTACTTGCTCCGTTGTAAGCAAATATAGGGTTGTGTTAGGTTTTTTAAAATATATTGTCCACTTAAGCAGGCAGAGGAGCTGAGCAAGGGGTGGTGCTCCATTGCACTTTGCACCCCCTGAGAAGCAAAATTAATTATGCAAAACAAGTGACGATGGACAAAGTTGCTGGGTTTTTAGAAAAAGGAATATGAGGTGTTTGGAGGAGGGTTTCTGCTGAAAAGCACTGGCTCCAGCAGGAAAGTAGAGAACAATATATAAATAGAAGCTACTGCTCAAAGGCTCATGTATTGCCCAGGACAGCTGATCTTTGCCATGAACTGGAACTGCAGGTAAAAAATAAAGACACTGTTCCTGCATCTTTGCTAACTGTAGAAGGGCGTTTCAGCAGGTTGGCCTGAAGTTTCCTTTTTGGCAGCTGCCTACCAGTACCGAAATTCAGTCTTCTATCTACCCAGCTGTTTAAAGGCGCAAGAGCGCGGTTTACTTTTTCACCCTTTCCCATCTGTTGTGGGAGCAACAGATCTTGGCTAGGAAGAGCCCTGTTGGTCCAGTGCCCAGCCGGAAGCTGATGTTCACGGCTTTCCCCACAGCTACTGCCAGAGGCGCTGAAAGTTTGAAGACTTGGTCTGGGGAGGGGGATTGTCTTTCCTGGGAACTTCCTGCCCATCAGTCTCGCCGGGTGACTCCCGCTTGTCGTGTGGGGACGAGAGAGAGAGCCAGGGGTGTGAGACGCTCCTGTACTGAGGAGACTAGCACGAGCTTAGCGCTGGCGAACAATGACAGCCAGATGGCCGCTGCCGCCCCAACCCGCCATTTAAAGACGCGTCCATAACATCCCACTTCTCGCGAGCTTTCGTGTTCCCGTCGTCCCTGTTTTCCCCCGCTGAGACGAGCGGAAACGCCCCCTTCCATGGCCTCGCCTTCTTCGCCTATCAGGCCCGGCCTATGCCGCGAAAGGGGCGGAGCTGTTCCTCCTACGTGGCTTAACACGCGTGAAGCGGCAGCCGCCGCCCTCAGGTGCGGAAGCGAAGCGGCTTGTCCGGGAGGGGGGAAATGAGCGCGCGCGAGCGAGCGACGGGGGCGCGCGGGCCTTTTTCGCCTCCACGCCGCGACGCGAATCCCTCCGCCAGGTTGGGCCTGAGCGACTAAGCCGCGAGTGACTCGACGCAGCGGAAGGCGCCTTGGCGGGCCCGGAGGCGATGGCGGCGGCGGCGGCCGAGGTGGAGTCGTCGCTGGAGCTGAGCCTGTCGAGCAGCTACGCGGGGCCGGGGACGTTGCCCCCCGCGCGCTCCCGCATCTTCAAGATCATCGTCATCGGGGACTCGAACGTGGGGAAAACGTGCCTCACTTTCCGCTTTTGCGCGGGCCGCTTCCCGGAGCGCACCGAGGCCACCATCGGGGTGGATTTCCGAGAACGCGCCGTCGACATCGACGGGGAGCGCATCAAGGTGCGGAAAGCCGAGGTCGCCTCCTCGGGCTGCTTTTCCTCTGCTAGGCTCAGGGCTGTTCTGCCGGCTGCCTTGCAGCTGGCGCGTAGTAGATGCAAAGTGGCAGGGAGTCCTTTAACAGGTGTGTGCAGAAAAGGCAGGTGCTTTGCCTCGGCAAGCGACATCTGCTGAGATTTCCTCTGCTGCAATACTGTTATAGGTGCAGGTGGTGAAAGATTCCTGCATTGCCGCATTGGACTAGATGACCCTCGTGGTCCCTTCTAACTCTATGATCTATGACCTCTTTTACACCAGGCCACCTGGCAGGACTGGAGTGGGCAACTCCAGTCCTGTTGCTCATCTATGCTGCCTGGAGCTGACACAAGGCCAAAAATATGGAGGTCATTTGTTATACTTGTATCTCAGCTGCTTCCCCTGAATCAAGATTTGTGTTTGCAACAATCTGAGTGCGGTAACTTGAGGAAGTCCCCCGGTGAGCTTCATCGCTGAGCCCTATAGTTGCACCTGTAAACATGCTGTTAGTTGCACCTCTGAGCCCCTTGGTCTATCTGTTGTTCATGTGCTGAGTGCTGAACATGTATTAACATCACACAGTTTTGAAGATGTGCTCATATTTAGTCAAACTTATGGCCTATTGTATCTCTTTATTCCGGTGTTTAAATAAGCTCACAAAAGTTTGCAAACACATAACGCTAGATTGCTAGGGCCTTGCAGAATTCTTCATCCCACCTCTAGCAACATGTGGTTTCTGTGCTGGGTGCAGAGAGGCAGTGCTTCCATGAACCCAGCTGCATGGAATTCCTGGTTACCTTTGGGTACCAGCTAGTGCTTAAATGGAAAGTTGTGTCATCCTTATACATGTACAGTTATGTTAAGCAATGACAACTCTGCTTTTTAATTGAAATGTAAGCATGCTGATTTTTAAATCACGTAGATCCTAATTAAACTTAATACTCATGTTGCAATGTCAATTTCTTGGCAAGCTCTTAATTCCTGTAATACCTTCATCTACAGTGAAAGACACACAATTACTAATATTTAGTATAACTGTTTTTGAAAAGCTGATGTATAAAAAGGTATTTGCAGGAAGCTTCACTGCAAAAGTTTGCATTTATGTTTTGTTGCTGTTGCTGAGATATAAAACCACTGACCTCAAAGACCCTCATGAACAGAAATCATAGCAATATAAAAGTACTGTTGAGTTAAAGTTGAAATTATGCCTTTCCACCAGCATGAGTGAAATCATTTTTTTTCTTGTTTCTCTCCCTTCTCGGTACATCTAGATTCAGCTCTGGGATACAGCAGGGCAGGAGCGATTCAGGAAGAGCATGGTACAGCACTATTACAGGAATGTACACGCAGTCGTTTTTGTATATGATATGACAAATATTGCCAGTTTCCATAGTTTGCCACTGTGGATCGAGGAATGCAAACAACACTTGCTCACCAATGATATACCCCGGATTTTGGTTGGAAATAAATGCGATCTGAGAAGTGCAATTCAGGTCCCTACGGACATGGCTCAGAAATTTGCTGACACTCATAGCATGCCACTGTTTGAAACATCTGCTAAAAACCCTAATGACAATGATCATGTGGAAGCCATATTTATGACGCTGGCTCATAAGCTCAAGAGTCACAAGCCACTCATGCTTAGTCAGCTACCCGATAACACAATTCACCTAGAACCTGCAGTAAAACCCGCCATGCCATGTTGGTGTTAGCTCACAGTATTTTTGCAGTCATCACTTTGGTCTGTTTGCCAGTGCTTTGAGAGTATGGTATTGGTAATGTTCCAGTTTAGTAGAAATTACATTGAATCTGCTGGGCACTTTATTGTATGTCCTCACATCTGGATGTGTGCCACTCTTATCTCTGCACTTTGTTAACTGTATCATCTAAATTACTGAAGATTTATGGAAGTTAGATTTGTGAAGCTTGACTCTGGTTCCATTGAAGTAGCTTAGTTCTGAGATCTTTTCTCCACTAAAATAGAAATGTGTAGGTTAGGTCAAATCACTGATGCCTTTAGCATTCAATTTGAGCAGATCACGGTTCTATAGAAACCCAAAGAGTAGTATGACTTGCTAATTTTAAGTGAATTACTTTTAGATAATTTGGTAAATTGATTTGTGAATTGTACTTCTATCACATGTCTTAATCATGCAATGGAATGAAGACTCGACTTGAGCACAAGTGTTAAGTCACCTCTTGCCTTCATCTCATTACTTTATCTAAACTCTAGGTTAGTTAATTTTGAAAGCAAGTGAAGCTCTACGGAGTTTACTTTCTGTGTAAAAGTTATGTTTGATGGCCCTCATAGTTTTGTATTCTTCTTTATATGTGAGACAGAAATGACATTGGAAAAATATCTAGGGTTATCTTTTGCCCAATAAAATGAAATCATGTGAATCTCATGGAACATTGGAAATTGCATTGAAAACTGAAGCTGTAGTGGATTGTTTATTTCTGATGTAACCGCAGGAGATCAGAAAGTATCCACTCAATTGTGGCATTGCTCTGGAGGTGAAGCCATCAATAGGAACGCCAGATCTTGTAGTTCAGATTCTCCCTAAATATTGTAACACTTTTTAAAAAGCTCTAACAAAATTCTAAAAATGTATCATTTATATTCATAACATTATGATGTAACTTAAGGTGTATTGTTTGACTTTCATTATTAGCAGTGGTTATAACCTACACAACATACAAAATGCCAAAACGTGAGACTTGATTGGGGTATTTTTAGTACCCCAATGGAATACTATGAAGCAAATGGCCAAGGTAAAAGTCTTAGGAATGCATGGTTTATCCTACTAAAAACAAACAATGAATTCAAATGTGGACTGCAAATAATATAGGGAAAATCATATGCTATTCTGTGTAGTTGACTCGCTATGTTTTGCTTTTGAAATAGCATAAAGTAGGAGCAACTGAACTTCAGAATCTACAATTTGTAAAAAAATAACTACTTGTGTGCCTTAGCTATGAACATATGGAAGGGGCGGTCTGTATCATCCCATAGTATCAAAAATAAATACATAAAATATGAAAGTGGCTGTTTTCCATTAGTAATATTAGCAGCTTGTTTTTAGTAACAGTTAAGAGGTATCTTCAAATCTATTTGCAGCACAGAGTGTTTAGAGCTGAACTTACAAGATTTCTTGCTTGATTTTGCGTAGACATTTCTGCTATAATAACTGCCTCCACCTCTGGGCAGCTCAAGCTAAAGGTGTAAGGGATAGGTGGGCTTTCCTGTGTTCATTGTATAACATGCACTACCGGCACAAGCGCCCGATTCAGCCTTCCAGTACTGAGTAATTGGCAAGTGGAGAAATCCTGGTGCCTATCTTCATCTCCTTGCACAAATATAGCTCCAGCCTTGTATATCTATTGTTGCTAATTAGGACCATCACCCATTAAAGAAAGAAATTTGAGCTTTTATTGACTAATAAAATATTAAAGCTACAAATATTGAGGAAGGGATAAAACAGTTCTGTAGAAAATGGCATAATTTGTGTGAATGACAGATAATGGGGATTGATTTTAATTATGTTTAATCTTTGTTCTCTTGCTCTTCCCTCCACTCGGAAAGCTCAAGCTGCTAACAGTAACGTGTTGTTAGAATCCTGTTAGCATTGGCTGCCACCTGGTGTTTCTTAAGTATTAAAAAATATTTTACAAATCAATCAATGTTAATCAACTAGGACAGCAGGAGACAACATGGTTCCCTCTAGATGTTGTGGACTACAACTGCCCTCAGTCCTAGTCAGCTTGGCCAGTGAACAGGGATGATGGTACTTGTAGTCCAAAACATCTGGAGGCTACCACATTGGCTGTTTTGGAAGTAAGCATTACAAACCTTAGTATAAGTGAACCTTGTGTAGGAGTTGATCTTAACTCTGTTGTTCAGTACCATATTGTAACCTTTTTGATCCTCATTCTTCATTTATTTTACATGTGTCCTACATTTCACATTTCGTGTTAGCTTGCATATAAGTTTTGGTTACATAAAAAGGGAAAGCAATGAAATTCAAGATACCGTTACATATTATTCTAAGAGAATGGAGTATCAGTATTATAGGCTAACACTTAAAGAACAATTTACTTAATATTCCAAATCCAATTTGCTTATATCTACTGTGTGCTGCTTATTAAATGTCTTACTAAGTTTTAACCTTTACTGTAATGCTATTGAAGGCAGACATATTAGTACAATTACTGTAATTGTAATTGCCAAATACTAGGTGCTATTCTGTCGTACATTAGCATAGTGAAGTATAAAACACTAGCTTTTATGTTTAGGAAAATCTATTGATTGCACCTTAATCAGTAAAATGCAAGGAACACAATCCACTTGCATTGTGGGCCAAATGTGTGAGAGGATTGTGTCCAAGTTTATATAGGATTATTATTATTTTGCTTAGAACCAGAAGTGACAGGGTTTTTCTTGTTTAGTTTTTCTACAACACTTGAAAAAGGGAAGTTCTTTTTACTCTGTTTTGTGTCTTTACTTTTGGTTTACGCACTTTCTAGAAACCATTTATTTAATACGAAGACTCTTCAGTGATTTTTAATGAAAAAATGTTCATAAATGTATATTTCTAAAATATTTCTCAAATATAGTTTACACTCCTCTTTAGAGGACTCACCTGTTTACTTCATTTTCTTAACCCATTTAAGTAAAAGATAGCTTTTAATGCAAATGTAATTATAATGTGTGCATTAAATCATATCCTAAAGAAAGTAAAAAATAAAAACCAGGGTTCTATATACAGAAGGAAGAGAGTTTTGAAGAATTAATCATGTGGCCACAACACATAGGACAACATCCCTGTATTGCTCCCAGGATAGGTCTGGTAACTAATGTTGGATTTCACCCATAAATACTGATGAAATGGTTATTTTGAAACTGTTTAAACTGCTATAGTATAGTATAGAATTGTTCTATCTTATTATTGCAAAATAACATTGAGCATTGTCATCTTATCGGCATCAGTTACGTTGATAGTATCTTAAACAGAGTGTTGTTAATCCAAAATGCTTCCCCATTTAATAATGCTTTACCTACAAAATGTCAATTGTTCTTTCTAAAAGCAAAAGGAAAGATTTATTTAAATTACCACAAGTACGTGCCACTGTCTTAAACTAATAAATGCTAGCAAGTAAAATTCTGCTTTCGTCTCATTTTTCCCCACTGTAATTGCCTGTCAGTTAGAAACATTCACATTGTTATGAGTGCTGTGAAGCTTCCATGTCCTGAAAGATTCTTGCTTGCCTCAGGCAGCTACACCTATGGCTATTTAAAAAGTGTTTTATTGCTGGAGTTATATATGTATTTGGCTTTTAAAAATGAATCTGTGGAAGAAGACCAATGGGCAAGATTGGATATGTTCAAATTGATTTCTTTAGTTTAGGCCAGATGAAGCATATGATATGAAAGCTGATGCCTCTTTGATGAAATTTTGAATTATGGTGCTGGAGGAGACTCTTGAGAGTCCCATGGACTGCAAGAAGATCAAACCTATCCATTCTTAAGGAAATCAGCCCTGAGTGCTCACTGGAAGGACAGATCCTGAAGCTGAGACTCCAATACTTTGGACACCTCATGAGAAGAGAAGACTCCCTGGAAAAGACCCTGATGTTGGGAAAGATGGAGGGCACAAAGAGAAGGGGACGATAGAGGACGAGATGGATGGATAGTGTTCACAAAGCTACCAGCATGAGTTTGACCAAACTGCGGGAGGCAGTGGAAGACAGGAGTGCCTGGCATGCTCTGGTCCATGGGGCCACGAAGAGTCGGACACGACTAAACGACTAAACAACAACAACTTCATACAAAATGCAATCCATCAATTCTAACATGGGGCATTGGTGAAATCATTGGAGTGGAGTGCATTGGCTAATATTCACAGTATTTGTCTGCCCACTCTTTGCTTTCTGTGCTAGCAGATTTCACACGGAATCGTATGATTTCTGCAGACCATTCCCATTTGAACAAGCAAATTTGCATTTGGAAGACTCATTTGCCCATGACAATTTTTCTGGTTCAAAGGATGCTTGCTATTATTGAAGATTCTATTACACAGCAGGAGTCAAATAAACACTATGGGGCTAAATTAAAATTTATGAAAATAGAATTAAGTTTATTAACTGTACAGAAAATAGGTCACCAGTCTTGAAATTCTGAGGATCTCTTCAGAGTGGTCAGTCATTTCTTTTAAGAATTGTACAAACTTTTCAGTAAAATTATTAAGTTATAAAGAGCTTTAAAAAAAAAATTCTCCTAGAATTTATATTTAAGTCATCCTGATATATGGAGGTGGTTTGGGCATGTCATCATCAGCTTCCATATCTAAATCTGAAAGTTTTACAGGAGAATTAAAAATTGTATCCACTTGACCTAGAATAGAAAACACACACAGTGAGCATATGTAGCTGCAGAAAGCAAACTTTGCCTTGATTATGTGTGCTGGCTACATGCAGACTAGACTGTTGTAATACCCTGGTTATATATGGGGCTGCCTTTGAAAATGGTTTAGAAACTTTCACTGGTGCAGAAGGTAGCTGCCCAGATTCTTGCAGGGATCAAGCATTGGGAACACATAATACCCATATTTTACCAAATGCATTATCTGCCATTTCGTTTCTGGGCCCCATTTAAAGGACTGGTTTTGACACTTAACCTAGCCCTAGACAATGTAGGGCTTTATTTGAAGGACAGCCTACACTCTCAGAAATCTGCCCAGGATGGAACATTGGCTTCAGAGGCCTGGCCTTGGTCTACCATCAATATCTATTATTGTGGGCACCAATGACACAGATTTTTTTTTCTTCCTCCCAAGGAATATTACCAGGGCTTCTTTATTATCTTTTAATTTTTTCTGTTCTAACCCACTATTGATTAAAAGAGCTATGTTGGGTTTTACAGTTCAATATTAATAAGAACAAATTAAACTAAAACCAGCAGTAAAGTAATGTGCTGGATTTTATTTTTAACCACTACTGCCTAGTTATTGTAATTGTAGTTAGATTGCTTTTATGGAAATGGATTTTAATTATTATGATTTTAAATAATATTTATATAGCCCAAATGTCTTCCTTACATATTCATTATTTGACTTACATATTTAGTAAATCTGAAATTAATTTTCAAGTAAAACAGTGAGAACACCTACATACCAGATGGAATGCAAACTAATTCTGCAATTTGTAGCTGGTCTTCATTAGGTTCTAGCCGTTCCTAAGAATGAGAGCATGAGATTGCTAAAAAGGTTCACCTGAGAATAGCACTGATCTTAGAATGTGCAGTCTTCGAGACAAACACGGTTTCATTTTGTAATTTGGTTAACCAAAAGTAATTGCAATGGTATAATAACAAACAAGACTAAAAATAAAAAGTTCTGGAGTTCAAGAAAAAGAAGCTATTCATCATATAATGCCCACCACAGTTTACCATATTTTCCTTTACAAAAGTATTTCTTAATTTTTTTGCAGCTACCATTATCATAATTAAGAGATTTATTTCAAACCATTCACATTCAATAACCCAGATAAGAAGCTGAACAAACATATCTATCTAAGAGATGCATAAATAAGGCAGTTATCAAACAATGAGAAGTCAACGTTAGAAGTGGTAAGTGCTACATAATTGGCAAACCTTAAACACAAGGGGTGGTATTCACTCAGGTTACACTGACTGAAATTCATGGAACTTATTTAGTCATGTTCATTAATTTCAAAGGATCTACTCTGAATTAAACTTAGCTGAATACCACCCATAGAACTGTGAACCTAGTAAAAAACATTTTATGCACACACCTGTCAAGAAAAACATGCAGAAGGGGCAGTTATATACAATTTATACCCCTTCCTTTAGGAAGTGCACAGAAGCTTATATAAGGATGGCAGTTATTTACCATCACAGCACTGATGAGGTTCATAGCTGTTTAGTGTATACAATGCTATAATAAGAGGTGTCCACAAATCATTTGTTTCCAAATGACAATTCAAAAAATTAGTTTTGTGGGCATTTTGGGCTTAACTAGTTGAAGGGGAGGGGGAGTTAAGGAAATATGGCAACCTCATATCAAACTGTCCAAAAATGTTTTTGCAGAATCACAAAAGGCTTTCCTTCCCAGTACAAGACAAGTAAACCCACCATATTTAATGGCAATGTTGCTACTTACAAGTCCAGTGACACTGTCATAGCATGAACAACATGGAAGACTTCGGCAACTCAAATAAGCAATAATCAGCACAATAAAAGCACTGAAAAGCGATGCAATCAGTAGTGTGATGTTGGCTCCTTCTACAAGTTTACCAAGCACAAATGCCTGCAACACAGAAAATGAGCACACACACACCCTTTATCCAAAAAAATGCAATTCAACCTTAGGAGCGGTGTGGGTATTGTTTTTAAAGCACCTGTAAATTCTCTTCTTTATATTTTAATTATTTTACATGAAAAGGAATAACAAGTGAAAAACAACAATAAATAGTAACTGATAAATAGTTGAGCAACCACATATATGATCTATGCATGTATACAAACTGATGGTGTCAATTAATATCCTCAAATTGGATGGATAAAATGAAAGTAATATATAAAAGGCAGGCCCAACCCTGATCTGCCCCAGTGCCTGTGCCTGTGGGAGGCATCCTTTACTATGGAACTCCCAACAATACCTGCCATAAAAGGCATTTCAGGACCTAGAAGGGGGCAGAGTTGAGCCATCCAATGATTTTGCCTCTGCTGTGCCAGCCTGGACCTTGTTCAGTAAAGAAACACACAGAGAGATTTTCCTGCACCATCTTCTGCCCTAACTGATGTGAGTGACAGACCTTTGGGTGTGCTAGTTACTCTGTCGCTCCTAAACTGTGTGCAATGTATTCAAAAGGGCAGAAACTAGATAGTTTGATACTTACAACGGCTGGGTGATGGTAAGAGGACACATTGTCAAACTCTTCATATTTTTCACCATACTCTAATGTTATAGACGTATAGATGATTACAAGTAGAGTGACGAAGCAGGAAAATACAGAAGCAATTATCATTGCATTCACCTGTACAAAAGGTATGGGGATAGAGAAGACCAGAGTTAAATTTGGGCTTCAAGTCAAAGGAGGAAAAATAGTTCCACATATGCCTCTTATGCAATCTTTGTACACTACAGTAATTTATTTTCCAGAGTGTCTTTGGGGGAACATGCATTCACAATACAATTTCCGAAATGTGGGTACGAATCAGTGAAAATCAAACCTTTCCTTTCCTAATTAAATGCTGTAAATGGAAATCAGCATACTTAACTGTGTTATATTTCATCCTGTGTTTTTAGGGAGTGTGTGCAGGTGTTTGCTGTTTTAAGCCCATTCCCACACATGCCTTTCTTGGAAGCAAGATCCATTTAAATGTATGGGACTTTCTTAGAAGCAATAAAGCTGCCAGAAAGAATACGTTTGAGCAAAAAGTACTGAGCAAAGATATCTGTGGCTTTGGGCAATCAACAGAAGAGATGTTACCAAGGCAGCCAAGAAACCAGATAGGTAGAAACCTTTTAGATTTTCTAGGAAAGCAGCATAGTGGATCAAAATAAGTTAAGTGGGGAATGTTGTGCTGCATTCATTAGAAAGAGATTGGCTGACCCAGCTGCTGGTCTGGTCTGTTCCGCTACTGAGTGAGCAAAGGACCCCTCCAGGAATCACACAAAATCAGACTTCCAGGTTGGCGCCTCCAGGCAATGGCGGAGTTCCTCCGATTGGGAGGAATTTGCTCCGCGGAAATTAGGGTCTGACCGCCACGGCGAAGGCGGAGACCCACTGAAATCACAGGCGGGAGAAGCCTATGAACTTGGGATTCGGCTGGCACCCTTTGCGCCTCCCCTACTTGCAGGGAAACCCTGATTTGGGGATCCGGAGTGAAGTGGGGTGAGTGGCGCGGTGCTTCGAATTGACTGCTTCTTTCACGGAGTGAAGCCGCATCGCTGTTGCCGGAGAGCGCTGACTTTTTCCTGTGGACAATTGGATTTTAAACAACTACCCGTGAGTAGAACGGAAAATTAGATCCTTAAATTCATTAATTTGGCATCGAAACGGGAAGGTTCTAAACAGGAAGTCCGCCTTCCTTTTTTGTAAACAGATTGAAGCAAAGAAGTTGCAAGTTAAAGCCTTGGAAAGTTTATTTTTGTAAAGGATTAAATCTCCATTGGTTAAAACTATTAAACCCCCCTTGGAAGCAAGAGAAGAGGGGGGAAATTTTGGACCTAGTGAGCCTGCAGGAGAGAGTGAAAAACCAAATTACCACTGCTCCGAACCTGGAAACGGGCTGCCAGAAAGAGTGACGTTTTTTGACAGCTAGCAATAAGAAAAATATATTGTTTCCATTGTACTCATCTGCGTTTAAAAAGTAGTAAAAGAAACTATCTTTATAGTTTAAACTGTGTTTGAAAGGATTGATACAAGTGGAGACTGTTTCCCTCTAGAGAGAGCTTTTGAAACAGTTACAAGAGTGGAGCTGGGGTTTTTCCAGTTGCAAGATAAGAACTGTGTGAAATAGAGATCGACTTTGGACTTTAAGAATGTTGACAGAAGGAGCCTTAGTGACTGTATTATGTAAGATAAGCTATTCGTTGGAACAGCTCCACAAGAAGACGGACGCTATGAATACCAAACTTGAGAACTTGGGACAAAAAGTGACTAATTTGGAACAAAAAGTGACCATTAATACAGAAATCGTTTAGGATTTGACACAGGAACCTACTTTGACAGGACAAACTGGGGAGAAGACGAAGGAGAATGTTGGTGTTGTTAAACCTAAAATAATACAAGCGGAAGCCCCAGTTTTACAGAGGCAAACTGAGGACTATAAGTGGAGGCCTTTTATGAATATAGAAAAAGTCAGAATTTGAAGATTGGAGCCCTGTTTGGATTGAAGAAGGAAGGTTGGATAGACTCTTTCATGCAGAGATTTACTGACCTTTGGGTCTTGAATCTGGGTCAGGAGGTGATTGGAGTTGTGGGGGCCTTTGGATCTGGGGGAGCCTTGAAACATGATTTGAGATATTGTATGGACACTGGTTTTAGCTGTGGAGAGTTGGTTGGTCTGTCGAGAGGGAATGGGGGCATGGTTGGGTCGGGGCCCCCCCAAGACCTGCGCTTCAGCACCCTCAGCATCAAAGAATATGAAGAAAGACTGCAGAAGGGACTTGGAAAAGATTTAAGAGCCTCGGACAGAAGATCTCCAGGTTGATGAACTATATGGAATGGACGGAAATGACTGGCAGAATCCGAGACCAGGGAGAAGAGATGGTGGTAGAAGATTGGGAAAGTTTAAAGTTTATATATAGAAATATTGTAAATTTAATGAGTGTTAGAAAATTGTTGGAATGAAATTTTATGGCTTTAGCAGAAATGTTATAAGGAGTTAGGTATAAATAAGTATTTCAGTATTCATGGAAAATAAGGTACAAAATATGTTAAGATATTCATAATGATAAAAATAGAGAAAGATGGAAAGGAATTGCTGAAACAAGTAATAGAAGTGGAATACAAAAAGGGAGGTGAGAGGAGGTCGATGAAATAAGGGAATGAAAGATAGAGTAATGAAATGGTATGATATATGTTTTTAAATTGTTGTTCTTCTGCTTTGTTTAGTTTAGTGTGTTAAGGTTGTGTTTTGTATTGTTTATTGTATTGTATTGTATTGTATTGTATTGTGTGTTTTTTTTCTCTTTTTTTCTTCTCTGCTCTATTTTGTCTTGTTCTTTCGCCTATTTTCTTCTTTCTTCTTTTCTTGTAAGTTTTAAAAGCAATAAAGATTATTTTTTTAAAAAAGGAATCACACAAAATCACACAATTTGACATTACCATCTAGTCTAGATTTGAGAAGGTGATGGTGACCAGTTGCAGCAGAAAAAAGATGGTCAGCTGCTGTGTTTTCCCAGCAGGTTTTAGGCTTAACTAAGACCCATTTCTACTTCAGCCATTACACTCATCACCCAAGGTCAGTTAATGCTCAAAGTATGGATGATGTGCATGGATCTTTTAAACATCCATGTCTGGGAACTCCAATTATGGGTGTTTAAAAAGAATGCCCAAAAACAACCATTGTGCTTGCTATGTAAAGGGCATTGAAGGCCAAAGGTGGAAAAGGTGGTTAGGAATTTTATTCCCTCCCCTTTAACATAAGTAATAATTTTATATATGTATAGATTAAATTTATGCCGTGTATTCTAAAACGTGTATATTCTTACCTTTCAACTGTAATGTGTTACTGCAATCCAGCCATTTGGAGCAACACAGAGAGAATGACTGATGAATTTAGAGACAGACTGAAGAAATTTTGAACTGCTGTTAAAGTCCTTGAGACTTTTAATCTGTTGTGGATTTTAAACTCTAAACCCCAAAATCATACATGTATGATCACTTTAATTGTAGCCTATGATATATATCTCCAAACACTTCAGGGGAGAGGTTAAAGTTTGTTGTTGCTTTTTGTTGGCATCCATCTGTCTTGAGGGACAATGGAGTGCGCCTCTGGGGGGTGAAGTCAAACCACCATGCAGCACCAAAGTGACCTCCCAGGGGTACAAGCCTAGGCAGTGTGTATAGGGGTCCTGGGCTACCCATATGATAAGAACCTCCATCTCGGCCTTGTTGATGTGGTCCCAAAGGAAAGTAGAGCAATATGTTTGGCACCAGCTTGGCTGCAGGAGTTGCTGGGAGGAGGCATACAAGGTGCCATCCAACCATCTTAGGGACTCCACTCCAGATTTTTGTAGGGTTTACTCTTTAGCCTTTTCTTTTCCCAAATATACCCTGCAAGGCAGCAGGCATTTAGGATCAGAGATTTCCTTCTCCTAGATGGGCTACCTTCCCACATTGACGAGCCCCATCTGCCCCTCAGACGTGAAGTAAAAGTTGTGTAAATAAAAGGTGTATGTATTTATTACTTATAGAAAGTCGGCTGTATGATTTGTCCCCATCCACTTTAAACAAAATACAATAGAAACATACCAAAACAGGATTCTTTCTCAGTGAAGAAAACAAAGCCATAATTCCAGGAATAGCCATAAACTACAAAACAAAAGGTAAAGGTGATTAAATTGGGGAATGCCCAAATTTAGCATATAAAAAGAAGTGAAAAAACATTAACTTCAGGAAGATGAAAACAAACTACAGGTTTTATTTTATAGTTTTAACTGATTTTTACTTTTTTGTTACATCCTTGTAAACCACATAGATATGATTGTACTTAAGCAGCGTATAAATATAAATACACTGGTTGGCAAGTGGTTTCTAAGACACCAGCTCCCGATCAACAACCAGCAGATCTATGAAGCACAAAGGCTGAACGTGGTTTATTCCATAATAAGTAAACATCTTTCCTTTAGGCATGATTTCAGAGAAGGTCATTTTGATACCAGAGAGGGAACGTAAATGTTCAGCTGGCTGTTAAATGTGGGCTCAAGATTCTTGGTCAATTTCACCAGATGCTTTTTCTTATACAGGTGAAAATGTGATTGACACATGAGGATAGTAATGTAATCGACGGCTATCAGATCACTAGGCAAGGGCAAGGAGTTGGGTATGTGAAACACACAAAGGAGGCATATTAGACATGCGCCTTTCTAAGTGTAAATCATACTTTCACCCATTGCATTTCTAACATTAGCTTGGGACCCAAGAAAAGAAAAAGTAAAAAAATTATTACAGCAAAGTGATTGTACCATAGTAAAATGCTGCCACTAAATTATTCGAAGTCACTACTAACAGTCCCAGCTGCTTCTTGCTTGCAGCTTCACCACCACAGCTCCCATGTACCCCCAAATAGTGTTTGTAATTACTACAATCAGCTAGTAGAATCAGAACAGTTCAGCTTCTGCAATGCAATTTTCTCCTGGAAATCATTCACTTTTCTCAGTCCTGTTCTCCCCTCCTGAAGTAAAGTATAGGTCCTACAAATATCATCCACTCTCCCAATTAGCCCCACCCACTCAAAACACCAGCTTTACCTATGGATGCCCCCTCCTAGCTAAATGAAATCTCCATGTTCAAAAGCAATATATTTCTGAATATCAAATGTGGAAAACAAACATGTCCCCCTTGTAAGTTCCTGCAGGCAACAGTGTAAGACAGGGCCTTCTTGTTATCAGCCCCACAATTATGGAATTTCTTCTAACTCACAATTTGAGTTTTCAGCCCCAGGTGAAGAATCACTTATTTGCCCAGACTTTTGGAGGCATCTACTACACTGTTGATTTGGATTTCTGTTGGTTTTAATGTAACCTGCTTAGGGATTGCCTTGGCCTTGAAGAACAGGTGGGAAATAGTTTAAATACATAAACAGAAAAAACTTCCCATTGGCATTTGACTGGCCGCAGCTGGAAATAGAGTGCTGGAGAAGATGGAGATAAGCAACTAGCCTAAGACCACAAGCCATATGAAGTGCAAACACCATAAATCAATCCCCCCTTCCAGTTAATTTACCTCCAAAAAAACATTAAATTCTCCTATGCTTCCCAGGAGAAAGAAAAGTCCTCATTCCTCTCTCATCCAGACCAGTCCAGAGCATTCCTTCTGTGAGCCTGATCCTTAGCTCCCCCACTTCCAAATTAAGGAGATGCAAGTCAGAAATCAAAGGCAGCTGCAGTCACACTTGCTCTCTAGGCTAGGCTTCCTCAACCTCAGCCTTCCAGATGTTTTTTGCCTACAACTCCCATGATCCCTAGCTAGCAGGACCAGTGGTCGAGGATGATGGGAATTGTAGTCTCAAAACATCTGGAGGGCCGAGGTTGAGGAAGCCTGCTCTAGGCTCTTACCACAAAACAACTAGGCCAGCACTCAGGGACAGCCCAAGGTGTTTCAGCACCTGAGACGAAATGCCCTGCTGTCACCCCTGCTATGGGGGCGAGACTCTTTAAGTGCTTCTTCTTAGCAACAGGGGTCTCCCAGCAGCTGGGCAAAGCCCCACCACACTGTCCAGCAGAGCAGGGAGATCTGCTGGCTTGTGGAATATAGAACCACAAGTTCTCTAGAACAGTGAACAAATTCCCTGTATTATACCAAATTGTACAACCCTCCCTGCTGTACTTCCGACATCTACTGAATACTTTTTTTTATTGCAGCAGGCATTTCAATTGAAGTTTCATTTTATAGCTTTATAGTTTATACATTGTTAATAAAAAGGGGTATGGGGGGTAGAATTTATATAGCTTACCACTCCAGCCCAGATGGGTATCCTAGATTTGCTCAGTGCCGAGTCTCTTCTGAAAGCACCATCGATTAATCCACCGATGATACAAACTGTAGCACAAGCTATCTGGAGGAGCCCCAACAGAACCATACTTTTCTGATTGAAGATGAAATATCTGTAGCGATCCATTTCAGCTAATCCATCAATTGCCACGTCTGTTCAAACTGGGAAGAAGCACGGAGGCTGTTCAAGAAAAGGCTGCCCTTGTGGTTTTTCCTGAACAGAAGATGCAAGAAAACTCACAAGCACTTCAACAAGCATCATCTGACAAATTGTTCACATGCCATTCCATTAATAGTATGGACAATCTTCCAATATCCAGACGCATTAAGCTTTGGATTCTCTGCATATGGAGAGAGCTGGACAACTTTATCCAGTAAATATGTATTTAGAAAACAAAAACAAAAACTTAAATGGACTGGGATGGTGGCATTTTTTAAAAAACAAAGACATATTTATATATTTAGGAGATCCCTATATTTGATATCAATATAGAAAACATGGAACTTTCAGGTTTAAAATATACTGATGCAAATTTCAAATTGTTCATTTGTGCCCATGTTTCCAAATAACAAAAGACACAAGCAAACAAAATTCCAAATAATACAGATTTCTTCCTTATCTTCACATTTCCATTATATGCAATAGATATCACCAGAAAAATACATTAGAGTTTTCAAAAATGAGAGAATCTGCCGATACAAGACTGTCAAGAAGAAATAGTTCTGTGCTTGCTGTGTGTTCTTGCTAGAG
Organism: Podarcis pityusensis; assembly: GCF_964106645.2. Taxonomy (NCBI): domain Eukaryota; kingdom Metazoa; phylum Chordata; class Lepidosauria; order Squamata; family Lacertidae; genus Podarcis; species Podarcis pityusensis. The sequence goes on along the minus strand of NC_138034.1, from coordinate 42,526,607 downwards.
AATGGCTGGAAACAGATTTGCAGCTGAAAGGTCAGAGAGCACTGTGAGTTGGCTGAAGAATCTTGAAGTACAGACTCTCATGGGAGATTTGATGTAAGATAATGGATAATGCTATGAGAGAGCACCTGTTTGCCTTCATTTCTGCTTTGCTTTTAGCTTTGTAAATAAGCTAAATATTATGAGGGCACCCTCCAGAACTCTCCTGTCCCAACAAACCCAGGCACTGTAGCCATATCCTTGATACTTTTTTGTGGGATAACCAATCTCATATAATCGACATGCTTAAGTCTAATTAATGCATGGAGGGCTTAGCTCACCTTAGAAGCGACTAGGTAATCAAACTTTTGTTTCCCTGCAGTCTACTTGAGAAGCTCACTATGTGAAGAGCTTGCGCTGGTCCCGCTCAGCCGCATGGCTCTTTCAAGACACTCATATTCACATATTAATAATTTAGGAACTTTCACCACTGCAACTAAGCCAAGTTTTACTGCCTGTGCAACCTTTTCTAAATGCTGTATGGAAAAGCACATGAATCTGACCTTTGGAGAGTTTGTAAGTAAACCATTTTAACTTACCAAACATGTGGTAGTTTTCTATGCTAGGAGAAGAGGGGCGTTTTAGAACTCCCAATCACCTATTTTAAAGGTTTAACAGTCTATATTTCCACGTTTTACTTAGCAGCATATTTTGTTATTTTAAATCTGCTGGGGTTCTCTCACCAAAGAGTATTTGCCCTAAACTTTATCTTGGCATCCAGCAATTCTCCATTCACATATATGTATTTTTTCCTTGCACCAACACTTCTCACCACGCAGCAGTGGTGCAGTTAGATAAAGTCTTGTCCCAAGGGCACCACTGCCACTCTGGGAAGTGCAGTGCCATTATCAATTTTGAGGAATAGTCATTGATCTAAGGAAAGTAAAGCAGCTGTACTTATCTTCCTGCTCCCGCCCCACACAAGTGAGCTACTGGCAATGGAAATATCTCTGTTAGTCTGTTGCAGGAAACACAAGAGCCTTCTGACACCTTAAGTATTACCTAATTGACCAAGAAGTCCAATTTCCCCACATGTGGCTTGATTTGAACTAATGGGCTTTTATTCTTCTTCAAGTGTCAATTAAAGCAAACATTATAGCACAACTAACTTGTCATAAGGACTACTTTGTATCTAACCATTTTATATATGTTTCCAGCATTAATCTTGTCATAGTGTGTATTTTTTGCCATTTCATTTCCCATTTTAACCTGTCTCACAGTTTTCCCTCCTCCACCATGCACGTATATAAAAAATATACCTATTCCTGCCAATTTAGGAGAACACTTCATGCATCTGATGAAGTGGACTTAGGTCTGCAAAAGCTTGTACCATAATATATCCATTAGTCTCCAAGTTGCCACAAGACTGTTGTTTTGGCACTGGGATGTGAAACTTGCCAGGAGAAAGGGCAGCTCCACACTCGAAGGATGAATTGTGTGTTGCATAGTAGGAGACTGTTATTGCTGATCTCTCTTACAGAAAGTCCCCACCACCACCATCAAAAGCTAAGTTTGTGAGAAATCCTTCTGTTTTTTTGTTTTTAAAGTGTTTAGATATTTCAGAGTCTACAGCTGCAGAATTATTTGTTATGGAACGTGGGAAGTGGAATAATCTAAGAAAGTTCTGTGTGTGATTGCAAAAGGAGGGGGAAAGTCAGTGGACTTTAAACACTTCATGCAGGAGAAGCAGATGAGAAGAGGGAAGGAGCACTTCAATTTCAGGTGCACAGGAAGGGCAATTTATCAAAGCGGAATTCAACTCGTTTGCTCTCTTTGGAAAGTACCTGGCTGCCTAACCTCAGCTCGCTCGCTCGCTCCCTCCCTCGGGCAATGAAGAGGAAGTTGGAGAAAGAGGAGACTTGAGCAGTTTGCACCTCAGGGCAACCACAGAGGAAGGAAAGCAAAACATACGCAATCCCAGAGTAGAAGAGAAAGGCACTTACTTACCTCAGCCAGCTTTACCTCTTCCTCTTTATGAGAGACCCCTAGACAGGTGCGCTGGGGTGGGGATGAGTCACCCAGGGGCTGGCTCTGCCTTGAAAGCCCCATGCAGTTCTCCCTGCAGCCTGCCCCACCCCTCTGTTGTCTCAACCAGCCCAACCCTCTGCAGGTGACAACCTTCCTTGTTGCCTCCCCGCTGCATGCTTTAACTCCTCATGTGCCGCCCTGTGGAAGTACTGGCTCCTCAAACAACCTAGGTTGATGGAGGACACTTGGGAAGTTCCCCAAAGATGGCTTTTAACCGCTGTGTGTGTGTGTGTTGTGTTAAGCAGGGCTTACCCTGCTGGATAGTAAATTCTTATATTCTTACAATTTTGTGTCAGTTTATATAGACCTAGGTTACCATAGCCACACCCTTTTGCTTCATATTTCAGCCTCATCTCTAACTATTGAAGATAAATGAAAGTGAGATGGGATGGATAATAAATAATAATAATAATAATAATAATAATTTATTAATACCCCTCCCATCTGGCTGGGTTTCCCCAGCCACTCTGGGCAGCTTCCAACAAAATATTAAAATACCGTAATGCATCAAACATTAAAAGCTTCCCTAAACAGGGCTGCCTTCAGATGTCTTCTAAAAGTCTGGTAGTTGTTGTTCTCTTTGACATCTAGTGGGAGGGTGTTCCACAGGGCGGGCGCCACTACCGTGAAGGCCCTCTGCCTGGTTCCCTGTAACTTGACTTCTTGCAGTGAGGGAACCACCAGAAGGCCCTTGGTGCTGGACCTCAGTGTCCGGGTAGAATGATGGGGGTGGAGATGCTCCTTCAGATATACTGGACGGTCCATATAATTGGTAAAGAGAGAAGAGCCTGTTTATCTCTGTTACCTGAGAGATTTCTTCAGTAAACAGTTACGTTACTCATGTGCATGCCTTATGGGTCAAGATGAACCAGGAGAGAGGTTTGCTTAACTGTTTCTGTCTCAGTCAATTTGTCTGTTCAAAATCAACCAGAAATAACCAAGTGCTATTTTGCATGGATTTAAATGAAAGTGTGGGCTGGGGGGAGGGGAGGAGAGAGATTATAATGGCCACTCACCCTTCTCAGGTGGGTGGCAGTTGCAGACCTTTGCCCCACCCACCATCCCCAGCAGCAGAAGCCCACTTGTCGGCTGGCTATTAAGGAATGCTCTGGCCACCAGAAAGTCCAGATAAAATCAGCCAATTAGAGGCCCTGCTAGAGGGGCAAAATAACACAATTGTGTACTTCTGCCCTTATGGCCAAACAGAGAAAAAAAAACCCTACGAAAACCCCCCAAAAGAGCAAAAAGCAACCATGCTGGCCCATTAAGAAGATCTCCAAAATCCATGAGTCAAAAAGGAGCAGCTGCTTGAACCATACCAAATCTGCCTTATTTGCAACTAAGTGACTTCACATCAATGGCAATGTTTGTTCTGGTGCATTGAATAAGGATGCTAGTTCAGTATTTAAATATTAAAGACTACTTTTAAAGGAGAAAAAATGGTTCAGAGGCAAATAGCTTCATTCATGTAATGCTTTATTTTCATAACGCAGTTTAAAGCAAGTACATTTTTTGCACCATAAACATTATCCCTACTTCCTTGTACATGCATTCATCATATTCATAAAAAACCTCATTCATAACACAGAAAGTGCAACTTTCATTCATGTAAACTTTTCTTTACAGTTATCCATAGTTTTAGAAGTCATTTGTAAAATCTATGGATGTCAATAAGGCTCATCGTTCTAGTAACTTATTTTATGTCATCAAGTACTCAGTACGGCATACATGTTAAAATAGTACGGAATTGCCTGTCAATTGTATGCAGGTCTCTTACCACACCACAAAATGTGGTCTCATCTGAGGAGTAAAGAGCTACCACACCAGGCCACACAGAAACATCTGGATCCATAGTTTCAAATAAACCAGGAGCGTTTCTTTTTGCAAGAAGCTTAAAGTGAGTAGCAGCTATTTTGAAAACAACATTTAGTTATAATACAATACAAAAATTTCACACATCATACAGGAATATAGAGAGAATAATTTTTGAAACACATTTCATAAAGCAAAACAGATCCTAATTGAAAACTGTGAGAAGGCAGTCCTCTTTTGCAGGACTGTAGAAATTAATGTTCTATTGCAGGTGTGGATCCATCTTGGAAAATGCATATTTCAATATGACAGCTATGCCAAAATGGCAGCTCTCTCATTTCTGTATATAAATATCTATATATCATATATGGGAATTTCTGTAGCTGAGGTCAATATATTAGTATGGAAACGTTAAATGCACAACAATAAACAGAAGTGGATCTACATATTGTACTGTAATGTGTACTATTTCAATATAAACAAGCTACACACTAGCAGAGTTTATATGCACCACTAAGCTGTAATTTGTTTAGCTTAATTGTACTTTGTACCTCTAAACACACCCCAGTCAATAAACCTGAATATGAAATCATGGTTTAGCAAATCTCATCTTGTGCTGACTGATTTTACATGACATCAAAACCCACTATCCTGGTTTAATTATGGTTTGTTTTGGCACATCACCCCACACACTTGCCTTGCCACAAAAGCACAAGGCAAGGTCAGCACCAGCAGCCAACTTCTCATCAGCAAGACACAGCCGGATCTGTTGAACAAACCATGGTTAAAATAGACAATGGCTTAACATTATGTGCAAGAACAACCTAGGTTACTGTTGGCTTCAGTTTACTAAAATGGAAATTTAAAGATTGACAGAGGACAGAGTAATCCAAACCCCCAATCTGTCCTTGCACCTAGCCCTGCCCCACCAGCCTCTACCAGTGGGGGACATTTGCCATAGACAGTAAGGAGTGCTCTGGTGTGCCTGCCCAAGTGGTTGGCAGGCAGTAACTACCTCGAGTGTTATTGCTGCTGACAATAGACAGAACTCCCCCAAATGGGATGTCTCTGGAAGGGCTGGGCCCGCATAGCATCTGCTGGCTCTGGTGTGGACCCTGCTGCCTTCATATGATGGTGACAGGCCCAGTCCAGGTATTTTCAGCGCAACAACATGGGAGCAAAAGGGCACTTTTCTCTTTCCTCCCTCCCCACCATAACTTTTGTCTCAGTCAGTTCAAGTGCTGTTAAAGGCGGCATTGGTTGCACTGCTGCATCAAGCCCTGTCATTGCTGACTAGCGGGGCAGGATCGCACCCTAAATCATTTAAAGCTGTAACTGGTTGGCAGGTGGGTGTGGTTTTTGAAAATGGCCTCACAGGACAAACCTGGCCTGTTGGCATGAACTTTCCTACCCCTGCTGTAACAGAACTAGGCAAGCAAAGGCACTGAAGCACTTAAAAGTTCAATTCTAGTTACGACATACTGTACAGCAATACGGCAGGTGCTCTTTTAATATATACACTGAAGAGTTCAAGAATTCTACATTCTGAAATGTTCGCCAGGTGTTAGGCTTGTGTTTACCAAGAGAGAAAACAATATCAAATTCAGTCATTTCCTTTGCAGTTTTCATATTTCAGTCTGGATTGCTTGCAATAGGTTTTCATTGTGCGTTTTTTTCCCCGGCAAGCAGAGTTCAACAGCTTGAGACATGCGTCTAGTTTCTAAAAATTGTGACTTCAGCTCAATAATAGGTTCCAAAAATCACCCCTATTCACTAGCAGAGGGAACACGCAGACTGCAGCTATGTCCTTGCCTCCAAATAAGGCCATCTCAGTAGCAGGTCAGCATGCAGCAATTAAAACATCCTCCCAAATGGAAGAATTTGGGAGTAAACATCTGGATAAATAGTGCTGCCTCATCCACAAAATGACTTGCAGATTATAAAACAAACTGTACTGCAAACTGAAACCTTGTTGGTACTAAAGTTATATGAATGCCTTATCAATGTCCATACTTTTTCCATAAGAATTTTCTTTCTACTGACAACTGTAACACCAATCACATCTTACAAGTGCATGGGATCTTCTTAGAGCATCACACGTATCCCTTCTGATGACTTCAATAATAGTGTGTTACAGCTATAGGACAGCTGCATTGGCATTCACTGTACATATTGCAAATGTTGAAACCATATGCTACTAATGTCCCTCAGCTAAAGAACTGTTGCTGCTGAATTTGCCTGCTCCTTCATCACCTATGCAAGTCGCTCCACAAGCGAAGGCTGTGCATTCTTGCTACCTGAACACCATCGTCCACAGTAGTTATTACAACGCAATCTACATTCCAAGTAGCTGAAATAACTCCTCTTTGTGGAAGTCCTCAAATTCTGCAAGTTCTTTGGCACAACAAACTGGAAGGACCAACATGATAAACTATTGCGGATTTTTTTAGGCAAGTGTGGCGTTGACTCTCATGAGAGTTTGCCAAAATTGAATGCTGCTTATTAACTTCCTTTTGTGTCCAAGTTCCTTTAACTTGTTCCTTCCAGCTTACCGTTTTACTTCAATGCATATTTGTGCTCCAGACTTCTTTGTAGAATTTTCCCCACTCCACCATGATTTTTGCAAGTTTTGCCAATAAATGTCTCAAGATGGCACATCAGCATTTTCAAATTCTGAGCTATAATATAACCCAAATTATATGTATTATTAGCATTATTTGTAAGGAAGCACAAACTGCCATCATTTGGATCCTGACATAGGATATACAATCATAATATATGGGAATCTACTACTGAAGTGTTAGCAAAAATATCTAAATCACCCCATAACTTTGACATTAAAAACTCACTTTTATGGGAAGAATGAACATACATTTTAACAACAACAAGAATCTATAGTCTGGTGTCTGCACAGCATTTGAATACCCATAAAACACTGGGAAACTGTAACAAAACTGTCATTCAACATTTAACCCTATGGCAGCTAACATTGCTAATATTCCAGAGAAATCTCCTGTTCATATACAGGGAGTACAAGTCGAAAATCCCTTTAAAACTAAGTTCTGAAACTTACATACTTATGTTTCCTGCAGAAAGATTGCATTGAATTTGTACAGAAAAATCTCAAATTCCAAGCCATATGACTGACTTCCAGCAAGACATATCTCAAGAGAACAAACTAAAATCATGTAATACCACCAAGGAAATATACAATGGCCTATTACAAGCTTCCCCAAATGTTTTCCACTATAATGGCTGTGCTGGCTGAGGCAGATTTATTTTTTAAACAAAATTTATACACCACTTACCCAAATAAAATTTCTAAGTGATTTATGAAGAGCAATTAAAAAGTAACTATTAGAAAGAAACATTAGAAACAAATTGAAATTAATGGAAGTTTTATTCCAAAACAACTAAAAGGCACCAAGCTGAGAAGGCTGGCTTATTAAAATGAGCAATTACCTTTTTAATAGTCATAATCATACAAATTACAAACACTGGAAAAGTTAAAGATTTTACTAAGTTACTGTGTATAATAGTGATTATCACTACTCACATATTCTATACTTGATCCCAGTTTTCCAAATAGCTTCCAAAAGAAATGGGAATCATTTTAGGGTTCTCATAATTATTCAGTAATGACTTTTCATTGGTTCCTGTCTCTGAGGCATGGTAAATCCTCACCTTCTTACTCCTAATGTGGTCTATCTAAGTCTTCATCACACTTGAGTCCCCAGATGTTTTGGTCTACAGCTTCCATATCACTGACCATTGGCTAAGCTGCCTGGGTATGATGGGAGCTGTTGCCCAATAGCATCCAAGGACTGATGGTTGAAGAACTCTCGTCTGTATAAGTTGTTCCTTATGACAATTTCCAGAATAAACTAATTTGGTGTCCTTTGCATTATTTTCCTTGGAGGATTATGTAATCAACAAGTATATTAAACACCAGTAATAAAATATGTTAAAACTGCTCACAAATGAACCTCATGAACCTCAAAATCAAAAGCCAATATACCTTCTCATATGCAATACTAAAACTTTTGAATCAAAACAGAAGAAAAGACTAGGAGGTTTGCAATGCCATCTTAGAATCCATGCATTTTCCAAAATGGCTGCATACCTGAAGCCGGCTGTAACACTACAATCCTGCAGAACTTGACCTTTTTATTTGCCTTCTCTTTGCCTTCTGGCACCCCAACAAATATTGTTTCACTTACTGTTGACATTGGATGTTAAATAATAGGAAGCAGAGTTTATAAGAGTCAGGGGTGTCCATATACTTTATTAACATTTGATGATAAAAATGCAAAAGCTTTATATATGTGCCTTATCACCTTGATGCCTCCTTTATTGTAAGATAAATTCTGCTTAAATTTAAATGTATTTTAAAATGTTCAATCTGCTTGTTTAAACTTCTACACTGTGCTTTTTTAAAATAAAGTTACTAGTGTAAGTCTTCACTTCCATAAAAATAATGTGCATACAGCTATGATATATATACTTGTACAGTTAAAAAAGCAACACAAAAACACAAAAAACAAACCCATCTTCCTGCACATGATTTTATGGCTTGGATATTTCATTGCTTTTAAACTGATAAAATCACAGCCCACCCACACCTCCACATAGCAGTTTTTAAAATTACTGTATGCTCATTTTGGTTTTTGATTAAAAATTATAATGCTGCAGAAATTCTAATGTTCAAAATCTTTAATTTATGCAAGCATGTTCTTCAGATAGTAAGTTATCTTTTCCAAACAACAGTACTATTGCTTTTAACATAGCTAGGGCCAATTTACCATGGACACAAAGATTAAAATATTATTGCACAATTCTACCTTCCTGGTGACAATGACATCCAGTTTTCAGTGCTCGACTGCAAGTGGCTTGAGCACATTTTAGTTTTTGGGAGGAGGGGGAGAAAGTTTGCAAAGAAGCATAATCAGTAAAAGGGGAAAACCTAGTTATTAACCTATTACCAAAGACTGATTTCACCAGATCAGTGACAGGCAATGAAGAATGCACAGACTAAGTTTAGCTTGCCTGGGTATTTCCATTAAAGACTAATTTCCCATCTTATTCAGAATAATCAACACTTTGTACAATTGCCATATGGTACTAGCTTGGGACCGGGTGACCAGTGAGGAAGTTGGCAAAACATGGGCTTTGTACCTAGCTATATGTACAATAAAAATAGAAGAATGTCGTCGCACTGCAGTTTGATTGGTTACAGCCAGGGGCCACTGCAAACTACAGCACGATAGCCATTGCAGCTGCATCAGAGGGTGAGAGGGAGGGAACCAGAGGTCGAAGCAGGCCAACCAGCAGATGGCCTAGCAAGTGGCAAGGCTGGGGGGGGGGCAGCAAACAGGCTTCTTTCTCATGCTTCCCACAGCAGACTGGAAGCAGTTAAGGGGACAAAGAAGTGCCTTTCTTTCCTCCCCGCTGCTGGCCAATGGAGGGAGGTTGTTGAGGGAAGTGAGTGAGTGGTCCAGGTGAGTTGGGGAGTTTTGGCGAGTTGTGATTTGGCAAGGTCTAGGGGGAAGCAGTGGGTGGCTTTGGTGAGAAGCATAGGAGCCAACTCAATTATTTACTGCACACACCATGTCATGTGATTGATTACGTGGGGCAGAAGAAGAAGAGGAGTTTGGATTTGATATCCCGCTTTATGACTACCCGAAGGAGTCTCAAAGCGGCTAACATTCTCTTTTCCCTTTCTCCCCCACAACAAACACTCTGTGAGGTGAGTGGGGCTGAGAGACTTCAGAAAAGTGTGACTAGCCCAAGGTCACCCAGCAGCTGCATGTGGAGGAGCGGAGACACGAACCTGGTTCCCCAAATAACGAGTCTACCGCTCTTAACCACTACACCACACTGGCAGGGCTTATGTGGGCCTCCCAATATTTTATTCAAGTTGACACCCCTGGCGAGGGGGTCTGATGGGGATGTAGGTGGGTTTGGTGAACAAAGCAAGCTTGGCTGCAGTCCTTAGCTATCTACGTAAGAACGTAAACAGAGAGTTGCTGGATCAGACCAAAGGTATAACTAATCCAACATCCTGTTCTCATAGTGGCCAATCAGATGCCTTTGAGATCACATACATGGGAGGAAGCACGTTGCCTCTGACAGGACAGGCAGAACACAGCCATTGTGACTAGCAGCCATTGATAGCCTTATCCTTCATGAATTTGTCTAATCCCCTTTTAATGCCATAGAAGTTAATGGCCACCTCTACATCTAGTGCGAGGCAATTCCATAGTTTAACTATATGCTCTTTGAAGAAGTCCTGTCTGTATTGAATCTTCAAAGTTCCAGCTTCACTGGATGGCCCCTGGTTCTAGGATTACAAGAAAGAAAAGCTCCCTATCCACTTTCTCTAAGCCATGCATAATCGAATACACCTCATTTTTGTTTGTCCCCATTATTGGCCTGTTCTCTAAACTAAAAAAAGCCCCAAGGGTGTAATCTTTCCTCACAGGGGAGGTTCCCTTTTTCAAAACCTCTTCCACCTCTACAGTGTTCCTTTTGAGGCAACACAGCCAGAAATGTACATAGTATTTCAAGTGTGTTCACACCACAAATATGTAGAACAGCATTATGATATTAGCAGTTTTATTTTAACTCCTTTCTCTTATTATCTCTACCATGGAACTCACTTTCCCCCCACAGCTGCTGTACACTGGATCACTACTGTTACTGAGCTATCTGCTTCGACCCCAAAGTCTTGCTCCTGGTTAGTTCACTGCCAGTTCAGAATACTTCTTAACTAGATTAAGTTCAGAAACCTCTGTGTCAGGAGACAAAAGCGGAAGATAACCATGGTTATTGGGAAGCAAAGATGATGTTTCCATCTTGTATGTTAATAATATGTTTGGAACAGACAACAGCAGCCATTAAAAAAATGATTATTGGTGCTTGCTACAGGACTTTTTATGGGTGTAACAAAATATTCTGAATTCTAAGATCCTAAAATAGAAACACACACTATTCCATTAGGAGCAGTAGGAACTATCTAGGCAAAATCTTCTGAATGCAGTAGATGGTGTGCATAGAAATTTCTTGGTAGAAGTCACAGGAGATACCAAGTCACAGTCTGTAAAGCAAAGGGTAGAGTTCACTCAAGTGCTCTCTTCCCCCAATCAATATGTGAAAAATAACAAAAAAAACCTATAGCAGCTGCTACCCTCAAGCACATATAAGGACATAAGTTATCAACTGTGAGAAAAATTACCATGTTTAACTTCATTCATGTGAAGCATCACAACATTTAGATTAATTCTATGCCCACTCACTTTGAACTGACTTTCCTCAACATGCAGGTAGCTCCCTGTACATATTCCATACAGAATTTCTGATCACTTGCAGGAGAAAAGTCTGCAGGCAAGAAGAAGATGATTGTGTTCTATATTGAAACCCAGTAAGTTGCCTTGGACTTGGTTTTCCAAACCTAGTTCTAGCATATTTTCTCAGTTTTACTTCTGTAGGCTAACTTAAAGGTAAAGGTAAAGGTACCCCTGCCCGTACGGGCCAGTCGTGTCCGACTCTAGGGTTGTGCGCGCATCTCACTTAAGAGGCCGGGGGCCAGCGCTGTCCGCAGACACTTCCGGGTCACGTGGCCAGCGTGACAAAGCTGCTCTGGCGAGCCAGTGCAGCACACAGAAACGCCGTTTACCTTCCCGCTAGTAAGCAGTCCCTATTTATCTACTTGCACCCGGGGGTGCTTTCGAACTGCTAGGTTGGCAGGCGCTGGGACCGAACGACGGGAGCGCACCCCGCTGCGGGGATTCGAACCGCCGACCTGACGATCGGCAAGTCCTAGGCGCTGAGGTTTTACCCACAGCGCCACCCGCGTCCCTCGTAGGCTAACTTCCCACCCCCTAATTCATAAGGTTGATAGAATACGATGCACTTACAAGACAGTAGTTGATATTTCTCTCCCTCTGTTTTAAAAAAGTGAAGAACATGATTCATTTCAGGGGTCTAACAGATGCCCCTCCCAATCCACAACCCTGGACGTTCTGTGCTACCTTTTTGCAATTTGGTGCATTCACAAAAACAGTCCACCCAGAAACAAACACACACACATGCACTTTGCTGGCTACATTTTTCTCCTGTGCAGCAGCAGCAGCAGCAGCAGCCGCCGCCGCCACCTCACCATTGTGATTGGCAAAGGCACAAGGCAGGATTCTTTGAGGGCAGGAGGTCTGAAAAATGATAAACTAGCCATCTCCCCCCTGCTCCTTGCTCCGTTTACTGCAAAACACAAACAATGAAGATAAAAATGGCTGCTACCATTTTCTTCAACAGTTATTGTAAGTACAAGTGCAAGAATCTATTTTTTGTGATTGGATATTGACAAATACCATCAAACTTTACACCTCCAACAAACACAACTATAGTCAAGTTTGGCCACTGTTAAGAGAACACAATGCTGGATGAGACAGCAAAGCAATTCTTCTTAGAAAGTCACCACAACTACAGGAAGATCAGCAAAACAAACAACTTCCGTGTGTCCTGTTTTGGAAAAGTATTGTGCCGATTCAAACACAAGAGAGTGAGAATCCAAGCCACATGAAGCACCAGAGAGTAAACACTTGTCTTGCTCTTCAGATTTAAAAAGGCAAGCATTAATTCAAATAATTATTTTTGTCCTTTCTCTAAGTGCTATTATTGCCAATATTGTCAAACCATGTGTTTTGTGAGGTGGGTTTTCTCTAGAAGTAACATTAATAAATTCGTCATTTTTCTGAATGCAAAGTTAGACTGCGCACAAACCACAGAAAGGGCAAGACCTCTCTGAATAGGATTCTCATATGTATGCATCAATGTATGACTAAGCCTTGCATTAAGACAAAAGGTTAAAGCCAGCGGAGAAGGAAGCTCAACAACAGTTGTCAAGTATCCAAAAGGCTGCCATAAAGCAGAAAAACAACAATTTCACACAAAAATATGTGGGGGGGGGGGTTTCAACTTGCCGCAGAGCAGTTTCAGCTTAACTTATCAGCCAATATTTCCTATTTCTCAAAACAGGCAATGAAGCTGGCAAGACAGCTGCAGAATTTACTTCCCTATACGGTTTTTTTAAATGCAATGATGATTATTAGTTAAATGTGGTTTATGTCTACAGAGTCACATTGCTTTAACAAGTATCAGCAGAGTTTTCCAAAGTACTCTAACTCTCTTCACAACTTTTAAAAATGGTTTTTAAAAATGAAATGTGAACCAAATGGAGCTTTCCAGAATTATCCCCATCCCTCACCTTAAGTGACCATGCAGATTCTTTAGCAGAGCTTTCAACAAACTGGTAACCTCAGATGTTGTTGGACCACAGCTCCCTTCAGCCCCAGCCAGTTTGGCTAATGGTCAGAAATGATGGGAGTTGCAATCAAAACCATCTGAAGAGCACAGGGCTGGGGAAGGCTGTTCTAGCTCAATAGTCACATCTCCTAGAAAGGAACTCTCTTTTTACCAGGAAGAAAGTGCTCGGCTTAAGTGTTAGCACTTCGCATGAACAGCAAACTGCTTCTGAAGAATTAAAATAAAAATCACAAGCAATACCAAAAATCATGAAGTGAAAATTAGCCGGAACACATCCCTATCTAAATAGACCACAGAGTGCATTGTAGACATGCAGAGTTCAGGAGCACATAACAGAAAACATTTCTTCACTACTAGAATAGTAAATCAGTAAGAATATCCAGGAGGAATCTTTCTAGCATTTCTGCATCTTAACAGACAGCATATGCACTGTGCTCCTAAGCATGTTTATTCAGAAGCAAGTGAGCTCAATGGGGCTCTCTCAAAGTAGTATTTCAAAAGAAACTCCATGCAGGCAAACTCAGGAAGGATATTACAAATAGACCACGCCTCCTCTCAGATGGACTAATTTCACTGAAACAATACCCAAATAGTGGTCTATCAACTTGAATAGTATTTATCTACTAACAGCAATTGGTGTTGTGCTTAAGTGCTTGTGCAGTTGCAAAACAGACTTTTCCTCTTCTGTTTGCACCAATTTGTAGAAGCAGCATTAGAACATTTCAGCCTTTTTTCAGTTCACTTCTATAAGTGAGGATCAGTTCAGCCTCAAAAAGCCCAGCTGAGCCAATCAAATCTCATCTGTGTTAGCTATTTGCTATAATTGAGGGAGCTAAAAAATACATTCTATAGAGTAAAAAGTTGGGAGTGCCACCAAAGCTTCCATTCACTGCTCTTTTGCTATGAAATCACATAAACTGCTTTTGATTTACTCATTTAGAAAACAAATCTAAAAAACAGTCAAACTTAGTAAATTGCCCAAAACATTTTGGAGGAAACCATCCTTGTTTAGTTTGGTAAGGAAAAACTTACTAGACCCTCTGAGAAAGGTTTCTACCAATGTGCAATTTACTATTTTATTTTATACATTTTCATTGCAATTTTGAGGCTTGCCTTTTCTTCTCTTGTATTTGGTGCTTCCCGTTCTTTCCCCCTCTCTCTATAAGCGGATGTTCAGTGTGCAGGTAACAAACATACACAAGGAAATTTTCCCATAGGAGAAACTAAAAGTGTAATCCAATATATGTCTACTCAAAAGTAAGCTGCACTGAGTACAACAAGGCTTACTCCCAGATAAATAGCCACAAGACTGCAGCCTGAGAGCCATTTCCCCCCATAGGAGTATGTGCACATTTTTCTAGTTACAAGCATTTTAAAGCAAGTGATCCACTAACACTGCAGATACTGATAAATCTGTTTTAAAAGGTAAGTGTCAGTATTGCAGCTGACCTGCAGAGCCTTGAAAGCTCTTTTCTTTCATTATAATATTGTGTCACCGATCACAGTTAAATGCTAGTTAAGAATTATAAAATGTATTTATTTTCTAATTTCCAAAAAGCTATTTGACATGACATGTTCTACAGCAGAAATTGGGGTTTTTGCTATTAACCTTTAAATTACTCATTTTCTTCCAGTTCTTTGTTTACCTATGTATCAAAATAAATCTACCCTGATGGATTCCCACCCAACCATTTAGAGACAGGAAAGGGGGTGAAAAAGAAAAGGAAAAAAGTTTAGCAAGCAAAAAAACCTCATGGTACAACCTTGATTCACTTATTTTTATGCTGATTATAATCATCAGCATATCTTTATAAATTACTCTTTCACATTTCAACTTTATATTTAAAAAAGTCATCTAGAAATTACCCAGGTGCGAACATCATAATTAAAATCATACTAGCTCTGGTTTTCATAGGCACATTTCTTAAAACAGTTTGTCCGCAGAGCCATAAAAACCCACATTACTGTTTAGACCTCTGTGCAGTCTCCTAAAAGTATTTGTCTTTTAGTGAAATGACAGTGTTAAGAGAGAGGGAATCTACAAAGGACAGCCTTCTGTGCACCAAAGATAGAAATTGTTCTAAAGCAATATTCTCAAAGGTTTTTTGAGAGCAAAAATTATGCTCCTTTTCTAGAATATGAAAAACAGCACAGTTCTATTACCATCACAAAATGGCATGTGTACAAAATGCAGCTGCACAATAACTACTAGGTATTTTTTTGGTGGGGGAGGGAGGACTCCAAACACCCTATCCCCCCCCCCCTTCCTAGAATTTGGCAACTTTGCATATGATACAGAATGGTTGCCAAATAATCACACTGATTTGTATGGCATATTGAATAGTTTTTTACAACACTAGCTAAGTTTTTAAAAATTGCTTGAACTTAAAGGTTAAAACTTGTTATTAGGGAAAATAAACCCTCTCTGGCACGGAGTGAAGGGTTGCAGGACAGCCATAGACAAACCCTGGCTGTCCTGGTTTTCAGTATCAGTATCAAGGGTAGTGCATAGATCCATTGTGAGGAGGGACACTGTACGTTTGTCACTTCTTCTGAGTAGCCTGGAAGGCTTTCAGTTCCACCTGATACCAGCCTGGAGCTTCCGGCCCATTTTGTCCAATGGGATTGTGGTCGTATCCATAAGCCACTGTTAATTCTTCATCCTTCTCAACAGCCCTAATAGTGCGGATACATTTAATCAACCCAAAACGAGGATGAACAAACCTAGAAAGGAAGGAAGCATACACAGTCAGAAAAAGGAAACTCAGCAAGCCCAAACGATGTATTCATTTTCTTGAAAGCTTTACATATATCCAGTGTGTTTTTTAGATGTAGGTGACGCAGCACTACCAGAGAACACTATAGGAGTGTCGCTGACTACTTTTTTTTCTGCAGCAAAATATTCATATCGTAAAACCTTCATTGGCATCACATACAACATCCAAAACAAATCAATAGAGAATTGCCACTTCCTCAGTGGCACAAAACATTTGCTGAAAGAAAGGAGGCAGAGCAGTCTATCGTCACATCTCTTGGTCTCCAGGGAGATCAGACGTCTGCAGTGTATTTCAACGACAAAAAACCAAATAGAGATATTTAGCCAGCAGCAAAATATTGTTAAATAGCAACAACCAAAGTTTTGGAAAAAGTTACAGTTAAGCAGTCCGTCCACAGTGGATAACACAGGAGAGTGGATGGGACTAAGAACAGAGGTCAGTGGAAACAGCTCTCTTGACTCATAGTAGGGCCACCGCTGAGCACAAAGGCAAAACTATGAAGATACACCTCAGCATCTTCTTCAACGAAAGATCCTGCCACCTACGTCCGAGCAAAATGTTTGTGGCTCATGCAGGACTTTCCACTTAGATAAGGGGTGCCTAACCTTTTCTGGACAGAGAGTTGTATTCACCTATTATCAACCCTCGGGAGTCACATGTTAACGTGGGCACGAACAAAGCACACAACTGGGCGCAGTTAATGAGTCTGCCTTCCAAAAGGGTCTCCCAACAGCAATTCTACACCATTTAAAGTAATTTATCTTCATTCATTAAATTCGGTTAAAAACCATTTAATAAAAAAAAAAAAAGACAAATTTGGTAGGTTTTTTTAGGAGGAGGGCCCCAAAAAATCTTCAGGAGTCGGTTGTCAGGGCTAGCCACCCCTGACTCAGAGCATGATGGATAAGTGCCATTTTCCAGGAATGCTTCCCTTGCTTTCAACTGTATTTTTCACCAGTTTTTCCCACCCACTTGATATAGTGCTGTGGTTGCAGTGATCCTTTGATATCATCTGCTATCGCATTGGCAGATACAGTTCTGACACCTGAAAAGCAGCACCTTCATAAAGCACAAGTTTAATACTTACGAGTCATAGACACTATTTGGTGTGAAAGAATGATTTGCCTTGTGCCCCAATGAGGCACAGTATTTGGCTGCGTGGTTGTAGGGTTCCGGTACATCTATGACTGTTTCGTCATCGAGGGATATTGTGTTTCCATTCAGAGCCCAGTCCCTGCCATCCACCTAAAACAGACATTGTTGCAGTGTCAACTTTGTGTTTTTGTCAGACTGAAGATACAATGCAGATTTTTCTTGTGTTATATGCTTTAAAGGAGAGAGACCAGTGGTATTCAATCACGCTTGCAAGTACAGTCATACTTCAGGTTAAAGACGTTTCGGGTTAAATCTTTTCAGGTTGCATCCCACGGCAACCCGGAAGTACCAGAAAGCGTTACTTCTGGGTTTCACCGCTTGCACAGACGCGCAAAATGACGCCATGTGCATGCGCAGAAGCTGTGAATTGCGACCTGCGCGTGCGCAAACGCAGGTTGCGTTCCTTTCAGGTTGCGAATGGGCCTCTGGAATGGATCCCGTTTGCAACCAGAGGTACCACTGTACTCTATTAGGAAACAAATTTAAGAGAAGGAAAACATGCCACTCCAATAGTCCTGACCATAGTAAGTTGCCTTAACTTCTTGCCCTTTCTGCTTCATTACCTCTACACAATAAAAATCAGTTTTACAGCAGACTTGTGGCATACCTACTGAAATCTGTAATCGAGTAAACAAAATCATCCTTAATTTTCTAAGGCTTGCTGGACTGATATTAAGGAAACTGAGAAGCAAGATACACTTTTAACAAGACAATTCTCTGTAGAGAACCTTTGGATGTTCAAATACTTGTGAGATCCCATAATGACTACAGGATCCTTGACCATGCATTATATGACACTTTTTTTTACCTAATCCTGATGAATACTGAAGCATTTTTGAAATAACAAGGTGAACAAGCAACAAAAATGTTTCCAAAAAGGAGGTGTTTCAGAAGTAGCAATGAAAAGTTCTCACTTCACTTTACCTCCTGGTGTGTAATTCGTACGCCATTGTAAAAGGACATAACTGTGCCAGCCTCAGCAGATACTTTAGTAAATAACCCTTCTCCTGCGCTGGAAATGAGAGATGCATCTACATATACCCTGATGAAAGGAAAGAGTAAAAAGAAGGTACAGTGTCATTATTACTACTCTGTAATACACTAATATTTTTAGAAAACTATTTTATTAGTTTATGAAAATTTAAGATCATTAATTTTGGGCCATGGGAAGAAATACTAGCACAGGTGTCAAATGTGACAAAGTCTCTGTGTTTAGAAAAAAGGAAAAGTGTATCAGCGCTTTGTCCAACAAAATGCAGAGTCCCATCAAGTTTCTGTCTCTGCCAAATCCTGATTATGTACATTGAAGATCATCTTCTGAACAGCCAAAGAAAAGTATTGCAATGTTTTTTGGGCGGGGGGTGGGTGGAGAAACAGTTATTTGTAGCCACTGAGAGATATATTAAACAAAGAAATACTTTAGTACAGTATCACAGTTTTTCACTACTGTACTTAAAAATTCATTTAAAAATCACTTTTAGAAGAAATATATAAGTTTCCTCCTAATAGTTACAGATTTTTCATACCAATTCATGTTTTTAGGAAAACATTTCAATTCAATTAAGCTCATGCAAGATAACCATCAAATTAATGAGCTAATATGATGTCATTTGCACACAAGTAGTTCTGTTTGCAATTCAAAGGAATAAAGTGTTGCTGAATGCTGTCTTAAAATGCAAAGCAGAACAACTAAATTGTTTCTTTGCAAATATTTAAGAAAGGGGGCAAAATGATACACATAAATTATTCTACCTCTCCGATTCATAAGGATCAGGAAGAAGTGCATTTGTAGAAATGCAAGATGAAGTAGATTTATCAAAACTGTATACTGGGCCTAAAAACAAAGCAAAACAAAAAAAGTACACAAATTAACGGACAATCAAGATGAAGATGCAGGTCTCTCTCTTATTAAAGTGTTATGCATTCAACACACCATAAGGAAATTAAGTTTTTAAAACAAGACAGCAAAGATATTGTATTTAGGTCTGTCTACTATATAATAAAACAGTGCTCTGCATAAATTTTTTTCACCATTTTCATTTCTCCTCAAAACTGCAAGCAGTATTCAGTCACCTTTGTAACAAATATGAGTTCAGGTTTATACATGCTAGAAATAACGTTTCCCAACAGTGCTTTAACATTATATTTCCCCCCTGAATATGTAAAACCAAGTTAAAAATGCATGCACCCCACATCAACGATGTGTGGTCAGTGCATATTATCACCAACACTTTTCCTTAACAAAATCAAAAGCAGCAGCAATTGATATAGACCTGGGACCCAATTTCATTACCTTTTACCAAAGGAAGTGGAAAGTAAAATGTGTCTCAACTGATATATGGTATTTATACTTTGCATACCAGGTCCAAATTCAAAATGTAATGTGAAGCAACCCTAAACTACCATCCCTTATATTTCTTCTGGCTCGGAGTGTACAACCCGCTCCAATCCATTTTGTCAACACACCATGGCAGCTCTAATTTTAGTAATTCTATCTTGCAGAGTGGAGGGCATTGGCACAAGAACAAAACTGGAGCAATGTGAAAAAAGAAAAAACTGAAAGCATCGTTTGCTCAAAGTTATCTTCAAAATGGTGTGTGGAAGCCATGCTACACAACACCATTTTGCACATCAAGGAGAACTTACTGCCTGGCAGCACTTCAAATTGTGGCTTCCCCTCTTCTACGGATACAAGAGTTGCCAGCTTTGCTTCCAACATTTCACCATCTATGAAGTGTCCATAATAGGCCATCTTCCCATCAGGGTACACATAGGCTATCTTCTCGCCAGTCATCTCTCCCTCTTCATTAACTTCTCCAACCAGATGTCCACCATCCTGAATGAGAAGCATTAATATTGGTACAATAAATGCTGCACCTTTTTAAGAGGGAAATGTTTATGTGTGCACACACATTTTTGAAACCTTTCAATAGCAACACAGATATTGCACTGCATCCAACTAACTTTTTCTCAGAGAAGACCCATTGAAATTAATGGACCAAAGCTAATCATGTCAATGAGTCTACTCCAGGTATAATTTAGATGGATACCCCCCAAAAGTAACAACTGTGCTAATCAAAATACATCTATCTATAATATTTTTGTTTCATAGGTACCAGCTGCAGCTTAGGTTCTTTAAACCTCACTTCCTGCTGACTCTTATCTTTTGCTACCCTGTACAGATCTCAGTGAGTTGTGTTTATTCCAGCAATCCAGTTCTGCTATAACAAAGCCCTGTATAAATCCAGGGTATTTCTACAAAAAAAAGGGGGTGAGGACTCTTCCAAACAAATTGCAGCCAAATTAACCATAAACCAAGTAAAATAACTGAACAGTATTCTTTAGCTCTTCAATCCATAAACAGATAGATGGATAAATAAATAACTTGCAGAGGAAATGTTTTTTTTGGGTTTTGTGAACCAAAGATAAAAATCCTAAGAGCCTTGTTGGAGATCCATTACAGCTTCATCTCCAAGATTGTGACAGCCTGTTCACTATTTTATTGAAAAGCACAGAACAGACACTTCTCTGAACAGGTTCTTTGCATCTCTAGTCATGCCTATTAAGTTATATATATATTTTTAACTTCCCAAGATTATCCAGTTAAATGCTGATATTTATAAACACACATTTTACACAGAAGTCACCTTGACCTCCCTCCTTTGGGGGGCTGGGGAGGACAGCAAAAATATAGATGTTTAAAAGCACACTGAATCCTTTTTTCTGGCTTCCGAGTTCAGAACATTTTGTTACAGCAGACTGATGTCTAAAGCATGTACATAGTTACTATTCAGTATTTATTTAGGCAAAGTGTCACTAGCTTGAGTGGCCTGAATAGAACTATTCATTTGTGAAAGCCAGAAGCAATCCTGCTATAATGGTTCTAAATTAAAGACAGTAGAGAACTATGTTCAGCAAAGTATTTATGAAGAAAAGCACCTCTCTTAGAATGGAAAGTAAAACCCACAAAGCCCCCCACAGGTTTGACTTAAATCTTTAAAAAGATGCATATGGCTGAGAAAGGCACATGGTGCATTTTACTCTCATGTACACAGTTTGCACACAGCGGCAACTTGTGGAAGGCAAATGTATCTTACCATGCTGCATCTGCATCCAAATTATGAGAAGCCACAACCACCACAAGTGTGAAAAGGATTGCTAGGATTCTGGCAGGCTGACAAATCACAACCCTTTGCTCTCCTTTGCAGGTGGAAGTTATGCAGCCCAGCTGCCTCTCTCAGCAACGCAACAGGATTTGTCTTCCCCATGTGTCAGATATCACTTCATCCCCTACTTGGCTGCCACACCTCCCCATTTAGGTTTATAACTCATTTCCCACCTTGTGTATTTGAAAAAGTCCAATGTACTTACAGGGTAGTATATCCAACAAATCCCACATCGAATATTATCTTTGTATTGCCCTTTGAATATCAGTCGCCCATCAGCATCATATTCCTGGGCTGGCCCATTTAGTTCTCCATCTACGTAAGTGCCATGAAGAGCCCCTCCATCTTCATATGTATATACACCCTGGCCTTGCAGAGCATCATCCACATAATAGCCTTCTAATGTGCTGGTAACGAGAAAAGGGTAGGGCACAGGGATCAATAATATCTAGTTTATTTTACGAAATGTTCTCAAAGTAAAAATGTCTCATTACCTTAAGGACACTCTCCCCACAATGCAGAACTGCTTGGGCTTCAACATCAGCCTCAGCCACTTTGCTCTCTGTACCATCATCTCAGGTAAGTGAGCAACAGGACCTTCTTGGTAGTGGCCCAGTGACTCTAGCATTCTGTACCCATGGAGATCTGTCAGGCTTCCTCTCTGGTTCATTTTCATCACAAGTTGAAAACATTTCTTTTCTGGGCAGCCTTTAACATCTCAAGTTTTACTGTCACTGGCTTTCTATACTTGTAGATCATTGCTCTTAATCTGTTTATGGAAGTGTTTAAAATGTGTGTTGCTTTTTAATTTGGTTTTTAAAAAATGTTTTACTGGAGGCTAAACCCCTGCTTGCTCTGCTTACCAACCTACCTGCCATTCCCCCCACATTAACACTTTAGCGCTTCCCCTTCCCACCCCATGCAGCTATTAAGCTTGATTTCCCCTCTCCCCAACCCCCTTTCTGATACCACTTCTCTCTTCTTTAATGAAATCCCCCTTGTCCCCCTGTTTTAACCTTCACCCCCATGCCTATGCCTCCCCCTTCTCTTGTGCACCCTCCTTTGCACACAACCTCCCGATAACCTCATATTATACATCTCCCATACATTGTATTGCTAAGCACTCTTTTTACCTTCTGCCCAATTATGAAGTCACTATCCCCTGCTATTCTTCAGACTCTTTCATATTCAACCCCATTCCAATGCTACCTGCTTCCTCCTTTCTTGCACCCCCATTTTCACCATCACTCCCTTTCTACCTCCACCACCACCTTACTTTTCTGAACTGTCCCTTGCACACAGATTACCCCCATTTCCAGACTTCATCCTCTCTCCTGTTCTGCAGTCTCCCTTGTGTGCACACCCCATGCTATTACTGTATGTTTAAGGTGACTAGCACCTTAAGAGCAAGCCTGTCAGTTATCTTGCTCAGTTAGAGAAGGTTACATTCGTTGATGAATGCTGTACATATAATTACTATACTGGACATGGAGCTTTGTGTTGAAGACAACACATGGTACCAGGAGTGAAATACATTGCGGGAACTATGGAATGTTTCAGGGCTCTAATGAGGCAGCTGAGGAATGGAAGAGGGAGAAATTTAGAACAGCTTTCCCCCCCTCCCTTTCAGTGTCTCTCCCTTCTTGCTCTACTCAAACAGCATTAGCAGAATGAACTGCAAGGGTAAGGTGTGGTAGCAGATGTATTAACTTTGTATTATTTTCACAACCATAGTCTAGAAAAACCCCCACAAAGTTATAAAAATATTTGAAGTATTAAGCAAACAAAAAGCCATACCCCAAAGAATGCCTACCTTCCATCAAAGAAGAAGAACTTTCCACGGCCATTCTTCTCTCCATGCACAAAGTTTCCCTCAAATCTGTCTGTGGAGGAGTATGTGACCGTACAGAACCCGTGCGGCATCCCATCATCATCGAGTGCACCTAATAAAAATTGAAAAGAGGCCAGTGAGACCAAGACAATGATACTGCAAGAGTTCATGCAGATGTACCTTCATGTGGATTGGATGTGGGGTTTTCTGCTTTAGCACAAGCTCCGACTCCTAACACAGCCTCTGTTCCTCTACTGCTGCACAATCCTGCCTCAGACATCAGCATGGATTACTGCCCTTACCCTGCATGCTTTGGCCAAACTACTCCCTTTTAAGAAACCTTGTTTTCAGATAGCCAGCATATTTATTAACTTAATTGTTTCTTTGTCCTTCCCCTTCTGAACTTAAAACACTATTCTGGATGTGGGGGCTGAAGAACAGTTGTGCAATTGCCCTAAGAACTAGCCAGCCAGCGTTCTGAATAGCTGGGAAGCTTCAAGAACCTATTCACACACCGACACACCAAGTACAGTACAATAGAACCATGTCAAATTCACAAAACAAAATACATGAAGAATGTACATATACAGAAACATAATGCAGTATGGAAATAAATAAAATCAGAGTGTTACAAAGCAGTATAATGTAAAATTCCAAACACCACAATGCATATACAATCATTTGTCCAAGTCCACTCACCAGCCATTTCACACAAAATTCACTACCTCAAACATTACCACGTATACGAAAACCACTCATACCCAACAATAATATCACAACTCACATACAAAGGGTCACTGCCAAGCACATATATAAAATACACTCCTAATGTCTGAAGCACTCATGACCTCATGCCCCACTCCCATGGGACTATCTAATTCTCTTCTCCCATCTCTCACCTGAGAAGGGTCCAGATCTATACTAGAGCAGGTTTTCACCCTGAAGGGTATAGAACTACTTCCATCCACTCACTCCCAATTGCAGAATCATAACACATGTCTTCTGTTTTGATTTTATATTTGTTGTATCATTGAAAACAAACAAACAAACAAACAAACAAATATTTAAAGAATAACATGTGTGGTACTGCACAACCTCAACACCTGATAAAGAACCATCAGCACTGGTTACATCACCCTCACACTCAAGGTGCCCCTAAACGTCACCATCACCTCATAGAACCATAGAATTCTAGAGTTGGAAGGGACCCTGAGGATCATCTAGTCCAACCCTCTGCAATGCAACTGTCCCATATGGGGATCGAACCTGCAATCTTGGCATTATCAGCACCATGCTCTAACCCACTGAGCTAAGCCACTAGTCCCTAAATTGTTGCAACCAACCAGATGTTAGGCTGTCTCCCTCTGCACCAGCAACTTGGCCTGGTTATATGTGATGAGTCAACTCCCATCATTATTTAGCGCCAGCTATAACTCAAAGTCATGCCTGACATAGTTTCCTTGACTACAGGAAATTCCATAGCCTGTATGGGCCATGCCATCAGTCTGCAGCAGAAGGAAGGGATGTAGGGCTACTCTGTCGCCCTGGTGAGGGGCCAAATCCATCACATCTCCCTTATCTCATCTGGCAACAGCTGTTTCATGAAGCTGCAGCAGGAGACTCCATCAGTTCTACTTAGAGACCAGCTGTCATCCTTTGCACTAGCAAATGCACTACAGTGAGGAGAACTACAGGTAGTTTTGCTAAGGAGCTGCTGCAGTGTTTATTAGATGTCCTTCCCCAGTGCACAGCCTGGTCATACAAAACCAGAAACCCTAACCCCAACCTGCAGCACCATAAAACTTGGGATACGTGTGAGGAATGTGTTTTGATCCACATGTATCCTATATGCTTCTCATACTTGAGACAACTGTTTGCTCATGAAATGGTTAACGTTCTTGAGGAGAAGAAATAAGAACCAATCAAGCTTCGAGCATTTTTACATGTGTTCAAATATCTGTCTTCACAGTTTGTGACAGACAGCAAAAGCACAGGCTGTTTTAGAAGACTCTTACGGGGACTCCAGTACTGGTACTTGGCTGATCTGTAGGAATGGGTCGCACAAGCCATCCAAGAAAGCATAAATTGTGTAATTGTCAGTCCTCAGGCAAAGCTCACTTGTAACTTTATATCAGTCTGCAGTGGCTGAACCGAATTTGACATTTGTTCCACACAGTCTCGTTCAGACCACTGAATTGTTTTTCCATTTTGCTTTTTAGCAGGCTTGGAGCCAGCCTCTTACGCTGTGTACACATTATCGTTTACTCTGGAACCACTGTGATCTCACCACTGGTGTCTGAACTCATGTGCAGATGGCCACAATCTGTCTCCATGCTATAGTTTATTGAGAAATACTGCTGTATGCTTTATTAATGCTGCAGCTAAGCTGGTGTGTACATCTCAGAAGGAAGATTGCACAGCAAAAGTGGCCATGGCATGGGAGCAAGAAGGGAGAGAGATTGAGAGGGAGGAAAGGAGTGATTGAAAACTTTTAAGTTAATGGGTATATAGCCTTAGTTAAGGAGCAAATTCGAAACCTTGATCAGATTTTGCTTAAAGCCTCTGGAACTCAAGATCATAACAGATACAAGATAGTAACAAGCTGGGTGGATGAGAACAAAGGGGCCTGCAGGCAATCAAATGACACTTCCATGTCAAGGTGTAGAGACTGACGCAAGCTGCACTGATAAACTAGGGATGAGTGAGCCCAAACAGCCATGACTGTCATTCTGCTGTTTTAATCTCATCTCTGCAAATAATGATACTCACTGTTGAACTATACAAACACCAGAATGTATTTCCTACCCGAGAAGGAAATAACTGAATTCTATGTTTGCAGCAAGAGGAAAGTGTGGTGAATTGAACATTCAGAAACAACATTATTATTTTTCTTATTACAGCCAATGAAATTCAGTAAATTATGTTTGTTCTCAAAACACACACACACACACACACACACACACACACGCACACACACTCCTAAAGTCTTCTGCAGTAGCAGAAGGAGCAGAGTGCTTAGGACACACTTTGTCATTAATTACACTAGTGTAACGTCCTAAAACCTGTTGCACACCAGCACTACTGCAATGCTATACCACCACCATAGGCAGATATACTGCTGTTCATGTTGAAGGCTGGGGCTCTACAATAGCTCAAAATGGTTTTGAATCATTAGTAATTAAGAAGCTCACTTACACACATAAATACATATATAAATTCTCACAAATGGAAGCTTCCCTTTCCCAGCTTAAAACTGCAGCTGCAAAAAAAAGAGTGTTTTGAGAGGTGAAATGATGGGGTAGGGTGGGTGGAATGGCAATCTTTAAGAGTTGGATAGGGTCACAGAAAAACAAAATTCACTCTGATATGGGCAACTTAGGGCCACTTGGTTTCTGAACTAAAAAGACACAACTGATTTTAAGAGTCTTGGTGATGTCACAAAGGCATCATTTCCCATGACTTGCATAATTATTTTATTTTGGCCCACCATTTAGATTTTTAAAAAATGAACAGAGGTTGCATAAGTGTCTATTATACCACCGGGGGGGGGGGGGGGAGCCTGAATCCAGCTTGAATAAGCCAACACTGCATTGACTTGCCGACAGAGATTTGTGTATGGGGTAGGGGGATGCACAGGCATGCACACATTTGAAATAATTTCTCCTTCTGCCCCACCTGTTGTAAGGCCAGTATCAGGTTTCTTACCAGGACACTTTCAATACACCCAACTGCCCATCAACCCTTCCACATTTCCAACTCTGCTGTCACTTCTGCAATTTTGTTGCACTTCTGAATCAAATCCTGTTGACTAATAAAGCTCTCCTGGCAAGAATAGAGGACAAGGAGGAGCTGCCAGGGTCCAAACCAAATGGAAATGTTAAGGATTCCCAAATTAGTCAATGATCCCAAGGTTCAGATCTACACTACAGAAAGAATGCTCAAAACATATATATATATTATGACATATTTTATATGTAAGTTGTTGAAGCAAGCACCTGATAAGCTACATATTACTATAATACTTGAAATTATAAAATTCCTGTTAGGGAGAAATCCTGTTAGGGATGACATTTCTCCTGTTAGGGAGAAATGTCATCATACTAATACAAGTATTGTCCTAATAGGGCTTTAGGGATTTTTCTAATGGGCCAATATGGTTACCTTTACTTTCTGTATTCATGTGTAAGTGCTTGAAACACAAATAATTAAATATTTACAAAAGACAACATCTTTCCACAGCTCCAATCACTATGTTTTTAGATCACCAGCACTCAATACAGTATCCCACAATTTCTATCCTAAAGTTTGCCACAAGGATCTGGAGTGGAAATATAATTTCAAATTGGTAAATATTATAAATCAAAATTGAGTTTCAGCTTCAGTGCTGCTCATTTTGCTTTCTGGCCCCTATTTCTTCTACCAAATCCCTCCTATAGGCAGAACCTCTGCCTTAGCTTGCACAGATGACTGTAACCCCAGTACAATTGTTCAAGCAGCTCTGTTCTGCTTTTATTTGTTAGAGAACAATAGAGCTCATTTTCACAGCATTTATTTTTTTCATAGGAAAAAAAATGCTTCAAAATACAGCTGCAGTCCCACCCACAAACCATGCACAGGCAATCCCCGCATAGGTTTCAATGGAATTTACACATAACTAAGGGCAGAATTCAATAATGAATTGAGTTACTCCTTGGAATTTAAGTGATCATTTAAATGTAGTCAACATAGGAATTAAGTCAGCGGCAGCCAAGCATACTTCACGCTGGACTAAAGAGAAAATCTCTGGCCGCCAACACCACTATAATTTCCAAATTTAATAGTGCCAGGTTTACAACATAGCTGCTCATTTGCACGCCAAGAGTGAAGCAATCCATACAATACACTGCATTGATTCTACATGCCCCACTAGAACTACTTGGATCCTTTCAGGACCAAAATCTATGGACACAACACAATACTATTTCCAGGAGTAGTGTTCAAAGACAAATATCCAGAGTTGAAAAACTATGCCACTGTCCAGAAAGATTAAAGGGGAAAAAACCCCAAACATCTATCTACCCTTTCTAACAATTTCCAAGTGATACACATTTTAATATTTTTCATAGATGTGGAACTATAATATTATTGAATGGGCAAAAAGCAGGAAATTAAGAAACCAGGGCACTAAAGCTTGTCAAGCCTTGCCATTTTAGCCATGCATCTTTTCACATTTCATAAAGCCCCAGATCAATAAATCAAGCAATGATAGCATCATGAAAAAGCTCAACTTTCATTAAGCCTTTGTGGTTGCTGAAAACATTTTTGACAATGCAAATTGTAATTACATTGCTAGAATGCATTATAGGTGGGCCTGACTTTGAAAGACGGTTTCAGCTGGTGCAGAAAATGCTGCTAGATTATTAATAGGAACCAAACATATATAACATTGGTTCTGGCATGACTGCACTGGCTTCTGGGCTGAATTCAAGGCTCAGGACCTTGCAGAACATCTCTACCCATATGAGTCTGTCTGGAGGCCTTTCTGCAAGTGTCCCCTTGCAGGAATACAGAAACTGTTAGAGGGTCTTCTCAGTAGTGACTCCCCTATTTATTCAATGCTCTCCCTAGGAAGGCCCACTTGGAACTAAGATGGTCATATTATCAGAGGCAGGCAAAAACTATTATTTACTCCCAGGCATTTTATTGTTGATGTTTTCTCATCTCCTGCAGGGGTGGGGTTGTTTTTCACCCAGTTTGTTGTTTTTAATATTATAGTGGTACAAGTGGCTGAATATCTTAACTTTTTAGATACTTATGTGTCTTTAGAGTAGGCTTGGGTTTTATTGCATGTACTTTTCTGTATCCTTTTGTTGCACGGATGCAAGTGGACTTAAAACCCTTGTGGTGAAACACAATGAATGAATGATTTAATTATTATCCTTAGAACAGAGAAAGGTTGCGCAAGCATTTACATATTTTCAACACTCGGTCAAATTGTGGAAAGATCCCCACTGGCCCCTCAACCACACATTTACCTAGGAGTGAGGAACCTGTAGCCCTCCAAATGTTATCGAACTACAACTCCCATCATTCCTGTGGGCTGCTGCTTAGGAGAGCTGGTGTCCTACAACATCTGGAAGACCACAGGTCTCCTCCCCATCTTAGAATAAAGAGTCCCAGTGATTCTAATAAAACTTGGTAACAACATAAAGATCTGACATGCTCTCTCCGCACCTATCACGCATCTCCTGGAGGAAGAGGAAGAGGAAGAGCACAAGCGCTTGCAGACCGGGATGGGGCAGCTATTTCTGTCTGAGCTTATTTGGGAGGGCAGCTCGCTCCGCGCTTCTTCGCGCGATTGGCTTCCCTCAAAGCTGCAGCCGAGGCCGAGCCACGCGCCTCCGGCCAACTTCCAAGCTCCGGGCTCACGGCAGCCTGCCTCGCGCGCTTGCTCTCCTCCTCCTCCCGAGGTCTCCCCGCTCCCTCGTGTCCCACGAAGGAGAACAGGAACCAGCTCGCCAAACCACCGCAACAAAAGCGGGAGAAAGAAGGCGGCAAGAAAGGCACCATATTTGCCCCCACGAAAGGCGGCGGCGGCGGCGGCGGAAAGGGCTCCTCGGAACAGTCACGACGCGGAGATGCGCGAAGCCCCAGCGCAAAAAGGCGCCTCGGAGACGCCCGTCCCGGCTCTCCCTCGCCCCTGCCCCAAGACGCCGTGCCCGCCTCCCCTCCCTCGCTCCCTCCCCTCAGGCCTAAGGGACGCAGTTACCCTCGACGGTCTCTTCCAGCGTCTCCTCGTCACTGTCCATGGCTCAGCGCGGAGAGACAACTTCCTTGGCTCGGCTGGCCCTGCTCGCGTCCCGGCACTCGGCCGAAGAGGGCGGCTGGCTGCCGCCGTGTCCCCCCGAGAGCCCACGAAGGCGAGCGAGGGGCCGCCACCGCGCAGCGCGCCCTAGCAAGCCGCCAGTGCCTGCGTCGCCGCCCGCTTGCTCGTCTCCCCACGCTCGGCGCTCGGCGCTTTGTTATAGAGCAGCTGATCCGCTGACATCACCCTGGGCTGGGGCTGCTCTCTGACTGACAGCTCCCCGCGCAGCCCCAAAAGCAGGGCCCGCCGCCGCTGCCGGCGCAGCAGCAGGGGGAACAGGCGAGGCGGGCGCACGACGCACCCGGCCCTCCGCGGTAGCGCGCGCAACCAAACGCTCGCGGAGCACGAGGGTCCAGCCTCGCCGCCGCCGCCGCTGCTTAGAGTCTCCCTGGTATCCACGCGCGGGAAGGAAACTCGGGGCGGGAAAGAAGGGCTTCACTAAGGACTAGGTTGCGCCACGCAGCGCAGCGGGATGGCGGCGTGCGCGGAAAGGCGCGCGCACACTCCAGCTGCCGCGGCCCGCGAGCAGAAACACGCCGGAGAGGAGCCGGAAGGAAGCGCCTCATGGGCCGAGGCGCCCGTTCTTAGAGCCGCTTTCCTGGGACTAAGCCCCATTGGGTAAGCACTCAGTGGTGCTGTCTTCTGAGTATTTTATTTTATCAAATTTGCATAGCGCCTTTCATCAGCAGGTCTCAGGGCGGTTCACAACACAAAAACGCCACATGGTAAAATACATGATAAAAAAGCACAAACACACACAACCCCCCCCCCCCAACTTGTCTAGGATTGCACGGTAACTGGCGAAGCGAACGAGCCAATTTAGAGGTACTGTATATAAATCAATAGCCACGTAGATTCACCCTCGAAGTGAGAAAGAAGTAATAAACTGGAGCCCGGTTTTCATAGGGTGCTTCTGAATGGAGCCTTGTATCGCAAGCATAAAGGTCAGATCTGCACATTCATTATACTATACAATATAAGGCTGTTCATTATATTGTATAAACTGATGGAAGTACCTTTATGATGTATCTGGTACCAGTGTCACTGTGTCTGTCTGTCTCTCTCTGTGTGTGTATAAACACACACACACACACACATATAAAAACACAAGCTAGGATATAGACATACCAAGAAACAAAATAATATTGAATGCGATTTGAAGAGTGTTTGCATGTCCCCCTTCTTGGAGGTCTTCAAGCACAGGCCAGACTAGGTGTCCTCTAAAAAAATAACTGGCCAACTACACGAGAAGCTTCTGGCTTTACACGTTGTTTCTGGCTGGGAGCAAAAGGTCTTTAAAGATGTCTTTCTAGGTCATTCCAGCTCTCCTCCTAGCACAGTACTTTGGCTCTTATTGTGGCAAACATTTGATGTTACAGAGGAAATGTATAGCCAGTGGATCAATATGTACAGCAAAATCAGTTTATATCTACTTAGACTAAATCCAACTGTGCTCTAGTTAAGAGTGTATATGATTGTAATCTGAAAGGTTACCTTTCCATTCTCCAGCACTTTGAACCTGAGATTTTGCACACTTGAACCCAATGCTCTAGTCTAGTCTAGCCCATTGAGTAAGGAGAAACAATTTGATAGGAAACTGAGGTTTGGACCAAAGTCATCAACCAAACAAAAGCATGTTTATCTGGGTTTTAAACAATGCACAACAAAGTATGTTCATGAACCACCACCACCCCATTCCCCTTCTATACTGTTGCAAATAGTTTCTATTTTTTTAACTGAAGTATACTCATTCATCTGTGTTTAGTTACACTTTATCCAGCAGCCAATATATGACACATGCTTTAAGGAGAATCCCTCTCCTGTGCCAGTTAGAAATATTACTTCACTTTCCCTTTAGTGGTGCTTTTCCTGGTAGACCTAGTTCCCATCAAAAATAAAACTGAGCAGCAAAGTTGAAGAAGAGCTTAAGCTTCCTAGCTTTATCTGTCTCTGTCCCTGTACAATGTACCATTGTTGTCAACTCCCACAGGATAGGAAGGGCACTTCAGTTCCTAAAAGCAGATATATTCATTACATACCTCTTTTCTGGGAATTAACATGAGCCACATAAAGGCTGCTGAGAAACACCTCTGTGGCTTACAGCATGTTTATACATCTTCCTGATAATCATCCATTCCCACACTTTTCAGTGCTTTTCCTTTTCACTTTCCAAATTGCAAAAAGTCTCATTCTTTTTTAAAGCTACTTTGTTGCATTCAGACTGGGGTGGGGAACCTCCAACCCACAGGCCGGTTTGGGTCTTACATGGGTCCCAGTTTGTCTCACAAGTCCATTTCCTTCAAACTACATATGCTTTTTCCATACCTAAAGTCATTTATGATGTATGGTGTGGACACAACTGGCATGCAGCCAACCCCAGCAGAAAGCAGAGCAGAAGTCATTGCCTGTCAGCTAATGAGCAGTGACTTTGCGACTGCTGGATCAGCTGAGCAACCAAGTTCCCCATGGGAAACTCAATTGCACAACTGATCCTTGCAGGAAAATAGCTTTGCCTGCCCTTGGCTCAGCACTTCCCAAGCTGAGTGTTCCCAAGTGTCCAAAAGCCAGTTGGGCCTTTGACAGGTGGGTGGGACAACCCACTTGTCAGTCATCAGCTGGGTTCCACCCCACCTGTCAAAGGTGCCTTGGGGGGTGGGGTGAGGACAGGTGAGGCCAAAAGGTGTCCCTGTCAGCATCGCCCTAGAGCCAGTGCACCAACTGGACTCTTGCACCTCAACCCCGACTGGGCTAGGCGAGCTGGGTAGCACCGCCAGAGACCTCCTTCTCACAGGAAACGGTCACAGTGCTGTGGACTCACAGCTCAGAGCTGAGAGCACCGGATTCACTGTCTCAATAATACAGTCGTTGCGCAGCAGAGTTTTGCAGAGTCTTGCAGAGTATAAACCACTCGGAGAGCAGCTCTGTAGAATATCTTCCTTTTATTCTGTAACTACAACTATGATACAAAACTATATACAGAGCTGAATATTCTAAGCATAAATCAATGCTACACCGAGAGTCTGCAGCTGCACTAACAGCAATCTTATCTCTAGGATCTCCAACACTCCAACACTCTCACTCTCTCCGATACACTGACTGACTGACTCTCTCTCACACACAGACTGATATGTTGCTGGGCAGAATAAGTAGATAGGCAGGACACGCCTCCTCCTCTCTGGAGAGTCAGCAAAGACCATCAGGAGATGATCAGGAGATTCTTGGGTATGGGAGGGGTGAAATCTCCTCAGTCCCACCTTTGCTCTAGGGCAACAGGCCATTTTAATTCACTTTAGTTATGCAAACCTACATTTATGGTATGTGCTTGAATCCCTCCCATAAAGTAGTGACAGTCTGGAGACTGTGTGGCAGTGGCTCAATGCAGAGATTTGTTTTGTCAATTGGTCCTACCGTGTGCAGAGAGTTTTCTTGCCAACTTTGTGCAGAACTGCACAGTAGACTTTCCACATGGGGAACTTCCCAATTTGGATGATTTATCAGTGCCCTAATCATTGCTTTTCTGCTTTAGGCTAGAAGTGAAAAAGGAGCTCTAACTGCAGATTTCTAAGACCCTGTAGCCAAATGGGCAGTTGCATTCCTCCCAGCTTCAGAGAAGGGGAGTGATTTGCAGTGAGACCATTGTGTGTGGGAAAAGCGTTAAATACCCCCTCACTGTACTGCAGATAATGATTGCCCAAGCTGCAGGGAGAGGGGCTGGGAGGGAGAAAAACAGATATACAGGCAATACATTTTGGGAAGGGAAGGGTAGAAGTGATAGAGTTTACTAGTCCTAGAAAGGAGAGATTATAGAGAAGGAAATGGCTAGCTAGAGCACAATAGTGGTTGAGCAATTTATACAGATGATGGATCATTTACACCTGGGAAAATTACACAGCTGTTCCATTAAGTTTTTCAAAAAAGCTATGGAGAAGATTGGAAGCAGGATGGGGAAGAAGAGGGAGACATTTTGTTTATTAACTCTCTTCATGTAAGCATAACTACGGTACTTCCTCTACAGATATTATACTCATGGGTTAGAGGGCTTTCTCTGCTGATTGCAACTTTGCCAACTCCTGGTTAGGGTCCTAAATCTCTGGGCCAGATAGTCCTCATTTCCAGCACACTCTGGAGCAGCTGCTTCTCTGGGATGGGAAAGACCCAAGTAAGTGATTCTTTTAGAGGTTGAGGCTGTGGAAAGTTGGTTAGAGCATGGTGCTGATAATGCCAAGGTTGCAGGTTTGATTCCCATTTGGGACAGCTACATATTCCTGCTTTGCAGGGGGTTGGACTAGATGATCCTCAGGGCCCCTTCCAACTCTACAATTACATAATTCTATGAAAGGGAGAACAAATCTTATTTTGGCTTCTCTTCCAGGCATATTCCTCCCTCTAGGTCTTAGCTCCAGTCCAGAGGTTTCAGGCGCAGCACAGAGATGTTTGCAAAAGAGCTTTCAAGCAGGCTTACACTAAGTTTTGGCTGCGTGCGCACCTGTTACCCTCAGGATAAGTGGTGCACACAGCCAGTGCAGAATAAAACCCTGTCCCTGCCTATCGGCTAACATCAACCTCCCCCCCCCCCGACATCAGCTGAGTGGCATGTGGGTGTGGGTTTTTTTAAGGCATTACAGACCAAATGTGACAACCTGTCCAGCCAAGATTGTTTCACAGGCTGATGGTGTCCAACCCCTGCAGTACAGAATACATCTGCTGTGAAGATTATATGGGTGAAATGGGAAAAGGCAAGAGATTTAGAAATGAGGTGAAGTGTAGGGCATAGAGGAGAGGCGAGTCAGAAGGCAAAAGAGAGATGGGCAAACTTCTCCCACCATAACAATGAGTTGGCAGGTGCTATTTCTTTATAATACTATGGAGAAATGGCACCTGCCAATGCAATGAATTTGGAGAAAAAAGGAACATGGGAGATAACTGGTACAGATGAATAGAGTGTGATGGCAAATTCACAGTATGTCGAAAGTATAATAGCACAGTTTAAGCTCCCACCCAGGCAGGAGACTGTGAGACTTCCCAGGAGCTCACCAGAGCCCATTTATTAGGCCTCTTTTGTTCTCATGCTATATGCCTGGAAAGTCATAACAGAAAAGCATCCCTATAAACAATGACAGCAATGGGCTAGGAGCTTTATATACCGTACGCATCTTCGCCTCTTCCCTTACTTTTCATACTTTGCCAATGCTAAGTTACCTTAAACCTTTAAATAGTTTTAAAAGAGAATGTGTAGCCACTCTGGAAAAGTGGTGATGGCACAGACATTGTCCTAGGCCACCTTTCACTAAGAATGAGAATGAGGAGGCAGAGAGGGAGGTGGAGGTTTGCTGCCATTGTGTTAGCAGTAGCATAGCACTGAAACTAAAGGGTGTGGAGAGCTGGGGTGTAAGGAAAGCAAGTGGAGTCCAGGAAATGCTAAATTGTTGCCCTACTTTAGAGAAACTATTGCATCAGTTTCTCTAACAGGTGGGCTAGTGTTGCCTACATTGAAATAGTTAGTACCTGTTGTTTGTGCTCCTGTATCCACAACCTGAGCCTTCTGTTGCAGTTTCCTTCTTTAAAGAATGTGGCCATTATCTCAGTTGCTCGCAAGCACTTTAAAAAGCCAAACCAATTAATTTTGAAGTCCTGGCATAAAGTCCCAGTTGTTGGGACCCCATTCCTTTTGAAATTAATTAAACTCCTCTTTTAGCAGCTGCGGATCATTTCTAATTCTGCTTCTTATTTTTGATCAGCCCCTGTTTGTAATAATCCAGTCTATCTCGCAGTCTTTTGTCTAAATAACCTCACACTTGAGAGAAAAATCTAGATCCCAATCTGGGCTTTGAGCAACTATGCTCAGCTGCTCAACGGGGGGCATCTGGCAAATTGATGAGTGTGGCTCAGCCACTTCAGTGTGTCATTCATCAAACATTCCTGGAAAAACTGTGACCAGCTACAATGGCTGTTTACGGACAGAGAGTCACTTCTGAGAGATGAACTCTCATTGCTGCTTGGGGAGTTAATAAGCCTCTAACATTCCCATCACACTGATTAACTGTTCACTTTGGGGAGTGGACAGGTCCTTCCATGATGGAAGTTTAGGCGGAAGGTAAGGAAGTTGGTAAGATTTGAGATGGGCTTATCTCTGTTCCTCTTAGTGCTCAGGAAGATTCAGAATTTCAGTTGCATTTCAGGGTAAAGAGAACCACAAAAACCCTCTAAGAGATTCAGGTTGCAACCATGTACCCTCTTACTGGGAAAAAGCCCTACTGAACCCCATTGAGTAGACATGTCCATGATTGCACTGTCAGTTACATTTGTCTCTTGGTGCAACACTCACCCTGGTGTGGCCAGATGTAACAAAGGACTGGATTATCCAACCATTAATTCCTATGGTAACAAACCATCTGTACTTTGCCAACTCTTTAGTATTGCAGAAGCCTTTCTTTCCTGCCTGCTGGCTCCCCATAGGCATCTGACGGGGCATTGTGAGGACAGGATACTGGACTGGATGAGTCTGGTCTGATCCAGCAGGGTTCTTCTTATGTTCAGATCTGGCAGACTAAGCTTGTCCTGCAGACATGACTTTTTAGACTTTTTCTTTTTTTACAAATGGATTCATTGATTCGCAGTGTCTTTCTCAAAATCCCATTGAGTACAACCCTAGCCTCATGACAATATCTTTGATATAAGTTAGTTTCAGAGGTGCCTTTTGGTCCAAAGTTAGCCAGTGTGCTTCTTGGCCAAACATGGGTTTGGATTCAAACCATGTCCATGTCTGTACAGTCCCTTCAGTGTATTGCTTGACCTGCTGTGCTAATTAGAACTATGATAGACCTACAGTGAAGTTAAATGTTGCATGTTCCTCCAAGAGGACTCATAAAATTCAGTGGATTTAATAAA
This sequence comes from Podarcis pityusensis, assembly GCF_964106645.2. Classification (NCBI taxonomy): domain Eukaryota; kingdom Metazoa; phylum Chordata; class Lepidosauria; order Squamata; family Lacertidae; genus Podarcis; species Podarcis pityusensis. Next base: position 42,489,749 of record NC_138034.1, on the reverse strand, counting down.
ATCTTTAAAAAGGAAATTATGAAATAAAAAAGCATTTGATTTAACAGAATAGTTAAACCATTTGCAGGTTAACACAAATGGAAGAAGCATGGGAATTCCAAGTTAAGACATGTTTGCACCATATAAACAGTAAACACTACACTATATATTTTTTGCATATTGTGCTACTATACAACTCGTCTGTACAGTGGTACCTCAGGTTAAGTACTTAATTCGTTCCAGAGGTCCGTTCTTAACCTGAAACTGTTCTTAACCTGAAGCACCACTTTAGCTAATGGGGCCTCCTGCTGCCGCCGCGCCGCCGGAGCCCAATTTCTGTTCTCATCCTGAAGCAAAGTTCTTAACCCAAGGTACTATTTCTGGGTTAGCAGAGTGTGTAACCTGAAGTGTATGTAACCTGAAGTGTATGTAACCCGAGGTACCACTGTATGTTGCTATTTATTGTATTGATTATTATATTTCATTGATACTGCCCCGGTTTGTATGTCACAGTGAACCAAAGATCTTTAATACGAGAATCATAGAATTGTAGAGCAGGAAGGGACTCCAACCCCCTGAAATGCAGCAATCTCAGTTAAAGCATCCAAACATAGATCTATAAAGAGAAAATATATTTGACATGTGAGCATAACATTTGATAGCATATTGCCTGAAAAGAATTCTTTCGGTTGAACAACATGCTTGGGCATATCGGGGGGGGGGGCGCTACTTTGATGTGAAAGCTGTTTGACTTCAGGTTGTTGGGGGGCAAAGTTCACAAATGGTGTTTGTGTATTTAGAAAGAAATTAGCATGGGAGCATCATGCTTGAAAGTATCCTACAGAAAGGAAGGTTGGCACTGTGCACAGTACTAGGAGTGTCAGAACAGTCTTCTCTTGTTAGGGTTATAGGACTTATTTCAAAACATTGGAGGCAGTTTTCAGAAATGCTTTGAGTCTCCATGAATCCAAAGAATAACCACTGCCAGCTGTGTGTGATAACTAGATGCTTAACACATGCTGATCCAAGGCATGTGGCACAGAATGAGGAGAAAGGGGGTATAAGTTCTGAGGAGGCTGATTTGATTGTAGATCTCATGATTTGCTAGGCTTGTGACTAAAATGGAAGGAATTATAAACAACTACAGTGGTACCTTGGTTTAAGAACAGTCCAGTTTAAGAATGATTTGGTTTACAAACTCCACAAAACCGGAAATAGTGTCTTGGTTTGAGAACTTTACCTCAGTCTAAGAACGGAATCCAAATGGTGGAAGGGCACCAGGGGCGGGAGGCCTCATTAGGGAAAGCGTGCCTCGGTTTAAGAATGGTTTTGGTTTAAGAACGGACTTCTGGGAAGGATTTAAGTTCGTAAACCAAGGTACCACTGTATCGCAAACAATAGAACATCTCAATAAATACTGTCAGCTTTACAGGAAGCATGAAAGAGTTGAAGTTTCTTACTGGAACCATAAAGAGGAATTAAAAGTATGTGCCATGGTTTGTTTTTTAATGACAGAATTGTACTATGAGACCTAAGGAAAGAAATAACTAAGTACATAAGTTGTTTGGGAACTGAGCTATGTAAAAGAAGAGCTGGGAAAGCTGTTTATTGTGCTAAACAAGATACAGTCATGTACCAGATGTCATAACTTCAGGGATAAGAAAATCAATTACCAGTATGTACAAAGTAATGTTCTGTAAAAAGGGAGAGATGAAATAATAGCAGGAACCATTTCTTGATCGGGTGCAAGGAGCAGAAGCAGTTCTGGACATTGTTTATTCTAACTAGACACATTTTGTTTGAAGAAATTGTGCAGTGTGAAATAAGTTTTTGTGTAATTGGGATATGTGGTTTAATAAGCAGCTAGGCTGTTTCTTAAAAAGAGGCAAACGGCATTCAGACAAACTGAAGCACAGTCAGATATAATGGTAAGATTAAGTTTGTGCCCTGGACAGTGTTGTAAATAATGCATTAATTCCTTATTACAGGCAACAACCACACAGTTTTGAGCAGTTATTTTGTGATGATCCTCCATTAAACCCTAGTATACCATAGCAGGAAATATAAACAGAACCTTGACTGTATTTTACAAGGACCATAATCATTCTGGGCAAATCCTAGTCACCACAGTTATAATGGGGTGGGGTGGGTGGTGGCTCAGCAACTTCTCAACTTTTGGGGGAGAGGGCATATTGGTGTCTAACTATGGGGACAGAAAATATTCTTGTCCCTAAAGAATTATAGGGAGGGGGGGCCTATTAGTTCTGTGTTTTCCCTTAGTTCCTGTGTGTTTCTCTTTATAAATTTCCCCAATTTCAACTTTCTATTGCTATTTTTCTTTCCCTCTCTCCTTTCCTGTTCTCTTCTGGTTGTAAAAAGGTTCGGGGGCGCAGAGGAGGCGTCATGCACAGGTAGCTTCCACAGTAGGGGGGGGAGAGCTGAGAATATATCCTGGTTCTGGGGAACACCTGCAGAGAATGGAATTCTTAGAGCAGCAGCTCTTTTGAATAATAAAAGTTGCATGTTCACTAAAGTGTGTTCCACACTTCGGTCTCTTGTGGCATCACTTTTTAAAGTTTTCAGCTGTAAACGCTATGATTTCCTTTCCCCAACCCTTAAACAATGATGTATAATGGCTCCACCTAGTGGCAGCAACTACAGAATAGCTTCCCATATCACTTGAGCCATTCTTGCCATGATGATGCTCTTAACTGCTCTTTAAGCAGTCTCATTTAAGGGATGCTTCACATTGCACAATTTACTTTATATAAATCAGTCTCCATTTAGAATAAAAACCCAGCTCACTCAAAATAATTCAGGCGTGATCAAATGTTTTGTGGCTTGGTTTGGTTTTTTACCAGGAGGACACTGATAAACAGCTGAGATAAATTTATGTACTAACTTTAAATTTATATCCCACCTACCTTCCATCACAGAACCCACATAACAGAAAAGTGATTGGAAGAATGTTGAAAGGCAGAGGAATGTGATGGGATTTTGGATGGAGTTAGAGTGAATGATTGTGGAGAATCATAGTTGAAGAGTGGCCAGAGAATGAGAATGAGATGTGAGGTTGTTGGCATCTGTCAAGAGACAATGGAGTGCACCTCTAGGGGTGGAAAATGGCTGCATTTTCAGCACTGAAGTGACCTCCCCAGGGTGCAGTCCTGGGCAGTGTGTCTGGGGGTCCTGGGCTGCCCTGACAACAAGATCCCCTTCTTAGCCCCGCTGTAGTGGTAGGAAGGAAATCAGAACAATATGTTTGGCACCAGCTTGGCTGTAGGGGTTGCCTACATCTAACCATCTTAGGGACTCCACTCTGGATTTCTGTACAGTTTATTCCTTAGTCTTCTCTCAAAGTTCCCCCGCAAGGCAGTGGAAGTTTAGGATCAGAGTGTTCCTTCTCTTAGGTAGGCTACCGTCCCAAATTGACAAGCCCCATCTGCTCCTCACTTCCCTCTACATCTGCCATAGCGTGTCTTCGCTCACCAAGGCTACCCTCACTTGGTTTAACTGGCAAGTTGAAGCCTTTTCCTGGGGTGTGGCTGCTGTTGCATGCTGACATCTTCTAGGAGCCACAGGTGAGAGCTGAGTGTAGGAGAGGGAATGAAAACATGGCTAGGGGGCATATCTGGAATTTTGAGAAACTCCTGTGGGTTCCAGTCACAAAACAGCAGCTGTTAGGGTGTGGAATTACACAATATGGGTTCTGTGGAGAGCATGGGATAATGGCTGCCACAGTTGAAAGAGCAGAACAAGAGACAGGACCACAAAATGGTGGGGGTATCCCCCCCTGCATCAGCTGCCCATCAGTGGGGGACAGCCACCTACATTAGTCACTGCCACACTCACTGAGAAAAGATCTTCATACGCCTCCTCTGTTCAGAATAGATGGGAGGCTGGGTGTCCAATTGTGGCATGAAGTGAACAGTGGGCAGGTTTAAGGGTATGTGATTAAGAGGCTGAGCTGAACCAGTGCAAACAGGAACTGAGCAGGAAGGGCTAAAAGTCTCCTGTCCATTGAAATTTTAGGGGATGTTTACTGAGACCTTTAGCAGGTGTCACAGGAGCTGCAGGAGGGCACACTGAGACCCATGCATGTCACATTAGTGAACTCTGCATTAGGATAGTAGAACTCTTTATTTTAGTAATCGATATAAATTGATTACTTGTTCTGAGTGTTACATTCCCTAAACAAATGTATGTTTATGTTTTAACTGTGTTCTGGTATGGGTAGCTTCTAGGGCCAGTATATCTCACCTCCCATGTCTTGTGTGGATGTATTCACGCAAGTATGTAGAGGGAGAGTCCTACTGCTCTCTGGAGCTCAGTAGGTGGTGGCAGCAATACATTGAGAAGTTTTTTCCTTAGTGGTGCGGTTTCTGTCTCTTTGCCAGATCTGAAAGGCCTTCCTTTTCTTGTCAATAATGAATTCAGTCTCACTGTCATTCTCATCAAACCAGTCCTGGTGTTTCTTTTAGGGGTGAGCAGAGGGGATCCTAAATAGGACTGCTCAGTCATGGATATAGCTGCTGAGCTGCTCAACTGCCTCATTCCTTGAGTCAGAACAACTGACTCTGTATCCACCGCCCATGTGCCGGTTAAAAGGGGCTTCCAGATTTCATGGTCCTGCCCCCATTACCATTTGCCGATCGCTGTGGGACTTCTGGGGGTTTGGGATGGGTTTTTGGAAGATGCCTATGCATGAATTTGTTTTATGTGTGTAGATCAGTACACACTGACCAATGCAGAGTCTTCGCAGAAAGGCTCTCTTCCAATGGCATGAGTATCACAACAACCAGTAGATTTTTATTCGCTGCAGCCTTCATTCGCCTTCACAACCATTGTAACATGCCACTTGTTATCTTCTGCCTGTTCTGCCATTGAGGACTTCTTGGATCATTCCTTGTCTAGCTCCTTCCCTTTGACCTTACCGCCTTGGGTGACCCTGCTAGGAGTCCTAGACTCCCAACGGCTTTGCTCACAAGGGTCATTGGAACGTACAAGGCCACTCACAATGATGAGGTGGTGATCCAGTGAGTGAGATCCTGATAACAAGGAGTGCCTGGCACAATATTATTGAAGTAGTTTCAATGCTGTAGCATGTGGCACTTTTGAGGGTTAGAAAAATGAAAACAAAAGCAAGCGCTGAATATTATTGGGCTAACCTGATTTTTTTAAATCAGGGGAGTTGAATGGGAGGCAGTGGAAATACATTTTACAGGCCACAGTTAACATGGATAGCAGGGAACAGCTCAGGGACTTCCTGTCAGAGGCTGATAATCTCACCTTAACTATTTACAGAGCTCCACATGAGGTAGATGATGGACTGCTAATGACATAAAAAGTTTCATGTGCCTAAAAATAAATGCCCCACAAGGGTGTTACTTGCTTCATTCTTGTCTTTGAATCTGCATGAACAAAACACACAGAGAAACTTTTGGAATGGGGCTACAGGGAAGTATTTCTGAAGTCTGAATATCTTTTCCCTTTCATGCTCTGACAATTATATCCCTCCAGAAACTCGTTCTTCACACATCAGGGAAAGAAATGAATTTAGTTCACAAGGGGGCACAGCTAATTAAGGTAGAACATCTAGGGTAGGTTCACTGTGATTAATTATAATGTGTAAAGACATAAAATTATGCAAGTCCTGCACTCTTGATTTTTATGCTGTGCCATGCTACAATGAAAGACTGGCTAAAATTAATACAGAGCAGAATAAAGCAGTAATGGTGTATCAAAGTGACACTATCACTGATAGTGTATAATATCCACCCTCTGTGTGCTCCTCAGCTGTGGGTTGTACCACTGGGCTACAGAAGTAGCTTCAATTTGCGGACAGGTTCCAACTTCTGTCTCTTCTTTGGGCCTGGCAGCCATCTGTCATATTTAGAAGTCATTTCCCAATATAGCTTTTGCTTTCCTTATGCTCATATTATAGTAGAGAGAGAAAAAGATCTATATTCCATCATATAATATTTGTTCCTTTGCAAAGCCAGAGTAGAGGCATTCTGGTTGTATTTCAAACAAACCTCTTCGTTACAGAACTTGCTAATGGGAGGAAAAGCCCTACCCACCAGCTATGACCAGCTATGCCTAAAAAAATATGATAGCATGTGGATCATTTCAAAGGCTGTGTTGCTGAACTCTAGGAGAAGTGTATGTGTCAAATAAACGTTTGGGAGAATTCAAAATGCATATAATGCTTGTTGATAACTAAACTTCTAAGCAGTTTACAAGAAATATTGCAATTATCTATCAATAAAAATGGGTAAAAACAAATAATTAAAAACATTTCAAAACAATCAAAATCAGCAGTAAACTAAAAGTAGATTAAAGCACATCAACATTTACATGTCTAGATAGACTTAGTAAAGAAAAAGAAAGAAAGAAAAAGTGAAAGTGCCTGCCTAGTGTCAATAGGAAAGCAGTTGCAAACTGTAATTCATGCCACACCAAAATAAAGATTTCTTGCAAATGTGGGGTGATTATTGTGTGGTACCTAAACAAGTGCCAGTTCCACAGATTGAAGCAGATGAGTGAGCACATATGAAGTAAGGTGATCTTGCAAGTAAATTGGTCCTAAACTGTTAAACGCTTTATATACTGATAGTTACACCTTGAACTCGGCCTGGTAACAAATTGGCAACTGGTCCAAATCTCTGAGCGGACGTATAATATGCTGACAGTGCCTCACTTCAGGCAGTAACCTTGCTGCAGTATTCTCCACTAGTTGCAGTTCCCACCTCAAGTTCAAGGGAAGCCCCATATAGAGTGCATTCCATTAATCCAGTCTTGAAGTCGCCAATGCCTGAACTACTGCGCTCAAGCTCTCCCTGTCCGGGGGTGGTCATAGCTCTTGTACCAGGTACAGCTGGTAAAATACACTTTTAGCCACGGAGGCCTCCAGTGACTAGGTCCAGAAGCACTGCCAGATCATGTACCTGCTCCTTCAAGAGAAGCGCAACCCCATTCAGGGCAGGCAGTTGACTAAGTTCTCAGACATGGGAATCACTCACCCACAGTGGATTCATCCCACCCAAATTTCAGCTCAGCTTATTTTCCTCATGCATCCCACTATTGCCTCCAGTCACTGGTCCAGTCCTTCAAGGCCTCTCCTGAATCAGATGTCTTTTGAGAAATAGTTCTCAGCGTCATCAGCTTCTCAGCCTTTTGGCTAAGAGCAAACACAGCAAATTTGGTCTTACCTCCTCCTGCTGATTACTACTTGGCAGCCTTCATTCTAGAATTGCTTTACGGTTCTCTGGCCTTTACAGAAATAATGGTGCGAAATTATATCTGGAAAGATATGTGCAGATTTCATGGTTGTTATTTGGACACATTTGGAAGCAAAACTAAAGTTCTGGTTAAGCCAAAATCTGGTTTTTAAGATTTATTTAGAAAGCCTACAATTTGATCCTGTGCATTTTGCTCTGAAGTAACTTCCGCTGAGTTCAGTAGGACTGAGTTCCATCAGATCTCCATGTCTATAGAGGGAGCAGCAGATCTGTCCATACAGTGGTACCTTGGTTTACAACCATAATCTGTTCCGGATAATCCAGTTGTAAACCAAAACAGGTTGTAACCCAAGGTGCGCTTTTGCCAATGGGGCCTCAAAAATAAAAATAAAAATGGGTTGTAATCCAAAAAAAGGGACACACACTTCTGGGTTTAACGTGGTTGTAATCCAAAACGCTTGCAAACCAAGGTACCACTGTAATGCCTTCTGGTAGATGTAGATCACTCTTGTGGGGTAATTAATAAAAGAATTCGTTGGATCTCAAGATCCAAAGCATAGGCCTAGACATGCTCTCCAGCAAGAAAGAGACCCCAGCAGAATTTAAAATCACAGAATCAGGCAGCACAATGAAGCGTGGGAATAATAGGCTGTTAAACCTTTTAAATATCCTGTTATTCCGCTTACAGTGCTTCCCCCTCTCTGCTCCTGTTTCAGTGAACAGGCCACACTGTTAGTAAGTTTATATGCTTTACTTACAAAACTCCGAAGTTTACATTCATGTGTTATTCCATGCAGCAACAAGAAGAACACAGGTAGAAAGTATTGGGTTTATAAAATATGGTGAAATAGCTCTAAGCACGCGGTCAGAGCTTATAGAGAGCAAGCTGAGACAGGTCCTAGCTCAGTGAATTCACATGGTGAAAGAGAATGAACAAAGAAGGAAACTTAACTTCCTTCCAGGTGAGGGGCATGACCTAGCTAGGAATATAATTCTATGATCTTAACCCTTAATGCATTTAACTAGCCCTATGCTTGTTAGTTGTATTTGGCTGCAATTTACCACAAATTAGAATATTGGGGAAAATGTGGGAAGGATAGTGCATGCATGTTTCTTAAAACTAGTGCTATTTTTCTAGAAAAAGAGGTTCCGGTACTCGTGATGAATGCCTCCCTTGTTCTCTTATAAGGGCAATGGTGCCCACCTGAGAGGTGCGAGTTCCAGCTGGGGAAAAAAAAGTCCTGCTTAAAACAATTTTAAAATTTGCACTAGAATGCCTTTTCCATTAAGTGTTTTGTGAATATTTCAGTATTTCCTATCATCAGCCAAAAGGCATGATAATAAAATAGTGGTGCCAGGAAATGTAACAGTGAAGGTTCACTGGAAGAAGCACAGAGAAAACATAGGAGGGCCACTAGCTGATGACAACATCACATAGATGCCCCATAGGAAATGAATGAACAAAGTGTGCCTTCACATAGAGTAAGAACACATAGGATTTCAACTAAAGGCCATAAACCAAAGACATTTAGTGTGGGTAAGCCCTGCTGAACTAAACTGGTCTTGCTTAAAAGGAAATGGTTGGTGGAGAAGGACAGAGGAAAACAGCTTGCAAATTCCACTAGAGGGCCTAGCAGATACATGTACTTCTAAATTGCCTTTTCTTCGCCACTGTTTGCTCTTAAATAGCATGGGAGTAGGAAGCAAAGGGAAATAGCTTATTGTAATTCAATATTATTGCTGACCTTTCATATGTTATTGTACATACTTGTGTTTTTTTAAAAAATCTTTAGGAAAAAAGGAAAAAAGAACCCAAATGAATGAAATAAAATTATATATTGAAGCCAATAATGTTTTGCCAGACAAACAGAGCGGCAGGAAGACAAAATAATAATCACAGTCAGAACTGACCCTCTCATCAGGCAGAGACAACCATTTCAGGCATCAGGTGTTGGGGGGCAGAGGTGGCAGCCCCCATCCCCAACCACCTTCTATAGCTTCTCAGCCATTTCCTTCTGCAGGGGGACAGGGCTCTTTGTCCCACAAGGCCTGCCCTGTGCCCACCTGAACTAGCTTGCTGCCCTCGGAAGTAATGGGGAATGCCACCTTGTTGTTGTGCTGAAGTGAAATTCAGCTGTCAGTCATGTCAACTCCTGTACATGGAATTTGGAGGGCACCATCTTGTCCTTCACCCCAGGCAAGGAAATGCATCCATTGGCTTTGGCCACTGTATAATTAAAATAATAATTTTAAAGAGAAAGGAACGAAAGAATGAACATTCTTTCTAAGAAAAAATAACTCTGGAGAGGGTAGTAGGACAGTTCTTTATTGTGAAAGATGTGTAGTTTTCAATTATGTTTGAGGGAACTGAATGGAGAGAAGCTCTGTTTCTGAAGCTGAGTTGGTACTGGAAATGGGATGGACTAGATTCTTTAATTTTGTTGTCAATATATAATTGAACATTCAGTGTAGCTGCAATAATACAGAAGAAATAAACATTGGGAAACGTGACCAGTTCCAGTATAGTTGGTATATAAAACATATCTATGACCATAGCTAATATAAAGGAAATAAATTGAATAAACTGTATATAAAAAAAGATTTCCCATGTATCAAGGTTTAGACTGTAAGCTCCTTGGAATAGGGACCTTGTCTTCTTGCACTCTATAAAGCACCATGCATGCAGGTAGTAGAGAAAAGGGATTTATTTCTTACTAAAAGTGTCCAAGCTCTGGGAATAGCTTCTGGAACACTGATAGAACAAACAAGGTTGGACAGAAGGAAGTTGGACTTATTCCACTGTGAAATGGTGTGAACAAGGCAGAAGCGCAAGCTTTGGCCAATGATTGGGGTGGGGGGAAATGTCACGTCACATACGCGATGCCATGTGCATCACATTTCTGTGATGTCATACGTGTGTGACATCACACACGTGATGCATGTCATGCGTGCATCATTGGGAGGAGACTGAGCTCCTAGCCCAGCACCTTGCAGCACCAATAGCCGTGGCTGCTCCTCTCTCATGCTCAGGAGGAGCCTGCCACTGATGCTGCGCCACATCTGGCTTGGTGTTTGGCTGAGCCCCCTGCTAAACAATATTGAGGGGGTGGAAGAAACCTCAGCCCATAGGAGTTGGCGCGTATGCAACAAGGGGAGATTTGAAGGTGGGGAGGAGAATGGTAGGCAGGAAGAAGAAGGCTTAACCTTTTTTCTGCCCAGCACTTTACCTCTGAAACTGGGTTCCAGATGTTTGCATTATAAAGCAGCTGAGAGGGAGAAGCAAAACCAGTAGCCCAGAAATAGTTTTTGCTTGTTCGTTTGTTATATGTAGGTATTTCTATACTGCCCTTCAGTTCCCAGGATGGCTTACAATTCACGGGTGGGAGCTTGTGGCCCTCGGGATGTTGTTGGACTCCCAATTCCCATCATTCGCAGCCACCATAACCAAAGGTCAGAGATGATGGGAGTTGAAATCCTGCAACATTGGATGGCAGAAGGCCCCTACCCCCACCCTTGCTTTAGCTAAATGGATGGCCAAGGGCATCCTGACGGGCCATTATATTCCAGGCAAAGTTGACTAAAGATCTTGATTAGAATTTTAAGGAATGAGAACTAATGTTGAGAGCTTAAATTGTGCGTGATCCCCACAAGTGGGGAGAGTGCTGTTCAGATCATGCCCTGCTTTCCTCCCTGATTGCAGGTTTCCCATAGGCAACTTGCTTGGCCAGTGTGAAAAAAGGATGCTGGACCTTTGGTTTGACTTAGCAGGGCTCTTTTTATATACTCAGTTTCAGCTTTCCTATGAAACATAGGGGTAATAACACTACAGGCCTGTTGTAAAGATTATTGAGATAACGTAGCTGAAGCAATTAATGCACTAGGTATAAATTATAGGCGTTTTTATTCCTGAGCATACTCCTTTTGCAATGCAATATTGTGCATTTTTACTCAGAAATACCCCCCCCCCCCATATTCCAAGGTGAGAGGGAACATAGGATTGCAACCTCGGAGATCTTTCTTGATTATCCAGTACATTTCACATTAATCCGAACATTTATCATTGCCGAAGTAGTTCTCTTTTAGAGGTAGTGCCTTTTTCTAGCATCAAAACTGCAATTAATCCTCTGTCATTTGGAAAATGATATTCATTGCTGCTACATGTGCTGTGAATATGGCTGCAGGAGCATTGCAGACATCTAACGGATGGTGCCTGGGAGATCACATGCAGTGAGCGACACAACTCATCTATGCCAATGACATCTTGTGAATTTTAAAAAACGCACATCCCAGCTGTGATACTACAGCACATTGGACTATACAGCCTGTGCCTATTTTTAAACAGCTATGATTCCAGCTATTATGTCCTAGGAGTTGCCTCACCACTTCAGGGAACTATGTGAGGCAAGACACAGCGATAACAGCAAGAACTTTTATTGAACTACATAACTGGGAAATGGGCAAAGCAAATGCTTATATACGTTCCTGAAAGCCTGAGCCACTCCCACTCCCATAACCCTGAGCCAGTTGGTCTTTTCCTCCAATGTTTTTGCTGTCTGTTTGTTCTCTCCCATGCAGAGACACCACTTGGACTCTCATCCAACCTCACTTATAAATATAAAAGATAGAGGACAGGAAGATTTGCAAATAGCAGCATGATTCTCTCCTGGAGCAAAGCTGTTTCCTCACTCCGAAGAGTGATATATTATACAACTTAATGATGGTTCACATTTCTCAGGTTTAACAACATGTATATGATGATGTGTTTTAAAGATTTTATTAATTAAAAAAATGGTTCTATACAATAGTAAAACAACAACAACAGGAAGAGTGGGTTTTTCCATGGTTGTACCCTGATTATCAGGCAGCAGTAGTTGAGTATTTGTCATTTTTCCAGTGCTGCTCAAGACCTCAACCTGCTACATTGACAAGTGGGTTTGTTGTGCAAGAGCACCAAATCAATTTTAATTGCATGATCCCAAATTGCCAGTATGCATTGAATTCCACCCACAAAATAGTGACAGTCCAAAAGTGCCCAACATCTGTGCTTTTTTCTGATCATCTGGGAAAGAACTTACAGAAAAGTGATATGTAAAGGCACGGCTGTCTTAAGCATATGCAACGCCGGGATGCAAAGATCCGCCCCACCCTCCCCCCAATTGCCCAGTCCCAGGCACGCAGGAGGGCGGAGCCAGCCGGCCGCCTCAGCATCTTGCTGGCTCGGTCACCCCCAAACTCACGGCGCAGAGCCCGTAGCAGAAGAGCCCGCCGTGGCGCTCCGACTGACGGCTGGGCTCTTCCCCGGACTCAACTCTCAGGCCCCAGACTCTCGGCCTGGTGCCCCTGAGAGCCTGCCGCCTGGGTGCCCCACACTCCTATTGCCTATGGGTAAGACGGCCCTGTGTAAAGGTGGATTTCCTTTTCTCTAGCCTGTGGAGTTATTTTTTAAAAAGAGAAGAAAACAGGGGAAAGAGTTTGCAGGAGTGGCACTCATTGAAAAACTGGCTTCTTCTTCTTCTTCTTCTTCTTCTTCTTCTTATTTATTATTTCAACTTATATACCGCCCTATACCCGAAGGTTCCAGGGCAGTTCACAACAAGACCACAACATATAAAATCAAACCAAAAGCAGTAACCCAATAACCCCCACCCACAAAAACCACATTCTAAAAGCAGAATACTTACATCCTTTCTGATTTTTTAAATTATTGTTAGCATGCATATTGCTTTCTCTCAGTTGTGGAGAGGCAGGCAGGCTTGTTGGCTGCATCTTTGAAATGAAACAAGTTCAGAACCTTGTTTCTCACCTCAGAAGACAAAGCATCCATTTGCTTAGCTTTGGAGTGTGAAAACACAGGTCAAAATGCCTCATTGTTTAACTGCAAAGTGGTGCACATGTCAGTCTTCAGAAGGCAAAAGGCCTAGAAGATCTGCTTCTTTGAAACAGGAAAGGTAGCAACAACGTGGTGGACAAACCTTTCTATAGGACTAATAATATGCACACACCAAGAGGAGCAATTGCCACTGCGATATTGTTTTCCTTGCTTGTGCTTACATCAGCAAGGCATTGCAATAGGCAAATGACTCATCAGAGAAGTGAGAAATAGGTTGCTAGGCAACCCAGCAGCCTGGTTGGGAGGCCGGCTCCTATGTCATGAAACTGACATGTCATGAAACTGACATGCTTGATGGTTCTCTAGATTTTAAAAATACAATAATTTTATGAGGCAGCAGAGGCTGGAAAGATGAGCATCCCTCACAGAGATGGAAGACGTCTGAGGACAGTGGGAGATACTGTACAAAGGAAGATTTGTGTAGAAGGGATGTATACTGATTAGAGAACAGAGTGGTTAACTAGAGAAGAAATATGACAGGACAGGAAAAGGGAAGCACTGCACAATGGAAAGATGTAAATGAAATTAAAAGATTGGTGAAAATCCTAGGATTAATAGTTTAAAACTGGTAATAAGAAGGCTGTGCATTGTGCTGAGGAACATTCTACTCTGAGTTCACAGGCTGGAAAGAAAATATAAACAGAAAACATTAACAAGTACTATTCAAACTATAGGAAGTCACTCACTCGTTAGTTTTTAAGTACCTTTGAGTATAGAAGATGTGTTTCTGTGACTGTCCCTCATGATCCCTTCCAACTCTCTTCTTCTTTGGCGATCGCTTGTAGCCGAATAAGATTATCTTCTATGAACACGGTCTTAACAGTGAGTCTGTAACTGACTGTGGAGACCAATTCTGGATCCACACGTCCTTCCACAGTGGGGACATAGGTTTCCAGATGGGAATTGATTACGGTGAGAGTTGCCAAACGTACTTTCCTCTTAGCTCGTTTCTCCCTTTCGTCCTGAGTTCAAGCGTCTTCATAGTCCATGACACCTTTGATAAAGACTGTTCTCCAATTGGAGCATTCATAGGCCAGTGTTTCCCAGTTGTCTGTGTTTATGCTACATTTTTTCCAACTCTATCATTCTATGAACAACATACTTCTATATAATACATATTTACTGACACTCATTATGAGAGCTGAACTATCACCCAAATGTATCGTTATATCAGCATGGTTTTCATCATGATTCTATAACGCTGGAGGTCTTGGCAGTGATGTTTGGTCTTCTCTTGTGCCAGTCAGTTGTACTGACCAACAGTCTGATTTTATCAGGCAGCTTCCTATGTTCCTAGTTGTACACCATGGAGAAGCAGAACCCATTGACTAGTGTATCTTGGCAGAGACAAGCAGGAACCTGAGTGTGTCATAACATCGTCCTTAAAATATTTGCATATTTAAATAGGCTAGCTGACCCAGAAGTCGATGTTAATCATCTCCCTCAGCAAAATATTTCTAAAACATGTTAGTGCATGGACCATACAATGAGTAACCTTAAAAATGAAGGCACGCCACTCTTTCCTCCATGAGTTTTCTCCTTTCCCTTCAGACCTTTTCTTTATTTGATCCAGCTGCTGCAACAAACTTACACAGATAACTCTTTCTGGAAGTTGTCCTACATTTGAGGGTCTTTGGAAGTAAGGTTCTTACTGCAGACTACAGAAATTACCTTATCCAAAGCTCCACACTTCTTTTTTATGTTATAGAGGCAAACCCTTCCAGCTTTGTCAGAATAACACCCTCAAAAGTGATTACTTGATTCAACAGAGTTTATATTTAAATCTCTTTTGGCTGTACTTGCCCAGCCCAGCCATCTGCTCTCTTGTTGCAAGAGTTTAGCACCCTGCTGAGATTTGCCTCCTCAGCGAGGTCAGCAAAGAGTTACTATAGCTTGGCTGGGATGGAGGAGAAAGAAAGCATGCCAAAGCAGAGCCAAAAAACAATGAATGGTAGAGTTGGTGAATGCTATGAAATTCCTGATTTTAGTATATCCCTGAGCAAATTATTGTTGGCACCGAAAGGTGGCATCAGTAATACAGTAGAACCTCTACTTACAACCATAATCTGTTCCGGAGGTCCGGTCATAACTAGAAACGTACATAAGTAGAGGCGCACTTTCCATAGAAAGTAATGGAAAAGTGAATTGATCCATTCTAGACGATGAAAAACACCCCCTAAAACAGCAATTTAACATGGATTTTACTGTCTAACGAGACCATAGATCCATAAATTGATGGCAATAATCAATGTACTGTACTATAAAATAAATAAGACAGTATTGTAGATGAAAAAAATAAGCATTTTTTTTTCTTACGTGCACTGAGGGTGGGTGGGCTTACCTGGCTACAAGCTGCGGATGGGGTAAGGGTCAGGAAAGAGCTGATTCACTTTGGCCAGGGTCACTTTTTTTTCTTGCCAGCCAGGTTCTTCTCTGGACTTTGTCAGGTTACCGTATTTTTCGCCCTTTAGGACGCACTTTTCCCCCTCCAAAAATGAAGGGGAAATCTGTGTGCGTCCTATGGGGCGAATGCAGGCTTTCGCTGAAGCTTGGAGAGCGAGAGGGGTCGGTGCGCACCAACCCCTCTCGCTCTCCAGGCTTCAGGAAGCTATCAGCAAGCCTGGGGAGCCCGCGGGAGTTCCCGCAGGGCTCCCTAGGCTGCGGATAGCAGCCTGCTTCCCAGAGCGCGGGGCGCGCTGAAAGCAGAGCGCCTGGCATTTCGGGAAGACATCCGGAGCCTTGTGGGAGTTCCCGCAAGGCTCCCTAGGCTGCGGATAGCAGCCTGCTTCCCGGAGCGCGGGGCGCGCTGAAAGCAGAGTGCCTGGTGCTTCGGGAACACATCCGCAGCCTGGGGAGCCCTGCGGGAACTCCCGCAGGGCTCCCTAGGCTGTGGATAGCAGCCTGCTGCACGGAGCGCGGGGAGCGCTGAAGCAGAGCGCCCCGCGCTTCGGGCAGACATCGGGCAGCCCCACAAGCTCGGGGGACAGTGGGGAGGCGCAGCGCCGCTGCTGGCAAGGCCTCTGTTCGTATCTAGATGAAAGTTCATAAGTCGAAGCACCTACTGAAGGTCATAACTGGAATCATATGTAAGTAGAGCCGTACGTAAGTAGAGGTTCCACTGTACTCCATTCTTCTGAGAGGTCCAAGCATCTTTCCTTACAGTAGCATAGTTGTTTATTGCGTGGGACACAGGTGGGCAGCTGAGACTCCAGTCCTCTCTCTCTGGCCCTTGGGACTCTTCTCCAGGCTATGTTTCTTCCAGAAGCCATACCTCCTTTCCATAGGCCAAGCCCTTCACTGTCTGTGCTCCACTCCCTTCTCAAACACTTTCAACTGGCTTGAATGTGTCCTTAAATTGTGATAACACCTCTTGCTTGCCTGGATGGGAGACAGCAGGGCGTGTGAGAGTGTAAATGTGACTGTAGAAACCTCTGATTTTTGCATGGTTGGAGTGCAACCTACTGGGTGAAAGGAAAAAGTTACCTCACCCGCTTTTTGTCTCTGGGCCTGCTCACCCCCTTGCATGCAGATCCTGGAAAGCCACCCATGAGGGAATGTGGACCTCAAGCTGAAAAAGGTTCCACAGCCCTTGTGCAAGTTCTAGATGTCTTCCATCAAGACAGTGCTTTTGTTTTTGGGATATTGCATGTTCCTGCTACTAACTGCACATTTGTTGCTGGGAAAATGCCATTCCTATACCCACATGTGTTCTTTGTTATCATGTTTTTATTTTTATTTTTAAGGAGAACAACTATGCAATGGGCTTGAGTTGCTGCTGGGGGAAATTCCACAGAACAAGAAACAATCTCTTTCAGTTTTTTGTTTTTTTTAAAAAAGTAGCATGATTAGCTTTCTCTTTACTCAAAATGACATCTGTGCAAAGAGGACAGCTTCCCTTTTAGTAGGAGAGCTAATTACTCTAATTATGCACATGACTTCCCCAAAGAATCCTGGGAACTGTAGCATGTTAATGATGGTGGGAATTGTATCTCAGTGAGGGGGAGACTACAGTTCCCAGTGTTCTTTGAGGGGGCAGTCACGTGCCTTAAATGTGCCTTGAATGTGCTTGAAATGGAGGGTATGGATCTCCCCCGTGTTGCAGAGCCTAGGAGCTGATATATTGTCGCTGAAAGTCTTACCTAGAGACAGCTTTGCCTATTAGGGCTCATTATATATTCCATTGCATAGCTCTCATATTAGGTTTTGGGAGCACTTTAAGAATGGCTGATCATTTGTACAGCTTTTTCCTTAGGCACATTGTTAGGTTGGGAAGAAAACGTTTGTGTACAGATGTAATATTTATTAGTTCAAAAACCAAAAGAGTGCTGGGAGAAAAATCAAAAGGGTAATGGGAGAAGAGATAATAACATGAAAATCTGCCTCCTTGGAATGCACTGGCACTATTTAACAAAGGGGAGACTTTCCAAGAGCAGTTATAACTTCTCCGTCCAGTGTGCAAAAAGAATGTGGCTTATACATCTGGATGAGGTAACTTTGTTTTTCAATAGTGGGACACTTTGTGTTACTGGAAGTAGGCAGGTTGCTTTTATTGCTTAGTTTATGGAGGAGATCACAGCACATTCCCAAAACTGTGTGTTAAGATAGGTCTTATCGCAAGCATGCTTACTAGGGAGTAAACCGGATGGAGGTTTTCTCAGTACAGCTGCTTACCTGAATGTCTAACCTGACCAAAGCTCACTAAACAAACGAGAAGAATCGTACCTGCACATTTTGCCCCATATTTCAGGTTATACAAAGGCTAGAAATGTACATCCAGGATAGCCTGGACGATTTTCATTTATTTTTGGATTAATAAGTGCTCTATGCAGAAAAGGTCACTAAAAGAAGTTTCAACATCTTAGGGGGGGGAATAACTTGTTACACTTGATGGGTACTTGTGATAACTCTAAGGTTTCCTTGCAACTGCTGTTTAGCAGGTATACTGTAGCGGCTGGTATATGAGCTGTGAACTGGGTAGTTCCTATTTTGATTCTTGCCTTACTCCTCAATTCAGTTGGCAAGCCACTTTCCAATCCACAATATGATTGTACTGACCCACCATAAAGGGAGGCTGTTAGCATTACTTGAAGTACGTCAAACACTCTAAAGTGCAGTATAAATGCTAAGCGTCGCCACTATCAGCATCTAGTTACCTTGGGTTAATGGTCTGAGGAGAAATTTGATTCAGTGTACATTTAAAGGTGATTCTATCAAATTCTCACTTTACAAAGCAATATGCAAACTGAAGCACAGCTGTCATTTGAAATTTGCACCCATCTGAGTTTTGCAATGCAGTTCTCCAGCCAAACAATGTTTACAAAAATGCATATGTTAAGGGGAAAGTGTGCATAAAAATGAAGATGTTAGTGCAGATAACATTCAAAAATGCTCTTTAGCAGCTGAAATTGCATAGCAAAAATGTATATGTTAGTTTAAACTATGTACAAAATTTGCATACTAGGAGAAATTTACTTTGCTGCAGAATTTTCATGATGATTTCATATATCACAGAGTGCAGCAATATGTGGAGGACTGAATTTAAGATTGAAAAATGAGAAATTGAGAGAACCGAAATTGACAGATTCTTCCATCCTTTTCTTGGGTCTGCTGCTGGCCCTGACCCTGTCTGTGACCCACCTGCCATTTTAATTACCCACAATACCTGTGGCATGATGTCACTTTGGGGCATGTGGAAAATTAAAATCGCAACTCTTACTCCTGGGTCCTAAGGGACCGCCTCTCCTGGTATGCCCCGTGGAGGACCTTAAGGTCCATAAATAACAACACTTTGGAGGTCCCAAGCCTCAAGGAGGTTGGATTGGTTTCAACTAGGACCAGGGCCTTTTCAGCACTGGCCCCGACATGGTGAAACACTCTTGTCACAAGAGTCTAGGGCCCTGCAGCATTTGACATCTTTCTGCAGGGCCTGCAAGATGGAGCTGTTCTGCCTGGCCTTTGGCTTAGACTTATCTGAAGAAGTATGCATGCACACGAAAGCTCATACCAGTAACAAACTTAGTTGGTCTCTATATGGGATTTGGTATATAAATTTTCCCTTGGCTTTTTTGCTGGCCCATGTAGGACCAGCATGGATAGCTTTCTCAGGTGAATATCTGATATTTTCTCCCTTTATGGTCTTGATTTATGGGCTACTACTAAAATGAGGCTGCATTTTAAGCTGTATTTTAAGCCATATTTTAATTAACTGTTTGTTTGTTGTTGTTTGGTTTCCTCCCCCCATTATGTTTTATTGTAATTCATATTTGATGTTAGCTGTGCTGGCTGGAGAGGGTGGGGCATAAATATTTATTTATTTATTTATTTATTTATTTATTTATTTATTTGCCAACAGTGTCGTCAGTGACACTATGTTGGGCGTAATTTAAATGGCAGACTTGCAGCTGCCTATTCCAGATTGGATATCTGTCACTGCTTGCCGCCACTACTACTAGCAGGTAATTTGCTAGACATCCAGGGTGCATGGGAGACTCAGAGTTGGTTCTGATTCTAAGTACTTTTAACATACTACCAGCTGCCTGGAAATGTCCAAAACTTTCCAAGCACTATCCAGAAAATAGCTCTGTCATTAGAGTATGAGACTCTTGATCTCAGGGTCGTGGGTTTGGGCCCCACCTTGGGCAAAAAGATTCCTGAATTGCAGGACTACATGGCCCTTGAGCTCCCTTCCAACTCTACAATCCTATGATTCCATTTTGTGCTTTATTCTTGAAGGTATCATGCATACTGATGGGGCTGGCTATCATTTATCTAATAGTAAAGAAAACGCTTCATGTTCAACTTGATTTCATTAACTTAGCTGTTGGTCTGGTCTCTGTCAATTTTAAGCAAACTTTGTTCAAGCAATTTAAATGAAATAATTGAAAATCAATTTCACATAGAGATGTGCCATTGTGTGAATTTGGATTCCTCTGGTTGTTTCGCCATGTTTGTTTTAATAATACAACATCTTTTGGGCAAACACCTTAAATAATTGTGTGGGGGTTTTCTTTAGGCAAATCAGGAAAACCCTGTCTTCCTCAAACTTTCAGCACTATACTAAACTTGTCAGAACAGTATTCGAAGCCTCCATCGCTGGTTCAGCTGGTTCCAATGAGTTTATCGTGGCACATTCAGTTAGAGGAGCATAGGCTTTTAAATGTGTTTGAGACTACTCATGGCCCATGATCTGCTTATCCGGCTGCTCCCACAAGACACATAGCTACAAAGCACCTATAATATCCTTCCCCACTCAGCATATGTGCTGGGAATGAGCAGTTGGGCAATGTGACCTCTGGAACACCTAGCAATAGACACTATAGTAGGAAGGTGCAGCAAGACAAGCTGCTAGCCTACCAGAACCATCTGTGTGCATTACAAGAAGGGATTAAACCAAGCAGAAAACGCTGGGTGAAGAAAGAAACGAATCACAGCAGTAGGTGGATTTTCAGCAAGTGAGCTCAGCTAAGGAAATGGGCTTTTAAAAATACATTCTGAACAAAAGCCCCAGGGGAGCTGGAAGGGCCAGTGAATGACCACGTAACATCTCTTCCCCACCCCGCAGAGGCCATGACCATTGATGGCTGTCATCAGGTAGAAACTGTTGGTTTGCAGCAGTGAGCAGGCATTTAATATGTCCCCTGATTTCTGGTGTTTCCTCTCCTAAAATCGTCCATTTACAAGGGTGTAGAGTCATTGCCCCATCTGTTTTCTTCTGTTGCATGTTAACACCTTACCATGTGGCGACAGCTGCCATGTGGAGCAATGAGAAGTGGCATTTGCATCGGAGCTGTAATATTTCCACCAGCCCAAAGAATTATTATTAGCCCATTCATTCAGTTCAGACTTGTCAGGCAGTAGAGGCGGGACTGTACATTTTGGGTTTTGCCACATGGAACCGAGGAGATGCTGTGATAGCTCAATTGAATAATAGTAGCTTGCCTATAGAAGGCGGCTGGGATCCTAAAGAGCTGCTCTCAGATTAATGGCAGTGGGTAGATGGACCAATGCTTGACTCTATATAAGGCAACTTCCTGCAGCCAGGGGCGAATTCCTTTTGCGTATTGGTTCATAGCTGTCATCAAACCTTTCCTCATGTGAAGGCCTATTGAGGGTGAAAGTCCCCACCTGCTTGTTTGTAACTAATTATCAGTATCCAGAATCAGTACACCAAACTTTGGGACCTTTCAAAGTCCACTGCTTTTCTCAGGTGCAAAACATTTAATTTTCTTTTAGCACAGAGGACATGTGAATCTGGTCTTCCCCTGGCCTTCACTTTATTTATAGCTCCCTTTGCCTTACTCACAGGAAGGCTAAGAATGAAGTACATGACCAGGCCACCAACTGTCTGTGGGTCTCCAGAATGTCCACTAAGGTCATTAATATGCAAAACGTAACTCAGGCTGCTTCTCTGTAACTTCCATGCTTGCAACTAAAGCTATTATTATAGCCAGAAGTCGTTCAGTCGCTTTTTACTGGGCATCTGCACAATGTCATGAGTAATACATCTTTACCCATTCTCCCATTTCTGCTTGTTTTTTAGAGCTCAGTTTTTAAAACAAAACACAGTGGAACAACGGCACAATCTTTCCATGTGTGAATGACCCATCACAAAGCTGTGAGCCTGACCATAGGAAGAAGCCATCTTCTGGAGGTGCTCTCACTTTCAAAGGTTAGTCTGATGCAAATGGTGAGAGGGCATTATTGGTTGTGGCCCCCTGTCTATAGAACACCCTCCCCAGAAAAGTTCAGCTGGTGCCCATGGCTGTGTATTTGAAGAGCCAGGCAAAAAGACTTTATTTGCTCAGTCCTATCCAATATCTCTGGAATTAGTTTGTAATGTTCTGTTGTGTTCTGCTGTTTTAATCATATTTACTCAATGGTTGCAGTGGTTTTAGCGTTTTCTTTTGGTTGCCTTCATTATTGTGAACAGCCCTGGTAAAAGTGAAGGAAGGGCAGATTATAAATTTCTGAAAGAATAAATATGTGCCCAGCTTGCTTTCCTTAATACTTCTCCTGTAGACAAAACTATTCAGCATTTTACCTTGTCTTCCAAATGACTTTGTGCATAGCTGGGTTTTTTCAACCAAAGTAGTCATAACATTTTTTTTAAAAAAAATCTTCTTTTAAATAGCTGTCCCTGTATTTTTTTATTTAAATAGCCATGGAGAACAATTTTAATTTTGTTCAGTATATATTCCCTGGCTACTTTCTGTTATACGTTTTAACCTGAACTGTTTTAAAGATTGTTTTTGGATTGCTGTAAAGATAAGTTCTTTAGTAGTAAAACAGCTACTTTGAGATCTTGTATAGAATGTCCTGGGAGATTGAAGTGTTCTCCTACTGGTTTCTCTGTTTTGTGATTCTTGATGTCAGATTTATGTCCATTTATTCTTTGGCGTAAGGTTTGGCCTGTTTGTCCAATATAGAGAGCTGAAGGACACTGTTGGCATTTGATGCCATACACAATGTTAGATGATGAGCAATTGAATAGTCCCGAGATGGTATGTGTGATGTTGTTGGGGCCAGTAATGGTGTTGTGCGGGTGTATGTGGCAGCAAAGTTGGCATCTGGGTTTATTGCAGGCTCTGGTGCCAGTGTCCGTGTTAAGTCTGGTTGTAGTATTATTGTGGGTTAGGAGTTGTTCAGTAGCTGTTTTACTACAAAGGAATTTCAGAAATAGACTGGAAAGAGAAGCTGCTGAATTGCAACTCATTACCAAACTTAAAACCATGGAGAGACCTGGTTTGAACAAAGACATTGGATTCTTATCCCATTATACATGACTAAGCCATTTCTCACCTTCTCACCCCTTGCCTTTTCCTGTAAGACCTATTACAGTCGTTAAGAGTCGTCAGCAGGCTCATCTCAGCTATCTGCCAATCTCCCATTCCCACCACCCTTCTGAGTAATACCCCTCCCCACCTTCTCACTATATAGAAGGATCTGGCAACTTCTGTTTCAGTGTATCTGAAGAAGTGTGCTTGCACACGAAAGCTCATACCAAGAACTAACTTAGTTGGTCTTAAAGGTGCTACTGGAAGGATTTTTTTTATTTTGACTATGGCAGACCAACACGGCTACCTATCTGTAACTGTTGAAGACTGTTAACGACTGCAATTAGTCCTACAGGAAAAATCAAGGGATAGTATACAGGTGACCAAGATGGCAACAGCTGTTCAGCATAGAGCAGACTGCCTTGGCAGGTGGGTGGTAGACAGCCATCTACCAGTCAGGGATGATATAGCTGCATTGTGCATTGTACAGGGGGTTGGACTATATAACTTATAAGATCCCTCACAATTCATGGTTTCAGTATTATTGCCTCTGAATCTTTCCCTCTAGTGCAGGCATAGGCAAACTTGGCCCTCCAGGTGTTTTGGGACTACAACTCCCATCATCTCTAGCTAACAGGACCAGTGGCCAGGGATGATGGGAGTTGTAGTCCCAAAACATCTGGAGGGCCGAGTTTGCCTGTGCCTGCTCTAGTGTGTTGTACTCAGTTGGGTGAGGCCTCCTGCTTCTCCTGGTGGTCTCCTAGGCTGAGTGCCAAACTATCTGGTTAAAGCTCTAGAACTGGCATTTGCTGGAAGGCAGAACTGGCAACCTAAGGTTAGACTGGTATTTCGGTGGACTCATTACAAAATAGCTTTGTACCTCAGTGATGAGCAACCTGTACTCCAGAGAACTCTGAAGTTCCTCAGGAGCTGATCAGGAGTCCCTCAGCAAGATATTAATTAATGGGAGGCAATCTCTCTCTGAAAGTCAGCTTGCCAACATATGCAAGAAGGGAAATCTAACACCATCAGATGAAAGGAAAACTATTTATGAAACACAATTCTCAAGTGACTTTTTTCTGTAGCTGCCATATTTATTTTGCCTGCTTGTGGGACATGCAATCCTTTTCTCCTCCTTTCATGACTAACTTTTAGGTCATTTTTTTTTTATTTGAATTGGATCATTTTTATATTCTTGAAAGGTGCTGCTTGGATTACAAATTGTTGGTTAGTCGAAACAAACTTTGTAAACTGATCTAAAGATTATTCCTATGTGTAAATAAATTATGTGTGTCTCTTGGGCATCAGATGAATAAGCTATGTGGATCAAATTACAAGCGGGCAAATTTCTTCACTAGCTTTCCCTTGCAATGCAAAATGTACAACATTCCTGAGGTTTTTTGTTTTGTTTCTTAAAAAAACTTTCATCCATGCAGCAAGAGGCTATTTGAAATGCATGTATGTTTTAAGATAGCATAAATACATTTCACTGGCTTCTGAAATGTATATGGTACAGAATAATAATTTAAATAAATAAATAAATAAATAATCAATCAATCAATCCAGAAACCAAGGAGACAAAATATAGAATATTTTGATTACTTTATGCTACATGTACAAGGCATTTGCTTTGTCTAATATCTTCCAATTTGGCTAATATTTCTGGATTAGTGATCGTTCTTTTGAATGTTCAGTGGCGTTTAAAGCACTGGATTCCTGGGTTATTTGAAATCTCAGGAAGAAAATTTAGGGAGTAAGGCAGTGACCATACTTTTCTTGACAGTGAGTCATAGAATTGTAGTGTTGGAAGGGACCTCCAAGGGCCATCTAGTCCAACCCCCTGCAATGCAGGAATCACAGATAAAGAATCACACACAGCCAGTCAGCCGTACGTCAACTTCTTGGTTATTGTGTGAAAAATTTCATAAATGTACCTCTTCAAAAGTTTCTCCAAATGTCAATTAGTTTATAATTAGCTGAAAATGTCAAAATGCTTTATGTAATAATGGGCAATTCTCATTGCTTTGAACTGAGCAGACACTAGATATTCCACTCAAGCTTTTTGGGCTACATTTATGAAACTCCCCCATTTAAATGTCATTTTCCTTCAACGTTAAGCTGATTATCAGCTGGTGAAACAGCACCAGCCATGTAGTTGCTCGGAATGAGAGAACTAATATCTTTGTTAGAAAAAAAAATGGGAAGGAGAACAAAAGCAGGCCTGTGCAGTTAATCACATGTCAATAAATGTTCAATACAAAAATCAAGGCCTGATTTTGTGAACTATCGAGCAGTCTGAACTCCCACTGAACTTGCAGACTGTAAAATTCCATCAAGCTAGATGAATAAAATGAAACTATCTATACCACACACCGTTGGCTAATTTTGCTGTTGCACTGCTGACTGCTTTAAGATTTGTGGTTTTTAAATATATATATAGCAAGTTCTGCAAATATTTTTGTGTCTCAGTCAGATCAGCCTTTCCTAGAGATTTTTGTGTGAAATAAAACTGTGTAAGGAAGAAGCAGAAATAGTGATGACACAGTACTTCTGCACTTTCGAGTAAAAGTATGGAGCACTTCAGCTGTAGTTGGACTACAAATCCCATAATCCCTTACCATTGGCCATGCTGTCTGGGGCTCATGGGAATTGTAGTGCAACAACAGCTGGAGGGCACCATGCTGGCTATCTCTGATGGAAGACTTGATTTATTATAGGAAGACACTTGTTATGAACTCCTTATGTTGTGAAGTAACTGTCACTGCTGTTAATATTTGAGCAAGCTTACTTACGTTATTAGGGACGTGGGTGGCGCTGTGGGTTAAACCACAGAGCCTAGGACTTGCCGATCAGAAGGTTGGCGGTTCGAATCCCTGCGACGGGGTGAGCTCCCGTTGCTCAGTCCCTGCTCCTGCCAACCTACCAGTTCGAAAGGACATCAAAGTGCAAGTAGATAAATAGGTACCGCTCCTGCGGTGTTTCCGTGTGCTGCTCTGGTTTGCCAGAAGCGGCCTAGTCATGCTGGCTCCCTTGGCCAATAAAGTGAGATGAGCGCTGCAACCCCAGAGTCGGTCACGACTGGACCTAATGATCAGGGGGTCCCTTTACCTTTACCTTATGTTATTGACTTCTTACCACATCAGGTTAAATGCTTCAAAAATGGAAGCCAAGCTGTGAGTTTGTATGAGGCTATGATCAAAAGTGATTCTATGGAACATATTCAAATACATTCCCATCTAGGGACTGTACCTTCTTTCCCCTTCTTAGCTGGCATGGGATGAAGTCTTGTTTGAAAGCTCCACCACATCTTTCTCTCTCTAAATGGGAAGCAGCCCTCTACGGAGTCAGACCATTGGTTCAGCTAGTAGTTCTCCAGGGCTTCAGACAGCACTCTCTTCCAGTTCTACCTGGAGATGCTGGGGATTGAAACTATGACCTTCTGCATACAAACCACAACCTCTGCCAATCAGGCCCTTCCCTAAGGTGTAAAGCTTATGCAAGGAAGAAGCTCTGGGAAAAGAACAGGGACAAACCAGTTGCAATAAAAAACAATGCTGTTGCTGCATGGCATCAGCCTGATCGGTCACCCCATATAAATTGGGGGTGCCTATAAACAAGAAATTACCTGTGTGTGTTTTGAGAGGGTACAGGCTCAGTGGAGGATAGTACCATGGGCCTTCTCTTTAAGTCTGAATTGGGTCTTACAGGGTGTGTGTTTTGCAAGCAAAAGATCCTAGCTTCATTCCCAGGTTTCACCATGCAGGAAAGACTCATGCAACTGTCAGTATAAACAACAGCAGGCTAGATGGACAGATGATCTGCATTGGTATAAAGCCGTTTCTTGTTTATTCTATGTTTTTTTTACAGGAGCAACGTCACCACCTTTTTGTGTCCCTCAGAGTCAGCCAAATCAGGTAAGAGAGAAACTCCTAAAAATTAAACTGATTCAGATAACAATCTTTTATTATTATTTTCTTTAAAATTGGTATGTTATTAGTTCCTTTCTACATTTTTTCCAGAGCTCTGTACAGTTCTTAAAAGGAAATAAGCAATGTTCAATGTACAAAGTAAAAAACAGTAAACTAGAAAAATCTGGATAAAATGGAGCAAGTTGCTGGCAAGGATACAGTACAAATTAGTAATTAGACATCTGAAGTGCAATACCACTGCAGTGAGGATGAGTTAAAGAAGGAAATAAAAATACTCTATTTTAAACAAACATTATATATATATTTATATTTATATAATATTTATTTATATGTATATATTTTACAGATTAGACCCAGTGATATCTGCAGGATTGTAAAAACATATTTACAAATAATTCTTTTTTTAACATTTCATATACATCAGCACCATAGTAAAAAAACAAAACCAAACCCAAGATATTAAAGTTTGACTTTTTATTACTTGGTCCCAGTTCAAAATATTTGGAGGAAGCTTTTCAAAGATAATGGATTTTGAGGCCTCATCAAACACTAGTTCCTGTACTTTTCTGATAAAGCTGAATGTTAAATTTCATTACTCATTAGATTTTGTGCGGTTCAAAACTCCAACTTCTTAGTCTTCTTGTTGTCACCCTTTCCAGCAAAGAGTGACACTGCCCCAGAGGAGTGATGAAGACAGATACCTGGTTCCTATCTTACGCTTTTGCATGCCTATTCAGGTTTAAAAGGAGGTGGCTGTATCTCTCACCTCTTCAGCTGATTTTTGTAACCCACAGAACCTTTTTCTTGGTCTTCCAGTCCTCAGCACTAGCTGATATAATGATACCTAATTATGCTCAGAGTATTTGTGGACTAAAATCTTCTTGGGATCCTCAGGCCACAATTCTCCACTGGTGCTAAGATGAGTCCTGACTTGGCACATTGTGCACTGAGAACATGGCAAACCACTTCTCTGTTAGCAAGCTTTGCCACATGCCAAGTCCACTGATGTGCAAGCTCATTGGTCAACCTTCATGTTAGCACAAGCAGGAAGTTGCATGAAGTGGTTCTTTTAGCTCACGACATCCAACTTTCAAAGGTGTCAACAATATGTCTCCCACTAATTCCAGCGAGTTAGATGATGAGACAGTATGTGGGAGTTTCAAAATCATGTCACAAACCAGATAAAATAAATGAGGGCCTAAGTACACCTTATATGTAAATATGTGTAACTGAATCGTAATTCTCCCCCTTCCCCATTTTCCAGGAAAGTTAGCTTCTGGAGTTTGTGGTTTTAAGTGAAGTGTGGGTTGTGATTGAACCTTTCTCTGCTTGCTTCTTCTCCACTTTAAAACTATCCCTCCAAGCTGCTTCTATCCTACGGAGTTCCAAATGTGTGTTTGCTCTCGCTCCTACTCATCACCCCATCCCACCCTCTGCTTTAAATAATAATAATAATTTATTACTTATACCCTGCCCGTCTGGCCGGGCCTCCCCAGCCACTCCGTGTGGCTCCTAACAGAATATTAAAAACACAATAAAACATTGAAAACTTCCCTAAACAGGGCTGCCTTCAGATGTCTTCTAAAAGTCAGATAGTTGTTTATTTCCTTGACATCTGATGGGAGGCCATTCCATAGGGCGGGTGTCACTACCAAAACTGGAGTGTGCTAAAGAACATGGGGGAAACGGTGGCTGGGGAAAGGGACAAGTATTCCATCTCTCTGCTGTTTCTCCACTAAAAAAAGTGCTGCCTCTGAATTTGGATTTCCCAGGGATAGGGGAAATACGGAATGCACCACTGGAGTTTGGTTACATATTTGCATGTAATGTATAATCAGGCCCGAAAAAGTGACATGTGTTTAATACCAAGCCTGTATCTAAAACACAGGCAAATGGTATCATATTCAACTCCCACCAACATAAATGACTCCATTTTTTTGCAGGTCAGTTCCAGCCACACAAAACTGTGGCTTAGACAGTTCCATTTGAAGATTGATCTTTGGAACGTCGTAACTTTATGTACAACTACTTCCAGCAATTGAATGGAAGACCCTTCCTTTCTTATTCTGTTTGTCACCAACTAGTTTAGGCATCATAAAGAGCTTGGTGTTATCATGTTCATAGTAGGAAGGTTGACAAAGAGGACCAGCCAATAGAGAACGTTAAGCATAAACTTGCTTCCAACCTGTCAAAAGACATGTTGACACTGCTCCTAAATAATTTCTATGTAAGACCACCAAGAGAATTACTAGCCCCTCTCCCTTCTCCCAAAGACATCTGCCTGTCCAACCCAACCCCTCACAGGTAACACCTATTCATCTTGAATTTTCCGGAAAAGAACAAGCTGGACACCACTGTTTGCAAGTTCTTAATACATATAACCTCTCCCTTTTTAATGCCTGCTTTCTTTTGCATCTGTGTCTTTGGTAGCTGCTATCTCAGTGAGCAATATAAGTACTGCAGCCTCAGTGTGTCCTAGAGCTCTGTATTTTCCCCCATCCTTAAAAAGTGACTCAAGAGTCACTTGGTTATAGAGGAAACCGGAAACACAGGAATGGCAAACTATGTAGATGGGGACTTTCTCTGCACCCAAAGGAGACTTGATAGCACATTGAATGGACCCTTTCATCTGCGGCCATGTCTAGTTATAACCATAACCAAGCAGCCTCTGCTTGACTCCTGATCAAATCAGACACATAACTACATGGAGAAACTTGTCATTTGCTTAAACCCAGAGTTTAGCACCTGTACTGATCCCGGCCTCTCTTTCTCTTTCAGGTGCCCCTTCTTTTGTCTCGGCGCCTGTCTCTGCAATGTCCTGACACTACAGCAGTTCCAGCAGAACTGTGGTGGAAAGTTTATTGTTATGGGGCAGCCAGTGCTTGCCATGTGGAGACTACCAATCTTCTTCCATAGCCCATGGGCAGCAAGTAGCAATTTTTGGAGCCCCCTACCTCTCTCTTTGTCTTATTCCCACCTGCAGCAGTATGGGGTGGAGACTGCTGTGAGGACACCAGCAAGGCCTTCTGTTCAATGCTTTACATTCCATCCATGCCTTCCATAATCAGCCACAGATCAGCTTGCTTTGCACAGCTTTAAAAACAAAACAAAGAAACAAGGATGGACAACATCCTGCTTTCCTTTTTTCTGACCCCACAAAGGTTTGTAACTATACATATCCCCATGTGCTACGGATTTCCAAACAGCTCATCAAGTTCTTGCATCCACTCATCTCCTGGCCCACCTTTAATGATGGAATCTACGAGGTCTGTGCTGTCTGCTATACTTGGAAAGGAACCGCCAGCTCCTTCGTTGCTGTAACTATAAGATATGTCCTGAGTGGGATTCCTCTCATAGATCTGACCTTGGCTGCTCTGAGCAAAGCTACCCCCTGGTATCTGTTGTGCAGGGGACTGGTTAAAACCAGCCATAGTGGGAACTGCTTGGCTTATTGTAGGCATAACCATTGGTCTAGCTTGGTTGTTGGTTCCTTGTTGTCCAGGGAGTGGTTGCAACATTTGCCTTCCCATTGCTGGATTCAGGGTCCGTACTGTTCCACTTGTGTCCATGACAGACTGACTAATGCCTTGTGGGAAGTGTTGCTTAGGCAACCTTGGCTGAGCAGATTGCATCGGGTAAGCTGCACCATTATTGAAAGGTCCAATTTCGCCGCTAGTCCTTCCAGGGATACCTTGCAAGCCTCGTGCCTGCCAGTTCTGTGCTCCTTGCGGGACAGGCCCCATCATGTTTTGAAGTCTGGGAGCTTGTGGTCTGGGTAGAACCTGGCCCACAGGTCCTTTCATCTGCTGGTGTTGCAACATGTTTGGACCAAAGCTACTGACCATGCCAACCCCTTGTGTCGAGGTGGGCTGCCTCGGCCCCTGACTTGGGTTGTGTGCCAGGCTCATGCTACTTTGGTTTGGGTGCTGCAACATTTGGCTCATTCCTGTGTTCATATTGTACATTCCTGGCTGGCCGGCCGCTGGGCTGCTGTAGGGAGCCATCCCCATCTCAGATTGGCCAGCTGCGGCAGACATTGCGCCAGTGTTTTGTGAGGCTCCCATGGTCATCATGCTGGTGTTCTGGGACATCATTCGGGAAGTCCTCATGCTCTGAAGAGCTGCCTGGTTTCTCACTGCTGCTATATCCTGCGGGGAACCTGAAGCAGGAGAAGGAAAAATATTAAAATGTGAGCTTTGGCAATAATATTTTATTGGACGTGTGGACGCAAAGGGATCTTGGCCCCTAGGAGGTAGCTCCTATGCTAGGCACTGGGGAACAAAGCAGGAGATGGCTACTGTGCTCATACGCTTCCTGTGAGCTTCCCATAAGCCTTTGGTTGACTGCTGTGGAAATCAGGATGCTGGACTAGGAAGGCCTTTTGGTCTGATCCAGGAAGGCTCTTCTTGAGTTGTCTTGCAAAGCTAGTATTATCTCCAGATAGGGGTCTGATTGCAGTTAGCACCCAGCCTGGCAGTGAAACTTCAATGCCGTACACAGTTACCAAGGAGTAATTCCCATTGAAGCCAATGGGAAGTACATCTGAGTAGACATGTAAAGGATTGTGCTGTCAATGGTAGTGCAAAGAGGTGTCAGTGAGGTCCATAATAATGCAAGCATTAGTTAGAAATCTATTTAGCCATTTAGAATTGAAAACAAACAAACAAACAATGGCCTGACCATTAGTTATCTGAGGCACTCTTTCAAATATTTCCATTATCTTTCAGAACTAAACCCATGAAAATAGAAATGTCAGGCGCAGAGAGGCTAATCAATTTTTTTATAGCTTAGGAGGCATAAGTGAATGGATTTTCTATAGTGGTGTTACTGATTATGTCTATGGAAAGAAGAAAAATTTAGAACAGAGACGGTGTATTAACAAATCAATACTGTAAGCACATTTTGCTCCACCTTTGGACCAATGACGGGAAGCCAGAAAATCCTTTGCCTGTTAAATTCTACACCCTGGCAGATACACCCAAACTAGGTGTCTTCCTGTTGAGGAGGGATGTAGAGGGAGGAGTGGATGGAAAGGATTATTGATTTCTAGAAAGCAAATATGCTCTGGTGTTTATCATCTTTATTTAAAAATAATTAGAGGAATTTTGATTATGCCAAGAGTTCATTGTGGCACCAGCTCAATACAATGCTGAGTACACACTGCTGACAAGAGCATAGCTCTCACCTCAGTAAAAAGATACATGAAACCACTGAGAAAGAATAATATTTCTGTGAAGCGTTACCTGACTGTTAAAAAAAACCAGGAACCAACTATATCTCAGTGTCTTCCTTTGTTTCATTGATAATATGAAGCACATCCTCCAGCTTAATATAATACAAAATAACAAATCACCATTTTAACCACCAGGAGAGTGTTTTGTTTTACAGACCATGTATTTAGATTTCTCTCTTAAGGCTACACCAAGAAAAAAAAGTAAATAAAACGTACCAAGGAAACTCACAAAATATGAAAAAAGTCCTCCTCTCCATCTCTCCCCCCCCCTCAACACAATATTTATGTGTTTTGAGCAGACAGGGCTCTTCATTGGACAACATTCTAAGATTAAATTTAAAAGATGAAAACAATGTGGATTCAACTGTTTGTAGTTCCTTAATATTATCTTTATCAATAGAATTTTGTGTACACAGGATGAAAACCCCATGGAAATGAATGGGATGCTCAACACATGGAGGTCTGAGAGGGGAAGCATAGGGCCAGCAAGCATAAGGCCACAAGAAAAGCCAACTGGATCAGGCCAATGACCCATGTAGTCCAGCACAGCGCCCAACCAGATGCCTGTGGAACCCACAAGCAGGATCAAAGCACCAGAGCACTCTCCTTGCCTGTGGCTTCCAGCAATACTTATTGTATTCAGAAGCATTACTGCCTACAACCATGGGGCAGAACATAGCCATTGTCGCTAGTAACCATTAATAGCTTCTTCCTCCATGAATTTGCCTAAATTCTCTTTTAAAGTCATCTAAGTTGGTGGCTACCAATGCATCACAGCTTTACATATGAACGGGACAGACTCTGACAAATAGAGGATGTGCTGCCCTTACGTAGAGTTTCGGTTTCTGACAATCTCCTCTTGGGTTGCCTGCTCTTGCCTGCCACGTTAATAACTCTGCGTCAATTAGCAGTACAGTAAATAGAATGCATAGCTCATATCTAGCTATGCATTAGCAGGCAGCTTGTGCTCCCCAAATGCCTGCTGGGCTCTCACCTTGGAACTGATTGACCTGCTGCACAGGGTAGGGGTTCCTCTGCTGTTGCTGGAGGTGCTGCCGAGGCAGATGCGACTGCTGTTGCTGCTGCTGTTGCTGCTGCTGCAAATGCTAGAGAGAGGAGCAAGAAGAAGAAAAAGAGGTTGGTGAGCCTGCTGCCCAGCTGACTGTTGCGACTGCAGTCGGCAAGGCAAGCGGCAGAACTGGCGCTTTTCCAGCAAGGTGTTCTTGAACGACAAGTGCTGCGTCGAAGTGGCAGGCAAAGTGAGCAGCGGCCCCGTACAGATCAAGAGCCCTCCGCACACAGCGTTGCTCAGACTCCAGGCATCGACTGCCTCTCCACAGCAGCTCTCTGCTCTTCACTTGCTGAGAACTTTTCGTACTTCTGCAGGACTCGGGAAAGGAGAGGAGAGGAGAGGAGGGAACGCTCCTAGCTGAGAATCATGAACCAAACTCTGGGACCATCTAGTATTTCTGGATCTAAGTTAGTTAAGAATACGGGGCTGGTTCTTATGAGCTGGGGCAGCCCAGTTGCTGCTGCCCTGGAAGTTCCAGCAATGGAGGAACAGAAGAGCCATGTAGGGGAGGGATCTGGGATGGTGTGGGGAGAAGAATGCAACTATCAAAACAACCATGAGTATGGTTTACGCTTTCTCCTTTGGCTTTTCATGGAGGTTCAGTAAGTTAGGAATGGGAGGACTAGGTGAGGTAAATCCATTCATCCTCTAGTCCTGGGGTGGGGAACCTCTGACCCTCCAGATGATGCTGGCCTTCAACCCCCATCAGCCCTGACCACTGGTGAAGCTGGCAGAGGCTCATGGGAGCTGGACTGCAACAACTTCCAGAAGGACACATGTTCCCCACCCAGATGGGATATGTGGCTCTGTCCATTTCACCTCACCCAGTTTTTCCATTCCTAGCTTACTGAACCATCGTGAGAAGAAGCCGTGGGGGAAAGCGGAAGCTATACCAATCCCATTACAACCTCTCCTCCTCTGTGAATATGTTCCATTAGACTTCTCTCAATAAGATGGGCAGGTTCAAGCACTGTCACATCCTTATTTAATGAATAAGAATGATTACATGGTGGGGGCAGGGGAGGTAGGAAGGATGCTGCCCTGAGTGCTGGAAGCAGAGCTGCTCTTTGCTGCAAGGCCCATTTCCACCTGGCCTAGGGGTTGGGGCCCAGACTCCCCTTTAACCACTAGAAGAGGCTCCTGGGACATTGCTGGAGCAACTCTTGGGTGGGGGCAACTGACTAAAATGTTTTAAATGGTTCTAATTTTGGTTCCTCTGTTTCGTTTTTGTCAGGTTGGCGTTGGTTAAATGTTTAGTTGGTGGTTATTTAAATTTGGGTATAACTGTAAACTGTTTATTATTATTGGTGTTATTATTATTATTATTGGTTTCTATTGATTTACTGGTTTGTTTGTTGCTTGTATAGGATATTTTGTTTTTTAATGTTTGATGTTTTGTTGTGTTTTTATAAATGTTGTAAGCTGCCCAGAGTGGCTGGGGAAACCCAGTCAGACGGGTGGGATATAAATTTTAAAAAAATTAATTTATTATTATCTTGCAAGAAACAAACATGCTGGATTCAAGACTCAATCCCTGCAGACCATTGACTAAAAGTCAGAACTACTGGAATGATCCAAATCCTGGCCCAAGCAGCAGCGAAGGCTGACAGAACTGCTGCTGCAGCCACAGCTCATATCTGCCAGGGCAAGCAAATCACCGTGCTAGTCTGCAGCTGATGCCATAAAGTAGCAGCATTGAAGGTGTCTCAGGTTCAAATGGATCCTGGGCCATCCCCACAACACCTCATTTTGGGGCTTTCTCTGGGCTTCTGCCAGTGGAGATTCTGCCTGTCCTTCAGTGGCCAAAACAGAGAGCTGAACAGCAGTGGAGCGATGCAGACATCACTCCACGGCCAGAAACCTGGCAGGAAGGACAAAAGCAGGGGGTTGGATTGCAGCCTAAGTGCCAGCAGCTGAATGTATGGATTTATTCATTCATTTCTCACTTCCTTAATAGGTTGTGCACTCTCCTGCTGTACAACATCGGCTTAGGAGTACAGATAGAAGCAGATTTTGTTGCTGTTGCTTGATTACAAAAAAATGCAGGCAGTGCAGCAGTGTGACTAGCTCTCAAATCCTTGCTGTGAGGCTGTTCTCCATCTATTACTGCGAATGAGGTATCAGGCTACTGAAAAATCATTCACAGTGCCTAAAGAGATGCACTTGTGGCATACTTCAGGGATTTGTGTGGAAACCAGGCCCTGATGCGCACTTGATAATACGCCTGAGCTCAGCAGGTGTACAGAGTGGCTTCTTCACAAATGCTGCCTTACTTGTGCAGGGAGTTACACCAGTCACCACTGCACCCAGCATATGAAACATCACTTTGCAGTTCTGTGGGATTTTACTAACTAGCCGTATGGCAATTTGATCAGTTAATTAATTAAACGTAGCACAGAAGATCCCCCAGAACTTCAAGACCAGTGTTTGATGTATTAGCATGCAGTAAACAGAAACAGATGAAAAGCAAATGCTTTTCCACAGGCTTCTTTTTCACTAAGATGCTTTCACTTAATACAAATTTGGGAGTGGAAAAAGGATCCCGTTCCCCCCAAAACACTTGTTGATTCTGGGAGGCTTTTTTCACCTTCACCTAGCCAATAGCACAGTTTGCTTAACATCTGTGATCAGGATTTGTTTTTATTTAAGTTTAGGTTCTTACATTAGGAAAGTGGCCTGGTTGCTGCTGTTTCTTAATTTCTCTGTGCATGATGCTTAGGGTGTTCTAACAATGGGAGAACGGAGAAGCACAGGACACATTTTGGTGCTTGAAGTGGAACAGCAAATGCCTCCCTCAGCCAAGATGCAGAATACTCAAGGCTGGCTAAGTAATTTTGGCACCCGAAGCAGAAAAATCCCCCCAAGCACCTCTCCCTGGGAGTAAAAGTGCAATAATTATAAATCAACGACTAACCATTTGTGTTCTTTTATGACATCCCAAATCAGCTGCCAGAGGCAGCTGCTTCACTCTCCCTAATGGTAGGGCTGACACATGGGAATCGACACACCAGCATTAAAATATCAATTGGGAGAACACAGGAATGATATAGGCTATAGAAAGAATACTGGTGTGGTTCTTCCTTTCTCTTCGATCCAATGAGATCCTAACTTTAACTTTGTGGAGACATGTCATAGATGAAGTGACAACCATGCTGTTCCCATAAGCTAAGAATGATCTCCTGTGATTGAATCAAACACCTTATAGAAACAGCAGAAAATTATTTTCTAGGTAACCATAAAATAAGGAAGAGGAATGGAGATTCCTTAGAGGCATACATTCCGTTTTTCTCTGCAACATGCCATTAAAGGACCAAAGCAATTGCCTTCTGTCCCAATTACACCAGTAATTAGCATTATCGTTTATATTGCACCTTAAAGTGTTTAGCAATCCTTATCTTGTTTATCCTCACAATAGCCTTGTGATGGAGATGGAGAGAAAATGGAGAGAGCAAACTAAGAATCAAATGACTCTTCCAGAGCTGCCAGAGAGAGAACGAATCAGTGGTCCACAGAGGGAAGTGAGTTCTTCTCTAGATCTGCCTCCCTAAGCCTGTTGCCCTGCAGATGTTTTGGACAAGACGGCCGTAGCTGATGGGAGTTGTAGTTCAAAACATCTGGATGACACCATGTAAGAAAAGGCTGGAGCTCATAGCAATACACAAGTCACTGCACTATTGTGGCAGTCAGTCCCTTGCCTCATAATTGACACATGCATGACAAATGAAAGCCTAGATTACAGAAGCTGCAGGGTGCTTGTATGAACCTTATGGATTGCACTGCTTGGTTACAATTGTTGTTGGAAAGGGAAGTTGTGTTGCCTCCCCAGTTGCGTCTCTGTTCCAGGGCTGGGAATGGTCACTCAAGGCAGGCATAGGCAAACTCAGCCCTCCAGATGTTTTGGGACTACAATTCCCATCATCCCTGACCACTGGTCCTGTTAGCTAGGGATCATGGGAGTTGTAGCCTCCAAACATCTGGAGGGCCGAGTTTGCCTATGGCTGACTTAAGGTATGGAGTGAAAGGGTGAAGTACCTGTTCTGCCAAGATCTGTTGCTGTTGCCGCTGCTCTCGTAGAAACTGCTGCTTCTGCTGTTCCATCATGTGGAGCTGGGCCCTTTGCTCAATCAGCATCTGCTTCATAAGGGCAGCCTGAGGCTGTCCACCCAAGAAACTGGCATTGACCGAACTTGTGCCCACGTTACTGGATCCTGGTGGCACCGAGGACTGCATGGGACCTGTGGACCGAGACAGTCCCACTGCGTGCTGGTCCTGGACAAGGAAACAAACAAAAGCCATGTGAGGAATCATTGGGTATGTGATTAGGCTTATCTTCATTTAGTCTCAATATTTTATCCCACCCCTCCATCACATGCAATGGAACATCAAGGTGTCATACAAACACCACAATTCAGAAACAAAGCAAGATTTTAAAGGGGGGGGGGGGAGAGACAACCAGCTGATTATTTGTTTATTTTGCAAAGACACAGGTCATTACCAATCAGATGCACCAGAATGAATTAAAATTTCCACGTAGCATCTAAAGGCCACCAGGGAGGGAACCAACTGAGTTTCTAGGGAGGAGGGCTTCCAGGGTCTGGGTACCACTACAGAGTAGGCCTTCTCCCACAAATGCCAGCATGGAACAAGGCCTTCTTCAATGAGCTGAAGAAAAGTCCAGCAGGATCATTGGGGGAAGGTATCCCAGTCCCAAACCATTCATGGTTTTAAAGGTAATAACCTGAATTTTGAATCCGAGTCAGAAACAGCCCAGGAAGAAGAAGAAGAAGAAGAAGAGTTTGGATTTGATATCCCGCCTTTCACTCCCCTTCAGGAGTCTCAAAGCGGCTGACGTTCTCTTTTCCCTTCCTCCCCCACAACAAACACTCTGTGAGGTGAGTGGGGCTGAGAGACTTCAGAGAAGTGTGACTGGCCCAAGGTCACCCAGCAGCTGCATGTGGAGGAGCAGAGACGCGAACCCGGTTCTCCAGATTACGAGACTACCGCTCTTAACCACTACACCACACTGGCTCCAGTCAGTGAAGCTACTAGAAGAACTGAATCGCACAACCCAACAAATCAGCCCCAGTGGAAGCATTTTGCACCAGCTAAAGTTTCTCAGCACAGTATGTGGGGTGCTGCAAATTGCAGAAGGAGGACTCCACGCCTGTCGAGATGTTACACTTGCTGCAGGGATCGGCATCCCTATGGTGAGTTTTCCACCACCTGCTGTATTGTTTAGAACAAGTCGCCACATGAGTATTGTGAGTTTTTCTGCTTTTGAACTATATCAGTGGTGTTTCCTGGCAGGAGGGAGAGACTTGTGGTATGATGTCCAACCCACATAGTAAGCTGTTTTCAGTGAGGGTTTGGGAAAACAGTCAAGAGGTTGACATTTGCTATGGCAAAGGCAGGAATGGGTGAATCTGTCAATTTTTACTTTCTCTTACTTTCTCTTTTTTCTAGAGTTCAGGCCTGCACATTTATGCATCAGTTTATTGATTGATTTTAAATTCACCAGCATTTTAGTACAAATTTATTCTCATATACATACTTCTGCAAGCCATTTCCCCAAATACAATGCATTTTTGGATGGCATTTCATGAATATATGCATTTTCATGTACCTCCCCCCAATACACAAATTCTTTTACATTTTATTTGGTTGGAGAGCAGCATCGGAGAATTCAGGCAAGTGTGAATTCTGAAAGATAGCTGCATTTCATTCCGTGTATTGTTTCAGGAAGTGCGAATTAGGGAATTTCACATTAAAAGCACCAATCGACCTTCATTTCTCCTCCATTCCTCAGTGACTGTAAATACGTATACAGCAGTTTTCAGTTTACAAAGAAATGAAGTTCAAGGAGAGGCATGGTCCAAAAGTACAGGAGGTGGGAGAGGAGGAGGGAAGTGGATGATCAAGGAATTGTTCGGTGCAGAAGCCTAAATCCAGTTTTATTCTCTCTCTCTTTTTTGCAAGCATTGGGTGCACAGAATGCCACTTTATTGTATTCCTTCTGACACTGTATGGTATGCAATCAGATCAAGTTTAACAGTAACCCTGGCAGGTTATTAACTCATATCTGAGGAAGTATATAAGAGGTAAAAGATATATGAGGAATGGTACAGAGAGCTGGGGACAAAACCCAGGACCCCTCAAGCCAAGCTCAGTCATTCAAAGCAACGTGAGTTACGGATTCAGCAAAAAGCAAGGAACAAAAGTAGTAATTAGGGCTTACATTTTCTTGCTGGTGAGGCAACTGAACAGGGTCAGGTGGCCCCAGTTCCTCTGCACGATGCTAACCCATGTAACCTCATTATAACTTCCAGGCAAAGTGAGGTGGATGAAAAGAGATTCAGCACCTGGAGTCCAATGCCAGGGAG
Organism: Podarcis pityusensis; assembly: GCF_964106645.2. NCBI lineage: Eukaryota > Metazoa > Chordata > Lepidosauria > Squamata > Lacertidae > Podarcis > Podarcis pityusensis. Next base: position 42,450,252 of record NC_138034.1, on the reverse strand, counting down.
TTGGGTTTGAGTGCAGGGCACCACCATGATACTTTTCAGGTTAAAGAGGAGGTAGTAACATCCTTTCATTGCTGCTCGTTGCCCATTAACATGCTTTTATACCCCCATGCGCCCGCACAATCAGGATGATTAAGAGGAGACCAGCTGAAAGTGGGCTATTTTAAAACTTTAATCTGAGTAGGACTGAATGTAAGAGGAGAGCAAGGCGGTGCAAATTATACTGCAAATTAAAGGACATGTTCTTGTGAATACTGCCCCCCCCTGCACACCACGTTCCTGCCTGTTTGCCTGCGACGCTGCTGGTCCCTTTGCAGGGCTTGGCCAGAGGACTTAAGAGAGGAGGCCCGGAAAGGATCTCATTAGCAGTTCCGTCAACACAGCGCTGATCGCCTTTCTCTTCCCAGTGTAACCAATGGCGATTGTTATGCAGGAGAGATGCACCAGTAACACCCCAGGGAGGTTAGAACTTAATTATGAGCAGCCCTGGAGAGGGAAATTTAGACAGATGGATATGTATTTTTTTTTGGGGGGGGGGAGGACCAACTACTTTCTGTTACTTCCCATCCTCTCCGCTTTTGCCCTGCAAGATCCAAGTGAAAACTTGAGAACCAACTGTTGCAGCTATTAAGGCCCTGAGCAGCCGTGAAATCTACCAAAGCTTAGATTGGACATCTTACATGCTGCACAGGATGTCAGGCTACATCTAACCTCTCCTCCTAAATCCATCCACGTCCTAACACCCCAGGCAGCCTTGGGGTGAGGCGGCAGGTGTGTGAGAATCACTTAGCTGCAGTTCCTCCCGAACACCAGCAGGTGGCGTCCCAACCCTGGTCCTCCACAGCTCTGTCAACCTGGGTTGGTGACTGATTGCTGCCCTGGGCTCTTGCTCTCCTCTCCCTCTCCCTCTTTCTCCCTCCTCCTTCCCCACCCTCCCCCATGCTTGCAGATGGCTTAATCATGACTACTGTTCCCTCCTCCTCCTCCTCCTCCTCCTCCTCTCCCCATCCCCCTCAGTACTTCTGCGATAATGCTGCTAACGCAGAGCTAGGCAGTCAAGTGTTACAGCACAGAGCAGGTAGCCTGGCAACTGAGAGTATAATACCGAACAGATGGTGTTCGTACACATGATGGACATCACACACGACAGCCTGAGACAATCCAGGAATTCCCTGGTGGTTTGAGACCCTCTTTATGGAAAGAGCGGGGCGGGGGGGGGGGACACACAAAACAAAACACAAGCCTGTTGGCTGCTTTGGGGATATTTCCTACCCTCTCCCACCCAACCTGACACTGAACCACTAAACTGATTTCTTGTTACTCCTGTTTTGCTAACAGCACTAAAGGGACAGCAGTCTGGTAGTGTGCGAGGGGGACGGACGGAGGTTAAGCTTCGCGTAGCCTGAATTAATCAGGCATTATGCTGGGCCTGAGCGAGGACAGGGTTGCTTGACAAAGGAGCCACCCTTGCTTCTGCTCACAGCCGGCGCTCTCTCCTCGGTGAAGAGTCTGTCTGGGTCAGGGACGTCCCTGCGGCTGGAAGCTATGCAGGAGGTACAACAGGTAGACTCCTGTGAAACACACAAAGGGGCATTTGTAGGCTGTGCCCAGGTGGGAGCCCAGGTTATGCATTTACAGTGTTCTGGGTATGAAGAAAGAGCAGCCACACGGGAACACCTGGGAGATGGGAAGAAAAGGAGCGCCAGCCTCAAATCCTGCCCCTCATCCTCTTTTTCCAAAACAAAGAAACAAACATCTCTCCCTCTCCCACTGGTGAGAGCTGCAGGCACACACTGCAGTGCACTGCTCAGCCTCCAAATTCAATGCAATGCTGAGGGGGCTCCTGACACTTCTTCCAGGGAGCATGCTGCTCTTTACTAATGAGCTCAGGAAGCGGAGACATACCCAGGCTGTCAAATTTCCAAACACTGAACAATGCATAATCTGTGTCTGTGACGGGGCTGGGGAGAGAGAGCGCAGCAGAAGCTCCAGGAAGAGAGAGGGCGTTTTTTCTTTCTTTCTTCCTCCGAGGAGCAAGGTGGAAGGAAAGGAAGGGCTGCAAAATGCCATCACAATAGGTTTCTCAGATAAAGCAAAGCCACCCATACAAACGTCCCCTCGAGAAAGGTGAGCCAGAGTCTGACTGAATAAACAGTGGAATTATTTAACCTTTCAGAGTGCTCTGTTGTCGTCGTCTCACCGTTCCTCCTTTCCCCCAGCGCTATTCCCCAGACCTGCCCCTCCACTGCAGACAATGATTTATCGGTGAGGAAATAGGATTTCCAGTGCTAAGGTCAGAGCTGGCCGTCAGACGTTACCTTGCTCTCACTGCAAGAAAAACCTTGGGCAAGCTTCCAGAGTTCCTGCAAAGCCAGCCTAGGGATCAGCCAGAGTGATACGTGGCAGCACTGTACACCTCAACGTATCTCAAAGAATACCTTGTCCTGCAGGGGACTCTCAGATTTCATTGCCTTTAATAAGCTGCTTGTAGCTGCTATACTTCTGGAGAAGAATGGAAGGGCCTCTCCAGACTGGCGTGTGTTTGTTTTTGCAGCTGTATTCTGATCATATATAACCACCCAGGTAACTTCATGAACACAAATCATAATGAATGCTCAGTAAAAAGGATGTCCCTAAACCACATAGGCACACTTCTAAGTCAGGAGTCATCAGGGGACCCCAGCAGTCTCCTGATCAGAGTTCTCCACTGTCTTAGGTGTCAAATGAAGTGGTGGATGTCAGAGGTCTGAGTTCAAATCCCAGATTTGCTGTGCTCATGCACATGTGCAAATGCCTACATTGCAGATTCATGTAATCTGCGCACAAAGAAACAACAAGCCAACTATCAGACCAAACACAGAATCGCATGGCTTTTGCAGTTACCTTTTGCGCCCTGTTGAACGGTGAAGAGTGGAAGACAAGTAGGGAGAGGGAGGAGGGGGAAGCAAGGGACAGTATCAGAACAGATCAGACTGGGCTGCGCACAGCAACAGCCACGACAGCTCATTTCTGTGCTCACACATAATTTTTATCATAATAAATTTTAGTTGGAACATTTGCTCCTCTTCAGAGCAGTACAGGCTGAGCTGGGCAAATTGCCATCTCATGTGACGCTTGCAAAGATGTTTCCAGTGCAGAAGCTGCGTTGTGTGCTGCGGGCTAAGCCAAATTCAGCTCAGCATTGACCTGTGGGTAAACTCAAGAGTATAGACAAGCCCTCCACTGCACTGCATCGCGGATTTACTCTGCAGAATCCAGTAAAGGGAAGGCACACTCCTGCACAGGGGCCTTTACAATCTCCAGATGGGAGCCACATCGCACAGAGTTCTGGGTGGAAGTAGGTGGCAGCTTTCAAGAGAGGAATGCTTAGGGCTCAACTTACAGTTTGACAGCCAAGCAATGCCCGGCTGCCTGGGAAAGGGCAAACCATAAAGCACACAGTTATAAAACAGACACCTGGCTTACTAAGGCTCCTGGAAGCATCCTTGCACATTGCCTTGTAGTGGTTGCATGAAGGTTGGCATGGAAATAGTTTCAGTAAATATAAATAAAATCAGATTCTGAGTCGCTCTGACCTTGGTCACGATAACACAGTCACAAAGGTCCTACAAATATTTGTTGGACTGCTTTCTCCCACATTGGTCTCCCTGCAACTATAGAGATGGCCTTCCCACCACAGAAGGGCCTGCCTGGTCTTCATGTTCCTATTATGTTTATTTAAGACATTCATCTACCACTTAATCGTCAGCATTTCCAAGAAGTGTACATAAAATAAACTACACAGAATCAAACAATAAAAATAATCACAAAACCAAACAGAAGCCCCTTACACTTGACCTGAAAATGCCTGCTGGAATAAGGAAGTCTTTGTCTTATTTCAGCTGGGAGGAAGTTCCACAGGTTTGGGCCCACAGGCCTGAATGACTGACTTCTGGCAGTTGCAAGCCTTGCCTCTGAGCCGTTGGGGGACCACCAACAGAGGCTCCCCCAAGGATCTGGGTGATCAGGCAGAGATATAAGAGATCCCTTGGTTTCTAATATATCCTTCAGCTAGATGACAGACAAAAACATTCTGGTTTTCCCAGACTTGGAAACTGTTAATGTTCGCATTCAAAACAATACTGACTTCACTGTCTGTTGCAATGGAGTGCTGCTATTTTGTTGTGTTGGTTTGCATGCTTCAGTTTATCATTTTCTACATTTTAATTTCACTTTTATTGTTTCTCACTATTTTGTTTTCTCCACTCTGGGAACATAAACGTATGCTGAAGGTGTAGAATGAAAATTATGCAAATAAATACACACCCACCCCCTCCTCATGTTGCATCTGGTAGAAATCACACAGCCCAGTAGGATGTGTTCAGAAGATGCTTGGAAGTACACCTCACAGTTTAACGAGCAAATGAAGAAAAAGTGCTCTGAAAGGGAACCAAAATCTATGTTCCCCAGTCTTAAGTAATTCTAGTTGTTGCCCAGGAATAATAGTGACAGTTAGGGAGTAATATGGATACCTAGAAAAGCACAGCTGCTAGAGACACTCAAACTGTCAGAGCATGCAAAGAATATTAAGGGAGGAAGCCCACCAAAGATCAAAGAGAGGTCTTGAAAAAGCAGAAACCTGCCTTGTAAGCTCTTTGCTGTCATGAACGGGGAGAGTTCGCATCACCCATGCTGGCATCTTTACAAAAGGTTATAAACTGAGACTATTTAAACGCTAGAGGGAACACGCTCAGAGTCTCCTTTTGAAACCAGCTCAGGTGTCAGGGATGGAGCTGTCTCGTGACAGGTTGTTTTGCCTTGTCTTGAAAATTAATTTCTGCTCTTAGCTGTGGCATCTCCAGCATTGCACTTCCCTGAGCTCCTTTTCACCTTCTCCTCAGTTTCAAAGGGGGGAGAATTTAATCTTTTTCAACGTAGCGTCTGAGCATCCCCACACTGCAGAATTCATGTGTGTGCCTTATAAATCTCAGCAGCACCCTGAGATGGAGAGCAAATGTATGTGAAGCAGAAGGAAGGGATGTGGAAGGGGGGGGGGAGAGTGAAGAATCAGGGAAGAGGAGAAGAAATGGCAGCTGACTTACAACCTTTCTGCACAGCCAGATAAAGCTGCACCTGGTTTTGTGGGTGGGAGACTTTCTGCTGGCTCAGAGAGGAGACAGATAGCAGTAGCAGGGCTGTTGCTGGGGGGGGGGGCGGAGAGGTATCAGCCTCCCATGTCTCCTTCTGCTACAGCTGGAAAACAGCAGCCTGTTGGAGGAGCCAGGAAGTTTGGCCGGTCATCCCTGCACATGAAGAGGAAGAACTTCCCCACATCTTTAGCTGCTGCTGGTGGTTGCTTTTGCAGGTGGGGGGCGGGAAGAGCCTATTTATGTGAAGGCCACTGTTGTTGATGGGCCAGCCCAGTAAAGGAGTGTGGTGAGGGCACCCTCTCTGGGCGATTAGTTGTGGGCAAGTTGGTGGGGGGAGAGATATGAGAGTTAACCCGGCTTCCCAGGGAGAGCACTAAGGGGCTGCATTTGCGGTGAGAGGATGAATGCAGCACATGAATGCATATTCAGTGGGACTGGCAGGTCCTTCCTGATTTTTGCTATTGTTTTGTTTGATTTGTTGCTCCGTTGTACAGTGGTACCTCGCAAGACGAATGCCTCGGAAGACGAAAAACTCGCAAGACGAAAGAGTTTTTCGTTTTTTGAGTTGCTTCGCAAGATGGATTTCCCTATGGGCTTGCTTCGCAAGACGAAAAACGAAAACGTCTTGCAAGTTTGTTTCCTTTTTCTTAAAACCGTTAATACCCAGGGTGACTTCGAGGAGCAACTCATAGCACGCGGTGTGGTAGCCTTTTTTGAGGTTTTTGAAGACTTTGGTGATTTTGAAGACTTTGGTAAACCGTGCTTCGCAAGACGAAAAAAATCGCAAGACAAAAAAAAAGCAAGACGAAAAAACTCGCAGAACGAATGAATTTCGTCTTGCGAGGCACCACTGTATCCTTTGTTTGTGTTGATATGCATAACCATGTCTACTCAGAAGTAAGTCATAGAACTGAAGTGTGGTAAGGGACCTCCAAGGGCCATCTAGCTCAACCCCCTTGCAATGCAGGAATCACAGCTAAGGAATCCCACACAGACAGCCATCCTTACTCTGCTTAAAAGCCTTCAATGAAGTCCAGGCACTGTAAACTGAGCCTGGGTGTTTAAGCTAGCTTTCCTCAACCTGGTGCACATCTGTGCTGACAGGAGTTGCCGTCCTAAACGGCTGGAAAGTTCCAAGCTGAGAAAGGCTGCATTGATGGACAAGTGCTGCTGTCCACTCACAGTGGCGCCAGGTTCTGTCCTCTCACGGGCATTTGGGTTTTACTTCGCGCCTCCTTCCTCCCATTGCCAAACAAGGTGAAACTGAGAAGAGGGATGACTCCTATGGAATGCAGTGGGCTTGCTCCCAGGTAAGGAGAGTTAGAATTGCAAACAGACTGATTACTACATTTATACTTTGCCTTTTCTTCCAAGGGGGTCAAGGGGGCATATGTGGTTCGATTACCCCCTACTTTATCCTCACAACAAAGGAGGTGGAAAGGAAAACTTGCAAATTCATGCCTTTCCCCTGCTTTTAAAAGAAATGGTTTTGCTCAGAGTAGACCCATTGAAATTAATGAACCTTTCTAAGTTAGATCCATTAATTTCTGTAGGTCTGCGCCACGTAAGGCTCAGTTAAATACCACCTACTGGTATTTAGCATAGAAGCTAAGAGACCACACTCTGAACAAGAAACTCATTTTGCTGCTTGCAGCTTAAAAAGAAGAATAGGGGATATCGTAAACAACTGACTTATGCTGTGAATTCACTAGGTGGTCTTAAGCAAGCCCGTCTCAGCCTCGTGCCTGTCTCCCATCTGCCACACGAGAAAAAAAATCCTATTGATGTACCATATAGTGTTGTTGTAACAAAGATAATGTATGTGACGCGCAGTGAACTTTGAAACATACCATATAAATGGTACATCCTTGCTTTGTGCAGATAATCCTTGGAGCTCTCCTTGCTGCTGCAGAGATCAATGACACTTCAGAGTAGGTTTTAATCTGAACTTCGTATTTTTAAATGTGCCCTCCCCTTCCCTGGTGCTTCTGTTTCCTTCTTGCGCCGGGGTTTTAAAACAACTGACTGGCTGCCCTCCAAAGAGCAGGGGAACTGTGAGGGATGTGTCACCTGCACAGTGGAGCAAAGCAGCTGTTCCAGATTCCAGGCGGCCTGATTTGGTCAAACACAGACTGCTAATGATCTCTTAGCTGCTTTATGAATTGAGCCCTTATACCCACGCGCCTGCTCTCTCCTTTTCTCTGTGCTGCCTTCTCTTTCCTTGCTTCAGGGAGAAGTGGGGGGGGGGGAAGAGGGAAGCATCAGCTGTCTCTGGCAGAGCTTGCCTGCAAAGGCTTTCTCCTGCCACCCCAAATTCCCCACCCACTCCCCTCTTGCTGGCCCAATGAAGCCATCAAGCTAAAGATTGCATAACTGATGAACAGGCCTATCTTGTGTTATACTGGGAGATGGGCCAACTGCCTCCATTTATAGACAAAAGTGCCATCAGTCAGCCAAATGAAACCCTTTGCGGCAGCCACTATGAAGGAGGAAGAAAAAGAGATGGGGGAGCCAGATCGGGGGATGTGCTGTGTTGTGACGTCACCAGGAGCTTCCTTCCACCACTCCCACCAGTCTCCCCAGTGCACAAATGCCTTCCACAGAAGAAACCTGAAACCAGACTAAACATAGTTCGCAAAGCCACTCTTCTCGAACGACTTCTTCTTCTGCCTGCCCCTCAATTCCCCCCTCCCCCTCCCTGTGCCTTGAACTTCACTTAAGTCACACAGTCCTCTATCATATTATATCATCAATCAAGCTAATGCTAATCAGATCAATAAGAATATATTCTGTCCAGTGCTTTCCTTTCCTTGCTCATAGAACTCTAAAGATTTAAAATAAATCAATCCGGCCAATGCTAGACCAAGAAAAAGTAATGCTTAAAACACCCACCCACACCCTGCGGCAAGCTTAAATACCAGCACAATGCACACTTCGTACAGGGTTCACTTATGGCTGATTCACACCTGCATGTTCATCAACTATTGTGTTATCATCGGCTGACAAGTCAGATTGGAAGATGTGAGCTCCTGTTTAAAATGATTCGTATTCCCCAGTACATATGAACATACATGTCTACTGTAGCATTATTAAACATGGTGAGCATGTATATACGAACTTGCCCAAAGTCATGTCCAGATATAGGAATGTGTTTTTATTTTTTAAACAAACCTTAGAAGAAGACAATCATGTTGTGGACTGGGTGAACTCCCATAAAAGGATCTGGTATTTACATAACATTTCCAATAGGCAGTTGGACTGAGGTCTGGCAAGCAGTTAGTACTGGATGGGCAAAGAGGAACGCTGGCAACTATACCAGGAACAGCCTGGTTGTTAAAAAGCAAGTGGGCAAGATGGGCATTTGCTGCTTTTACTGATGCTCACCCTAGTTTCTGGCCTGTGAAACCATTAGCATTCCTGCCTGGCCTTGCAAACCCCGCTCAGAGTTAAAACTAATCCTAAGCATAGCATTACCAACTGCTCGACTATTGCAAGATGCTGCCTTTAGCTGTGTACAGGCAATGGCTATTCTGAGACCAGGAGAAAGCACTTGGAGCTGCCACTGCCTGCACTGCACACAATCACTTTCTGCAAGTTTTGGTAGTGCTTCAAAATGCACTTTGCAATATGCTATACTCTGGGTCTCAGACATGTGACAACAATTGCTGCCTTGGACAATACGTATGTATGTATTGGGAAAGCTTCATACCATGCTCTTTCACCCAAAGACTCTTACCGTAACTAAAACAACAATTAAAAAAACCAATTCAAACAACAAGTTAAAACAGGACAGCATTAAGTAAATTAAAAAACAGTGACACATCAGGCTTATAATCCATGAAATCAATGCAATATAACAGGGCTGTGCAAATAAAAATGCATTACCTGGTGCTGAGAAAACATTAAAGTTGGTTCCAGGCAAGCTGTTCTGGGGACATTCCAGAAATTGGGCACCATCACAGAAAAAGCCTTATGTACCTTTCGGTCTGAGTGTTGAAGGCAGCAATTGCATAGTGGCCATGGAAAATCTCCATTTTCAAGTTGGGAGCAGTTTCGAAGGTGTTTTGTTTGTTAAAATATATATTTTAGTACCTGAAAGGACATGTGCTTATCCACATCAAGGCACACACACGCGCGCACACACACACACAATTTAAAATCGCTTAGAAACTTGATTACTTCAGAAATCAAGTCAAGTAAATGCCGCCATTCCATTCACCTGCATGAAACTAGGAAATGTAGCTCTGTGGAGAAATGAGGAATGAGGAGTAAACAGGCATCTCCATCCCATCCCTCTGAAGCAAAGCTTCTCCTTTCCTCCAGTTCGTTTGGGTAGTGGTCAAGTTACAAATGCTGGATCAGGACTGGGCCGCCCTGGTGGGAGGAAGGAGACTCCCATTGCTCCATAGAAATAATTATCTATACTCCACCCAAGGACTGAGACAGCTACTGGAGCACAGGAACCAAGGATTATCATGTGCTAAGAGGCTGCTGATTCCAAATGACTGGAGTTTTCGAAAACAAGGTGTTTGGTGCTGATCTGTTCTTGATGACCAAAATGATGGTGAGGTACAGAAATGTATAACTTCTCCACTGCTTTAGACAGGAAAAAAGAATATGCTGATGGGTGCCCAGTGAGAGGCCGCCAGTTTATGCACCCAACAGAATTAAGTGGTAAAGTTCTTTTTCACTTGTATCACTTCAAATTGAAGGTATAGAATCATAGAATTGTAGAGTTGGAAGAGACCCTGAGAATCATCTAGTCCAAGCCCCTGCAATGCAGGAATATGCAGCTGCCCCATACAGGGATCGAACCTGCAACCTTGGTGATATCAGCACCACGCTCTAGCCAACTGAGCTATCCAGGCCCATCGGGGACTATTTCACCATTCTGTGATAAAATATTCCATGATATTTGCCTCTTCATTATTCATACTTGCCAATTGGCTTCTTTCATTAAACAGGATCTTGCCCTGCCACTACATACTTTTTAAGAAGCCATGGACCATAAACCCGATATTGCAGTAAGGGAGATATTGGAATAAGAATGACCCGCTCTAACCCTGTATACTATATGCAGCTACAAATGAGCACAGATCTGTTATGATGTTATTACTATAACAGAAGGAATAGTTTCTAATGTATGTGTTTAAGCAAAATATTCCTAATATTTCCACATTCTGCACTACTAAAAAACCATCTGCTCCAACTGTGCCTCTGCTTTCTCCCGAAAACATCCCTACTAATTGGTTTCTAATGTTGGCACCCATTTCTTGCTGCAGGGACCCATAAAACAGGCTCCTCTCTGGTTGTTGTTCCATTCACTCAGCGTAGTGAATTATAATTCCTTTCTTGCCTTCTTTAATAAAAAGGGGAGACCAAATTCAGGGACAGTGGATTCACTACTTTGCAGTGCTGAGAGCACTGCTCAGTGTCAGTCGCTTCATCTATTTGCTCTGTCTTTCAGTGCAAGGGAAGAGCTTTAAATCTGCCATGCAGATTCTCTGGGCCCCTGGTTACCATGGTCTTGCCATGCAGCATCTCAGGGAACACAATTCTTCTGCCATTTGACATGGGACCACTGCATGCAGCCCATTTGTTTCCCTATGGATGCTTTTATATTCATCTTGTGCTCGAATCCTGCTGGACTAGGATGCTGGACTAGGTGGGCCATTGGCCTGATCTAGTGGGGTCCTCTTTAAGTTCTTACGTTCTGTTCAGAACTGCTGCTGCACATATTGGATATGTACCCACAGTTACATAAGTGCAAAATAGTATAAGCATCTGTTTATATTGGCAGCACATCCCACCAACATCAGATGCCAGCACAAATGGTTAGGGTCTTACGAGCTCGGTCTCAACAAGTGCAGTCTCTAAACCAGGGGTCAGCAACCTTTTCCAGTCATGAGCCGGTCCACCATCCCTCAGACCATGTGGTGGGCCGGCTATATCTTTTTTGGGGGGAATGAACGAATTCCTATGCCCCACAAATAACCCAGAGACGCATTTTAAATAAAAGCACACACTCTACTCATGTAAAAACACCAGGCAGTCCCCACAAATAACCCAGAGACGCATTTTAAATAAAAGCACACACTCTACTCATGTAAAACACGCTGATTCCCAGACCGTCCGTGGGACAGATTGAGAAGGCGATTGGGCCGCATCCGGCCCATGGGCCTTAGGTTGCCTACCCCTTCTCTACAGGGTAAAGCTGACCAGTCAGGCTGAGATTACACATACATGCTCATCCCATGACAACTTCCTTAAAAAGCAAGGTTTGGTAGCGCTCCCCCTCCAGTGGGCTCTGTCTAACAGCAATGGGTCCCTCCACCTGGTGATGGTGGTTGTCGTGGTGGGAAGCCATTTTAATTTCACACAATGCCCCGGAGCAATGCTGCATCTGAGGCATATGTGTGTAATTAAAATGGCAGGTCCTTGCAGACCCAGTGACCCACAAATGGGACTTAGGCCCAGCATGTGGTAGGTACTGCCAGGGTGCTGGTGTGCTTGTAGCTGGGTGCTGATGCCATTCCTGAATTCACTTGCACATGTATGGGTGAAAGAGCCACCGCAGATCAAAACTCCGCACAGAGCTTTCATGTCAGCTGACGCCATATAAAAAAAACCACACTTTTCAATGGAAGGCTGCTGGCATATCTGGCTGTGAGTCATTAAGTGAGAAGTCACTAAGAGCATGATCCAGCCAAAGATAAGTATATTAAGGTTTCATTGATTTCAGTGGGAGAGATTTAGGCGCATGCTTAAGTTTCCCATTGAAAATCAATGTGGGGCTTAAAACCTTGGCTGGATTGCACCCCCCAGGGACAAGAGATCCAGTTATCTACATGCATGTGTGAATCAGCCCTTAGACAGCACTTTCTCACTGTAATGAACTAATGCAAGAGGGGAAACCCACAGGCTCCAACTAGCATCTCTGAGCCTGTTTACATAGATTAACTTTATGGTGGATTGATTTAAATCACCAAGAAAAAGGGCTGATTTAAGTTTCCAGCTCTGTAGTAACTATTTGCAATTAAATACTTTTCTTTAGTGCCTAGCAGCATAATCCAAATCTTGGACCTGCAGTTCACTTGCCTTTGGCAGTACAGGATTTCTACCTGTTTGGGGTATCAACTGAAAACCTAATTATTTCTATTTTGCTTTATTTCATATTTCAACTAAGTTCTACTAAGAGTATGGACCCACTGAAATTAGTGGACATGGCTAAGTTTCGGTCCATTTCAATGGGCCTACTCTGAGTAAAACTTAGTGCAATGCCATTCAGAATCTATTCAGGCCTGGGGGCACACTGGGAAATGTAAGAAACTGTTATGGACACCTCAAAATACCCTTTTTACAGAATAAAATCTGTAAAAATATCTACCCCCCCAAAAAAAAACCCAGAGAAGAAAAGCAGCAAAAAAGCAAACAACAACAAAAACCCTCAATCTTTTATTATTAAATATTGGGACGGGTGCAGTGCTATGGGCTGGATCCAGAGAACACTGTAAACCGAACTCCGCTCATGCAACGCAGATTTCCCTTCTCACTGCTGCCTCTTGCCATTCCCTAAAAAGCAGCTCCTAAGTGTCAGAGGACCCCTCCATAATGTTGTAGAGGCTGCACCAAGAAAGGCAAATTGGCAGGAATTGCAGAGGGTGGGGGGCTTGAGCAGGATCATGCAAAGGATGATCTGGGCATGCATCCAGGAGCTTTCAGAAGCAAGGACTGCAGGGTAACAGGTCAGAACAGATTTCTCTATGACAAGGAAAATAAATGTCTGATCTATTTGTCTACTGCACCAGGGGCTTTAACTCATTTTTTAAAAAAATAGAGCAGTGATAGGCATTTTGCCCCCAAGGGTCATTTGAGGGGTTGGGTGGACAGTCAGGGACCAGGGACTATGGCTGACAGTGAGCATATCCTAAGACTCACACACATCTATTTCTCTCCTTCTCTATATAAAATCTCCCTCAATTTCCTCCCTCACCATCCTCAGATTATCTTGCAGCAAACAAACCATGAGCTGTAAACAAGATTTGCCCTTGGCTTACCACCTGTGATTTGTTTGAGGGAGACAAACCATAAGCCTCGGTTTGCATGTAACGCTAAAGCTAACCATGGTTAGCTCCAGGAAGCATGGCAGCAGCAGGAATGGAGGGTGGGAAGCAAAGTGGCTGCAATTTTCATTCTATGTACCTGCAGGCTAGCTTGCTCATGCATTGCTAGGGTTTGGTTTTTCTGCTGCTCTCCCTGGAGATCCTAGGGATTCGACCTGGGACCTTCTGCATGCAAAGCATGTGGTCTACCAAAGTGGCAGGGAGCTTTTATTGCACACACACACGGTGGAAAAGCCCTGGACTTTACAGCAGAGCAGCAGAATGAAAAACCCAGCAACGCCTACTTAAAAAAAACCCCCCAGAACATTGTGGAGAGCAGAGATCGCCAGCCCTGGAGAGTTGACAAATAAAAGAGGAGGATGGGAATAAACTGAAGGCAGTCAAAAGGTTTTAAAAACAAACTCATTAGGAAACAGACAGTAGGAGGGCAAAGGTACAATTAGAAAAAAAAATAAAGCTCTGGAAACAGAAGTTCACAGTATTTTCAGCAAGTAGTACACAAGTCTGAACTAGGGCAAAGTTCAAGTAAGACATGACTGAGCTTCTTGGTTGGAGATTTGTATTAGTGATGCTCCTGCCACAGCTAACAAGACTTTTGCTTTCTATGGGACCTGACCCAGGGAAACGATCATCACCCACCACCCCATGGAATTCACTGGGCGTTTGACAGCATTCAGTAGTTTGCATTAACATGACATTTGTTCCAGAGCATGGATGAAATATTTAAGGGCTTGCCATAGTCCAGTTGTACGAATATTGCCATGAACACTCATTTATTGTTCACTGATGACACGAAAGCTCATACCAATAACAAACTTAGCTGGTCTCTAAGGCGCTACTGGAAGGATTATTTTTAGATACTTAAATATACATCTCTGATTTATGGATTTCAACCCTGGGGAACTGTTACCTTAATCTAGTTTGTCCTAAAAAGTTCACTCTTGGTGTTAAATTACAAGACACAAACAGTTTCCTAGTCTTTCATAAACTAGGCTGAAAGAGGCCAAGAGCTCCTTACCCCACTAGCCACCTTTCCCATGTCACTGTCTCTTCCTTGCCTTAATGCAAATCTCATACTGCAGATACCAGCCTCACCATGGATTTTTGTCAACAGGCTGAGTGATACTCAGAATGCATTTATGCATAAGGCAATATATCCCTGTTATTCACAGATGAAACTCCAGTGAGTGGTTATATTATGTACCTTTTGAAATATGGCATTTCAAGGCAAAAGTCCTTTTTAAAATAAAATAAAAATCTACATGTACCACTCTAAACATTTTTGTATCTAAGACCTGTGTTCCTTTGCAGAAAATGTCAACAACAATAACAAGAGAGGAGGCTTTAAGTCAATATGAAGGGGGATATGTAGCTGAGAAGAAGTATCTTTGAATGTGCAAGCATGGATCCTTGCTATTCATGGAGTTGTTTACCATGGTTTAATTTCAAATATTAAAGCTGGTCACACACAGAAATCAGAATTGTGTAGCATAACAAGTAACTAGTCCTCCTTGCAGATCATCTTCAGAGAAACACTATTAATGATAGCAAGAAATATTTTATTCCAGGTAGCTGTCAAGGAAAGAGAGAATCTGCCCATCTGAGAAATCTGGGCAGCCATCGTTATGTCAGTGGAAGAGAAAAGACTTGACAAAGAGGGCACATTTTTGTGGAGCAATTTGCATGAACAAAATTCGCCATTTTACATGCAGTTCACAAACCAGCAGCAGCAGCAGCGTTAATTGGCAGAGTTGCCACTCACTTGTGGCACTTACTTTGAGCTCTCACTAACATGAATGACTAATATTGAAGAGGCTTCAGATGTTCTGGAATTATTTTAAAAGGGCTTGGGTTCCCCCACCTCCTTCCATATCATTTCATTATCTTTACACCTTAAATGGCCTTCCATGAAAAATGGAAAGCCTCAGAAGAGTTCAGGTTAACACTATTAGTAGAATAGAAAGCAGGAATGCTTTCGTTAATACAGGGAGAAAATGGATAGCCCTGCAATGACAGCCAATATGATTGTGCCCTGCAGTGCCAATTGGGTGCCAAAACCTACTTTGATAATATAACAATGAATTGCATGCAGACAAGTACACTTTTACAATCCCTGTTACCAATATGACGTTGGTCTTTGCGTGTATCTCAGTTGCTGACACATTTGATCGACTCTGGCTGTCTCCTTCCTGAAATGTATTAGAAGCCCTTTAACTTAACATAGGAAAGATTCCATATCCATCATTCTTCACCCGCAGAGAAAATCACACGTCTTCCATATTACTTCTCCTTAAAACACTCAGGCTACAGCTGTTGTTCTTCCTCTGGAGGGCCATTTGGCTAATCTTTTGGAAATACCATGGGTTCTCCTCACGTCAAGCTTTGGAATGGGAATACAGTTGAAGTAATTTAACTAGATCTTTGTTTCTGCATTTGTGCAAGAGCTACAACTCACCCCATCCTGGATTCACTTATTGCTAGCTATTTTTTTGTTACCTTTTTACTTTCCCTTCCTCCAAAGAGCTCCAGGTAGTATATATGGTTCTTCCCAGTGCTCCCCCCCCCCAAAAAAAACATGTTTAGGGGTACTCTCATTTTCCTACTCATATTGAAATACTGCCCCTCAGTGAGGTCAAACTTAGATTCACAAAATGTTTAGGGGTATGAGTCCCCCCCAGAAGAAAAGCACTGGTTCTCCCCACTGCCACATTTCATCCTCGCAACAAACCCGTGGGGAAGGTTAGGCTGAGAGACAGAGACTGGTTCAAGGCTGCTCACCAGGCTTCATGGCTGAGGGGATTGAAAACTGGGTCTCCCCAGTCTTAGACATTTGAATACCCATAATTAAAGGCGTATGCATGCTTTAATACATGCCATGAGAGAAAGACAATTTCTATATCCATGGGGCCTCCTTTATCGTTATTATTTTTGTTACTGTCATTGTCACCATCATTGTCACCAAACAGCAGTTGTTGTGAGTAGTCAGCTTTATTAAGTCGGTGTATTCTAAGTGTAAATTTCTGAGATATAGAGCAAATACGCTCAGGCATACTGTTACATATAAATATCTACATTTATATATTGCATGCAAAATCTGTAAAAGTCATAGGGTTTAAAATGAGATATCTCTATTTCTTAAAACTCAAAATGGGTTGCTTTTTTGAAAGGCCGCTAGGGACTAGATAAAATTGTACTTGGGGCCACACCCACCCAGTGGGCCTCCGGTTGCCCATGTACAATAATATTCAGTTGCTTGTATGTCAAGTTTCTAAATAAGCCGTCTCCAGAGGCAACTTATTGAAAGCACATTGCACAGCTTGCAGAATGCACATTGATGGCATATTGGGAGCCACACCTAACCAAAGCATGAGCAATATTAAAACTATATTTGCATTGCAGTTGTACCATAGCTTTAACATATATCAGTATTTAAAAGGCGGGTAGGTGGGGGGACTTTTTAAAAACCAACCACCCTTTGGAGTGGTGCTTTTCAAAAAGCTGCTGGTCCATGTCAAATGGCAAACCACTTTTGAAACTGTGGTGACTTGCCTATGGATGTACATAGAGTGGACCAGCCACGTATGTGAGGGTTTGGTTCTGGGGGTCCGGGCAGCAAAAGTAAAATGGCCCCAAAGTCAGGAACCCCTGGAACTGCTCCCTGCTGCAAGGCAGAGAGCTGCTTAACAGGGGCTTCCCAGAGCTCAGTAAGTGAGGCACTGGGCTTGGGGAAGGAGACATGAGGGCTCTGGCAGTGTCCTAGAGCCTTGACAGCTCCTTCCCAAAGCAAGAAAAAACCACTAGGTGTCTGAGAGAGAGAGTGTGTGTGGAAGAAATAAATAAATGGAGAGCAGAGAATGGTGGATTCCCCCTGCTCTCCATTAATTTATTTATTTCCCATCCACTCACGCCAAGGTTGTGATCATATAAGGAAAGCAAGTGCAAGTTGCAGGCCTACAGTACAGTTTGACCAATATTTGATTTCCTTCCATTACATATGAGGACATGATCCCAGGGACACCCTGCTCCCCAAAATGTGGGCTGTTACCAGGATCATCACCCTCTGAACCGACACTAGGAATCAAAATAATGTTGGATGTTAAGAGTTCAGCTGTAGTGAAGAGAGATTACTTTCTCTATCAAAATAAACAAAATTTCCTGATGAATACCACTTTTATTTAAAAAAAGGGAAAGCTTGATTTGCACTGTAAAAAAACGAACAAAAAGAAGTCATGTTGATGCTGTCCTTGTTTACTTGTACTGTTACACTAAGAGGGTATATTTAGCTACAGTGCGCTTTGCAGGCCTGCATCTTGCAGCTCAACAGGAAATCTCTGGAGTCAAAGCTAAAGATATCACGGCATGCTCTGAAATTTATGACCGGCTGTAAAGAGTGGGGCTGTAGTGGTCAGAATGCTGGAGCAGGCTCCCTTTCAAAGGAGAGAGGAGGCCAGGCTGAACTCTCCACTGTTCTGAGCTTGTGGCAGGCAAGGGGCACTTGACCAATCAAAAAATAGTAATTGTGGAAGAGCTGCTCTGTTGCTAAAAGGCCTTGAAGTGAGATGCAGACAACCACAAACACCAACCCCCCCCAGGGATGAAGTTCAAGGACTGAAGACAAGGCTCTATTCTGCAAGGTCTCTGACGTGTCTGAGGGCAGCTTTCCTTGACTTGGTGCAGTCTGGCTGCTTTGGACTACAATTTCCACCAACCTTAGCCAGTAGGGTAAATGGTCAGGCATGTTAGGGGTATCCAAAAATATCTGGAGAACACTAAGTTAGCAAAAGCTGTCATAGGGTAAGGCAAGAGTGGGACATGGGTAAGCATTGCCAGCTGAGCTGTCTTCGTTTAGCCTTAGGAGTCATTCCTTCCGTTGTGTCATTTATTTTCCCCATTTTCCCAATTCCGACATGAGGCAGCCCTCTTCAGAACACATTATCACACACATTGGCACACCCTTGAACACTCTGAAGCCCAAATCTGGGATGCCACCTTCCCAGATGCCATCTTACTGGCAGTGGTGTTGCAATGGGGGGTTGCCATGTCTGTGGGGGTGTGACAAGAAGGCACCCCATGGGGGCTCATCGCGCCACCACAGTCGCATGCGGAGGATCCTCCGTTTGCGGCTGCAGATGTGAGCAGAGGATCCTGACACTGTACATACGGTGCTGGAGCGGCAGCACCAGCAAACCGCTATGTATGGCGCATGTGCGGCATTGCTACGTACGGCACATGCGTCATACGTAGCAACACCCTGTCCCGGGTGTCACAACATCTTCGTTTGCCTCTGCTTCCTGGTTGTTGTTGTTGTTTTGCGAGAGCATGGCTGCTAGTTTGGTTGATGTGATTTTACACCATGGTCTCCCACCCCCAAGCACTTTTTCTGGGCACTGTGCCCAAAAACACATGTTTTGAAGCACTGTGTGAGATCGTGGCTCTGAAAAAGCACTTTTTGGGGGAGGGGGGGAATCAGACCATGAAATTGCGCAAAATCACGGCAACCAAGATGTCCACCATTCTCTCATGATAAAAAATGGGATGTCCCAGTTTTTCCAGGACACTTGTGGGGTATGCTTTGGGGCATGGGTCACATGCCTCATAAGCAACCAAGAAGAAGCAAAAGTAGGCAAAAACATTAATCAGGAGCTGCGGCAGCTGCTCAGTGCAGGAAAGGAGGAATGAAGGAAGCTTTCCCTCTCTTTCAGGTGAAGTTGGAACTCCAATTTTCTCCTCTTGAAAAAAAATGATAAGGCTATGGGAGGCTTCTACAAATACAGGAAGGGACATGTTGCGCCACAGACCTCTCTGACTTACTGCAATGACAGGGGAGAGATATTTTGAATTTCTGCAATATCACTGTGGTGGTTGGAGCTGCACCAGGATAATGGAAACAGAGCAAAATGAATAGCTATTAGATTTGGTCAGTAGGCTTGTGTCTTAATCCTGCTGCAAAAACTGCTTCAAACATTACATTTTTTTTAACGAATAGATGCCAAACATTTCACATAAACCTGTGACGTGCGCATGCATCTAATACATGCCTCCATTGTACAGGTTTCTTGAAGGAAACACCCTGCTGGAAGATGTGTTTGCTGTGCTGCATAATGTGCGAAGTGATTCCTATGGTGCATGGCCATCAGTTTAAGGATCAATACCCAAGAGCAGACCACAACTTATTAATAGAAACATTACCTAAGATTACTAATAATAAAACCACATAAAATGTAATGTCCATTGATTTGCTTGGTGTGGTACAGCAGGGCCCCAAACTTAGGTTCAACTTACTTACATGATCACAGCCTTGTGCACTTTGTCAGAAAATAAATAAATAAATAACGAGAAAGGGGGTAGGAGAGGTTTTTTTTAAGGGGGGGGAGCGTAAATCACCAGAAGGGGCCTGCTGTCACAAGAGCCCCCAGAGCCCTCCCCACAACCCTCCCAGAGTCTGTAAAGCAAGGTATATAGCTTTAAGAGCTCTTTCTGTGCTGTGTTTTCCTGCCACAGAAAGTTTTTAAGTCCTCTGCCTTGCTTACTGGGTTCTGGAAGGCCTTGCGAGGCTCTCGAGATCTCGCTCACTGAGAATGCTGGTGTTAGACAAGTAGGGATGGTCACACAAAGTGGGGAGAAGGGGGTGCTTCTAGGGGTCTTCCTGACTTTGCCTTTGCGCACAGACCCCCAGAATGTTAGCCTCTGCCTATAGTACTGAAAGTTTAAAAAAACACACATTTGAGCAAACCCTACCTCAGCAACACTTTACATTGCAGGATTTCCAGGTTTAAAAATATTCAGAACAGGCTTCTTCAGAATGGGACTCTCCTTAGTCTTTATGCATGTCCAATTCAGTAATCTAAACATTTATTATTATCACACCTCAAGTTTTCTATTAAATAAACCAAAAACACAGCCACTACCCATAGGCTTATAATCTAAAAGGCACAATAAAAAGGGGGAAAGTGAATATGGGGTGAAGGGAGGTAAATCCAAACACTAATAAGTGCATGCTTGCATGTTTACTCAGAAGTGAGTCTTAATATTTTCAATAGGGATCACTCCTAGGAAAGCATGCCTAGAATTGCAACCTAAGTAGCAATGCCCATTGAACTTAAAGAGATTACTGCTAAGTAACATGCATAAGATTCCTCAATAATTCTTCATAAAATGGGGTTTTAATAACCTCTTTGTTTATAGGAACCTGCACAATCCTTTACACAAGCTGCCCTGGAAAGCCTAAGCAAAACGACCAATTGTAGCACACAGCAATGTAGTTTCAAGACTGCCCATCAGTAACAGACGCTAGCCCTACATGTCTTTTTCAGTCTTCACACTACACTAACTTTTTCACTGAGACCATGCAAGTACAGTATGTTCAGAATTCTGATTTGCTGTTATTAGCTTCCTACCACCAGAGATTATAACTGTATACAATGACCTGCAGGTTTGCCCTTGCAAGCCAACTTCTCTTCTGCTCATTTTGGCAGCATCGAAGGTCACAGAATGTCCCTTATTTTGTGGTTCACTAAGGGCAGACTTGAGGGTTTAGGGATATTTTATGCTTTGTTTTGCTTCTTAATAAAATAAACTTCAAATATTTATTCTCCCTTCTTCAAAGAGAGTACAGGATGTTCAGTTAATAGCGGCTTAAGGCATGCGAAGGCTTTCTGGTTGCACATTACCAAGGAAATCTAAACTGAAATTCTGTTAGAATAGAGATTCCAAATCTCCATGATTTTACTTGGTGAAACCTTGTACAGAAATCTATAAAGGTGTGTGTCTAAAGCTGAGACTTCTCACTGTGACAGTTGTAGAGCTGGGTGGTATCAGAAGAAACTAACAGGAAACAAAGTCAACAATGCCTAATAATAAAATCATCTTCAACCTAGATAGATAACTTGGAGAAGATAACTTGGAAAAGAATAGCAACAATATTTAGCATTCAAACAACTCTTTGGAGTTCTTAAAGTACACAATGACAGAAATCCTTGGCAGTTTCCCCAACCAGATGCCCTCCAGATGTTTTAACACCAATGCCCATCAGGCCCTGGACAACACATCCAATGATTATGAATGATGGGAACTGTAGTGCAGGGAGGGGAATCTCAGGTCCTTGATGTGGCCATCCAGACCTCTCTGTCCAGACTCCTTGAGACTCTCCCCAGAGCACACCCAGTCCCCAACCACACACACCGGAGCTTGCTCTGTACCCTCCTTGAGTGCTTTTTGCCTAGGTGGAATATGTCCTTGCACTATGAAAATGCTTCTTGCTTGCCTGGATGGAAAAGACGGATGTGTCAGTATGTGTAGAAACAAGCCTATGGTACAAAGGTAAAATAAACATTCATTGCTCTACTCGCTTTTGCTTCTGGCCCTGCCCACCACTGGCATGTGGCCCCTGAAAAGCTGCCTAAAAGAGACTTGATTTTTCTGAGGCAGCACAATAAGTCAATTACCGAAGAGATTTGAACTTCTGGCTTTGTTCTGGACAATGTAACAGTACCATGACATACAGCCTCAAAAGAGCCTTGGTCAGGCATAGCAGTGCAGCAAACAGAAGTGCAAGATATTCAGCAAAATAATGTGTTTCTATCCCACCTGAAAGACCTATATGGGGAAGAGCGGTAGCTCAGTGGTGGAGAATCTTCTCTGCATGCAGAAGGTTGCAGGTTCAATCTTCGACATCTCCAAGTAGGGCCAGTGGTGGAGGAACCCTCTCCGGCACCTGGGGCGGGACGCCGAGTGGCGGGGCAAACCGCCCGGCGGCGCACACGCAGCAGCCCATACGGTCATTGAGCGAGCGGCAGCCCGTACGAACACCACGCAATCAGTGCACATACTGTGTGCACACCCTTGGCTGCTCTACAGCTTGGGGGGCAGCGGGCCATCTTGTCACCCCCCTTGAATGGTGCATGGGGCGGACCGCCCCCTCCACCCCCCTTGGTACGCCCCTGGGTAGGGCTAGGAGAGACCTCTCCCTGAAAACCTGGAGAGCTGCTGCCTGTCAGTGTAAGCAATATTGAGTCAGATGGACCAGGGATCTGATTCAGTATAAGGCAGTTTCCTATACTCACCCACAAAAGAGAAAACCAGGTCATTTTCCTAGGAAGCTTGGAAATGTGGTATTCTGGCCTCACAATGACCAGAAAATCTGCATATTTTTGATTCTGAGGCAGCCTTTGTTTACTTTCAGAGTTCATGCATGGCAAAGCAACTGAGCAGCAGAAAGGGATCTTGCATGGCTGTTGGGAGCTGACAGCTGTATGTTTGCTCTCTGACAATCTGTTTCTCTTTCATCAGGTGTAATTTGAGTGCTACACACCAACGGGCACATTCAGCTCCTTTCAGTACAGATGGCTTTGCGGTGCCACACTGTAGTTCATTCACTGCCACAAGATTGAAGAAGCACAATTCACCCTCTGCTGCCCGAACACAGATGACTGTATCCTCTTTCAAACTGAGCTGTGAACTCTGGGTGATGTTACAGACTTCCATCTGGCTGCAATTGGACTCTGGGGCTCTTATGGCGCCCCCCCCCCAAATTCCCAGCATGTATTTTATGTTTACAACTGAGAAATTTTCAGAAATTTTGGACAGCACCCTCTCCCAAGCACTGGAAAGCCACACGGATAATTCACCGGGTACGGGAAGCTTTGTGAAGGTATTTCATTCTTAATCATACCCTCCCCATTTCTCTGGCTACTTGGAAGTCATCGCTTATAGGTACAAACAAAGAAGGATTTCATCAATGCATCTCTTCTTTCCCCCACTCATCACCAGGTTTTTAATCAAGTTAAGATGCAATTGATCTATTCTTCCCCCATCCATCCCCTCAGAAAATGTTCTCTCCTCCCCACCAAAATTATTAAAACAATCAATTTGCACACAGAACTGGTCATTAAAATTCAGCTTTGAAACAGTGCCAGGTCCTTCACTCAGCCTTCTCCAACACCAAGGATTCACATAGGAAGAAGGTGGTTTGCCACCCAATCCAGGGGCCTAAACTGACAGCAGCAGCAGCTGTAGCCATTGCCTCCAGTGGCTTCATAAGCTGCATGTACTGACTGTTGCAGGAGAGATGTTGAGGGTGGGAATGTGAAATAGGGAATCGGTGTTACAGTTTAGAAATGGGAAGCTGTGCTTAGGGCAGCCCAATCAGCTTGTGAACAAATTAATAAACAGCCTATAGATTTCATAACTAGGTTGCCAACCCACCTGGGTGAAGCCACCATGGGGGGGGGGAATCCTTTTACCTGCTTATTTGACCAGAAAACGACTGGTCAAAGCTGATCTTGTTACATGGAAAGGAGCAGTCACTGAATGTGTGAGCCAGTTTGGTCCTCATGTAATTTTTTTGTACATGTAGGAACTAAGTAAAATGTGTGAGAGCAAAAGGGTAATGAGCTGCTTTTTCCATCCCTCTCCTTTCCCAATGCCCAGAGCCTTCCTTTTGGGACAGGATTCCATCTTCCTTTTATGTCAGGTCCGGCCCTTCCATTAGGCAGATAGAGACAGCTGCCTCGGGCAGCCGATGCTTGGGGTCAGGGAGCAGCAGCAAGGTATTGAAAGCAAAGCTGGATATGCCTTGCATCCTGCTCTGCACCACGGGCTGGTTAAAGTACACCAGCTAATGGTCACACCTTGCAGGCATGATTCTTTTGGAATTCACAGAGGCCAGCCCTGCAGTACTGAGCAAGCTGATAAAACAGTTTAGCATTTGGTGTTAATGAAAAAAGAGAACAAACTGAACTTGGTATTTACAAAGCTGGGAGCATCTCTGACCTGGACATTATGAAATCTAAGGCCCACTCATTTCATTAGCCATGTTTGTTCTCACCCTTAACCATCGGTTATAATGTTTTAGTACTTTAAATAAATATGAGTGTGTTAGACGGCAAATCCTACAGTGCTGTCAGGCCAAGGATACTGAAGAGCTCCGCAGACAAAACGATGTCACACAAAAAAAGTAACAGCATTTATTTACAGAGAAAATCGCATGCTGTTTTGATTGCATCCTTGCTTGTAGGGGGACTTGCTCTCTTTCTCCCCCCGTGAATGGGTAGAAGATGCATTATTTTAGGAAATTGATTTAAAGAGAATTGGATGAATGGCCTTGATAATAGTATTAACTAGTAGCAAACAACCACCAATAACTGTATCAATTGTACAGAATTAAAATTCGTCATAAAATTAACCCTACCATTTAAAAAAAATCTCCATATTTATTCTTCCCCCACCCCAAATTTCCTACCCAGTGCTATTTTTGGCCTTCTCACGCCTTTCTCATCGCTATGGCTGTTCCTACAAGCAGGATGGTGGGAGGTGAATGTTCAGGGTGACAGGGCATGCAGTTCTTCCATCTGTTTTGGACACCAGTTGTTACTAGAGCCTATTTATAGTTTCCTTTGCCTCCTCCGGCTGCTTATAATTTGGGTAGGCAGAAGCAGGCAGTGTCCATCCTGTTCTCATTCGATCATTTGACCTATTCAGATCCCCCTACAGATCTTTATCTGCACTGCTGCGATTCTTCTTCTACCCATTTCTATCTACATAAATTGGGTTGGAGATCAAAACTCAAAAACTGCCAAAATATTGAGGCATTCCTGTCTCTCTCTGTCTGACTCCTCCTCCTCCTCTGCAGAGCATCAAATTTGTGTTCCGGAACAGGTCATCTGCTGACAAGTGACTTTTCTTGGGCTACTTTTCAATAAGCTGGAAAGGTTACCTTCAAATTCAGTCAGAGCAACCCATGCTTCACATCATGATAGAACATAATGACAAATCATTGAATCATTAAATAAGCACCCACCCAAACCCCTATTTTATACATACATATAAATCAGTTTCCCAAAAGCAGAATTATCTGGATATGGATGGATCAGATGACATCTAAATAAGCAACAGCATAAATAATCAACAGCATGGAATGATACACTGAAAAATAATTGGCTCCTTGTTTACAGTGTCCCAAATCTGGCTTTATAAAAGAATTTCAAATGGACAACTTTGAGATCAAGATTTGAAAGAAAAATAATTGAGCTTAGCAGCCACTGGAAAAGGTGCTTATATTTCAAGCAGCAATGTTGAGGGAGTTTACCAAAAATGTCAAAAGTGTTCTCCCCCCTCCCCCCCCTTTTTAAAAAAGAGATGAAGTAGGGTTTATAAGGCACATTTTGTGAATGTGGTTTAAAGTGGAGAGGCACATTCCATCTATGATTTTGCCTCCTTTTAAAAATGGCTGCGGAGAGGCTTATATATGCTGGGCACTCAATTCTTAAAAGGAAAAGACTCATTAACTTATATTAAAAGGCCTCTTTAGTTAATAAAGAAACAGCAAATAAGTGGCTGTCCTTATTCTCTGTATCCCCAGCGCAAAGATGTTTAATCTTTTTCGGTAATTGTTGTGGGGAGGGAGACTTCTCAGCTGGACTCCATCTTCCCTGTGCACCCTGTTCAAATCTCAGGTACTTGAAGCTACTGGAGGTCACTGTTTTCATTATTTTTCATTTAGAAATGTATGTCCTACCTTTCTTTGTATAGATAAAAGGTGGCTATCAATAAAATGAAACATGAGAAACATTGTAAGCCGTAAATGAGGCTGCGACAGCCCAAATAAAGAGTAATAAAAAGTAGGGTAACCACAATCAGGCGTCCTGAAACATTTGGCTAAAATAAAAATGCCTTATGCACCTTGCTACAGGCTGGTTTTAACCAATGCATTTTTATCGCTTGATGACTACAACATCTCACCATCACTTGCATGCAGTAATACATCACATGTGCACTTCCATATCATCTCAAACACAATGCTTTCTCAGTGGGGATGGTTCACATATTCAGCTGTTGGGTGCTGAACAAATGAATGGTGTATGTGTGAACCAACAAAAGAAGAGTGTAGGTAGACTCAACAGTAAGTATATTTTCAAACCTTACTGCTAGCTATTGCAGCAAAAAACCCCTTTCTTACATATTGTATTCACCTGCCTCATAGAATGAAACTTTCTTAGGATTCCCCTTCAGTCTTTCCTGCCATGCATGTTTTTGACACTAGACATATAAAAAATCTGCTAGGACCACATTCAGCTATGCCAGAACGTAGGCCTGGAACTAGATGTGTTCTCCCACCAAGGATTCCCAAGCTCATTTACTAGTGGTGGAACTAGAGTAGTTCTCTCCAATGTGGAGCACTCCAGACAGTGCTTGAAACTCCCATTGTCCTAGGCGCGTTTTGTGACAGTTTCTGAGCTCTGGGCACAGTACTGCGCCTAAGATTTCAGATTAAAACTGCAGAGTAGAAGGAAAGGAGGATCTTTTTCTGCCTCCCCACTTCCAGCTACTTTCTGAAGACTGGAGAAGAGGCCCTCTTAAGAATAATATTCTTAAGGGGTGGGCAGGGGACCATGTAAAACATTAACATAATATTCTAGCTGCAGTTCATTCATTTTCAGCTTTGTTATTAAAAAATAGTGCCTAGACATTCCATTGTTGCACCCATAACCTAGGTTTAAGGTGCCATTTAGGTCCTAGCTTTAATATTTCAGTTTCTAACACTGACTCCAGATACTCTGAACCACAACTCTCATCAGCCCCAGCCAGCAGGGCCAATGGTCAAGGATGATGGGAGCCATACTCCAAAACATCTGGAAGGAGCAGACTGGGGAAGGTTGAGCTAGAGGATGGGAAAGCTGGAGCAGCTTGTCAAGTGCAGCATGTTCAGAAGACCAGGCTCCTAGTTTGTTAAAAAATCCAATCTGCCCAAATCCAGAAGCTTCATACTGCTGGCTAATTATAGGGGATGGATTTGCACAAGCCTGTACCATGCTGTGTTTAAAGAAGACTTTGAGGCCCCAGCATACACAGACCAAAGGAACCCACTACGCTAAATCCCAAGAGGTTCCCAATTAAAATCTCAAAGTCCCTGACAGATATATGGCAACCAGCATGGGGACCCCAGTGGATACTGGCAGCAGCAGAGCAGGAGGGGCAGGGCAATGGCAGCAAGTGGGAAGAAAGAGAAAGAAGCCGAAGTTGTGTAGGCCACCCATGACAAAACTGTGCTTAAAATATAATATGAGGGAGGTCTCTAAGCCTTAACCTTAGCATTGTGTGGGTCCATGGCGTAAGGCAAACTAAAATACACACTGCCCTTTGCTGACATGCAAATGCTTTCCTTGAGAATATGGTTATTGCCAGTCAGATGCTGAGCTTCTTTGGTCTCATCCTATTGCTCAGTTCTCTAAATTAGTATGACTCCTGCCTATGGAGTCAAGCCTTAATTGTTGCCAAACATTCAGAGACAAGAAAAGTGCCTATGGTTCATCGTTCATACAAATATTGTTGCTGAGTTGTGAATTGTGAGGCCCATCATGAAACTCCACAAAAGACACGTGGCAGTTTCTTCCAGTGCAGGCTGTTTGTTTAAACTTTCAATTTCCAAACTCAAAGCTCAAGGGTGAGAGAGCATAATTTAAATATAGTCACAATTAGAGTTGGAGATAATAGATTTCCCATTGTGATACCCTTCATTGTGCTTCAGCTTGAACTGGCTTTGCAAAAGTTTGCTAATAATAATAATAATAATAATAGTAACAACAACAACAACAACAACAACAACAACAACAACAAACAGCAGCAGCAGCAGCTTTCATTGAAATTTCTAACCTACTCTCATTTTACTTCCTTCCATAATTACTATATTTCAGAAGGAAAACAGCAATCCAAGACAGAGAATCCTTAATTTGTTTCATTCACATATGAAAACTATTGTTGACTCCCTGCCACCTGCAAGTTTCCTGGCTAATGGATGGACACAGAGTCCTTTCAAGCAGCAATGAGGAGGACCCTGTGGACTTCAACTCCCATCAGCCCCAGCCAGTATGACCAGTGGTGGGAGTTTGATGGGAAGTGTAGTCCAGCAACATCTGTAGGACTACATATTCACCACCCCAACTTAAAATACATTAAATAGACTGGGTAGGGGGGAAAGCACCAAAAAAGAATAACTTTCCACACTGCAAAGATAATAAAGGTTATAGGTGGAATTCAAAGCAGCACTAAGTGGGTTGGGCACGTGGGCAGCTAGGTCTGCTCATGAAACAAGATTTTATCTAACTCTCTTCCCTCTGTGCTCCCCCAAACCTGCTCTGGGTTTCCTTCCAACTCTCCAGAGCAGGTTTAGGGGGTGCAGGTGAAGTGTGGGAAGAGGGGAGGAGTCCCATTGCATGAGTGGACCTTGTTCTGTGCACGCAACAAAGTAGCTGGATTCTACTCAAGAAATAATGAAATGCTCAAGTATTCAAGTATTTATATACTTTTTAATTAATTTGCTGCTATTAATTGTAAAACCTGAACGGCTCAGTCTTATGGGCTGCCGCACCAAAAACAAGAAGGCCACTCAGTGTCCCAACAACTTATCCGCAACCATTGACACTGGCAAGAAATCTGGACAGGTTACTGCTACCCAGATGGCAACTGGTATATCACCAGATGTAGAACAAGAGGGTTGTGCAAAGCACAATAATGTTGAGAGGAGCATGGTGAGGGGTGGGGAAGAAATAGAAATGGCTCATGCCTTATTCTAAAGTCATTCCATCCTGTAAAGCAGTACCAGCCAATATTTTTGATATATAGTAGCAGATTGTGAAGGAATTGCAAGTGATTGGCAGCACAGTAGGACAGGTCTGGACCACACACCCCACAGAGGACACTGCTGAAGCCACATCAGCACAAACCAGCTCCCCCCAATATGGTGCCTTCCAGATATTTTGGACTATAACCAGTGGCGGAGGAAGGGGGTGCGGCCCACCCCAGGTGTCATCACTGAGGTGGGGGGTGTGTGACAAAATGAGTTGTGTTTTTTTTAAAAAATAAAAAAAATGGGCTTACAAAACCTTTCAAGAGTGACATGGTGGTTTAGGTGACTGCAGGTTCCGCGCTGCCTGAAATGGCAGCGTGGGACTTGTGTCTACCTCCTGCCTCTTCCTCAGCCACCCTACAGCTGAGGTGGAGGCGGTAGAGAGGCTCCAAGCATCAAAGAGGCTTATCCCGCCCTCATGGGTGGCTCGCCCTGCCCCCACGGGCACAAATCGCCCCGCCCCTGGCTGCAGGACTCGCCCCTGCATCAGGCACCCGAGCGGCTAGCTACACCACTGACTATAACTTCAATGAGTCCCCATCAGCATTGCCAATGGTTAGGGAGAATGGGAGATGGGGGGCACCAAGTTGGTGCAGTCTATCAGTCAGTCTTAGAGCTACTACAGTTGCACATTTCTTCAAGATTGAGGTGCTATTGCTATAGGCCTTGGACACCCAAAGTCAGAGCCGCAATCAACAGAGCATTGTGAAATCACTATTTGTGGCTTAAAAAAACAAAACAAACGCTTGGAAACTTGCAACTATTCCCTTGCAAGTGACAAAGAAAGTGTCTTAACTTGTACTCAATTAAAATGTAAGAGGAGAAAAATACATGTTTTGTTTTGTTTTGTATACTGTATTATTTAAGTTTTAAATAAAAGGGGAAGGAAAACTTCAACATGGGAACTCCTTAAGATATACTTGCATACATTCCATATTCTTCCCCTCCTCTCTGTCCTGTTTGGCAGTGAAGTTGTTTTCCCTGTGGTTTTGAACAGCCACTGTGAAACTGACAAAGACCTTCACAATGGTTTTAACAAAAAAATGGCGAGAAGATGAATAAGTCTTCAGTGGAAAATGTCAGAGGATATGACACATGGATAAGTGAAACCTCTACCTCTCTGCCCCCACCCCCCAATCATTGTGTTTCTTGGAAATGCTCTTTAACTTTTTGCACTGCACTTTACCTTTTTTTAATTAATTCATTGTTTTGTGTTTTTAACAGTTTGGAAGAGGAGAGGGGAACAATATTAAAGGCACTTATTTTGACAATCAGATTGCTTGCCTTTTGTAACGTAATGTCAATAGCAAATGAATTTTCACACATGTCAGAAATTAACGGATGTATTACAGTCGTACCTCAGGTTACAGACGCTTCAGGTTACAGACGCTTCAGGTTACAGACTCCACTAACCAAGAAACAGTACCTCGGGTTAAGAACTTTGCTTCAGGTTGAGAACAGAAATCGTGTTCCAGCGGCGCAGCGGCAGCGGGAGGCCCCATTAGCTAAAGTGGTACCTCAGGTTAAGAACAGTTTCAGGTTAAGAACGGACCTCCGGAACGATTAAGTTATTAACCCAAGGTACCACTGTAATAGGGAAAGGACAATGAAAAACAGAAGCAAAATAAAGAGATTTAGAATTTTAAACCAGGCTATTTTGTCTCTGCTAAGGTGAGAAGGAACACTGATCAATTCACTAGAGATGATAAAAAAATACTATTTTAGTAAAGGAAGCAAGTACGATATTTTATATTTAACAATTCAGCTTGAAGACACACATTGTCATCTGTATACCGGTAGGTCAAAAAGGAGCATACAGGTAACTAAGATATTTGCAGGTTACCTTGATCTGATGAGTATTTTTCCCCAGTAAACTGTGAATTTATACTAAACCCTGCAAAACTATTGCTAAGTGGAACACATGATCCAGGATAATTGAAACAGGATTACTCCCACCATAGACAGAAATAGGAAACCATTTTTTGGCACCTCTACTAACAGGGATTGGCATCTTCTGCAGACAGGGGTTTGGCATGCAGTGGGCTGAGGTACCAATCTGGTAATATTTTTAAGAAGATTCTCCCATGTTCAAACATTGAAATGGATAATTTCCCCAAATGGTAGAGTGTTACTGTGAACTCAGCTGGACTCACAAACCTTTCTCCCATGCAAATATGGAACTTTATTGCTTAAAAAAAAAGTTCTCAAGATCACTGTAAATGTCAGAAAGTACATGCCAGTAATCCTGGAACTGAGTCAACCCACTGACCTGTTTAAGCAAGGAAAAGATGTGATAGGTATCAAGGCAAGAGCAAAGTGTTATCTCTGTATGGAATCTGGGATGTGTGCGGTGGGTCTCATTCCTTCTGAATGTTAAGGGCACACACTGGTTTCAGAAGTGCAATGTACCCTAACAGTTAGGAACATAGGAATAGAGGAAGCTGCCATATGCAGAGTCAGACCAATGGTCTATCTAATTCAGTATTGGCTACACTGACTGGCAGCGGTTATTGAGGCAACATATTTTAATTTTTATTATGAAAAGTACTTTAAAAACTGCAGTTGGCAAGTACCATCTTAAAAGAGGCA
Source organism: Podarcis pityusensis (assembly GCF_964106645.2). NCBI lineage: Eukaryota > Metazoa > Chordata > Lepidosauria > Squamata > Lacertidae > Podarcis > Podarcis pityusensis. Next base: position 42,418,792 of record NC_138034.1, on the reverse strand, counting down.
TCGGCCCAGTCTCTCTCCTACAAAGGGAATGCCTCTTATCTTCTAAGGCAACCATATAAAAGAGAGAGCCTGCTTTTTTGCTTCAAGACAAGCATTTTAACTCAATGTATTTTGGCCTGCAATATGTACTCATGAGCACATTTTCCTCATACGTAAATATAACCAATTAATAAATCAACCAGCTAAAACCCCACAAGATTAATTGATTAAGATTTCTTTAATTGGGTGGCAGTTCAAATTATTATTATTATTATTATTATTATTATTATTATTAGGAACCCAATTGATATCCTTGAACGAACAGGGAGGCTTTTGAACCCAGCTTCTGCTAAAGGAAGAAGGGAGAACATTTTCACTGGTTCATCCTCCCTGCAGTCCAACAATGCTTTTCTGAAGGATCCTCAACTCTCTGGAACCTGTTTTTTGGTGTGCCCTGGGGTGGGGGGTAGGGCAAATCAGCAAAGATCACTGTCCCTCCTCTTCCGTTAGCAGAAGCATCCCCGCTGGATCAAAAGCCCTTTTGTGAGTTCAAAGGCACTAAATTGGATCCCACCCATTATTATGGTTAGTAACAACGTTATGTAACAACACTAAAGGCATTTTATAGGGTAATACAAACAACAGAATAACACAGTAGCAACAATGCCCAGGGATCTTAAATTTATCAGATGTGCATTTTGGGGTGGGTGTAACAGGAGGGAAAGGAGGGTCACAGAGAGGAAGAGCAAAAGAGCAAGAATGAGAAAGGAGGGGATAACAAGGAGCTAGTGTCAGCTCCTGTATGTGCACTTTTAAGTTCGTGATAAAAACTAAGGGGTTATGGAAGTGGTGGAGAACCTACAGCTCTCCACAGCCAACTCCCATTAGCCCCACCCAGAATGGCCAATGGTCAGGACTGAGTCTAATAACATCTGGAGGGCCACAAGTTCCCAATAATTGACTTATGCAGGGCAAATTATCCCCCCCAACCCCAAAAAATGTTTTAAATATTTTGTTCGGAACCTCCCAGAGTGGAGGGGGCAACCCAGCCAGACGGGTGTCATAACAACCACCACCACAATTCTGTAAGTTTAACACTCTCTACTGGTATAACCAGTAAATTGCCATCTACCCCAAAATAGTAACAATCAGGCCGATGACAGGTAACTCCTGGCCCCCTGACCAGATGTCTATATGTATGCTTTCCCATTTCATCCTAACATGCAGAGTGACTCCTTAGGAGGCTTTGCATTATTTATACAGTAGGTTGTTTTCAGTCTAAACAGCATATCAGGGGGACTAGCGACTGTATTCCTTCTTTTCCGCTTGGGTAGAGGAAACTACATCATCTCTTCCTCGTGGGAATTAATTTGCATTAATTCCCACATGTAGACCTTCCTAGTAGCTGGAAATGGAAAGACACAATATATGATTTCTGCAAAGCCCCAATAAGGAAATATGCAGTTGCTATGCAGAGGGAACAGAAAATGCTTTGCCAGAAACAGCCGCTATCCATCTGCGTACCTAACCTTAAAAGTGGGCTACCTCTCTTTCTTCCCCAGAATCAGGCTTGTAATCTTTCCCTAGATGCATATATGTTCTGAACCACCACAGTGCACACTATCCCCTTCCCCTGCTTTCCCTGATCACGCAAACGTATGCCTGTCCCCTAAAATATGCAGTTTGGAAAGGTGCTGGGTGAGATTCCTCTGTTAGAAATCCCAAGCCACCACCCTCAGAGAACTCCCATTCCCAGGGTTTTCTGCAAAGAGGGAATGCTTGTTAAACCAGTTGAAATCAGTAGTGTGAATATATCCCCCCCCTTTGAAAATTTCTGGCAGATTGTTTTTAGCAGTGCTTTTCCAATTTCCACTGTCTAAAGCTGTCCAATAAAAGATGTTGCAAGAGTTGCTGGCAGCATTCCAAGCCATCCTGACAGGTCACAAGACACACAGAGTGAGAATTAGGATTGGGCCCTTCAGACCTCTCAGAGGCAGCTGCCCACAGCATTCAGCATTAGCCAAGAGGTTGAGCAGAGGCTCTTACTACCTCCTTCTCTGCCAGTGCAATTTACTTCCACTTACTAAGAATACTTCATCCCTTGACCTTTAACAAATTCCATTGGTGAGCTGGGCTCGTGACTTCCTTTGAATGAAATCATGCTCAAGTCTGAGTCCAAAGCAGTGACAGAAGGAAGTCAAGCTGAGGGTGTTAGTGAAGATGAATCAATATTCCTATCATTGTTCTCTTGTTCGCCTACCTACCCATGATAAGTTAGAAACAATCAGCAACTGGCATCTTCAAATTGCTGCCTTGGTGTGTTCTTATATATTGATCCATGTGTTTTAGGCCAAAATGTATTCATCTCTATTCTTCTTATCTTAATTACCTATAGCTCTCTGTCTACAGTGCTTTCAGAGCTTGACAATTCTTTCATGAAGCACACATGACTTTCAGTGTTCGCTCTGTGACAGCAGAACAACTTTGTTCTCTCATTGACTAATACAGATTTCAGTTCAGTGTTGAATTCACTGTCCTCTCTTCCCACAGACTTTAGCTGCCCTCTTTTGTGATAACAATGCCTTAGTTTTGCTGGTGGCTAGTCTCTACCACAAAGCAATAGAAAGAGCAAAACTCTCCTTGCTATGAGCAGCACACAGTGTGATTCAGAGCACTGGAAACAAATGCAGAATAATGCAAGATTAATAGAGAAGCTGCAAACTTCTCAACTTGCTCTGGATTAATGAGGCATATCAGTGTGGTCACCTCTAACTGTTTATTGAGCATTTGCCCTGATTTGTTTGTGCAAAGTTCACGGGGAGGTTAGACAACACCAGTAGGTATTTACGGAGCATTCATTTTGATTTGTTTGCAGGGAAGTTGTAAGACGTGTCAAGTAAGTGCTTATCCCATACTTTCCAGTACTTTCCCACATCCCTATCCCTAACACAAAATGTCCAGTTTTGGTGGGGGGAAGTGGGTTTGTTGTGCAAGAGCACCAAATAAACTTTAGCCACACTACCTGAATCTGTTGGTATGAAATTTCAGTGAATTTCACTAAAAATAGTGACACAGATGCCCTTTGCAAAATGTTCTCAAGCTTGACCATAGTCCTTTTCAGAGCTGAATACCCCATGGAAGTTGAAAAAACAAAACAAAAAACAGTCTCAACACATCTAAGTATTAATTCAGTTGAATTCTAGTGGTAGAATCTGACAAAGTCATACCCAGTGGTAGACCTACTGAAATCAATAAGCACAACTTAGTTGGATACTGCCCTAACAGTTAACAAGCAGTGCAGTGGCAACATTTAGTGCCCAGTGTTATCAGTAAAGGCAGCAGAATGATGGGTCTGGAGAGTCCTCCCACAGGTTGTCTTGAAAAGGTCATTCAGTCTATTCCATTGGATTAAGGCAGGCCTGATTAAATCAAGACCATCCTTGATAGATGCCTGCCCAAATTATTTTGGAAAGCTCCATTCACTTTCCCTCTACTTTGTTTTCTGGTTCACAATCCCAAGAAGAAGATGCTGTAGGGGCAGAATATTGGGTGCCTTGCAGCTCTACCCTCAAAGTGCATTTTAGCAAACTGCTTTGCAAGCTGTGGTTTTTCCAGAGTTGCAAGTACTGTACTTCATCTAGGCTTGGCAGAATAGGGCAGTTGGCAAAAATGCTGCCAGTATCCACAAAATTCCATGTGTTTGCGCTGAATGGGCATGCCACAGGGTTCAACAACCTCTTACTCCCCTCCCAGATCACAATGCAAGAACACCAACATGAAATTTGTCTTTAGCGGATAGAGGAGGAGCATGGTGGAATGTGACTTACACCCAGGACCGAAGCTGCATTAGGCACTTTTCCAGTTTTCCTCTGACCTAAACTATATGGACACAGTCCAAGGAACAACAGCAATCTCAATATATGCTCTTATCATGTTCATTCACACACTTGTGCCCTTTGGATAATGACCTTTTTCAGCCACCAAGGAACGCCCATAGTATACTACTTGTTCATCATTATTGCTTTGGCATCTCAAGGGCCAAATCTGGCCTTTGAGTTATTAGGATCTGCTGGCTTTAGAGTGAACAGATGCAAAGGAAGGCAGGGGTTCTGTCCTTTTACAACAGCTGCACAGAAGAGGGAATTTCATCAAGTAGATTATCTTTCCCAGTATAACAGGTGGTACCTACTGAAATCTGCTCTTTCCCACAACTATTAAAGGTAGAGGCATGGCCTAGGGTTGCTCAACCACGTGCCTGCTTAGCATTATCTGATTTTGCTTGTCTCTCCTTCACCCATGACACCTTCTGCAGCAGAGTGAAGGAGGGAATAGAGACGGAACGTGGGGCATGGCATCTCCACAGCATCTGCCTAATCCGAGACAACAGAAGGAAGAACAGAGTTATTGCTAAGCATCCTAAGTTTTTCATTCCATAATAGTGCATAATGAGTGCAGATTAATTGCTCTGTGGTACCGCTAAAGATCATACCAGGCCAGATCCATAAAGGAAGAAATGGGGGGAGAGAACTGGTCTGCCACCAATAACTGGTTCAATATTCCCAGATTTAAAATATGCAAGATGATCCACATCTTGCCCTACATGAACTGCAATATTTCTGATCTTTAATTTTGTTGAATGACAAGCGAATCTTAAAACATTTGGAATCAGCCAGCACACACATAACAATGGCAATGCTTCTGCCAACACAGCACCTGCAGAAGCCCACCCAGTACATCTACCTTTCATTGCCTGTGAACATAAGGGAGAAATGACAGCTTGAAGCAAGGAGATGTTGTGAAGAACCTACATGACCCTTCAAATAAATCTCTGGATTCCTGTTTGATCCAATCAATTCTGCTCTCCCAGTGTCAGCTAGTAACGGACATATCTGTCAATACCACAAGTACTGCAGTCACAGGGGCATGCTGCCTTCACAGCTGGAAACTGAGCTCAACGACTGCTTAGAGTTAAGTAAAGGATAACCCTGGATTATGCATTTCACATGGTTAGGGTTAAACTAGGGTCAAGAGCTGGATTAATACCACTATGGTTTTCCAGAAGAGGCTCAGAGCTCAGTCATGTTGCCATTACTGATCTTTGTCAGCACCATTTACTAAAGCATTTCCCCTCAACCTGCTATAAAAAAAGAGGCGCATCTTAGTTAACAATTTTAATTGGCTCCATTTTGTCAGAGGCTTGTTGCAAACTCATCTGAGTATTATTCTTGCTCGCATTTGAAAGCGTGATAAAGTGGCATTTGAGTAATATGCTTGTTACAGGAGAACAGCCATCATGCTGGATGACATCCATTGGTGCCCTTTGCACTGCTGGAGAATGGTGTCTGAACAGAAACTAGACAATGAACCAGTTGGGTAATCAAAAAAGTCTTTCCCTTTCAGCTGATACTTAGAAGGTTTCGCTTTGCTACTTCACTTTCCTTGCAAAATCTGCTAGAGTAATTACCGTATTTTTCATCCCATAGGACGTTCCGTCCCATAGAACGCACCTAGTTTTTTTCGGGGGGGAATAAAGGAAAATCTTTTTCGGGGAAACCAAACCAGGTCGGGGAACAGCGGTATGGCGGCGCTCCGCCTCCCCGCTGTCCCCGAGCTTGTGGGGCTGGCGCTGGGGAGAAGCGAGCTTCTCCTCAGTGCCAGCCTCCAAACCAGGTCGGGGAACAGCGGGATGGCGGCGCTGCGCCTCCCCGCTGTCCCCCGAGCTTGTGGGGCTGGCCGATGTCTGCCCGAAGCGCGTGGCACTCTGCTTCAGCACGCCCTGCGCTCCGTGCAGCAGGCTGCTATTCGCAGCCTAGGGAGCCCTGCGGGAACTCCCGCGGGCTCCCCAGGCTTGCTGATAGCTTCCTGAAGCTTGGAGAGCGAGAGGGGTCGGTGCGCACCGACCCCTCTCACTCTCCAAGCTTCAGCGAAAGCCTGTATTTGCCCCATAGGACGCACACAGATTTCCCCTTCATTTTTGGAGGGGAAAAAGTGCGTCCTATAGGGCGAAAAATACGGTAATGCTCAGATGGGACTATGGATGCCCTGGGTTAAAATAAAATAAAAAATATTGTGCCAACGAAAGCTGAATTCTGTGACATTTATAAATTATGCAAAGTAAGAAAATTTGCATATATCTGTTTGATTTGCGTCATTTAATCTGGCCTGCCACTCATTTGAATGAACAAAGGGTTATTCACGTCACCAGAACTACCTCCTGACCACCTTGGCTAGGGAATCTCACCTTGGCTAGGCCCTGAGATTTTATTATAGGCATTGCAAATTTAATTCTAGCTCTGCAGCCAGGAGCTTGCATCCTCCACAATGAATGGGTTACTTTGAAAATTGCAGTTATACTCCAAAATCTTAACTGAATTGGTTAGGAATAAAGCATTTCCCATCCTCCCATACAATGGAATGAGTCTCATGGTTGCAATCCTAATTTGGAGGGTTCATGCAAACCACCACAAATTATATCATAATCAAACCAGGAAGTACCGTATTTTTTGCTCTATAAGACTCACTTTTTCCCTCCTAAAAAGTAAGGGGAAATCTGTGTGCGTCTTATGGAGCGAATGCACGCTGCGCAGCTATCCCAGAAGCCAGAACAGCAAGAGGGATTGCTGCTTTCGCTGCAAAGTGATCCCATTTGCTGTTCTGGCTTTTGGGAATTGGAATATTTTTTTTCTTGTTTGGCTCCTCCAAAAACTAGGTGCGTCTTATGGTCTGGTGCGTCTTATAGCGCGAAAAATACGGTAAGTCATTAAATCAAGCACTCACAGGGTGGGGGATAGTCAAAGCACAAAGTTTGGAGAATCAGAAAAATCATGCCTGAACAACCTGTTAGGACACTCCCAGATTGCCATTATTTTTGGGGCAGGGTGGGGAGGGGCATGGCAGGGTGTCAACCACATACCAACAAATTCAGATTGGGAGATTAAAGTTCATTTGGAGCTCTTGGGCAATAAACCCATTCTGTGCCCCCAACTGCACTTTTTGCCATAAAGCAAGTGAAGGGGGAATGCACTGGGAGGTGTAGAGTAAAATTTACTTGACACAACAACACCTAACCCCCCCCCCTTACAAATAAATCAGAATGAATGTTTAATAAATAGCTGATATCTTCAAATCTCCCTGCAAACAAAACAGGATGAATGTTCAGAAGACAGGTTGCCTACAAGCAAGCTTAGTTTTTAAAGTGTTTAGAAAAGTTTATTAACTTTTTAAAAAATACTCAGAAGTATGCAGAATAATCTACAACTGGATTTTTGCAGAGACATCTTTTAAAAAATAATAATAATAAATAGCACAAATGAACACCAGTAACAATCCTAAGAAAACCCAAAATGTAACACCAGATATCTTCAATCTCTTTTCTCTGCTCCCTAATGCACTACTCCATCACCTCTTCTATATTCTTATAAAGAAGTCAGCCACTTACTGGTTTGCTGCTATTCTCCACCCAAGTTGCTGAGGGATTGTACCAACAAGGGGGACAAGGTATCAACCAGAGCTCTCCATGGTGTCAATCTCTGCTCAAAACAAAGGATCTCTCTTGCTACCTCCCTGAGCAAGCATTAGAGTGTGAAGGACACTCCACTGGTTCCATCTGGGAATTGCAAACTTCGCCTCAGTTGTTCTGCTAGTATCTGGAACTCCTTACACAAAGTTGGAAGCATAAAGTTTGATTCTTTTCTAAAAATAAAGAAATCTCACAACTATATTTCAAAAGCGAACTTCTTATTATCCCTGGAGATGAGAAGTAAACAAGTGGCAAAAAAAAAACCCTTGGGGTCAGATTGGATCACTCTATAAACATGCTGACCCAGTGTGCTGCAGCTTCAAACAAGGCAAATTCCATGTTAGGGATCATTAGAAAGGAACTGACAAAGAACTGCCAGCATCACAATGTCTTAAAAAAAAAAATGTGGTGCGACCATGCTTGAACCCTGTGCACATTTCTGGTTGTCTCAACTCTAAAAGGCCATGGTATGGGGAAAGACAATATGGAGAACTTTTTATTCCCCTCTCATAATATTATAACTTGGGGATGTCTAATAAAACTGAACAGTGAGAGATTCAGGAGGGCAAGGGGGGAACTATCTGCTTTCTCCATGCATAATTTTATAACCCACCCCTGATTTGTATCCTGGGGTCAACAGAACTTAGCCAGCCTGGGAAGCCAGCCAAAACATGTGCTCAACTCCTGCCCACTCCTGCAGAGGGAAGGGGCAGGGTCCTCTGGCATTATGCTGAGCTCAAGGCCCAATGTTACTGGGGTGGGCATGGCAGAGGGTAAACCCCTGACCACCTCCTCAGGAAAGCAGAGGCATGGGAGCCCATCCCCACTGCACTAAGCCTCAACCATTCAGAAATCATCAAGAAGTTTCTTAAGTTTCCAATGCTGCATTCAGATATGGGTGTATATTTGAAGGGAAAAATGGTGCAAGCAGATTTCCACACTATCTGAGACAGAGGGAGAGGAGCTTGTGCAAAGAATTAATGCAGCTGCAATTGCATTGCTTTTTTTCTGGTGGGACGCTGGGGTATGCATACCCCTAAACATTTTGTGAATCTAAGTTTGGCCTCATTGGGGGGCAGTATTTCAATATGAGTAGGAAAATGAGAGTACCCCTAAACATTTCTTAAGAAAAAAATGTATGTATGTATGCATGTCTGTAAAAAAGCAAATGCTTCCACCTCATTAAAATGTATGAACTTCTCTGTGCTGAATTCCTGCACTGTTCCAGTAAAACTTCGTTTGTTGCGTTAAAAAGGAAGGAAGCAATACAAGCATGCGCACAGACACAGGCCTTAAATATAAATAGGTTTCAATATGTTGAACAGTCACAATGGATTTAGAATCACTATGGTAGGCAGATGGGTCAGTTTTCTACTTTCTGCCCACTCTCTCAGTACAGGGTGAATTCATTGCTGGTTTGGATCTTTGTGCATGGACCTTGATGTACAGGCCGGAGATGCTAAACACATGGGCTTCATTCACCATTTTGTACCCACTTGAAGTCTTTTTGAAAATGTTCCCATGGGTACAAACAAATAGGGACATTTTATCTGAATGAATCTTCTTGCCCAAAGCAAGATGGATCACCACCAAATAAAGACAGGCAGAGGCTATTTCATGAGAAGAAGGGTGTGAAAAGAGGTCGTACTGAACTTTTACAATTCCTATCCTAGCTCTTTCTCCTCAAGCGTTTCCCCTCAGATTGCTTTTTACCAAAATGGGATCTGCTGGGGTGTGTGTGTGTGGAAAGGCTCAGGGGAAGGTTGGGGGTGGGATACTAGTACAGGCATTAAGGTAAAAGGTAAAGGTAAAGGACCCCTGGATGGTTAAGTCCAGTCAAAGGCAACTATGGGGTTGAAGCACTCACCTCGCTTTCAGGCTGAGGGAGCCGGCGTTTGCTCGCAGACAGCTTTCCAGGTCATGTGGCCAGCATGACTAAACCGCTTCTGGTGCAATGGGACACCGTGACGGAAACCAGAGTGCAAGGAAACAGTTTACCTTCCCATCGCGGTGGTACCTATTTATCGCATCCCTAGTACAGGAAGTATTGCCCTTCTTGTCCACCACTTCCCCCCTTTAAAGCACCCCGGCTCATATTCCCTTAACACCAGTTCTGCATGACCTATGTTCTAACATGGGTTATGGATGAAACTCTTATACACTGATACATTGCAGAGATGTGAAGTCTTTGGCTTGGACCCTCAGTTGATCCTTCACTCACTCACTCACTCACTCACTCACTCAAAGATGGGTCAGTTTTCTACTTTCTGCCCTCTCTCTCCTACAACTGCCTACCACTCGATATTTCCCATACCATTCCCAAGGGCCACCCAGTTTCCAGGAGCAGATTTTGGGGTAGGGTGGGGTAACATGAGTCCGCAAAGGGAGGAGGCAGCGGCAGGAAAGGCATCTCCCATGAAAGGGTCCCACTCACTGAAAGAAAGGCTGGACCCAAGCCATTGTTTTTAATGCAAGAACTTGTGCAGTCCTGCACAGAAGTGAATTCCAGGCCATCCTAGCTTCCACCGAAGCATTATCTTAAACTATTCATGTTTTGCACAACTATTCAGAAGTGCTAGAGTAATGCCAATGTGTTCCCCGAAAATCTAGAAGCAGCCATTCTGAGAAAGTTTATATGTGTGTGTGTAAAAATATCACCCACCGCCTTCACTGGCCACTGCAAAAGGAAAGTAAAGAGGAGTTTTGCTCTTACTGGCTGGTGACTCGTAGCCTGATGCTGCTTTGGTTGGAATCCTGTTATTTTATTATCACCATATTTACAACTACCCAGGGAAAGTGCTATCACAGCTTTGTGGCTTTCACAAGCAGCTGTCCTACTGTGCCCCTGCAGCCAGCAAGCCAACGCCAACCCTAAGTGCTAGGCTTTTTACAGCAATTCCACATCTAACCTGAGTGATATGGAGCATGTTGAGTCATGCATTGAGCTAAAGAGATATTAGCTAATTGAAACGGTACCACCTGAGCTCTGAGTGGTAGCCATTACAATTGCTCTCGGCTCTCCCCTCTCCCTTTCTCCCTCATCTGTCTGTTCCACCTTCGGCTCTTTTTTGTTGTTGCTCTCGGCTCCTCCCAAATCCATATATTTTGCCTCTTTTCATGCCAAAAAAGCACTGTCTGGTTTCTAACAGCTCCTGAACGATTAAAGCCGAACCAACAACAAAGCAAAGGTGTCATGAAGACCTATTATTTGTGCCTTGCGTGGTGCTCTTTCCCTCGGTTCACAGCCCCACCTCTATGCAGGTATCTCCCCCTCTCCTTCCTCACAGTGGAATAAGGGGGCTAATGACCTCCACCAGCTGAGCTACCTGAAGTGGTGCACAGCCAGAAAGGGTTATTTCTCTCCCTCTCTCTCTCTCTCTCTCTCTCTCTCTCTCTTTCTCTCTCTCTTTCTCTCTCCCCTCCCCACCCTCTGCCTAAGAAGCAGTTTTCTCTCACAGAGCAATTACCACGAATGATTTATGTGACCAGTCAAGAAGGCCTGGCAAGGTTCTTATTTCATCTATGAAAGAAAGAAAGGAAGGAAGAAGAAGGGAGGAAAAAGGAACTCTGCTGGAATTTTATCAGGGAGCTCAGATTAAATTGACAGCTGCCTTTGGTTTTGTTCTTGGAAGACCTTCTCTTTTGGAGGTATGCAGTCTGTTTGGAAATGGGAAAAGAACAAGGAGTTTACTTCTTTTAAAATGAAAACACCCCTTTCCAAAAGAGAGAGAGAAATCTATCCTTCTTCCTTGACTTTTTTTTCCACACACGTTTTAAGGGGAGCTGTTTTTTAAAAAGCCGACAACTGAGAACGATCCTGGAGACCATCAGCCCGAAAGAACATTTTCTTTCACTCGACTGGAGCCACCAAGGCAACAGCTTTGACTCTCTGGTACCAGTAGTGTCGGTTAAGGGCCGGGGGAAGGAGAATGATGCAGCCTCTGTCTGGGCGAGAGAACAATCCCTGAATTCAGTTTGAAAACGCAACTTCAGACCACCACACAAGGAGAGAGGCAGACAGACTCCGCCACAGAGACAAACAGGAGCAGGAACGCAGAGAGACAGATAGGCTGAACACACACAGCCTCGCTTTGAGGCACTCAAAACCCTGCCTACAGAGATACACAAAGGCAGAAACGGCTAGGCAGAAATCCAAACACAGAGAGGGATAGAGAGAAGTCAGCGTTGTTGTACTAGCCCGAAATGTGCCAACAGGCTTCTCTCACACACACAGCCAAAACCTACTTCCAACCTTCCTTACACACACACACACACACACACACACACACACGGAAAAGGAATCCAAAGCACCATTTATACAGCCAGACACTACAGGTGCTATGCCACCTTTGAGACTTATATGGGGGGTTACAGAATTTCCCAGATTGATCCTACTAGAAATTTATAAATCACTACTGAAGAAAAATATAATGCCACTGCTATTCGCCCACCATTAGTGGTCTTTAATTATGCAGCAGTGGCATAAGCAAGTACCCATTTTTAAAGGTTTTGTCTTTTTACTCAGAACTAGGTGTGTGTGTGTAAGGGGGTGTCATTCAGTTTGCATTTTCACATGAACCTACTTAATTTGCACTTCCTTAACCGATAGGGCAAATGAAACACAAATTACCCTTCAATACACAAACTTCTCCAAAGTTTTCCAACCAAGAAGTGTGCTTAAAAAAAATATGCACATATTAGTGAAAACAATATACAAAGCTACAATATACAAAGGTACCTCAGGTTAAGTACTTAATTTGTTCCGGAGGCCCGTTCTTAACCTGAAACTGTTCTTCATCTGAAGCACCACTTTAGCTAATGGGGCCTCCTGCTGCCACTGCCGCGCGATTTCTGTTCTTATCCTGAAGCAAAGTTCTTAACCCGAAGTAATATTTCTGGGTTAGTGGAGTCTGTAACCTGAAGCATATGTAACCTGAAGCGTATGTAACCCGAGGTACCACTGTAATGACAATCCTTGAACAAATGCATATATTAGGCATTCTGTACAAAAAATGTATATATTGGGAGAAATTCATATGCATCTCAATGCAAATTTCTTTCAGAAAAAGACCCCCAGATTGATGTAGCAAATGGGGCAAACTGAACTTAAGATGAGTAACTGAGAGAAACCTCAACTGACAGGTTTGTACATCCCTGCTAAAAACTCAGAGGTTATCTATTTTAGAAGGGCAGCAATGCTTTGGAAGGGAAGAAGTTCCTTATCTAGTAGACAGTTAGGTTTAGCTAAAGTTAATACCTCTTTGTGTGTTAGATGGAGAGGACCATCAGAACGGTGTAGAAGCAGTGGCGGTGCTTACTTCTCACTCTTCCCCACTACTCAATTTTTTTTTTTTTTAAAAAAAGCCTTTTATGGTACAACATGTCCCCCATATACTGCTTCCAACTGTGCAGGCACAGCATAGCCATAATGGTTCCCAGGCTGTCTCTCATCTAGACACGGATCAGGCCTGCTTAGAAAATACGTTATGTACAAACACAATTGCATTTCAAGGAGCCAATTAGAATGGTGGTTCCCTGTTGTAGAGTACTGCCCAAATTATTCTATGAATTCTGAATTCATCCAGAATTCAGAACCACTTCATAATCACTTAAAATAGAAACTGTATTCTGTATTATTGCAATAAGCTATGTGAGTAGGTGATGATCTCTAGCCGCCCCCACAAAAAAAGGTTACAGATAGGGAATGGTAGCTATGGGATAATGCCTTGTCGAAGGTCTATACAGTATAGCTAAGAAAGGTTCATATTCACAACTAATTCAGTAGATCACACTGACTGCCATCAAAGAAGAATTATGATCTCTCTCTCATAATGCCAAAAGATCAGGGTAATCAAATCACGAACCTCCCAGGACCACAGGTACTAAACCTTAACGGGAAGGTTAATTCGTTCCACAATCAACAGCATGTATGACAACAAAATGCTCTATACAGTCATAGCTTCTTGCTGTTGGTCTTCAAGGCTTGGAAAGTATAAATTCCTTAATGCTGGTAACCATATTTAGCAGCTAGCACTGTGTTTTAAGGCAATAGCTGGGGAAAGAAAACCCAACAGGTCAGACATTTGCAATATTTTCAATACTGTAAATATTAGTAATCATTTATGAATCATACTTTTCCTATTCATTGTTCTTATGAAAAGGTTCAAGTATTCTTGTTTTATTGGTGAGGAATTGAAGTTGACAGTGGCAGCCACCTACTAAGTCCATGGTTCAACAGCCAAATAAAACAGGACCCTAACCCAGATTTTAGGAAAACAGGTAACAGCAACGAGCAAAATGTTAGAAACAGATTGTTATTAAATGGATGGTTAGAACAACTCTCATCCTTTGGGAGGGGGCTGTGTTACATTTGTGATCCCCTTCCCCCCTTTCTAATCCTTAAAAAGGAGCCAAGATGTAAGGCCCAGAAAGTGTGAGTCATACAGCAGGAAAATCAGTTGGGGGAGGAGGAGGAGATCTAGATAAAAATAGAGAGACATGTTGATTGCATTGTTACTGCTTCAATTAAACTCAGACGCACCAGCTTGATGAGTCATCAGCAATGACAAGGGGGCACTGAAAACAAGAGACTGAAACATATAACCAGTTGCCAACCCCATTAAATCTAGAGACAGAGGGGGAAGCCAGCAGTAAACTCCCAAGTCAGTAGGCTACAGTCAGATGAGAAAAAGTCAGAGATCTGATGTGATCCCAGAGCCCATGTTTTCAAACAAGGGAAAACAAAGGGGGTGGGGAGAGCAAAGGGTAAGGATGGCACTGAAAGACCTACTGCCTTTCTTTAAGAACAAACATTTTGAGAACCATTGATAAATCACCGATAATGCTTAACACACCAAATGGAATTCAAGGGAATCTAATCATAACCTGTTAAAGAGGTGAAAAGGACAATTAATGAAATCAATGGAGGTTGTGAGTGCACAGCTGGCTTCAGTGTAATGCACCTCTAAGGCCTGAAGGAGAAAGTCCAAGCACAAAGAACAGTTTGCAAGAAATTGGGGTATGAACTACAAATCTGTATTTGGATATTCTTAAAAAGGCAAAAAGTAGCAAGCGAGGAAGTGCAGTTTAAACATCCAAGCAAATATTCCAAAGAATACATTTTGCTGGCAAATAACTAAGCATGAAAAACGGAGGCTCAGGTAAGTCTTACCCACAGCAAAATTTGCCAGGTCTCCAAATTCACCAGAGAGTAAATAAAACCCTGAGGAAGGCAGCATAATCTGCAACCAGAATAACAGATTGAGGCTGCACTGCAGTCCACAAAATTGGTTCTCTTGATATATGGTAGCAGCTTTGTAACAAGATTTAACATAAATAAAAACCTATTTTGTAGGGTACCGCATCTTGAGTCTCAAAGCCCTCCAGCCAGCCCACAAAAACAAACAGCAGAAACCAAAGGATGCTCAGGGTTTAGACCAGCAGAAGAGTAAATAGGTTATTGGACACAATGACTCATAAACAACAACAAACACGAGTGGTGCAGAATTCGGGAGAAAATCATCTTACAAGCAGACTATGGAGTCTGCTCATTCCATCAAAACCATTGTACAATGCCTCCCAGATGGAGAAACACTGAATGGAATAATGTATGTTTCAAGCCCCCTATAGATATACTAGCAGCACAGAGACTTCTACAATTGCAGCAGCATATATTTCAGCTCAGGAATAATTTCTGAATAGGTGTGGCTGGACCTATTAATCATTTCCTGGGGACAGTTGGAGACATTACATAGAGGAGGGGCGGTAGCTTAATGGCAGAGCCCACCCTTGATGTGAAAGAAGGTCACAGGATCAAACCTTGGCATTTTCTGAGGGGAAGTACCACTTTCCGTCGAAAGATTTTGGAAAGCTGCCAGCTAATACTGAGATGGACCAATAGTGACCCGCTCATAAGGCGACTTCCTGTGAAGCAAGGCTCTGGTTGTGAGTGTATACTAGTGAGTACAAATGTACATAATTTGAGTTGTGAAGCTGCACTCACCACATCTGGTTCAAAAGCACATTTTTTCTTTCCAGGGCTGAGCTTGGAGGAAAACAGTTCTGCAAGTTTGCAGCAGAAGTGGTCTGTGCACAGTATTGTTTGGATGCAACCAGTGTAGTCACAGGAAACACCTCCTCTCCTCTCTAGAGAAGGTTTTCAATCATGTTAAGATTGTGTTCTGGTTGGTTTTTTATATGAAGAGCTAATACACAGCACTGCCCCAGAGGAGGAAAGCAAGAAAAGACTGCTTCTCTTCCTCCTTGTTCTTGTCACCACTGCTCACTTGTTTGGAGACAGCAGCAACATAAAGGGGAAACAGTAGGGCTAGGGGGCTCTCAGTAAGGGGCCCCTGCGTAGGACAATGCCTGACACCAGAATTAGCAGCAATGCAGTTTAAGTGTTTCATATAAATATAAAGCAAGAAGAACAATTTATGAGATGTATGAATGCTTAAAGGTAAAGGGACCCCTGACCATTAGGTCCAGTCGTGGCTGACTCTGGGGTTGCGGTGCTCATCTCGCTTTATTGGCCGAGGGAGCCGGCGTACAGCTTCCAGGTCATGTGGCCAGCATGACTAAGCCGCTTCTGGCGAACCAGAGCAGCGCACGGAAACGCCGTCTACCTTCCCGCTGGAGTGGTACCTATTTATCTACTTGCACTTTGACGTGTTTTCGAACTGCTAGGTTGGCAGGAGCAGGGACCGAGTAATGGGAGCTCACCCTGTTGTGGGGATTCGAACCGCCGACCTTCTGATCGGCAAGTCCTAGGCTCTGTGGTTTAACCCAGAGAAGCAACCTAAAAGGATGTTTAGCCAGGAATTATAAAGGTCACGCCTTGCCATTTAAACCAGGGATGGGGAACTTGTGGCCCTCCAGGTGTTGTTGAACTACAACTCCCAGCATCCCTGGACCATTGGCTATCAGGTTAGAATTGATGGGGCCTGGATACTGACAACATCTGCAGGGCCACAGTTTTCCCCCTCTTGATTTTAACTTTGCTTGCAGGCATACCAAGATAGCACTCCTTCAGTGGGTGAAATTCTGTACAACCCTTGGGACACAGTAATCATTACCTTAGATTTGAAGTTGTTAGGAAAGGAAAAAGACTTGGCAAAGGATGAGAGCAAATGAACTTTGAAAGTCCTCAGACTCACTGTTTGCACATACACGGTTCTGTATCCAAGGTTCACAGTCTTTCTGGTAGCTATTCAACAAAACATTTACTCTGCCAATTGGGACTGCATTCATTAAACCTATGTTTAGTTTGTAAGTATCAGAGCAGGCTGTTCAAATAAATAACCTACCAAATTGTTTCCCTTCCCCCTTTTAATGCTATCTTTTGCTATTTATGATGATGTGAGACTCATTCACACTGCAAGGGTGGGAAGATGCTGTGCCACCTGTCAGGAAGAATATTTGGGAAGAGGTCCATATCCTTTGGCCCACTGCATGAGGATCATGCCATATATGGTATAGTGAGGTAATTTAAGTTATTTTGCAGCATTTGCTATGATTCCCAGCCACAATACATTTAAAGCAGTATAGTGTGGCACATCCTCTTACCTGTGGTGGGAACATAGATCCAGGCACTCATTAAAGAGCCTGTTTCCTTAGAGCAGGGAGGACTAGCAATTTGCCAGTGTACAACAGTACAAAGATCTGTACAGCAGCAAGTTTGCAGCAACAATGACCTATCTCCTAAAAACCCAAGCCAAACAGTGAATACAAAACTGATTCATAGTATGTAAGTATCTTAGCAACAAGCCAGGTAAAATGCCTTTGGACCCAACTCTCTGTAAGAAGGTGTGATTTCCCTGCTCATTCTGTGTGACTTTAGGACAAATGGTTTCGAGTGCAAGCCCACTCAACATTAATTAAGATATTGGGTCCATCATGTTCAAGAGTAAAGAGCTGTCCACTCTGCTTAGCAAAAAACCCCCACAGTTTATGATGCCACAATCTAGGGCAAGGAGTGAGAGAGAAATAACCTATCATAGCAAATGAAAGTTGCAGGACATCCCTACACAGATATATGTGTTTTACCTAAACGTCAAGTACAGTATAGTTTCTCATGGTATGCTCAGCTTGCTTATGGATCCTGAATGGCAGGGCCTACTTGCCACTAGTACCTCTTTGGGACATTATACTCTACAAATCCAGGTTCAGACATAATGGATTATGATTATAAATGAGCTTCAGAGCTCTCTCCATGCTCCATGGGCTAATTTGCTCCCTCGGATCATGGTTTCCATAAACCTTTGCTTCCGTCCAGAACTGAACCATGGTTTTCAATTTAAAATTTGGAGACATGCTATATTTTCCTACTTTGGATATCAGGGCAGATTATGGCCTGCTCAGATGAGAAAAGGAAGTTGGAATTGCGGTGCATGAGGGCAAGAGAGGAGCGGGAAGCTTGCATGCCCAAACCTCATTCATGACAAAGTACTGGCTATCGTCTTTGTAGTGTGTGCCATTTCAGTCCCAAGTATGACATTCACTTCTCTCTTTTGATGTAACCACAAATTATGTAAACATGCTGGAAGCCACAACCAATCTGACAACTTTGCTAAGGGCGTATGCCATTGTATTCCATGTAAAGTCTGAAAATGACAGCACATTGGAAAGGAGATTTTGGGTGAACATATGAATGTGCTAATTCGTGTTTCTTCAGGTACAATGAGATATAAATTTAGACTTCATATTTAATATCACAGAAATTTCCTTGGTGAGTTATGTATGATAATAGAGCTGGCTTACTACCATGTCACATTATGAATTCCTTGCCTTCTTAACGAGCCAGTTCACACATCACCTTTCTGGGCTATTTATTTGCTCTCTGCTAGGCAACAGACCATGGCTACAGATCATGGTTTGTTGGGAGTAGAACAAATAATGACCCCTGGTTTGGATGTCATGCTAATTCAGGGATTATGGCTTGTTCCTTCCGCATGCTAGCTGGGAGGTGCAAAACAGAAAGGTATCGTAATGGAGGAAACCATTAACTATGGTTTACCGTGACATGAATGGGGCTACTGTAAAACAAGCAGAATAACTGGAGGGTATGAGAATACTGAAGGATGTATGAATGAAGTGAGACACCCCCATTCCAGTCCTCAGTCAGCCCTGTAGGGGTCATCTAATCAAGAACACCCCAATTAGTGAAAGGTGGCCAAGAAGGCATCCCAGAGAAGCCTCTATCCCCAACAGGTACTTCAACATCATTAGCAGTTCACTTTCTTAAACCTTCCGGCAGGCCCCTAGGCTTATCCCCTCATGCAAAGCATCTCAGCCCTCCCCCTTTGTGTCTGCTCATCAAATTAATGAAGCACATCTAGAGTGAAAGGTCTTGGAGTAGAAGAGAGCAGCTTAACAGTGATTCGACACAATCCCCTTTCCTGCCTCTGCCTCCTCCTTCTCTTTGTTATAATATAAAGAAAGCACAACTTCCTCTCTCAAATGAGGTGGGGGAAGGGTAATAAGAGGAAGCCTAGTTATTCCCTGCAGAAGGAGATGTCTGTTTACGTTCTCTGACAGATTATTTGCATATTAAAAATGCTTGGCTCCTTTGCGGCCAAGGTTTTACCAGTGCCACATTTCCAACAGAGCACAGACTATCAACTCTCAACTTCAGGTAGCTTTGACCTTCCTCTTTCAATGCTCCTTTCAGGTCAATGGAGCATGCTTGGAACCCAACCACATGCCCCCCCCATACCCACACATGCAGAGAGATTCTCAAAGGTCTTTGGTGGGGGTGAGTGCAATCTGTGCTGAAAGGGACGGGTGCCTCTTGTACAGACTGCTTTGACAAAATATAGAAATGGCAACGAAGCCCCATTAGGGATTTTCCATTCACTGATATCTGGAGAGGCAATTTCGACTTTTCAGAAGAAACACATAAACATCTCTTATCACATCACTGACCTAAATATAGACAATTACTTCAAGCCAAGGAGAGACTGGAGGAAAAGTCATACTCCTCAATCTCCAAATGCGGTAGAGCTGCTCAAGCAGAGTGTGGCAAAGAGAGGCAATAGATAACCAGTCATGTGAATGGAGAAAGAGAAATTCACGTTCTAGAATGATTGTTTCTCATGGGCCATTACTTTCCTCCCAAAAAAATAAAATAAATGTATTCTCATTTGCACTAGGAGTCTTGTTCCTAGGTGAAATTAAAATGTTAAATCTGACAAAGTGTATCCTTACTTCGTATCTGCCACTCCTGATACAGATTTAGTGCAGGAGTCATATGGAAAAAACGGGGTTGAAATCCACCCCACTGCATAATTTGCTCAGAGGTTGGCCTGCAATTTTGTCCTCATTTATTGTTGCAGAAACTGTATTAAATAATGTCTCAAAAATTCAGCAACTTTCTATGAATAAAAAGCACATGGGACAAAAAAAATCCCAAATAAACAAACTGAATTTGAAGTGCTTCTTTTTAACCCCAGGGAATGTTAACTTGGGGGGGGGGGAATCTCCTATGTGGTTCTTCAGTAATAAAGTGCTCTCCTTCAGACAATGCTCATGGCTTTGTTTGGGACAAGTGTGGTCCAGATGCTATGCTAGCTTCCAAGCAGGCAAGTCACTGCTTACTGAGTTGGAAAGAGGGAGGTGGTGGGATGAGGTGGGTGTGGTGCAAATGCAATGGCAGAAACACCAGATTGGCTCTGCTGGTGCGTTTGCACTGTGCCAGCCTCCCTGCCACCTCTCCTTCCCAGTTAGTAACAACAATCTGCCTGCTAGGAAGTTCTTGTGGCAATTCTGCCTCACCCAGCAAGCCATTTCTGATTGGAAGTTAGCTTGGGGCAGAAAAATATCTGATAATACTATCTACACCTACTTTTTTAGTTTTCTTGGCTGATTTAGGGTGGAATTCAGCACGAAGGGTGAACGAAGTCCATTCATGCAATAAGTCCTCCTCCCTTCTTCCCCCACATACTCCCTAAGCCTGTTCTGAATCCACCCCACCCCCCAAATCCTCCAGAGCAGATTTAGGGGACATGGGGGGAACAGAAGAAGAGAAAGTCCCATTGCATGAGCAGGCCTCATTTTGCGCACACAATTTACATGATACCCACACAAAGTAACATACAAAATGTGCACACTTTGCCTATTATCTAACACAGGAGGGACATAGTGATCCCTTGAAATTGACTTTCTATGCCTGGTTGTGACAGAAATCAGAACTTTTGTAATGTTTGATACCCCTATAACTAGGCTTTCCTCCAAGAAACTTAGAGCACCATTTTGACCTTGCAGCAACCTTACGACGCTAGAGTGCCAACTTGGCCTCACAACTGTGGGTACCTGGGGTCGTGGGTGTCATGTGTACTGAAATGTGTAGGTGCCCGGCCTCTTCATGGTGAATTTTGTGCGTGCTTGGGTACCCAGGGCCCCAGGGAGTTGGCAGCTATGTTATGACGTATGCTTGATTTGGAGAGAGTGATTTGCCCAAGAGCACCCAATGCTTTTCATAGCAGAGCAGACATCTACACCTTGGTTTTCTGCATCAAATCCCAAAATGCACACCATTGCACCACTCTGCCTCTTATAACAGTAGTGCTGAAGGGAGCATTTTGGCAGATTTAGCTAGTCATGTCACAGTAAATCACCTGCATAATTTTCCTCTTCCTGAGAATTATTCAAAACTATCAACATTGTACCTGGTGTTGCTCAGGAATGCTAAGAAACTGTTTCTGAAAGTTCTTTTATTCTAAGCTGTCCACTTCATTGAAGGCTCCACTCCCAGGACATCATTCGGGAAAATATGGGGAAGGGCTGTAGGTCAGTGGTTGAACACCTGCTTTGCACACAGAAATCTCCAGGTAGTGCTGGGAAAAGACTCCTGGCCTGAGACCATGGACAGTCACTGCCAGTACAGAGCTAGGTGAACCCGTTGTCTGACTTGGTGTCATGTTCCCAATGAGATGTGAGCTCACACATTCCTTCCCCCTTCCTATTGCTGCTGAGAGACTTGAAGAATCAAACATGCAATTATTTGAACATGGGGGTCTCCCTAGCCTCAGGAAAATGATATCCGAAGAGGCTCCAAGAATGAGCGTCTTTAGCTATTTGTCCTGTTTGGGGAATTCAAAATCTTGCTACTTTTCTTTCAGTGTTGTAAATTAGCACACAGAAGTCTGTAGAATTTGGGGGAGGAAAGAGTTGCTATTAAGGCCGTCCAACAAAGGGTTGAATCAATGTTTGAAGGAGAGAGGTGAAAACACACTAGGAAACACGATCCCAAGAATAGTGGCCAATCGTGGCTCCTGGGTGACTGTTTCTCATTTTCTTGCATACCTGTCTATCCCCTTCAAATAATTGCAGAAAAGACACAATTTGCAGACCTGGTGGCAGAGAAAAGGTCTGTCATTTCTGAAACATGTGAAGTGGCCCATGCTGCATATTTCCAGAACACAATGGACAGAAACTTCTTTTCTTGAAATAAGTTGTCTAGATATACTTGGCCCATCATAAAAATTGTCCATTGTACTGTCTTCCACAATGTCATGTAATTGCTTGCTGTTAAGGGAACAACAAACCACTGCTGAATTAATGTGCCAGAGAACGCTTACTAAAATACAAATTCCCTTGTGTTTCCTAACACAAGGACCAATCCAGGGGTTTTCTTCACAACAATGTTTTCTTGGTTGCTCTGACAAAAGAAGGCAACTTGTATCAAACAGAGGTGAATTGTTTCATTAGCACCTGTTTGCGAATTCTAGGATTTTGGCAAGACAGTTGATCCTTCGAAAAAGCAGGGAATGCAATATTGCAGGCAGCCTGCATAATCACATTTAACTGAGGTGTTAAAAATGAAGAGCATTAAAATATGTTTGTTTTTAAGGAGACAACAGAAAACAACCACATAAATTACTTTCAAATCTCAGCTGCTCGTTAATCTGAAATTGTCCCAAGGAACTGACTTGTCATGTTTATATTCTGCCTCTCTCTATACAGATTGGACCCAAGTGTGCTACCATCTCGTATAAAAATTCGTAACTTTAAACAAAGAACAGTAAAATAGTGCATGATATGAACTTGTACTAACACCCTTTGTTACTCAGAATAAAAGTTTTTGCAAACCTCCTAAAACTGCTCAAAGATCAAGGCTAGTGGGTGGGGCTGCCTCCTGAGGAAGTTCCTCCCTCCTGAGGGAGGAGGCTCCACAGCAGAGGTGCTACTACAACAAAGACCCTGCTCTCTGCTAACGTACAAGGTCTCACTAGACTATCTGTGGGACAGGACACATTCTGGCTTTGCATATTCATGGCCCAAACTGTTAATGTTTTAAAGCAGGGATAGGTTCAGATGTGGCTCTTCAGGCCTCTCTCGTTGGCCCTTGAAACCTCCCCTCCACCAGCACTTCTCCATGCCCACCTCCTTGCATTTTTGCCTGGCTGGAATGTGTCCTTGAACTGTGACGTGCCTCTTGCTTGCCTGGATACAGAATGGCGAGCTGTTTGTGGTGTATATGTTGCCTCTAACTTTTGTATGGCGGGTATGTAATCTATTGTACAAAGCTAGGAGTCAAATACATTGCTCTGTCCACTTTTACCTCTGGTCCCTATCCACCACTGGCACGTGGCCCCTGAAAGCTTGGCTATAAGGCAACGTGGTCCTCAGGTAGAAAAAGGTTCCCCATCTTTGCTTTAAAATAAGCATCTTAAGGTGGGCCTGAAAATCATTTGTAACTAGTGAAGACCTTTCAAAACTAGAGTGATATGATCTGTGTGACCAGCCCCTGAACGTATTGAGCCAGTTGACATTTAAGGCTTAGCCCCATTTGGATAGCATTGCAGTAGAAACTGGCACCTGTGCAAACTTTATGGGTAAAGGGGGAGAACTGGGCTGAAAAGTGAATTGTTTTGAATTCAATCTTCTTAGCAACCACTTAAACTTAAGAGAGTGCCTGAGCACTGGGTTACATTCTGTCGTACACACAACAATTGGTTCCTAATTAATAACTGTTGTATAGTGGTACCGCAGGTTACATACGCTTCAGGTTACAGACTCCGCTAACCCAGAAATAGTGCTTCAGGTTAAGAACTTTGCTTCAGGATAAGAACCGGCGGAGCGGTGGCAGCAGGAGGCCCCATTAGCTAAAGTGGTGCTTCAGGTTAAGAACAGTTTCAGGTTAAGTACAGACCTCCGGAACAAATTAAGTACTTAACCCGAGGTACCACTGTACATAACTCTAATCTACTTATAATCCTTGTCACTTCTTTTCTCCCACTTTCCTCTTTTCCCTTCTTCACATTTTTCTTTTCTTTTGGCCAAAGTAATTGTCCTGTTAGCCATAGTTTTTGCAAAGTTCCATGTTACAGTTATAAAATGGGGGGGGGGCGGCACCTTTTCTAATGGACAGTTCTCTCACTGCTTAAAGGATGCTTAAGAGATATGGAGGAAAAATATATGGATTTGGAACTATCCCCTGCCTGTACCCCATTGCTAAAAAACCCCAGTGTATACCGTCTTGAGAATGACTGGACTAGAACACAAACAGGAATGGAAAACATTACTAGATACCGTAGCTGAACACTGCATTTAGCTCCTTGGAGAAAGGAATACAAATGCAAGAAATAAATAATGATGCTGGGTTCAAGGATCTACAGATCTGCTACCCTCTGCTGTCAAGGAACTCTGGCAGAACACAGCAGCACCCAGATCTCCACCTGGTCTAGCTCCATTTAGGTACTAGAAGTGTTCACATATAGTCACTCCACTTTAGGTGTTTTTTTTAAATTTTTAATTTGCAAATTTAACAAAAAGAAATAAAAGAAAAATATTTTAAAAGAAAAACAGAATATAATAAAAAAGGAAATAAGAATATTTCCCACTTCCATAGGGAAGTGATTACAAAAAAAAAAAAGAACCGAGGCAACAAAACTCCAGAAGTAAAATATCACCCTGAATATGCCCTTAGAGTGAACCCAGCAAGGCTTTTCCTGATGAAACACTGCTTGTAGACTTCACGGGCTCCATAATGACCCTCCCATACAATGAAACTTTCTAGTGAATCAGATGGATAGCAAATTTATAAAGGATGCAAGATGGGGCTGCCATGCCATGTTCAAAACGTATACTCACCACCTTCCCACCTCCCCTGGTTTGGTGGTTTCTATTTTCTTTAGACAGAAATAAACTGGAACCCAAAATAATAGGAAGCAGACAAAAACAATGGAGTGTAGGAATGTGCACACTGCAAAATGCCCAGGCCCCTAGAGACATTTTGAACAGCTCCAGACCATTCCACAAGGGGAAATGAAGCAAACAATAGGTGGTTCTCATATTGGACCCCCTCACAAGTGATACTAAAAATCAGCATTTGAATTTCCCATATGGACCAGGGTGGCGATGAAGCTTCCAGCATGGAAAACTTGTAAGGCTAAGCCTTCTCTTGACATGACATGTGAAAATTGTACGAGTAAATGTGTAGTGAAGCACCTTGAACCTTTTTAATATACATAGGATGATCTGGCAGAATTTCAAAATATGTTTTGCCCTTGACCAGCATTTCAAGACACACACAGGGACGTAGGACAGTTTCATCCCATTTCTTTTCATTCTATCATTTGGGTTCCCTTTTTGTTTTTGGTTTGTTTCAATTAGTTTTATTTATTTGTTCACCTTTTTCCATACATGCCCTGCTCCTCGACCAGGCTAATGATTGGAAATCATTTAAATCACTTTAAAATGCAGCAGAACATCCACAACAGTGGCAACTGTTAAAACCACTTAAAACCTATGACACTAGGGCTGTGTACATACTTATACATTTAAAACACCCCTCCTCCTGCAAGAATCCTGGAAATCATAGCTTGTTAATGGTGCTGGGAACTGTAGCTCCGTGTGGGGCAAACTACAATCCCATTATGTATGGTGTGTGTACAGCTGCCAATAAAAGGGATATATCTGAACTTATAAAAGGCTTTGGCACCTGGTACCAAAAAGATTACAAAGTTGGCACCAGGCGAGCTTCTCTTGGGAGGGCCTTCCAAACAAGAGAGTGTAATCAAAAGAGGCCTATCTAAGGCCACCCCTTGTTTCACTAGGGTGCAGGGACTTGAAGTGGGGCCTCTGAAGATCATCTCAGAGTCTAAACAGATTCATATGTTAACAAACAATCTTTGCTATGCATGAGTTTTGGGTTATGTACCAGCTCTAAAAGTTAAGACAAGGACTCTGAACTGTGCCCAGAAATGGGCTAAAAAGCTGTTTCAAGACTAGCAGAGACAGAAATATGTTTGAATTCACCTTAGGAAAGAGATGAATGGAGGACTCTATACTTGATTTCCTTGCCCCTCTCAAAACTACAAAATGTTTTCTCTGTACAAAACAAACACAAAGTTCAGTGTAATGACAGGTTACTGAAAATGCAATTATTAATAGTTAAAGGGATTGCTTCTGCTTTCTTTATTCAAGAATGACACTCATATGTAAAACATCAGTAATCGTATACAAAAACACACACACACGCGCACACACACACACTTGTGCTCTTCTACTTTCTATATTGCAGAAGTATAGAAAGCAGACAGTAGTGACAGAGTAGAAGTCAAACAAGATATGACAGGACCATCATTCATGTATCTGCCCCATCTACATGTAAAATGGGACTGGGCTCAATACCAGTCCATGTGAGGCAGAAATAGAGAAATGTACTAGGAGCAACGGACTGAGGGGAGGGGAAGGAAGAAGATCCGGTGGCTTCTCCTATGTGTTTCTTTTGCTATTAAATGAAGATCTCCACCACCTCTTTAGATGCCGGACTTCTGAAAAGAAGCATGTGATTGTCCTGTTCCCTCTAGTTTTCCCCTCAAAGGAATCCCTAGGTAAGTCCCTCCCAGTAACAATCAAAGTGCCCAGAATGTGATTTGTTGCACATGAGATAAAGCCAGATGTTTGGTCTCAGAGAAAGAAAAGGGAGAAATAGGATACCTTTAACTCACTCAATTCATGTTAGCGGAAGTGTATTGAGTATTTGATTTTTAATACAACATTCACTGGGCAGAAAGGGGGGGGGGATACCTAACTCTAAGATAAAAATTATTTATTGATACAAAGATTGGGTGCCATCACAGCGATCTACCAATAAACTGTAAAATGTGACAGGTTTCAAGCGCAAAGTTGTGAAGAACCTCTGGGTTGTACCCTGCTTTATGCCCAGGATTCTGCCCAGGACTTACCCCAGTATCTGAACTTCACTCCTCCCTCAGAAAACCGTATCTGTATGAACCTGTCTCCTAATAAATCTCTCCAGAGGATTCAGGGGATTGCCATGCACCTTGGACCTTATCATCATTTTGCACAAACACATAACAGGGCAAGTAAGCTTTGAGGGACGTTTATCTGCCATTACATTCGTACATTGGTTTTCAAACAGCTTAGTTCTCAAATGTTTTGACTCCCGAACGCAGCAAACCTGGAAGTGGCTGTTGCGGTTTGCAAACTATTTTTTGAAGCCGAACATCAAATGGGGTTTCCACGGCTTCCAATTGGCTGCAGGAGCTTCTTGCAGCCATTTAGAAGCTGCGCTTTGGTTTCTGAACATTTTTAAAGCTGAAAGGACTTCCAGGATGGATTCCATTCGACTTCCAAGGTACGACTGTACTATACTTGCTCTCCTAATTTCTTTCTGAGGGACCCCAAGTCGGCATTAATTTCTTGTGAGCAAGTCACATCATAGCGCTGGAATCTCATACAGTCCTATTTACCAGGGATAGCCTCAGTTTTCTGGCCTATGGCCCTAGTAAATGACTCATTTTTTTAATCTTTTGTGAAGCCTTTAAAACATTTTTCTTTTTACATGTGATGTCCATTGGCCATGATGGCTGAGGCTGATGGGAGTTGTAGGCCAAAATATCTGAAGAGCACCAGGCAGGGGATGGCTGAGGTGCAGCTCTTAGCATCAGAGCTTTGGGAATTATATCTTCAAAGTTGGAGAGTTTATGTATTTTCTCTGCGTGTAAATGTGCATGCATTGACATTAAAGTGCAGTGTAGTGCACAACCAGCCATTCCTCACACCGGTGACTAAAGACCATTGTGTGTCTCTAGCATATTTAGAATTTTAAAAAGCAACCCAAACCTTCATCTTTAAAACAGTTCAGGCCAGGCTAATGCAGAGTAAATGGTTATAGGAGGCAGAGTAGAGCCCCCAGCAATGCACAGTGTGCATGTGACCTTGGGCAATGACACTAGGCACGAGAACAGCGCTGTTACAGGCATGTTCATATTTTGATCTGTGAGATCCTGAACAATGCATCGTAAACAGTAACAAAAATGTTCCTCTTGCAACATGCCAGAGAATGACTTCTCTTAATCTTAGGACAATTAAGAGATACTGCTATCCCCACCTGAAACTTAACCACACACACACACACACACACACACACACACACAGAGAGAGAGAAAGGCCTAAGGATATATTGGTACAACAGGTGGCATTTGAGTTTGGATAATGAAGCAATCTTCACGCTCTAGCTTCTGGAGAGAGCTGGGCCCTCAGCCACAAGTCTGCTCTGTATTGATAGAAGACATTTTCCCGGTGAAAATCTTCAGAGCTGTCACAGTTTTGCCCCCTGTATTGTTTGGTGACATTGAGAAGTCCCTCTTCTGGCTTATACACAGATATTTCAGGAATTAAGGACTTGGAAGCTAGGGATAGGTTGGATGCAAACATGGCGTTTTCATACATGACAACCTCTGTGTGAGCCTGGGAAGAAGAGGAAGAACTAAAGAACCAAACAGAGAGGAAGAAAGACTGCTCTGGCCAGGAGAATCCCACCACTTATGTCAAATCACTAGAAATAGGCAATATTTGTAGAGACGTATACATTGTTACCATAAAGCACCAATGCTGCAGCAAGCAAAGGCTCCAGCAGCTCAGCCAGCTGCTTGTGGCTGGAAAGCCAGACAGGATGTTTGTGACTGTTGCCATGGGAACAAAGGGGCAGTCCATTCTGTACTGAGCACCGGATGTTAGCTCAGTGTGTGTGTGTCATATGACCCGTACTGGATGTACTTGGGAGGAGTTTTCTTCTTGCTGTTGTTGAGTGCAGACATGATTCTCTGTACTGATGTAAGAGGCAGAAATAAATGATGTAAATAGTTTTCTGTCTGCTTCTTTCCCCTCCCTGGGGACACCAAAGGGGAGAGAGGAAGAACGGTGTGTTCCTCTCATACATCTGAGAAGAATCGCCGGACCTCGCCTGCTTATCAGCAGAGGTTGGGAGACGCGGGGAGGTCGACAGGAATATCTGCCGGTGCCTGCTTGTGGCACATTCCTCTGACCCAGGCAGAATTCCAACATACATAAGAATATAATAAAATCCTGCTGGATCAGGCCAATGGCCCATCAAGTCCAGCATCCTGTTGTCATAGTGGCCAGCCAGATTCTTGTGGCATTCTCCCTTCCTGTGGTTTCCAGCAACTGGCATTAAAAAGCACTGCTGTCTCTGATCATAGAGGAAGACTAGCCATCACGGCTAGTTGCCATCAATAGCTCTCTCCTCCATGAATTTGCCTAACCCTCTTTGAAAGCCATCTAGGTTGGTGGCCATCACTGCCTTGCTGCGGGAGCAAGTTTTGTATTTTAACTATTAACACTCCCTCTAGTTTCTCTGATTTCCAATTGTTCTAAGCTACAATGCTCTCAAAACTATAAGCATCGGACTCGACATATATGAACCATCCCACAAATAGGTTTCTCCTGGATCATACCTATTTGTCTGCATGTTGTTCGACAGAGTTCCAGTTCAAGCGTAAATACTAATTTGGCAGCAGAACAGGAATATAGCTGTTTTATTTTTCAGTTTCAAAATATTTGTCCAGACATCGTAACAGTCATTTATGATTTTACTCTCATATTAAGCAAGCACCAAGTGCTACTTGAAACTGCAAATTATCTTATAAAGGGTAGGTGTCGTCTTTTTCATGCTTTGAATGACTCCACCAGGTAAATGCTGGCTAGCGCTCTCCTATCATCAGTAGCCTTGCAGCGGAGAGGGGACAGAGAAAAGAGGGGAAAACATAACAGCAGCCACTTCATGTGAGAGTTAAGCCCTTGGCTGCGAAACAGAGAGAAGGGAGAGGCAAAGAGAGGGGGCTGGGAGGAATAGCTTCAAGCAGTCGGCAGGTCACACACACAGAGTGTGCAACAGCAAACTCAGTTTACAAAGAGACATCTGTTCCATTACTTCGATGCATTGTGGCTAATTACATCCTGGCCCGTCTGTGAAATGACAGCCACTTATTCTCCAGTGAACCGTAAAATCTGTACATGTTCAATTTGGGGAGTGGGGAGCCAGAAGAGCATAGGGTAGCAGGGGAACTGGGGGGGAAGAGAAAGGGAAGGGGAAAAGCAAAGAGAGGGGCTCCAAGAAAACATCTGATGCTTCTCCTACCAGTTCAGTGCCAAAGAATCAGCAGCTGGTAAAAGAAAGAGAGCCACCTCTATGCAGAAAAGCCCTGACAAAGGACTGCCATTTTGAAGCAGGTCTCCAGTGTCAGCTTTAGCCTGAGACTTTTTGTTCTGTGCATCTTGAAATAGACACCAGCAGAATCTATGCCAAACATGCATTGATCTGCAGTAAGAGTCCTGCTGCTGTTTTCGTTTTGGCTTTAACCCCGCTCATTTTCAGTTGATTTAAGAGCAGTTAGTTTGCCTCCATGGACCTCTTTAGTGGGAGGAAAACACAGATAAGGAAGTTCACATGCACAGATTTTCCTCTCCCAAATTCTATTTTGTATTCCTTGTTTGAATCACAATTTACAGAGTTGGGTGCTCAATAATTCATACGAACCAGGAGTATACCTACTCTGCATATTTTTGCCCAGCCTGATTCACAACATCTGATCAGTGCACACAAGTCTTGGGGTTACTCTGTTAACTTACCCACTGATACTCAGCACTATTTACAAAAGACGTGGGGAACACTGGGGGAGGATGTGTGCCACAATACAGAGCGTTTTCCAAAGCCCTGTGAAACACGATGCCTCATTTCTTTGTTGGTATGCTTTCCTGCATTTCCAATACAGCAGAAAAGTGCTGAAGCAGCACTCTGGTGAGATGATGTTTATTTTTGAACCACTTAAAATGTACTAAGTGCTGCATGGTGGTCAAAAATAACTATCCCTTTCAAAGGGCTCAAAAGTCAAAGATCAGAAAGGAAAGAGGAAAAGGGAAATCTGAATAATATGGACCCATCTTCCCACTCTCCAGATGGACTACAATGCCCATCATCCAAGATGACACAGCCAATCATCAGGGATAAAGGGAACTGCAGTCCAGCAGCATCTGCAGGGCAACAGGTTGAGGAAGGCTGGGCTGGGCGATACTGGTTTGGTAAGACGCTTCCTAGAACAACAAAACAAAACAAAAAGCTCTTGATTTGGGGATTTTTGACAACAATAACACAATGCAATTGTCGTCAGGTCTCTTAAGCAATGTCTGCAATAAAGCACATGTGCAGACATTGTTTTCTGTTCTACTTCTGTGGCCACACTGTGTGGCAAGCAACTAATCAGTGCACTATGGGAAATCTTTCTTAGTTCTCCCCTGAATTATGGTCTTCAAGACGCTGAGATGCTTGAGAACCCAAAATTATATTATGTGTTTTCATGTTGCTTTGTTGCTGGTATAACAGAATATACCAGCAATGAGCTCAAAAGCTACTTAGGATTTGAATCTTTGGATGCTTCCACACTAGATGTTCAGTGTGGAATTACCATGCTTTGCTCACTCACTTTTAGCGAGGCATCCACATTACACCATCGTCCAGTTGCCACTGCGCATTTTCCATGTGGTTCCTTGCCTTTTCTCAGATTGCTGTAAATCCAACCCTTTTGAAAAATGAGCACAATCTCCATTGATGTAGATGCCTTTAGCATTACCCCTCCACCTATTTAAAAGCAGGGGGTGGAGGCGACTGGGCATGGGCAGTGATGCAGCATAAAAGCAAACCTAGCACAGCTCAGCACACATTTGCTTAACTTGGGCAGAGAGTGCTAGTTCATTACACAATTTATTTTTTAATTGACTCTTTAATCAGTAGTATTTTTGTAATATAGGTATACCACCATAATGTTAATTATTATTATTTTAAATCCTTTTCAGTCACTACCATTAGCCATGCTGTCCAAACTACAGTGGTTTTTAAAGATTTTTTTTAATTAAAAAAAAAAAAAAAAAGCATTCGAGCAGTTGCTGTTCTATTCTTTAAGAAGAAAAAAGTCAAATTTTGTGAACTCCTAAGAACAACAATTTGGTACCATCACAGGAAGTTGCCTTATACTTGTCTATCTTGCTCAGTATTCTCCACTCTGACTGACTGGCAGCAGGCCTCCCAGGGCTTCAAGGAGGAAGTCTTTCCCATCAGATAGCACTATCAGATCCTTTTAAATGGAAGACACTGGTGCCTGAAGCTGGGGCTTTCTACAGGCAAAACATGTGCTCTATCACTACACTACAGACCCTCATTTTGATGGCCCCATAAAAAGTAAGCAAATTTTTAAAAGTGACAATTTCAGAGCACACACCATCGTGGACATTACAGCTTAAAGGCTGTTATGTAACCACAGGTCTTAATTGCTGGGGGGGGGGGGGGGGAAATGCCAGAAGATTTGCTGTCAGCTACTGGCACACATATTTCATAACAGCAGCATTGGCAAAGGTTTGCATAGCCTCTGTGTCCTCAAATGCCACCCAAAACAGGCTTAGTGGCTTCTTGGAAGCAGGGAGCTTGCCAACAAGTCTTACAGCATTCTTGAAAACAAGACTCGAGGGTACACGGCTGTGCTCTGCTGGTTGCATATGCTAGCTACAAGCTGAAACCATAACTAGCAACATGCTTTTCCGGGGGGAGGAAGGGGGACAGAAAGGGGTGAAGAGGAATTTTGAAGCCAGTTGCAGCAAAGTCACTGGGCAAGGCAGTACTGCTAACACTACCAAATGGTGCTCCAGCCCAAGCCAGTATCCTATTTCCTTACAATTACAGTTCCTGATAATAAAAAAAAGTCAGAACCTCAGCACACAGAATGCAATTCAGTGGAACATCAGTACCACAAAAGCTCCAAAGTCTCACTAGTCAGCTGACCCTTGCAGCCTTGCTCACTCCATGATTTGCTGCTACCAACAACTTAAGTAAATGGGTCGATGAGAAGCACATAAATGATGACTGGGAGATTTCAAAGTGGATAATATCAAATATCTGATGGAGCAATTGGGTGAACTCTTAACACAGCTCATAGTCCTATTAACAGTCCTCTAAGCCCAATATTTTACTTGCAATCTTTACATTGCACAGACCACTGTTAAAGCAAGCAGCTTTCAGTTCTTCCATCCCCACCTCTTAAACAGGTCTGATGTCATCCATTTGCCTGATAACACCATTTTCTCACCATCCTTTTTGACTCTAGGAGTGCTTCCAGACAGTAGCTTAATACTCCAAAGGCGTGTTGAGATATCAAAATATCAATAAAACTTAACAAAATGAATTTCAACTGGGACAAATGTTGGGTCCTACACATAGGCAGGAAGAACCAGCTGCAGAAATATAAGATGGGGGACATCTAGCTTGCTAGTAGTACATGTGAAAAGAATCTAGGGGCAGTGGCGGAGGAACAGGGGTGCGGGGGGAGCGCACCGCCACCGGAGGCACGATCCCAGTGGGGTGCCATCATGGTTGCCCCCCCTGCTCTGGGTGCAACACTCCCGCAGGTGGCGCGCCATGCCACCCAGGACGCGCGCCAGCCCTGCCCCACCTGCTCTCTGCCCCACTGCCGGAGCTTGAAGCTCCGCCACTGTCTAGAGGGCTTAGTAAACCACAAGCTTAACATGAGTCAACAGTGTGATGCAGCAGCAGCAAAGGGCTAATGCTATTCTACGCTGCATCAACAGAAGTCTTGTGTCCTGATCAAGGGAAGTAAAAGTCCCGCTTTGTTCTGTCTTGGCCAGGCCACACCTAGAGCACTGTGTCACTACAATTTTAAAAGGCTATTGACAAGCTGGAGACAACCAATATGATCAAGGGTCTGGAAACCAAGCCTTGGGAGGAACGGCTGAGGGAATTGGGAATGTTTAGCCTGGCAAAGAGGAGACTGAGATGTCCATTTTCAAATACCTAAAGGGCTGTCCCATGGAGGATGGCGTACTAGGGCGTGCCGTTTTAGGGGTGATTGCTTACATCATGTTTTTAGTTTGCAATTCAGTGCTGGCCTGTTTCTTAAGTTGCTTTTTTCTATATAGGGATTCATCTGTGCGTACGTATTTTGGCCGGCTCCAGTTAGTGTGCCAATAATGGAAACATCACTCACATTATCCCTGATATAATATAATACACATGCTCATTCGTCCACAAAAAATATTTCCCAGAGTGAAATGCAACGTGGCCCAATCTCAGTTCAGTTGCTGAAATGGTTCTGTGAAGGAGGCTGCTCACACATTACATCAAGCTATCGTTCCTTAGAAGCAAAGGATATTAGCAGCTCCTTTTTCTAGAAACTACTGGGCTGAATTTACTGAGGCCTTCAGTAAGCGCCCTGGTCCCTTAATATCAGCCCTCCCAACTGGCTGCAATTAGCAGAGCTTGCTCTGGAAAAGCCAAATTAATTAGCTGGCATAGAGAGCTAATCGCCTGTCCACCCATACAAAAGAGATGATCCTTACAGGAGGAAGGGTCGGTGGCAGAAATCACTCTGGAGACAGTCTCTGTGTGCTCTAAGTGCCAGCCTATGAATAAATCTGTCATCAAATCCCTGCCTTGCAACATTAGGAAACACAAATACTCAAATATGCATGTATACTCAAATATATAAACTTTCTCCTTGCCAAATACCAGGTTTGAAATAGATCATTCTCTGCCATTGTTCCCGTTAACTCCTCCATGGCCAAAAACTAACCTTGCTCTGCTGGAGAGTGCATTTTGTTGTTCCCACAGTACATTATTTGTTGAAATAAATATGGAAATAAGGCTGAGCAAGACAGCCAGACTGAAATAAATTCATCACTCACAGGCTCTCAAGGGAAGAAAACTGTGCATTTCCCCCCCTAAATGATTATTTCTAAAGCACTGAAGGAATGGCTATATCACTAATGAGGCCAGGGCTCCATGACTGCTGATTATAAATGACCTAAAAAGAGACAGAGAGGGATGGGGGGAGGGGGGAGGTGTATGTGTATGGATAACAAGGGGAAGGAGAAGAACCAATTGTTCACCCTCATGATCTAGTAAGATCCTGCCTGATTCCTTAGCAGGATGAGGGTGATTGTGGTTCATCGCAAACGCTGAGCAGTACCAAAGGATGGAGTGCAAGCACTGCCTTAGAAAGGGATAAAAACAAACCATCACACACAAACATTTGTAGTACAGGCAACTCCCCATTTGTGCACATTTGAGGCATGCACAGCCACAGACTCGCATGCAGTTTTTGATACCAGAAGGGGGTGGGATAAGGCAGGGTGGGCTTGCACACATCCTGCTGATGCATGTGGTGCCTTGGAATGCAACCCCCCACAGAAATGGGGAGTTGCCTGTACTCATCTCCAAAATATACAGTGGTACCTCGGGTTACATACGCTTCAGGTTACAGACTCCGCTAACCCAGAAATAGTACCTCGGGTTAAGAACTTTGCTTCAGGATGAGAACAGAAATCGTTCTCTAGCGGCATGGTGGCAGCGGGAGGCCCCATTAGCTAAAGTGGTGCTTCAGGTTAAGAACGGACCTCCAGAACAAGTTAAGTACTTAACCCGAGGTACCACTGTATCCACTTTAGGAATTGCCTTGCAATACTGTACATATAGGAAGATCCATTCTATGGGATGGGCATTGGAAGCTGTTTAAGATGCCACTGAAATCAACTGAGGTGGGGGAGGAAAAAGGGTTGGAGGCGAAGCGGAGGTCACCTCACTTATTCATAAGAACCTTCATGTAGCTTCCTTCACTCACAAATTCCCATGGAAACAGAAATCCGCTGCAAATTACTAAACCCTGCTTGTAAAAATAATTCACCACATTCTCTGTTTACTCCAAGCTGCACTGCACAGATCTGTTTACTTGCAAAGCAGAATTTCTACTTGAACAGGACAGGAAAAAATGGGAAAAAGCAAGCAACGGGGAGCCGTGAGTGTGATAGGAGACTAGCAAACAGCGGTTAAGAGAACAAACAGAAACTTTGTCAAACAGCCGACAAGGCAGCATTTTCACATGCTGCTGTTAAGACAGCTTCACTTGTGAGCAGGGCATCTACCACCAATGCAGGATTCTCAGCGTCAATGCAAACTGATTTGAGCATCACTTGTGAACGGTGGCCTTTGTTCCCCCAAGGAGCTTCCCATCACAATTAACTAAGGCTGGAGCTGCACCCAACATTAAAAGTGTGTTTGCTGCCAAGAGTGGCAACTCTGCATGTAATTATAATCTCTGTAACATTTGGAACAAATTAGTCTTGCTCTGATGTCAAAGCATTGGATATTTCCCTACCCTACACTCATCTTATCAATAGTCACCAATGGGTGGGGATTGGGTAGGGCAGGCTGGCAACTGAAACAGACAATACTATGACACTGCATCACATATTAAGCTTCCCTGTGCATTATATAGGTGCAGGGGTGTTAAAAATGGTTGCTCTTTTCAGTGGCAGCCTCAAGGAATCTGCTAGGTCCCCAAATCACCACACCCTACAGAAGGTTTGACATTAAAAAGCAATGCAACAAAAACAAAAAGCTTCAGTGTTGAGATAGTGGCATTATAATTCACAGTCTTGCAGCACAAGTGGGGAACTTCAACAAACACAGTGTGGAGTGGTGCTGCCTGTGGCTGGAGCCCTGCCCTCTTCCAGGATACTCCATTCACCCTTGTTTTCTGCCTCCACTTTCAGCAGTTAATCAGAATTCTGTGGCCACTGGGTATGCTCACTTCCCACTGGGATGTTTTCAGGCAGGCTCTCCCCTGATACTTTTCCTCCCTTAAGACTTCTGTTTTGTACAAAGTTTCCCCAAGCCGACTGACACCTCCTTTTTGTGCATGAACGGTGCTGTTCTGAGTAGAAAAGGACCAACACTTGGAACATCATGATTGCTATTAGTATACAGAAGTGGGATCTGCAAAACAATATTGCTCTGGCTCTGTATTTCAACCAGCCAGCCATGTCTTTCTTCAAAATATTCCATTCCATTCCGTTCACCAACCCATGTGGTATTCTGTTCCTCCTCCTCCAGTCTGCATTCTATAGCACTGAACATGCTCATTGGTCTGCTTTCTGGAATGTTTGCCTATTTACATTCCCCCTCTAAATACTTTGTCCTAACTCTGTAAATTTTGGGGCTTCCCCATGCCTGCTAATACCTTGCTTTTGTGCATGGATGGTGCTGTTTTGGCTACATAACCAATGGCACTCACCACCAAACATCAGAAATGGAGTGAACAATAGCAATGTGCTTGTAACAGCAAGAGGTTTGGTGAAGGTGAGGGTCTCCATTAGACAAAAAACACAAGGCCATTCAATTATGATGAAGATGTAGTCATGAAATTTTTATTCTTTTGTGTTTTATGTATTTATTTATAAGAATGTTTATACGCCTCCATTCTGGTTCTAAAATTAAAACTACCCTATGCATCTAACAGTGTAAAACAAAAATGAAATAAATCTAAACTAAAGTTTAAAACACATAACAGCAGATATGCAACCAAACACTTTTTTTAAAAAAAGGGAATCAGAACAATGGGCTGATGAAATTAAAAACAAAACATTTCCAAAAGCCAAATAGCCAAGCAAATCTTCTGGGCCGGAGAGTTCTAAAATTTGGATGCTGCGATTGAGAAGCAGCTCCACCAGTCATGCCTCAGGTGGGGTGGAACAGGAGTTGTCAACCTGGTCCCTACCACCCACTAGTGGGCGTTTCGGGGTTCTAGGTGGGCGGTAGAGGGTTCTACGGCACAAGCTGAATCCCATCGAGCACTGGTGGGCTTGATTTTACCATCAAGAAAGATGCATTAGTGGGCGGTAGGTATAAAAAGGTTGACTATGCCTGGGATGGAACATGCAAGAGGATCTTGTCTGCTGACTTTAGTGGATGGATGCAATTATATGAGAGGAGACATCCTTTCAAGTGTCTTGGTCCCAAGCCATTTATGGCTTTAAAGGTAATAGTCAGTTTAAATGATATAAAAAAGGAATCACATACTCCCTAACCTGGCACTGGTCAAAATCCTTGTTGCAGTGTTTTGCATTAGATTTTCAATTAAATATGGATTTTCAATTTGAACCTCTCAATTTCATGTGCTTTAAAGGGGGTGGGGTATGAGTGTAGGCTTGCACAGAAACAGACAAAGGCTCTGTGACATATTTTAGATGGATTACAGTCATGCATCAGCGCAAGTGGTTCCCTAATGCTCATTGAAGACTGTCCCCTCTCTCTGCCCTATTGAATCTAGCCATATCCTCTCTAAACAACCTCGTGGGATTCCAAAAAGGCAGTTTCTTGTCTGTCAAACCTGCTCCACTTGTCATCTGATTTATGGTTACAGAATGGTAAACAAAAAGACCTAAGGCTCAGTGACAGGGTTCTTAATTCAGCGCATGTTGCATTTCAGTTTATTGTATGCTCAATTTCAGTTAATCAGATCAGCTGCTAACAAAAATGGTAACTGTAATCTCAGTTATGGGTTCTGGATTATATCTGCCGAATCATTAGAGAGGTGATTGCTGGTGAGTTTGTATCCTTCACAATCTCCTACCAGGACCAGTTAAACAGTGGTAGTGATATCCACAGATATTCATGGGGAACACTGAATTAATTAAAGGAGTATTTTTTTAAAAAAAACGGACAAAATGGGAGACAGGATCTCTTGCTTTAATAAAAATATTAATATATTTCTAGGAAAGATTGCATAGAGTTAAAAGAGTGGTAAATTTTTGATAGAGACAAATTACCCACAATGAAGACATAATTTATTATCCATCATTACATGACAGTTTTAAAAATCAACCGCAAAAAATCTATTTGTAGTACTGCGTTTCAAAATAATTGCTAGAGGAGAATGGAAATTTCTCCTTCACTCTATTTGAAAGTGTGTGTGGGGGGGAAGCACTTTCATTTTTTAAGAAAATGTCCAAATAGCTAAATTTTTTTATCTACTATACTAGAAATATACTCCTGATTTAGTTAAGCCTTGCCAAAAGATGCAGTTTTGTTATTTTATTTTTAATACTCCGACCAATTGATGGTCTTTGGAGCAAGTTATATTCAGCCAACATTTCTGACAGTGATGTAATTTGGACACAATCCTGCCAAATCAAACTGGTTTTTTTTTAATAAAAAATTTATGATTGTTAAACCCAGGAAAACATTGTGCCATGTCCTATAGCCACCACCACACCTTTAGGAGTATACATGCTTCTCTGTAATTATGCTATATAAATGGTACCTCTGAACAATATCGAATTTGGTGTTGAAGGTTATTATCTCAGCCCTGATTGTTTTGGGAAGCAACTGGTGCCCCAATTCAGCAAGCATTACCAAGACATAGAAGCAGGCACATGATCAGATATGGATGCACACCTGAATTTGTAATGATAATGTGCAACTGGACATGAAGCATCCAATGCACCCCAGCTTGCTCTGTGGCATCAGGATGTGCATTCACATCCACCTCGCAATACAGATAGGAATGTGCATTACCATCGTCACTCCTTTGGGCTAAGAATCATGTGTGAATTATTCTGACTGGATCAGGGCTTGGAAATCTACTTCCAAAACAGCCAAGGCAGAAGAGGAAGGTATGGGAATGTGCTGTTATTGCCACCCTGCTGACACACACACACAAACAAGCATATCAGAGAAGGAAAACAGAAGGGAAAATAAGATTATTATTATTTTTAAATCAGCCAATATATCTGAGTTGGGTTTTCTTTTTCCTTTAACAATTGCCATTCTCCGGCGCTACGGTGAAATGGAAATGTTACAGCGAGCTAACTAGGTATCAAAAGCACCTCGGTGACTCATTCTGACACCCTGGTCTGTCTCAATAGCTTTTCAGGGGGGCAGAGATATAAAAGACGTGTGGCCGGGGTAGAGGCAGGGTGGGGGCTGTGAGGGAACGAGAGGTTGAAATTGGTGCACTCAGCTATGTCAATTCCCCTCCTCCTAGCTTAGAGCAGTGAGTATAAAGACCAGATGCTCTATCGGTATCATTTCTGAAGTACTCTAATGAATCTGACCCCAGGCTGCAGCTTTAAAAGAGTGCAGTGGCGTGTCAATGTAAACAGCTAAAACTAGTGTCGTGTCAAGTGGTAACAAGGCCACTGCCATTTTTACAAGCACTATGCACTTAGCAGATAAAAGAGAGCAACCTATCACTGCTCTTCCACAAGCCTCCACTTATCAACAGCAAGAAACAATGCCTTGCAAGATCACTGTTACTTGGTCCCAGTAATAGAAAGTCCTATTTCTTACATGCTGCCTTCATAATATTCATAACCACCAACATATGGGATTTCGTAGCCCTAAAAAAGAACAGGTATTATTATTCTGTAGAAACTGCTAATAACTTTCTGCATTAAAAATAAAATGAATGGTATTTGTGCAGTGTTAAATGGGAGAGCTAACAGTGAGCAAAGTCTTTTTTTTGGGGGGGGGGGAGGAACCCTCAATAAGTAGGCTTTATTTGTCCAGTGCCAAGCAGATGCTTGCCATCTCTGTCAGGCATCTCAATGGCACTGCAAACATGCAAGCAGAGAAAGGTATCAAACTGCATTGTTTAAGGTACCTGTTCAAAAAAACAAAACAGAAAGGGCAAATTGTCCATTTCCTTAGAGAATTCTGCATGCACACACCAATGTACATTCAACCCCTCCCCCCATCCTGAGAACTGTAGTTTACCGCTCACAGAACTGTGACTCCCAATACCCTTAACAAGCTACAGCCCCAAGGATACTTGGGGGGGGGGTGTGCTTTCAATTTATGGTGTGTACACAGTCCCTGCGTCCTGTGACATGTAAAACTGGATATGCTTAGCTGTCTAGGATGCCTAGCTGCCACTGCTGCTGCTGCTGCTTCTTTTTTGGTAGGGTAATTGCTTAATTATTGATTAATTTCACCACCGCTTCATCTCATAGGGGACCCTTAAAAAAAAAAATAACAGCCCACCTTCCACATACTAAATTAGCACTCAGAATGGCAAACACAATTCAAAATATAATAAAACAAATGTATAACGTCAAAACGTAAGAACAAGAACTGAGACTGAGAGTAGTAAGTTAGCATTGGGGATGCAGGAGAAGAGAACACTCCAGAGGGGTGGCCTTGGCAGGTCCTCCAGAAAGCCAAGGTTAATATGTCAAAAGCCCTCTTAAGGCCACTTTGGGATCAAAGTAGTAATCTATAAGCATGTCCTTATCAGGATACAATAGAACAGGCGAGGAATCCCCCTGTAGCTGCTACTTCTGCAGCTCTCTGCACTCTTGGGTGGTTATCGAAGCACAAAACTGGAAAGTCTTGACTTGGCCTGGAAAACACTGGCAATGTCCCCCCAAGACGACAATGGGAAACTAGCCGGGTTCTCTGCATGGTCTGCATCAAACCTTAGTTGCTGCTGTCAGCTGTGTAAATGGTTGGGGGCCTGGAAGAGTCATGCTTTTGGTACTTGGGTCTTGAAACAGCACATCCTGTCCCTTACAAATGATGTGGACTCAGGATCTGCACACATGTCATTTGAAAATCCTCATCTTACTCATAATTCTGTATAGTTAAAAGGAATCGCATTGGCAGAAACAATTATGAAACAACAGGAAAATCCATTTTTAAACAAATTTAGGCATCGAAATTCAGAACCCGGTATCATAACAGAAAATTCAGATAAACAACTACCTGACATTTAGAAGACATCTGAAGGCAGCCCTGTTTAGGGAAGTTTTTAATGTGTGGCATTTTAATGTATTTTTAATCTTTGTTGGAAGCCACCCAGAGTGGTTGGGAAAACCCAGCCAGATGGGCAGGGTACAAATAATAAATTATTATTATTATTATTATTATTACCTATTCTTTCAATGTATAAATGCACTAAAATGCAAGAAAATTTGGAAGTTCATGAAAAGAAATACCTTTCTGGACCCCTTAGGTTTCAATGGCTGAGGACTTGTGTTTGGTGCAACTTTGGATGTTCAGATAAGTGGGGAAAATATGTAATGCAAGTGAGCTCACACTTCCTGTTTTTGTGATTCTGTATAGGGCTTTGGACATGGCTGGGAGCTGCATATGTTTTTTCAGCATCTGGATTTCACTCATTTCCCTATGGACAAGATGCTCCAGTCTGCACTTTGGGTGTTACACAGAAACATCAAAACAGGAAGTGCAAGCTCATTCATGCTTCCTGTTTCACCTGTTTGTCAAACATCCAAAGCCATTTATGAGGTTCCATCACTGTCATCACAGCCGCAGAGTGTCAAAGCACAGTGTTATACAGATGTATAATTAATACAGTAAGCCTCTCCTTTATTAAAAACACACCAGTTTCCAATATTTCTAAGGCAGCTACACAATGGAGGAATAAACCCTCCCCCTCCCCCAGTCTGCTTAGTATGGACACTCTGGGGCATGTTCACCTCATCAAGTAACTCCCATTAGCTTTAATAACAATTACATGCATGCATAAAGAGCTGCATATACTCCTTGTTAAGCATCTCTGAGTGACACTTCCACTGATACAAAAGAGCAGGTTAGCCTATTTGGAGCCATTATTGGCCTATTTGGTTAAAAATTCATGTGCAAAAGGTGTGTCCAATTAGACACACAGATGACACCTTCTGTTATCATAATAGCAACCATCCAGAAATGGCTCTACATACAAAAAGAAATAACTAATAATTAATAGTTCGTATTGTAAAATAATCCTAAATGTGATGTGGTAATTTCACACTGCACTTTGAAACATTTGTTAGTCTTTTATAACACTACGCGCTGCATAAGCTACCAACCCACCTATCTTTTAATCTGTTGAACCCCATCTGTTACTTGC
This sequence comes from Podarcis pityusensis, assembly GCF_964106645.2. Lineage (NCBI taxonomy): Eukaryota > Metazoa > Chordata > Lepidosauria > Squamata > Lacertidae > Podarcis > Podarcis pityusensis. The sequence continues at coordinate 42,376,276 of NC_138034.1, read as the reverse complement.
TCTTACCATAACTTTTAGCCTCAGCTGATAACTACTTTTCCAAGGTGGCAATGATGACAAGTCCCACCAAAACAGTCACTGCTTTCTCTCTCTCCTTCCAGAAAGGCCCACTATTTGTTTATTATTGACCTCTAAGATTTGCCTTCAGCTTCTCAGCAGGGAGTTTTTGCTTTCTCGATTGAAATGTTCACATCTATCAGTATCCATTCCACCAGGCTTTGGAAGAGATGGGGCTTCAAGGCTGGAGAATGACAACTTTTGTCGCCTCCACTCCTTGAACACATCCCAGGTAATACTTACAAGAACCCTGTAACTAAGTAGCAGTACTCCCCCCCAACACCTCTCTTTAATCCTGTTTTTCAGATTGTAAACCGAAAGGAAGAAATTGTCTTATTTTGGATATTTGTAAACCACCCCCAGGGAGCCTTTTTTGCAGCCAAAGAGCAAAATATATATGCTTGAAATAAGTAAAACATAAATATAGAAAGAGCTTTGTTGGATCAGACTGAGGCTTCAAATTCTCCAGCATTCTGTTCCTAGAAGAGGCTAGCCAGCTGCCTCTGAGAAGCTCAAAAGCCACCCTCATTTGTCTCCTGCAACCAGTATTCAGAGGTTCCTGCAGCACTATTCATGTGTTCAAAGGAATGTGTGAGTGCAGACTTAAACCGGGGAGGGAGAGTGAACACCTACACACCAGCCTTGGCTCCAAATGCTCCAGCCCATGCTCCAGCCCATGCTCCACCACCAACCTCCACACATTGAATGAGGATGTCTGAAGGGGGCTCATAAGTGCACTCAGCTGTACATGCTTACAAGTGTCATCCACAGAAGCAGTAGATCCAGCTTCCAAGGAATGCATTGCTGCTGCTGCTGCTGCTGCTGCAGTTGATGACACTGGCATGCTCCTTGGAAGCTGGCTCTGTCGCTTCCTTGGCAGGCCCCCTGACAAGGCCACCTCTACAGTGGCCACTTAAATAATAGGAAGTACTGCTGATTTCTTCCCACCCCTACAAAATAAATGGTGGTAGCTGCCCTCAGAGGTCTCTTGGACTCTATACCCACCTAGGGTGATTCAGACCAGGGCCCTTTTGCCTCTGAGATTGCCTTTGATTTCCACTGCAACCATCAGGTAAGGTTTAATTGATTCCCCCCTTGTTCCTGGCAGAGATCTTTACCCACCCCTTCTTCCCTAGCAGGGAGATGCCATTTTGTGGTTTGCCTCAGGTGTCAAAGTGTCCTGTGCAGACCCTGAAACAGACACATTTTAAAGCACCCACCAGACTGTCCCACTCAGTGCAGTGAGCCTGAGGGCAGTCTGGGTGCATATCTGGTACTCACATGTTCTTCTGAACACATGAACAGAGCTTGTCTCTGAACATCATTACATACCAAATTCTCAAGAACTACATTTGGTTTTTAAATAACAATTAAGTGGAGTACTGGGATCTAGCATTTTAATTTTGTGCATATAATGGGAATTCTGCTTTTAAAACCATTCTCCAATGTCACGACATAGTTTGAAGGCATCCAGATTTGAGGTTTCAGAACAGGTCTGTCCTTCAATGAAATATACCAGGAAAGATGGAAATCACAGGAAGAGTCATGACATCTAATCTTATTTCCTCTTCAGCCATTAATCATGCACAATTTCCAACAGCCATTTAGGAAGGTGAAATGCTGAAATGATCTCTGCAGAGACAGAGGAATATGATTCTTTGTTCCTGGTGCTATGGCAATCGTTGGAAAAATGCTGAAATTATAAGCTTTCCGATGCTTGCATCAGGAGCAAAATAAATTCCTTAGTAGGTATTATTGTATTATGTTTTAAATGCTTTTCTCTGCATAGGTATTAATATCCATGTTGGATAAAATAATACACAAAGTACTCTTAAGGAAGGGGCATGTTTACGAACTAGGCAAGTCCAGGGTGAAACACCAGGTGCTCATAGCAATACAATGAGATAATCGTGCCTCCTTTTCAAAGTGACAAAATTATTTGTGTGGAAGAAGAGAAGGAGTTTGGATTTGATATCCCGCTTTATCACTACCCGAAGGAGTCTCAAAGTGGCTAACATTCTCCTTTCCCTTCCTCCCCCACAACAAACACTCTGTGAGGTGAGTGGGGCTGAATATGACTAGCCCAAGGTCACCCAGCAGCTGCATGTGGAGGAGCCCTCTAGACTTCCTTTTAATTGTGTGATCATGATGGTTTGTGCTAACAATGGTATCAGGGTGGTTATAAGCAATTCCACTTTTAATGCTGTTTGTGCCTGCAAATATTTTGAAGCAGACTTATTGCTTTGTTTACAATCAGTGTAGGTCTCATAGCTTCCTGTTGAAATCCTGTAACTTTTCACGTGACAAATGTTCAAGGATGTGTGTCCCATTTTTGTTGTTTACAGTGCAGGAGTGTCCCTCCAGATAGCAACAATGTGGTGATACTGGGGAAGCATTGTAGAGCATCTAATAGAGGAATTGTGTGTGGATAAATCCACCACTGACAAACTATTATACAGGGTGAGTCCTTTAAAAGAGGCCTCGTAGGATACAGAGTACACATGTTCCACGGGGCCTCTTTTAAAAGACTCACCCTGTAGCATCCATGACAAGTTGCAGAATACAACTTTAGGTACCTTCAAACAGGACAGGATGCTTTTTGCGTTCCCACATGTAGAACATAAATTTGACTGCAAAATCACTCTGTAGAAGACAGCATGGGTTCTAGCTCCATCAAACTCTTCCGAGGACTCTAACAGAAGAAATACCCAGAGAGGAGTTAAGTTTCTTCCCTTATTCAAATCAACTTGCATAGACCCCTTGTCTTCCTCCTCACTTTAGACTCATTTATCAGAGCACTATAAATCCAAGAGGAATGGGTGCCTTGGATCAACTCCTTTGCAGAGTTACTGACTTCATGATAGGGCAGGAACAGCCTTCTCTGCTCAACACTTGAACACTTGAGAAGACCTGAACATCAGTTTTCTCTGGAAGTACCAGTCATTCAACTTCTCTTTATTCTCTACACCACTCTTTTGCAACAGTGGGTTATTGGAAGTTTTGGACCACTACTACCATTTTCCCATACCACTGCACTAAGCTGGCTGGGGATGATGGAAGTTGTAATCCCACAGTATATATGGGGACTCAAGGTTCAGGAATTCTGCTCTACACTGAATCTTTACAATCCTTCAAGAACTGGAGATGTCACAAAATAGGGTGAATTGCACTTTTGCTGTAGAGATAAGAGCCTATATTGAACCAGGTTTGTTATGTGGTTGTGTGGGGTTCTGTTAAGTTTCCCCAGTGTTCTAGCCCTCTTATTCCTATCTAGGTAGTGCATCCACTGAAATATTCAGATGGGCACACACAAACAGCTTTAAGTATCGTATGTTAAATTGCTCTAATGTTTCAGCTCTAGAGAGAAGGATGCAGATTGAAAATTCTGAGTGAGAAGTCCTTTGAGTAGGATAGAACTCTCCCATCTCTTTCTCCTTGGCCAGCCACATTCCTCACCCTCATTCTTTTAAAAGGTGGACACATTCTTGAAAAGGTCAGGAGGACAAATTTGTTTGCTCTTTCCATGCAAAGCTTGTGTTCTGCCACAGATACAAGGGGCAGCCATAGATCAGTAGCAGAGCACATTCTTTGCACATAGAAGGTGCCAGATCCAATTCCCAGTATCTTCCTTTAAAGCCTGTGGCTCCCTCCAGATGTTGTTGAACTACAACTCCATGATCCTTGTTGCCCATGTTGGCTGGGTATGATGAGAGTTGGGAGTCCACCAAGATCTGGAGGGCCACAAGCTCCCCATCCCTGGTTTAAAGGAAATTGAATAACAGGCCTGTGAAAGACCTCTGTGTGGAGAAGAGAATACTGGACAGGGTGGATCATTGGCCTGTTTCAGTGTAAGGCTCCTCCATATGCTTTTCATTTCTTTCATGGGTGCTTCAAGTCCCAAGTCAAGTTGCAACAATATCCTGCCCATTGTTGGGCAGTCCTTTAAGAAAAATCACAGTTGATTATACTCAAGAGACCCCCTTGACAACTCTCTATAAATTTTCTCTTAAAAGCTGTCCAGATATATTTGGTTAGAGAAAATGACAGTGGAAAGGATGTGCCTCTGCCTCTTCCAGTTAGTTCTTCAAACAGGGAACTTTAAAAAAAAACACCTAAGAAATGAGCAAAAGCCAGCTTTCATACTGCCAAGTTCTGAACAGTTAACTTGCTATTTAAAAATTCACTTCTTGAAAGCCTGGTGATGCGTATTAATGGGCTGGCATAGATGGAAAAGTGACAGATATTAATTCATGCAGGCATTCCAACAGCTGCTGAAGCTGCAGTTCAGTTTTTTGAAAACTGAACTGCAAAAAGGGAGTAGCTATTTGCGAGATCTTATTATGGGTGGATCGATCTGTTCAGTCTCGCATCATCAAAGTGGTTTCACGGACTTGGTTAAAGCTGTTCCTAGTTTAGATAAACTGGGACATATTTTTTACTGTGAATCCTGTTAGCTTGTATTGGCTTCTCCTCCTCATTTTCTGGGGTTTGCATTTCTGCACAGGTTAGTATAAACATGATAGAAGCAGTTAGTATCTATTGACCTTGCAAACTCACTGCTAATAACCATATTTGATTACTGGATGATATTTGTGGAATGATGGGTATGGTACAGGTCAAAGGAACCATAACTCTCTATTGAAGGATGTGAAAGGATTTGCCAGCAGATTTTACTAGGTGGGCTGGAAACCTTTCCTGGACTTTGTGCAGGACCATTCTGTGTGATTTAGAGCAGTATTCTGCAGCCTTTTAACTTCCATGAGGAACCTTTTCACATGAACAAATTGAAAAGTGGGAACTAGTCCTTCAAGTGGGGGCAGAACCACCATATCATCATGCCTCCCAGCCCATAGATGTTATCCAGCAAGATACCATGGCTGAAGATATCAAAAGCTGCTGAGAAATCAAGAAGGATCAGCAAGAATACAACCCCTCTATCCTTTTCTCGACAGAAGTCATCCGTCAATGAAACCAATACCATTTCAGTGCCCAAACCAGACCTGAACCTGGACTGAAATGGTTCTAGGCTGGGGTAGCCTATGTGGGGGCCCCTCCAGATGTTTGTAGGACTACAACTCCCATCAGTCCGAGCCAGCAGGTGCAATGGTCAGGGATGATGGGAATTGTAGTCCAGTAACATGGGGGGGGGGATCAAACTGGCTATCCCTTGTCCAGATAAATTGCTTCCCCCAAGCACCCCTGGAGCTGCCCAGCCACAAGTCTAGGAGAAGACAGAAAGCCATTCCTGTTGCAAGACAGAGGAATTTAATTCTGACCGTTAACGTATCTGGGCAATATTGCTTAGGGGAACAAACACACATCAGAGTTTAAGAGGCAGGATAAGCACATGGCACTGGTGGATTGCAAACATGGTTAAGGAATCCTGCCTAGACAGAAAATAGAGCATTTTCAAAATTGATGCCAAAGAACCATATTTGAATTTCCCAAGTTTGTAAATCAAATCAAAGAGACACATTGATTGGAGCACACATCTAGTTTAAAAATGACCCACTTTTTTATACCACATTGACAATATTTAGAAGAGATATATTGCAGACTGAAAGACATTTTGACCTTCACTTATGAAAATGCCCTTAAAGCACTTTCCTGCAATATGATTCTATAATTCTATTCTCTGCCTTACAAAGGTTTGTAAAAGTAATTTAAAACTGGAAGCAGAAAAATGCCTTAGTCTAAAGTGAATTTACTAGTAAGATTCAAAACCATGTGTTGACTTTGCAGCCTGATCCTGTATGTGGATTTTATCTGCTACCATGCAAATTGTAGGTTTTGACATGACACCATGCTGTATTTTTTAAGTGAGGAAGCGATCTCTCTTTCTAGCACACTGGACATATAACACCACTCACTGCAAAGAATAGAATAATAGAACTGTAGGTTGGAAGGGGTCCCGAGGGTCATCTAGTCCAACCCCATGCAGTGCAGGAAGAAAAGCATGTGGGGTTGTGATGCTGCTTCTGACACCTGGACCTATAAATGACTGACTGGGCCAATAAATGACCACAAGCGACAAGGAATTCCTTGGTAAGTATTCCAGGTTGGTAAGTATTTTTTGATGGCAAACTTCTGTGGGCTACTGGAGTCCATTGTTATTCAGTAAACTGATCTGCAGAAAAGGATAAACACTTTATGCAGTAGCACTAATTGTGATGTCTGTACGAATTCCAGGGTTGTAGCCTAGGAAAAACTCTTGCTCAAGCCACTGCCTCTTGCTTCTCTCTGTCTCATAGGATTGCATGTTCAAGCCCCACTTGATCTAAGAGAACATTCCTTCTATCCATTATCTCTATGATTATAACACATTTGTGAATGCTGCAAGGACACCGTGACCTTTTCCAAACCTCACAGAATACAAATACAAGGGGAGACAATCAGCCACATCAATGGGTGATTAGATGTCCAACTCCCATATGGTTAGAATGGAAATTCAGAGTCTTTTGTCTATTTCTTTTGTAAACATTCAGGCCTGGAAAATGTATACAGACACAGTGTATCAGCAGGTGGCCTGGGTCGGAGGAGTCCAGCTCAGATTTACTGTACTGTCTTTGCCCAAGATATAATGGAGACAAATATATGGAAGGACTCAAAAGAGATTGCTGATAAAAGAATGGCGCTGAAAAAGGGGGGAAAGAATAAGATTCCAGTCACACAAAAATGTAAGCGGCTATTCATCACTGTTGTAAATGAATTGTACACCAAACTGGAATATATTTCATAAAGCAAAAAAAGCGATGCTTTGGTAGAACAGCCTTCTCTGAATGTTTTGTTCATTTGCTTACTTTGAAAGAGGCTGCAGACGGCTCAGATCTTAGCTGTTTGATCCGTTTTTCTCCAAGCATGTGTGCTTAGTAAATTACATATTGTAAGCAACCCCAGGGTGCACAGTCCCATCCTAGTTAATACGTTTTTTTGCATTTTGACGGGGAGCTCAACAGCATGAAATAATCCAAAAGAAGCCCCCAATTGCTAAGTTTTTAAGCCATTAGTTGCTGATGATTTTCAACAAATACAGCACTTCTGTCCTGCTTAATGATTGAATTTTAAATATTAATGATGGATGGATGGCTTTGTGTGCAGAGATGACAACATCTACTGCTGCTTCTCGCTAAGGCACTGCTAAAAATGCGAGAGGAATTGGGAAAATGGGGCTATTTACTGGTTTAAAGCATGTTAATCAACTTTGAAATGATCATGGCCTTTCATGTATCTAGAATACCATAAAGCATCTCAGATCATAGAAAAAGGCAAGTGAGCGTGGTGGGGATTTGTCCATAATGCACAAAGCAATTATTTTAGATCAAACCCACTGTTTCGCTTGCAGAATGCAAGCATTACAAATAAATGAGAACAGCCCACATTAAAATAAGCCACATTTTGTGCAAAACTACCAGGAAACTCTGCGTGAGGCCTCCTGAAATGGACAAGCTAAGCAAGAGGCCTGGTATGATATAGCAGCCAAGATCCTGAGGACCAAAATACAAAATTGCTTGCACACTAAAGGACCAAACCTGTACATGTTACAGGTTTATTTTTTTAAAAAGAGCTTTCTCCTTCTTCTAGTTCTCATATCTAAGCAGCTGGCCCTTGGGAATGGTGCCAGTCTACTCCTCTATGCAAAAGAGCTCCAAGAACAGCCACCCTCCCCACCACCCTCATATTTGAGGTTCCTCAAAAGGGGCTCTATGCACACATGATGTACAACCATAGAGGTCCTCCACTTAAGAGGGAATCCACACTGGAAGGTAAGGGAGAAACAGATATTTGTCACCAGTTTCTCCTCTTCCCTCCTGTCCCATGCAGTGTCTTCTCTCTGTTCTCTTTGTAGAACCATGATTGAGTGTGCTGGTGGTGGAAAGGTGCACCCAGCAACAAGCACATCAGTGGCAGGATTATTGGTGGCCCCATGACTCCTCTCACATGTCCTTTCAATGTGTGGGTGTGACTGTACCCCCTACGCCAAGGAGAGCCAATGTTCTTACTTCCAGATTTGTCAACTACAACTCCCACTGGCTGGGGCTGATGAGTGCTGTAGTCCATAACATGTGGAGGACACCAGGTTGGCTGTTGCTGCCCTAAACATATCTTCCACTAATGAATAAGCAACCAGCAAGCTTTATTTTGGGCATCTTGGTGTATCCTGAGGAAACTTTGCACAGGCATATTTTGTTTTGTGTGTTGCAGGAAAAAGGTGAAGGGGGTCAGTGTCTCTGCTTTTAAGTACCACGTCCATATACTAAACCAGTGAAAAGTATGAGCTTTTTGTTAGTGCTGTAAATGGTGTGTGTGTGTGTGTGTGTGTGTGTGTGTGTGTGTGTGTCCCCACCTCCAAGAAAGTAAATAAGTCCAAAATAGGCATGCAAAGACTAACCGTGGCCTAAGTGCCCAAGTCTTTATGGCAATGAACAAGATAATAAAACCATCTCTATGCGAAACATGCCATAAAGCTATTAATGATTATGCTCCCACATATCGTGCCAAGGGACTTATTGACAACAGCACTCACTGCTTTGAAAAAGGTGAATATAATGATCTAGCTGGAGCCAAGATGACACTGGTGCTTCCTGAGAAACGGGTAGGTAGATTAGGGCTATCTTCACATTAGAAAGACAGGCTGACCCTGGTTTGAGGATGTGCCAGGGCTTTGTCGAGTGTGTGGCAGAGGCAGGGGCCAGAGGATTGTCCCAGGAGAAGGGGCCAGCACCACTGTCTCCTAGAACCAGAAGAGGCCTGAAGGGCAGTGGTGGCTTCCGTGTAGGAGAAGCCTCAGGTTGCATGCATGCACTCCATCAGATGCAGGCACATAAGCTGGGGTGTGGGTGTGTGGGTGTCATGGTCCCACTGTGGCTGTAACTTCTCTGTGGGCATGGACTTGGGAACAGCTGCCTAGAAGCGTGTGTGCACGTGTATCTGGGGCATTGTAGGAGTTTTTGTGAGTGTGTGCTTTTGACAATAAAGAATTGCTATCAGACATGCACCTTCTTTGGCTGGGGGATGCTCAGGACAGGATGACTGACATAACTGTGTTTAAAGCTAAGGAGGTCCAGGGCTGCCTAATACCTAGACAAGAAACCATCTTGGATCTCCTGGTAGGAAAAGTGGGATATTAATGTAACTAATATATTTATAAAATAAAAAATTCTGTGAATAAAAACAACCTTACCTAGCACCGGGAGAAAATTCCAATTTTGAGCTGCCAGTTCCCAGCAACTGCCCACTGAAGGTATGTGTGGCTGGAAGCTTGCCACTGAATTCATTGTTCAAAGCAACCATATAAATGTTGGAGCAAAGAAATGAGTGATTTCCTAAATGCACGGAATGCATGAAAGTTTGATGTGCTGATGTGCTTTAGAGGCTGCTATAAAGACTGGATTCAATGCAACCGTGTACATATTGCTTTCTGGTGTCTGTTAAAAGTGGAAATGAAAAACTTTATGGAACTCTACAGTGTCTGATATGCAATGAAGGCAGTAAGGAATACCAGAATACAGAGCAGTGTCTGGTTTTTGAGGCAGTATTTTGCATGTGGTCTCACTCAGTCTTAAAGGGGCTTTGAGACATGACACTGATCTCCTATGCCATGGTAATTAAAAGTACCATTGCCACTATATCCCTACATGAACAATTACTTGAGTTTAGCAAAGACTTAACACAATTTGACACCTGTATTGTTCTCACTGAGACAGACACTTTAAGAGGCAAACACATTCACGGTTACAGCAAGTCCAAAACAGCTCTTATAGGAGAGGCACTGTCAGAATTCAGCCCTGCCCATACCTCAAATCTGACTTTTCCTCAAGGGAGGAGCAAGGGCTGCTGCCAGAGACATTGAAGAGCTGTTGGACCTGGATATGCCTGACCCAGGTCAGCATCCCTGGGTTCCTGGCTTGCTTGTAGATCCCGCTTCAACTCCTGCAGGGTCACAGGAGCAGAGGAGATGGCTGAGCCTGGCAGGAGCTGCTGCGGAAGTGCTGTGTGAGCTACATGTGAAGCTACTTGAGCGGAGGGGGACCTGTCCACATCAGGGCATGGATAAGAGTCAGGAAGGAAGCCTCCATCTTCCATATAAGCTCCCAGTCCAAGTTGCTTCAATGCTGATGCAGCAGCCCTCTTCCAATTGCCAAGTTCCAGCCTTCCTGACCCAGAGAAATGGACAGATGCACAGCTACAAGAATGATATGGGAATGTTGGGGATCACTGCCAGGATTGTTACTGTAAATTAAAAGCAAAGCACAGGGCAAAGCAGAGACAAAACCATGACATCACAGAAACTGGGTTGGATTCAGACTTCCATTCAGCAGAGTGTTAGTAGGAAGCAGGAGAGGAGGTAATTTCCCCATATTATTAACCCTGAGACCTCTGAAAAGCTGCTGTGGTGGGTTGGGGAGCCCTCTGGAGCAGTGTGGGATGTGGTGCTGGGGGTTGTAGGTGAAAGGGAAATCAGCCAAAACCTCCTACTTGTCCCCTTCCTCCAGTGGGGAGCATCTGCTAGGTCCCAGTTCCCTCCAGAAACAGAAGGAGCCCTTCTGTTTGCAGAGGAGCAAGTCTGGATCCAATCCACTGCAAATGACACAGCAAAAGAAGCCAAAGCAAACAGGTAATGCAAATACCTGTGACATTAAACACCCAAGCAACCACTATGGAGATCTGCCGGGCTGTCAATTGGGAAGAAGCAGAGGTTTAAACAATATGCTAACACCATATTTTTGAATAATCAAAAATAAGAACCCCGTGCAGAGGTTTCATCTGCATATAGGTGGGAGAGGGAGACAGAAGACAGATGGTCACACCTGCTTGCCCCTGTCCATTTGAGATTCTATCTGCACATGTGCTTGTCCATATGTCCATAGGCTCTGACACTGAAATAAGCACCCTGCAAAAATGCAGAGTACAGATCACCTGCACTGTTGGGATTTCAAATGTGCATAAGCTGGTGCAATCCTCCCCTACATATGTGTATGCAAAATAAATATTTGCACAGAAATACTGTCTGCTGTGGTCCAGTGGGATTTGATTGGACTTCTGTCACCCAGATGTATAGGGAAATATTCTGGTTGCAGCAGCATACAGACACCCGGGGTGGGGGGGGGGGAGACTAGCAGAGTTTTTGTTTCTGGAGAACAAGAGCAGAGAGCCCTTCCTCTCTTTTCATAGGCTGTGTTCTTTTAGCAGTATATCTTGACAATCTAGCCCTGGGTGACTGTGTTCCTCCTTGTCTCCCTCTCTGCAGTCACCACTGGGGCTGTGTTGTGGCTCTTCTTGAGCCTTTTCATGGCTTCATTAGCATCAAAATCATACGCTGACAATGCATCTGCCAGGCAGACCCTTTCTAGCCAAAACAACCTCTCTCAAGCTGTGACTGCATCTGCAGGTGACACCTGTGTCCCTTTTGAAAGCAACCTTGGGGGGAATAAATCCAACCCTTTATGTAATCATAGCAATCTTTTTTTAAAAGGTGAAGGATTTAGTGTTTATCTAAATACCAGGAAATGTAATCCCTATACTCTCCGGAGTTAGTAGTTGAGATCGCACAATGGACACTCTTGAAGTGCCGCAACAGGATGCCAGCCAAAAGAAGGGCTTCTCTAAAATAAAATAAAGCAAGAGCTCACAGCCACTTTGCTCCTCCATGATCCTTTTTGCTCCTGAGCTAAGCCAGGGTTCAGTTTAGCATTCCCCCCCCTATCCAGGACTCATGGTTCTTGGCAACAGCTCTTGGTTAGTAAGGAGAGAGCTGAGCCATGAGTTCCAGTTCAGGAAAACACTAAGCCAGGGTTTCCCAAACTTTGGTCTCTAGCTGTTTTGGACTACAATTCCCTTCATCCCAGACCTCTGGCCCTACTAGCTAGGGATGATGGGAGTTGTAGTCCAAAAACAGCTGGAGATTGAAGTTTGGGAAGCCCAGCACTAAGCCAAGCCTTGACATAGCTTTGTGAAGTGTGACAGTAAAAAGGAATGCAAAGGAGCAGAGTGGTGCAAAGTCCTCTCTGACAGTCTGCATGTTTGCACCGTCTCTTTAAGCCAGGGGTGGGGAATCAGTGGCCCCCTAGATATTGCTGAGCTCCAACTACTATCAGTCCCAGCCAACATGGTCAGTAGTCAGGGATGGCACAGGTTATAGCATCTGTAAGGGCAGAGGCTCCCCATCCACTGAGCTATAGCCCTTCCCCCTTTGAGGCTCACAATAGTCCGGTAGGATGAGGCGTACAGGCAGAGAGTGGCCAATGAGCTTCACAGCTGAGAAGAGATCTGACCAGCATTTCCCCCATCCAGTCACTGCTGCCTCTCAGATAAAAGCAGCACACTGTGCAAGAGAAGGGATTGGCGGATTGTGAGAAGCAAGCACAGGCATGGCTTTCCTGTCTGCGAAAGCTTGATGGACACATTCTAATTCAATCCCCAGAAGAGTTACAAAATGAAATGGGACACATAGACCATTAAAAGTATTTTGAGGCATTTGAAAGCTTTTCTTTACTTTTCTGCCTGAAGGGTTAGATAGTGTAGAGTAGGAAATACTCTGAGTTTTAGCTTGAAATCCAAGCACACTCTTTAGAATTTTTTTTTTTTTAAAGCAGTGGAACTTACTTACAAAAAAGTATGTTTAGAGTCAAAACTAAGGAGTATATGTAGGAGAGAGTGTTTTTAGACTGAGTATCAGTTGCTGGAAACTGCAGAAGGCAAGAGAGCTCTTGTGCTCAGATCGTCTTGCAGGTTTCCCACAGCCAGATACAGTTGACCATTGTGAGAACAGGATGCTCTACTAGATGGGCCACTGGCCTGATCCAGCAGGCTCTATTTATGTTTTTAAGGCTGCCATCATGCATACAAAACAGCAACATGCATACGAAGTGAGAGAGGCTTGCAAGAGTACAACCTATCTTGACAGAAAGGAAGAGAAATCTATGGAGGCAAAGAAGTCCCATAAGAATGGCATGGAATATCGATAAACTGAGATGGCAAAAACCTGACAAACAGGTAGTAGGAGAAATAAAACGAAGTACCTGAAAAGAGAGGAGTGAGGAGGAGGAGACACAATAATCTTATTGTTTGGGTAGGTCATTTCCTGGGTCTCACTGTGAAGGTATTTTAAAATGTCCCCAGGGGTGAAAGAGACTGTTGCCCATAAAAAACAATGACGCTATCCAAGATTTAAATGTAGCAGAATTGGCCACCTGGATGCATGCACACACACAGGGGCAACGGCGGAGAAAAGAGGTCCTGTTCTTCCTAACTCATTTCTTATTTTAGTGCTAACGCAAACCCCAAATAGAGCCCATTCTTCCTAGATTTATAGTGGACCCTAGAGTTACATTACCTTCGGGTAACGTAACATTTGGGTTGTGAATGCGGCAAACCCAGAAGTGTATACTTCCGGGTTTTGCCATGCTTCGCACATGCGCAGAAGCGCTCTATCATGCCACGCACGTGAACAGAAGCGGTGCCTCATGTTGCAGACTTTTTGGGGTACGTAAGGACCCTCCAGAACAAATTAAGTTCGTATCCAGAGGGTCCACTGCATTCAGAAAAGTATACAGTGGTATCTCGGGTTACAAACTTAATTCATTTTGGAGGTCCGTTCTTAACCCGAAACTGTTCTTAACCTGAGGCGCGCTTTTGCTAATGGGCCCTCCCGCTAATGGGCCACCACCACACGCTTTCTGTTCTCATCCTGGGGCAAAGTTCGCAACCCGAGGTACTACTTCCGGGTTAGCAGAGTTTGTAACCGGAAGTGTTTGTAACCCAAAGCGGTTGTGACCTGAGGTACCACTGCATACCGCCCTGTCACAAAGCATCAGGGTGGTGTACGGCAACATAAAAACTTTTTTATTATTATTATTTTTTAAACATAAAAACATTTAAAAGCAATACAATATTGCATGTTGTAGGGCTGTGCTGAAAGAACATAAAGCTGTAGCAGCCCTGCAATGTAGTCCATTATTAATAATGCAGGTCGTAGGATGGGACTGAGAGTGGTTTGGAGTCCTTCCTCATACCTTTTAGGTTACAGAAATCTACTTAAATTGCCTCCTCAGTGCAAACAGCCAAGTCAGTTGCACACAAAAGCCTCGTGTCATATTGACTTGCATGCAAACTGGTTGCAATTTTTAAAAGTTCCAATTTTATTTTATTTTATTTTTAAAAAATGCATATGAGGAATGATCCAAGATAGAATATGGACTCCTTTTGAGCATTACTTTTGTTTTTTCAACCCTCTCAACTACAGACATAGGTAACCCGTTAGGGATATACGGTAGCATTTCGTTGTAGAACTTGCTACATTTCAGAAATGCATGCTTAAAGTAGTCTTAAGGCAGTGCTTGAATAAGCTGCAGAATGCTCCTGCACTAAGAGGTCTAGTATTGAGTCTTATTTATTTTATCCACTCAGAAATTCATAGCTAAACCCTCCTTTTGTCATAGTAGAGCATCCTTGTGTTATTTCATTGAACGCTACCAAAGGAAGCAATCCACAAGGGGATATGTGATAGCTTCATTGTATCTGCTTCAGAGAGAAAAGTATGATCAACCAGAACTAACATCTTACCGAAAGAATAATAATACAAAAGCCAGCTAAGAGGCATGTATGTGGTGCTGATCAGTGTGTGTCTCCTCGGTCCTGCTGAATTCAATGGGGTTTGCTCCCAGGTTAGTGGGGTGAGAATTGCAGCTTTAAGAGTCCTCAGCACAGTTAACATACATTATCATTGCAATCCTTGGAGAAATCCTGTAAGGTAGGTCACAGAAGTTAACTGGCCAGTATGGAAGTTCACACAGGAAAGTGTATTTCAGGGAGGAAGCCATTATGCGTTGAATTTCCATATTTTTTTTGCTGGAACCCTGAGGTCCATCAATCAGAGCAAACTAGTGGCTCAGATGGGTGAGCATACAGTAAGAATTAAGGAACTGGGAGAGGGGCCCCTCTGAGCACAAGCTGAGAATTAAGGGATGGATGTTTGTGGCTATGTCTCCAAGCATGGGAACAGATTGATAATGGGGTATGAAAGCTGAAAATAATGCTAATATATTTCACATCTGGCAACCAATGTGCCCCTTTGGTTTCAGACTGTACATGGGTAGAAGAGTCCAAAAAGCCTGGGACACAAATTATCATGGCCCTCTAGTGACTATGGTGGCTCATTAACCAGAAGTAATGTATTTAGCATTAACTCTGGAAGTGTGTACTTGATTCTGACCAAACTAAGTCTCCTAGGAGGTTTTTGCTCTACAAAGAAACAAACAAACACAGAGACATCACATTTGTGTGGAAAACCAAAGAATAATATAAAGAAATAATGGAGCAGGAGAAGAATGGGGAAAAATAGGGAATAAGAAAGGGAGAAGCAAGGGTACAATAAATTTAATATTGACTTACGGTTGTTACAGGAGTAAAAAGTTGCCCCTTGAGGAAAAATAGTTAATTTGACAGAACATATAGCTATAATTCTCAGAAGAATATCCAACAGTCTCAGGAACTAAAAAACCCCCAACTCCAGGCAAAGCTAAATATAAAAAAATAATTATGAAGGCAAATTCCTTCAAGGAAGTTTTTCTTTATGCCCGTAGGCAATATAATGTCACCCAAAAAAGGAAGTTTGACTTTTTGGTTTCTTGTCTTTTAAAATAAAACCAAATTCCTTCCAATCTTTCCAAAATGGAACAAGAAAAAATAAAATCAATTCACATTCCTTAAAACTAAAAAAAATGAAAGTGTGGATGAGCCCTTACTTAGCAAGCAAGTAAACATAAATGAATACCTTGAGACTTAGCTCTGAGTAAACCTGCACCTCATCTCTAATTTCAATCTGGACTGAACAAAGCTCATCAAGCAGCTACATAGACTGACCACAGAAGAGATCACACAGCCAGGGAATCATGACATGGAGCAAGGTTTCCAGTTGCTAACACTGAATGACTCGCTAGCTGACAACAAAGAGTGTAAATTCTTCAGCACACTGAAGGAGTTTTCCAGGTTTCAGCTGGATTTCCAAAAATACAGGAGACTTGAAAGTCTGGGAAACACAGTTCCTCAAGAATTGTGGGGCTGGATGCATTCCATCACAGACTATGCCTCATGCTAAACAGGATTCCTCCCTTACACAGTGATCATGCATGCTGATGGCTTAATATTCAGGGCCAGCACATCTCACAAACATTACTAGACATTACTGTGGGGCTAGGACTGCTGTCAGCTGCAGATGGAAACAAGTCCAAGTGTTAATTTCAATTAAATGAAATCACTGTCTTTTTGAAGAACTGATTATGAATGGGGATGCTGCACTTAGCACAACAAAGCACAAAGCTATAACAGGAATATGGCAAAACCGCAAGACACAGTGGATTTTGTCAGGGATTGCATATCCAGCTCTGAAACTTGGGCAACTCATCTAAGAAAACCCCTCCGTAATTATGGAAAATAGATACAGATGCCAGTGCCTGAAATGAGAGTTGACAGGGTTAAACTTGTGTTAGTGTTTGTGCTGGTACTGCTGTTCTTGGTCCACAGATGCTTCAAATGGAACGTGGAAGGTGAGACTTAGGGTGGCAGCACAGATACATTTGGAAATAAAGTATGCTTGTATTCAATGCATCTTGCATGTAACATAAACACAAATGGCAAAGAGTTTCCAAGTTTCATGCATCAGAATCTAATACCACTTGATGGCTTTATCTGTGGAATTATGTGGTAACTCTCCCCATATGAACCAACCCGTACCCTGAACTCAGGCCCTTCTTCATGGCAACACAAGAGCGACCTTTCCTGAAGTGGCTCCTCATTTGTGGAATGCTCTCCTCAGGGAGGCTCACCTAGCACCTTCATTATATATCTTTAGGTGCAAGGTAAAAACTTTTCTCTATAACCAGGCCTTCAGCCTTTTAAATATCTGTTGACTTTTAAAAGTGGGTGGGTTGTTTTTAATGTTTCTCTTTCGTTTTAATGCATCCACATTATTGTCTGTCTGTCCATCTGTTTGTTTGTAAGTTGCTTTAGGTTGCCCTGTGCAGGATAAAGTGACTAACAAATTCTAACAACAACAACAGTGATGTCCCTAAGACAGTTGGGTCCACCTACTTCTGGCAACTCCTGCAGCCAAGCTGATGCCAAACTAATTGCTCTGCTTTCCACATAAGTGAGGCTGAGACGGAGGTCTCATCTGGGCAGCCCAGGACCTGCATAGAGACTGCCCAGGCCTGTACCCCGGGGAGGACACTTTGGTGCTGCTAATGCATGGTTGGACTTCACCCCCAGAGGCCAACTCCATTGTCTCTCAAGACGGATGGATGCCAACAATAGTTTCAACTTATACCTGTGTCCAGTGTTGTCATATATATGTCGTTGTTTTCTTTTTTTGCTCACCAGGGTTGTAGGAAATGGATCTAAAACTGGGCAAGACTGATGGTCAAACTACATGTTACACTGCGACCATGTGTAATGTTTGTTCAAAGGTCCTTGTACCACTGCAACCCACCATTAGGAAATTAGGAAGGAGAGAGCACCTTGCAGCTGAAAAGGGGCAGGGTGATGTGGGTGCGTTACATTTCCTCTCCAATTGCTCTCCCCCTGAACACCTCTCCACAATTGCTTTTACCCAGTGCCATTTTTCTAGAAAAAGAGGTGCTAGAACTCACCATGAACTTCTCCCTTGATCTCTTATAATGGCAATGGGGCCCACCCAAGAGGTGTCAGAACTCAGTTCCCATGAGCTCCTACTGAAAAGAAGCCCTGCTTTTACCTCCACCGGTATTCTAGATCTAGATCTGACCTCTCAAACACATCTGGAACAACACAGGAAGGAGAAGATTTTATTTGGAAATGCACCTGGCAAGAGAAGGCTAAGCATGTTCTCATCAGAAAACACCAGCAAACTATTTTTGCAGCTTTCCCAGCGGAAATATGGCAAATGATTTCCTTAGTGTCTTCAGCAGAAGGCAGCAGTGAGCAATTTAGTGATTTATTTGCCTTTGTCTTTCAGGACCAGTTCACAAACTCATCCAACTGGAGTTCCTGTCAATGAGGTGGAGAAGTGTGCTAACAGCCCTAGCACTGCATACAGAAGGTACTATTTCCTTAATCCTTCCGGCATTTAGCAAAGGTGGTACTTTTACAGAAGGCCTTTGGGGGGCCTTATGAGTGTTCTCCGTAACTATTTTATGGCTGTTGAAACTTGATTGCTGCTAGTTCGCTGTGGATTTTATCTTGCTGTTACTTTATTTTTGTTTAAAATTTATATTGGAGTTTAATGGACCTGTGCTTGCTGCTTTGTGGATTTTCAGGTGGAAAGCAAGTTAAAAGCAAGTTAAAATAACATGTGGTGCAGAGATTGCATGCACACATGCATACATATCTAGTCCTGATTCACACAATAAAATTTAGACAAGAATGGGAGTTCATACATATTGAGACTAAGTGCCTAATGCCCACATCACAACTACTTTAAATGCCCAGTGACAGAAAGGATTCTTTCTTCCACTCCATAGGAATAATTCCCAGCTGTGTAGTGAACCAACCCTTTCCTCTTTACTTCCCAACTAGTAAAAAAAAAGGTAGGCAATTCAAAACCAGCTAGCATTTAAGGGTATTTTATCTTAGCGCATGCATTTCTAAGTGCATTTTGTCCTAAAATGTGTTGTCTCTCTTTTTTTGTGTGCATTTTGGTATATGTTTTCAGCTGAGATTCTATTGCAAAGTTTGGAGAAGTGTGAACTTGGAAGGATAATTTTCTTTCTGATCTTTTTATTAGCTCAGGTACAAATTGGGTCAATTTGCTTAAAAATATGGACCAAATTAAATTGGCTTTCCTCTCTAGGTCCAACAACATCTGGAGGGCCACAAATCCCCCAGCCCTGCTGCAAGGACTGTTCTTCAGTCTGTTCACCAGTGTGCCTCTTTTGGAGGCTTCCTCCATGTTTCTCCAAAGTTGGCTATCCACGTTTACCATGGAAGCTCTGGTCCCCAGTCACAGTCAGACAAGCCTAAGAAGCTTGCAAATGGGAAAGGAATCCACAGAATCTTGCAATCAACAAGAAATCCTTCCAGTTTGGCAGGCTGGCAGTAGAGAGGAACTTGGAACTATACACAAGGATGTCTTGTTATGCACTTCTGTTTATTTATTTGCTTATATGCATTTATAGCCAGCCATTCGTTTATGCTGTCCAAACCCAGGACTGTGGTCTCCTCCTTAACCATCATCTGCAGCCAAGAACAAACCTTGGTTACAGACAGTGATTAAGGATGAAAGAGCTTAACCACAATCCTGGGTTCAGACGACATGCTAAGCTGCTGCGCTGCCCTGAGCTAAAAGGACCAGGGAGGCTACAGTGTCCTCCCTAGGCATTAGCATATTTGTTACATGAGAATAAGACCAATATGTAAGGAGCACAGAGGTGCAGAATCATTGGCACCTGACGGATCAGTTCCAAAGTCATCACCAAAAAGAGCAACAAACAACAACCTAGTTCCATAAGCTCACTGAAATAGGCCATGCCAACATGAGTGTCAGATTCATTACAAGAGCAGTTTGAGGACCAACAGAAAGAAGGATGCACTGACAACCACCATGCAGAAAACTGAAGCTAACAATAAGACATCTCAAAAGGCAGTGTATGTAACAAGCCGACTGATGTGAGTAACGTGAGGCATTTCATGCTTGTGAAAACATCACTAGGCATAAAAGCAGCATGGTCACCTTGCAGATCAAGTTCATCTGGAGGCATATATATACTTATTTCTCTGCCTGCCAAAAAGTTACGGGAAATTGGGTGTTCTTCTGTATAGGTCTGAACCTTCTGTGAATTATACTAGAAAATCTTGATGACTGGGAAAGAATCTGGTTGTGCATCAAACATAGGAGTCACAGTGGGCGATAACAAATACAGCCTACGAACATAACGTCTAGTATACATGAACTCAGATTGCATTGTCAATGATCAAATTTTCTCCAGGTTATTGACTCTGCATGCAGCTAACATTCAAGAAGTATAGCTTCAAAATGACATCCAAGAATGTCAGAGATGGGACTGGCATGCTGCGTGGGCGGGGAGGGTACCTGACCCCTTGCTGCCCCCCTTTTAAAAAAATTGTAACACAACGAAACAATTGCTCGTGATACTAGATCTCAAGGTCATCCAAAGGAATTGTTTAGCAACATGTTAAGGATAGAGAAAAGGAAATACGTATTCACACAATGCCTAATTAATTGATGGAATTCACTGCAACAGGATATGATTAAGTTGGACGACTTTTAAAAAGTCTGGAATCATAGTAAACCAACTGAAATTTTAATAACTATATATTTGAGGTCGTGTTTTCAGAACGGTAAAGAAAAGAATTTCTCTCCCAGTCCTGGGAATTAAATTAATGCACTTGTCAGTTGGAAATAAGAGAAAATATCTGTGTGTAAGTCCCCATTTCGTGTCCAAATATGCAGAACAAAGACACTAAATCAGCTACAAATATTTGAGATGTAGAACAAAAACACTATAAAAACAGAATCTCAAGGGGATTCTTGTTATTTCTCCTACTCTCTCACATACCTCTAATTTCAAACAAGGCAGCTGCATTTTCTGTAGTCTTTATAGTGGCAGCATCCTCATAGCCACATGGGGGTAGATTCATGGTTTTATTATATTTCTCTTCACCCATAGAGAATTCTATTTTGCTCCCGCCTCTCTTCATCTCATACTCACCAACTCCTGACAGCATTCTCTATTCCAAATGTTTGATTTTCTCTTAGGCACACAAGATCTCTTCCACTGCACCCATTTTTCTTCCACAGTTACATGTTTATATTGAAGAAATCAAACATTTTACCATTTTCTCTCTCTCTCAAAAAGAGACACGCTTAATGACTTCTAAGCAGACATCTTTCTTGTAGTTATTTTAGGATTAAAAAAGAACCTAACATATGGTGTCACAGAAAACCCATCAGTATTTATCGCCAGCAACTTTGCCACTCACAAATCAGGCTGCCCAGAAATGTAAATACTCTGCCTGTGTGAACAAGGTTTCTCTTATACAAATCTCTTACAACAGCTTCACTTTTTCAGCAGTGTCCTATGTCTCAAGGTCATCTAGAGCCCCACTAACACAGCAGTCATAACATGTGACACTACTTTGGATTTGTGGGCTTGGGCACCGGAAGAAACCGAGTACAGTGGTACCTCAGGTTACAAACACCCTGAGTTACAAACACTTTGGGTTACAGACTCCGCTAACCCGGAAGTAGTACCTTGGGTTAAGAACTTTGCTTCAGGATGAGAACAGAAATCGCGGTGCGGCGGCAGTGGGAGGCCCCATTAGCTAAAGTGATACCTCAGGTTAAGAATGGTTTCAGGTTAATAACGGACCTCTGGAATGTAGGTAACCAGAGGTACCACTGTACCACGCGCCTTCTACACCCCTGCCCCAGAGTATGCATATCTACCAGTGGTCCTGATTTTATAAGTGTGTTCAGAAACCAGCAGGTCTCTCCCCCTGCTGTGTCAGAAGCCGCTTGCACAATTGCACTGAATCCTCTGTTCTGTCACCTAGTGCCCTTGCTTAGCAGTCCAGCTCTGAATTTTCTATGCAAAAAGATACAAACCAACTAGGACTGGTTTGGAGAGAATTCTCACTTTGTTCCCACTAGCTGGCATGCTCCATCTCTTTTATTGTTAAACCTCATTTTACCATTAGGCCCTAGATTTGCTTTACTGCACCCATCCACCATATTGCTACCCTTCTGCTTCTTCAGATGAAACTAAAACTCACAATCTTGAAACCCTGTGACTTCTCAGTGGTGTCTGTAAGCTCTCTTTCTCCCCTCCCCAACTTCTTTTTGACACATCACAACAAATCCAATGGGTTGCTTATCACTACAGTAATGCAACTGCACGTACTAGTAGGGGGAAGGGGGGAGCGAAAAACTCTGACCTTACAGTTCCAGAGGAGGGATGTCTGTACATGTTTGCTGCTAAAATACTGTGGGCCAAGTCTCAATTGAAACAAAATGGGACTTGGTTGTTTTTTGGGACATACCCCCCTAAGCCGGGTATGTCCAAAGACCGTTCTGGGTGCCTAATGTGGCCTGCCAGTTGGTTTAATCCGGCCCCTGTGGCAGTTTATTTCCTCAACAACTTCAATCCTAAAAATTAGTTCTTCAACAGCTTCAATCCTAAAAAAAGGTGACCAACTTTGGTTGGCCCTTTGGTCGGCCCTCACGGCCCTTCACGTCATCAAATCTGGCCCTCTTTGAAAAAAGTTTGGACACCCTAAGCCAAAGGGAGCAGAGAAAATGGAGGTAGAGACTCTGCACAGCTCTATGTCCAGCACGTGACAGGAAAAGGGAGATCTTGATGGATATACACTCCACTTCCACACCCTTTTGCAGCTCATGTGTAAGACAGCAGGAAATCTCCATCACCTTTACTGAAGAAGATGCACACCTATGATCCAAAACTGTTAATTACACAGAGGTATATAGTCACAGAAGTTAATGCCTATGGTGTGGTTGCAGTGCAATGCTAATAGTAAAGACCTTGTTAAGGGACCATTCATAACACAAGGAGTGCATAGACACAGCAGCATTGCTTGGTCACATGCATGAGTCAATATACACAGAGCTCTTTAAGAGCATTGACGGTCTTGTGTACACCAAGCAGGACTTGCTTTCAACAGTGCCCCCTGATACCCAGCACCTCTGCTGAAAAAAACACAGGCACAGGAACTGTCTAGTGTTCATTATAACACAACTGGGATTAGCATAAAACACTGCACTTGAAGCATTAGAGTCTGTATTTTCTATGGACTATGTTCTTTACAGCACTGGTGGCAGAGGTTTGGCAATGCAAATAATACTTATTGCAGGCTTTCAGCTGAGAAATGAGTCATGACCACTGCACTCCAGAGAAACAATATTCAGTAGGAGATTAGACAACTTCTACCACCTTTTGTGCATGCAGGAATAATGCACCTTTTTTTTTTTTTTTAGTTTCTCTCACTAGACCACCAATTTAACACCCTGCCAACTGTCCAATTACTCCTATTCACAGTGAGTTAAATGGGTTTCTCTCCAGCCATACACACCTTTCTTTTCTTTTAGTATAATTAATGAAGCTCATCAAAGCCGAGAAAACAAGCCAGAGCACCAGCTACTCACTGACATGTTAACATGAAGGTTGTGTGCTACTGATCTCTCTGCAGGGTGTTCATGTCGCTAACATGGCATACAAAACAGTGCCAAGTGCCATATGCGGCAGGAGGGGCACACATTAAGATATTCTGATACGCTATCAACATAGATGGCCCTGGAACTCTAGCATGTCCCATATAAGATTGCTAATACCTGCCCAGTATATGATCACAGCATTGTTTCTGGGGCTTTACTTCATTTTGGCTGCATTCATTTTATAAAAAATCCCATTACTCTGAGGATAGTCATAGTGGCATTGCAGTATGTCCCTTTAGGCATGCCCACTAAGGATTCTCTCTCTCTCTCTCTCTCTCTCTCTCTCTCCCCTCCCACTTTAGTATCATAGATGTGTAGGGCACAACAAGGAATCAGAGAATGAAGGTTTCAATAATGCACACAGTGTGGAGTCTTGCACATTTCTTTGTGGACTGTGTGCCCTGCACAATATCACAGAAAGCAGCGCAGGCTGTGTTGTTGGTAGGAACAATTATGCAATTTTCAATCAGCCAAACGACGAGCAACAGGTTTTTGACACATAAAGAGAGGCTCCCTTCCTTCCCCGCAAACAACTGCACAGCTAAGCAACTATTGATTCTAGATCAGGTGTAGTGCTAAAGAATGAACTCTCTTGCATTGCTCCGTAGCAGCCCTTCTTGGACTACAACTCCTGGCTGTGCTGGCTAGGGCTAATGGGAGCTGCTGTCCCCCCAAAAATCTGGAGGGCACCAGTTTGGGGAAGGCTTCTCTATAGGAATAATGGCCTCTGTGTAGCTTTTAATCTGGCAGCTCTAAAATACATACAGAAACAAGTTTATTGTGAGAGTACAGGTTAGAAGAAATGTACAGTAAAGAACAATAAAAGATATTAACCATGCAGTGATATGCCCCCATTTTGGAGACAGTTTCAAAAAGAAGAAAGGAGGGTATTTTTTCCTCTTTTCCTATTATTGTTTCTATAAAGGACAGAATAAAAGTAAGGTAAGAGATTCTAGCCATCCTTGATTCTCTTTGTTTCCTGATGTAGGGAGAAGAGGACAGAAAGTGCTTTGTGACTTTAGCTCTATGTTATCAGCAGATCTTTTCCCATCATTGTGAGGAACAATTATTCCTGACTGCATAGGGAGGTCAATCAACAAACATTTTTCAGGAAAACAGTAAGAGAAAGAAGGGGAAATACATTCCAGATGGAAGGCTACTGTTTTACCTTTCCCACCTAAGCCAATCTTTTCTCTTCTGTGCCTCTAAATTGGCCCACTGGGACTGGAAAGATCTTTCAATATGGAAACATTAGGGTTCTATTTCTGCTCAGGTCATTTGAAGGTGAGCTAAATGAGATATTGGGGCAGAGGGTTATGAGGTACAAGTATGGTTTCTTTCTTGAGCTTGTATTAACATTTTACCTTGAAATCAAGGGTTGTTTTTTAAATATCATCTTTTAACTTGTCAGGAACACAAAGCTTGCCCTGCTTGGCCATACTCAGAAAAAGAAAAAAGTTTTTAAGTCAGGGTGGGGAATCAGTCCCAGGGACCTAATGTGCCCCCCTCTGAGCTCTTTATCTGCCCCTCAGGACTCTCCTTCCTCCCTTGGCCACGCCCATCACCAGGCCTGCTCTGAGCACTCCCCAAGTGCTTTTGCCTGACTGGCATGTGCCCTTGATCTGAGTTCGTGCTCCTTGCTTGCTTGGCTGGAGAATGGAGAGAGGAGAGTCGTGGGTATACACACTTCTGTGTGGTTGGAATGTGGCCTAGTGTACGAAGGTGGAAGTCATATCCATTGCTCCGCCCACTTTCTTCTCCAGCCCTGCCCACTGCCCCTGTAACATTGCTATCAGGCTGAAAAAAAGGTTCTCTACCCACAGTTTGAATATATGTGTTGGAAGATTTGGGGTAGCCAAAAGAAAATGCTCCAAATCTTCAGCACAGTGTTAAACTATGGAATTTTCTTCCACAATATGCATTAATGGCCACCAATTTGGATGACTTTAAAAGAGGATTTGGCAAAAAACCATGGGGGATAAGGCTATCAGCTATGGCTCTGCTCTATGTCCACTGCCAGAAGCACCAATGTGCATCTGAATGCCAGCTGCTGAGAATCACAAGCGAGAAGAGTGCTGTTGCCCTTGGGTGCCGCTTGTGGGCTTCCCATAGTCATCGGGCTGGACACTTTGAGAACTGGATGCTGATGTTGGCGGGCCATTGGTCTGATAAACTGCACCCCTCTTATGTTCTTATTTCACAGATGAGACTACAGTATTCTACAATGAAGCAAATAACTACAATGTTGGGGCAGGTGCTTCTTCACTTTCACAGCTGTGGTCTCTAAGGTGATGGACCGCACAATGAACAATGACGTGGAAGAGGACTTGTACATGGATGAGGACAGGAGCACCAATAGCCTCACAATCCACCTTGTACAGGCAGCAACTAGTGGCTTTTCTTTTGGAATCTGCCATGAGCTGAGGATGGTGGTTGTCCTTTATTGGCAAATAAGGTGGACAGGTAAAGGAGATGACAAGAGCTCCTGCTTTTAATAGTTGTGGAGAGAGGAAATTTCAGCAGGTGTAGCTTGTAGCTCAAGCTAAATATTAATCCAAATATTAAAGGTGCAGGAGCCCTTCACCCTTTTTCATTTGGCCACACTACTGGCACCTAGTAAACACATGCCATTGCACATCATTGCCACATGGACACATGAATTGCAAGCCTTTGCCTCACAGCTTGCTCAGGAAAATTACTTACTGTTCTGATATTGTAAAAGTGGTTTGTGCTAGCATTAACAAGAAGCCATCCATTAGCAAGTCCATAGCAACTTTCCACTCCTGAGAGATCACTCATATCCTTAGAACCCTCTTTCCCTCCAAAGCAAAGGCAAACTAGTCAAACATGACTCACCCCACAACTACAAGTACATGCCACACTGATCGACCAACTAATGATCAGTGTGGCATTTTCCTGCTCTTTAAAATGTAGCAGCCATTTTGTTCTATACCACAGCCCATGACGCCCATTTTGTCTTACACCATTTCACCTCAGCAGCCATTTTGTGTCACGCTATACATCCACAGCTGCCATGTTTGTGGCTGGCACCCACAGGACACTCTCAAATTCCAAAAGTACCTACTGACCCTTGACTTAAGCACACACACTCCCTCTTGGATTTTGCAACAAAGTAATGAATTAAGTCATTAAAAGAGCGTTATCTGCTCACACTTACCTGACCAAGGGAGGGAAGTGTTCCATAAGCCATCGTCTGGTTCATCATTCCTTTCTGCTTCATGATAAGCATGCGTTTCTGCTCCTCACTCAAGTGCGTCATTTGAGCCTGCATCTGCGGTTGTTGGGGCTGCTGCTGCTGCTGCTGCATGTATGGCATCATGGGATTCTTGCTGGGATTGGCCATCGGTGGAGTCATTCTTTGACTCAAGTCAGCATTGAAATGAGTCAGAGGTTTAGTGTTGCCATAAGAAAGCATATTGGTTTGTTTGCTCAAGGAGTTTGTACCCAGATTATTTGGCTGCTGACTGATCATATTCATGTGGTTTTGAGGGAGGTAGTTATTCATCGTAGTCTTTTGTGGGTTGCTTGCCGTAGGAGGCACTACAGGATTTTGGTTGTTAAAGGCTTGGGGATATATCATTGGGCTATTTGGTTTGTCTGTACTGAAGGGTCCTCCATAAGGACTAGATGGAGGCCCCACTGGGGACCAGCTAGATGCTTGATTTGGATGTTGCTGCTGCTGCTGCTGCTGCTGCTTTTGCTGCATGAGCTTAGCTCGTTGCTGCTGCTGTGCTGCCATCTGTTTAAGCTGTTCAGCTGGAGATAAGTCAGTGCTGGGCACAGCCACTTGGCCAGGCCCCGGGGCAGCTGTTGCCACTGTTGTTGGATTAATAAGATAACCATTACCCGGTCTTGACTGAGTTTGGCTTGGGGTATGTGCTTGGTTAGGAGTCTGGGGTGACTGAACCACACAATTTGCTGGTGAGCTGTCAGAGAGTGGAGCTGGGGGCGCACTAGAGACAGAAGGTATGCTAGATGCTGTAGGGACATTTGAAAATGGAGGACCTGAAGAAGAAGGCCTTACCTGGGGAGACCCAAGAGGAACATGGGCAAATGGAGAGTGCGATGGGTCACTTTTAACACTCGCACTCTCTTGAATCTCAGTGGCTGGTCTGGGAAATTCAGGCTCCTTTTTCTCTTCGAAGTCTTCATTGAACAAATCTTGTATGTCATCCTCTGGAACAGTGTTAGCCAGCTCATCTATTAATTCCTGCCACTCTTGATCATTCAGGTTAATGTCTGAAAAAAGTTTATTCTGATTTGAAAGTGATGTGTCAGAATTGTCCATGCAACTAGGATCATCCAAGGGCTCTTGTTTTAGCTCCTTGCTGTTGTTGCTATTGTTGTGCAGGATGTTAAAACTATCCTCAAGCTCTGTGCATCCATTGATTGGGAGTTTTATCTCTGGAAGTCCACCATTTTTACCCAGGTCATCCAGACCACCAGCATGAGTTCCACTGTTCTGCAGGGGCAGTGATGGTTTTATGTCAAGCTGGTGAAGAGGGGAAATAGAAGGCAAAGGCAAATTATTGGGCAAGCTGTTGATTCCCTCAATCCCAGGTACATCCTTCCGTATCCGCTTGCTGGTTGGGGAGAAGCTACTGTCACAGGCTCCATTCTGCTGTTCGCCATTGAGGGGTGAGCGTGCTCCTTCCAACTTTCTCTTCACCGTCTCTTGAAGCTTGAAGAAACAGAACAAAATCGTTAATTAGACTCTTGCACACACTTCTGCCCTTCATAAACAAAAACCAAAAACACTCTATGCAATAAACTATACTCACAGAAAATTTATTATAATTCATAACCTGTATATTTTCTCTCTGTGCCTCATTGGCACACAACACTCCCCCATCAAGTGCTGAGTGATATAGCCATTGTTCACCATGGGGTACACAATTCATATTTTTCCTGTTTCTGGCCAAAGAGCCATTTTCAATGTTCATACTGTTCCAAAAGGAGGGAAAAATCTGTATCACTAGAGATGTTAATGGGGCAAAAGCGTATGCAATGGAAAACAAAAACAGCTCTTTCATACATTTTGCTTCAGTCATCAGTACTGGAGATGTTTGTTTCATGGTGCTCACAGAGTCCTCCCTGTTCTACAGACCTACTTCAATACTTAAGCTACAGGTGGAGCCTGCAAGGTTTCAGCATTATAGCATTCTCAGCATTTGCACCTGCGTAGCATGCTGGATAGATGTTCTGCCGGTGATAAAGAGCCATATGGGAGAAAGAAAGGAGCAAACAGGGCAAAAAGGGTATAGCAGTTGGGAGTAGGGGACACACAAAGTGTGTTTCTATACCCTCTCCTTGAGTGATTTTGCTTGACTGGAATTGTGTCCCTGAACTGCAGTAGCCTTTCCTACTTTCATTGATGGAGAAAGGTGTGTATAGAAACCTCTGAATTGTGCATGGCTTGAATGCAGCCTGTTACATAAAGGTAAGAGTCGCATTTGTTTCTCCCCCCAATTTTTACATTCGGCCATGCCCATCACTGGTAGGTGGCTCAGGAACCTTTTCCATGAGAGAATATTAGGCCCTTCAGCTGCAAAGGTTCCCCATCCTGGACTCTATCATCAGTGATGCTAACATAAATTCTCAGTTTTGATAACTGACATGTGTATGGACTGCTACTGCCTTCCAGTGGATTCTTATATTTATAATCTAGCGGTTGTATTGAACATTGCAGCTCTGCTGGTACAACAGACTTCCATGCATGCAATGGACCTCCCCTGTCCCTTTCAGCCTACAAAGAAGGTTTTTTTTAATTCAAAGTTTTTGATATTTCTACTATAAAATAATTCCTCTCCCCATTTCCCAGTTACAGAGTTACAGAAGGAAGGGGGGAAGGGGATTTTAAAAATAATTTTAAAAACCAAACACAGTGTAGATGGGCACAAGGGAAAGGGATCTGCTTTCTGCACAACGTTCTAAGAAATTCTGCCAGATGTTCTGAAATGCACCATCCTTTCCTCTTTTTATGTAAAGCATTTGTCATGAGCTAGGCTTGCCATACGTCAGGAAAATTCCTGAAACATCCTGGTTTTGGAGTGTAAAAATGGCGTCAGGGGGATTTTTGTCAAAGGTGGCTAACATAATATTTAAATAATAAAAATTAATAATATACCATGAATTTGGTTCAGCTTTCCTTTACCCACCTCGTTTTCTACAGCAACACATACCAGCCTTTATATACTTAGTGGCAAAGTAAAGGCAGGCCTCATCTCAATCACCCTCTTGGAAGTGGCACCCAATAAATGTCCTGTATCTGCAGAACCCAGTCGGTTCTGCAAATCCCGCTTCTCAGCTTGCAGCCATTTTGAAATAAGGACCTACATTTTGCCATCCTTCCCTTGCCTGGGGTAGATAAGGAAGTTTATTGCCACTGTTGCCTTAATTGTGAGATACCACTATCTCAACTCACTGGTTTTCCTGCACTGTTTAGTGTCATTCTACTGAGAGTTACATTCACAAGACAAGGCTCAGGCACCACTTCAATCCCACTTAAGCCCTTTTACTACCACTAAAGTGATGGCACTGGGATGAAAAACAACTCTTCTAATGTGGAAGGAAGATGCTTCAAAAAGCCTGTCACTTCAGTCTGTCTTCTTAACTCTCTTTAAACACATTGGACAACGTTTTAAGACAAAGCTGGAGAAATGACTTGCAGCTGCAGTCTCTTCCAAATAAGTTTCATGCCTCAGATACTGCTGGCTACTTGTTCTACAAAGCATGTTCATACACTCCAGTAACAAAATTCTTCTGTTTCTCTGAGGAAAAGTGGATTCTATCTGATCTGCTTCCCTTTTCTCCTGCTCTTTTGATGTGCTGAGCTTGGCTACTGCCCTTCCCTTTTCTGTTTCTTTATTTTTGTGCCTGTTGCTTTTCCTTACAAGGGAGTATTATAATCCTTTAGCAATGAGATATGTTAAAGTGATAGTCAGTTTGGTGCTTTTCTACGCCTTACCAAGAATGAGGTGGTAGAGTCACATGGCAGAATGATGGACAGTACCACTTCAGACTGCAGGTAAAACACTTTTTTAAAAAATGTGCTTACAAACCCTTGCCTCTAGTAAAATAAAATAAAAAGTTTAACCTACCCAGTTCCCTGCTGTACTGATCTGATAGCTCTTTTTCTTTCCTTTTACATGGGGGAACATTCAAAAATATGACTCTCCCACTTGCAGTCCGAAGTGGCACAGCTCCAAATTCTGTTGCTCCACTTTGCTACCTCAAACTACTCTTGGATCTGGCAATGTCCAATTGCCTTTTATATTTAGTTTTGCAATTTATGTAATAGGTTGCTATGCAAAATCAATAAACAAAATTAAGCAAACATTCCTTAGCCTGAGGTATTTGGCCCTGTATGCCTACACTGCTTCCATAGGCAAATAACTGTCGTTCCCTCCTTCCCTGGTGTTTTTCTCAAATCAGCAACTTCTTCCTGTGGGCAAAGTATGCATTCCTAACACCAGAAACCCTTTTTACTACATACATACTTTACATCAGTTAGGATATATACAAACAGTGGAGCATCATCAAAGGTAACTCAGCAAGCAATCGAGACAGTTGCTTGCTGCACTGAATAGCCAGCCTCCTTACAGGTAAAGAGGTGCAGCCGACAACCCCAGTTCAAATCCAGCCTGGGACAGTTGCGTGAAATGAAATGCAGGTGGAATGAGGTTGACTGAGTTGCTGCTTTCTTCCCAAGGGAGTGACACATCCTTCGGGCATGGGTTACATTTATTGTTTCTTCCCCTGTCAACTGGATGGTGCATAATGAAGCCTGATGCTCTTGTGTGCTTCCCACACTCCTCTGTAGACCTTCGACTCAGTAACCTAGCAGGTCGCCTGCCACTTAAAACCTAAATATCCCCTGAGCACTTGAGCATTGAAAATGAATTGGGGGATATGATCACTTCTCATCTGAACAAGTGGGTGTGATGTCAAGGATTAAACTGTGGTCAATTACATTACATTACCACACTTTAAGGAAATAAGATGACCAGGCTGCTGATCTCAAAGGTCTCCAATAAATTCCCCAAAACTCCCACTACAGCTTCACTGCATGTCCCTTTACCACATGCCCAGAGGCCATATGTGACCCATCAGGTCTTCCTAACTGGTCCTTCTTCAACCTGGTCCTGCTCCATGCCCTCCTTGGGTGCTTTTGCCTGGCTGGAATGTGCCCATGCACTCTGACAATGCTGCTTGCTTTCCTCAGCAGAGGTAGGGGTGTGTGTGTGGCTTTGGCATGGCTGGATTATAACCTACTGTATAAAGGTAAGAATCCATCTCTTCTTTACAAGTGCCTTTGGCCTCTAGCCTGCAGCCCCTGCCCACTAAAGCAGGGGTCGGCAAGGTTTACCTTGCCTGGGCTGGTTCACTCTAGCGGAGATCCCTCCATGGGCCGGATTGTGCACGCGCGCCCACGATTTCCGGCGCTGCAGAAACAAGTCCCTGTGCCATGCTGCGCCAATTTAGCACAGCACACAAGGACCCGCCGAGTGGGCAGCTCGGTTCGTGGCTCGTGGGCCAGTTAAATGACCCCCATGGGCCGCTTGTGGCCCATGGACCTTAGGTTGCCAACCCCTGTCCTAAAGAATATCCATCACAGAATCTGGCCAATGGGCTGGAAAATGTTCCCCAACCTTTCTTTACATTGTGGACACTCCTCAACTGAAAACAGCTACTACTCCAAATGCAGCTTCACGCTACAGAATCTGTAGTTGTTGTGTTTTTTTCAGGGGGAGGACCTTCTCCTCTTCGCCCACTTACCCCACTGCTGCAAGGAAATATCAGCTGCCGCCTTATGCAACCAACCTCCGCCCAATTGCTGGGCCACCCACCGCCTCTGTCATGCAGCCCCAAGCAGCATGCTAGGGAATGGCACCACAACACTAAAAAGGTGCCAGAACACACCAAAGAGGTGCCGGAACTCAGTTCCGGTGAGAAAGCCCTACCGCACTCCCACAAAACTGTTGAAAATAAATGTGTGTGAGGTGGGTGGGTGTATTTTCCCCTCCCTGAAATGAACCAGTGGCTCAATTTGTGTGTCATGGTAAACACAGTTTGGCTTTCACTTTGCTCCTTAGTGCAAGCAGGAACACCACACAATCCCTAGCTTTTGTGCTACCGTATTTTTTGCCCTATAGGATGCACTTTTCCCCCTCCAAAAATGAAGGGGAAATGTGGGTGTGTCCTATGGGGCGAATACAGGCTTCAGGAAGCTCTGCACAACCCTCCGGAACCCGGCGCCAAGCCATGCCGGCCTCCGGAAGGTCGCGCAGAGCTGCCTGCCCCCCGGGGTCCGTGCAGCTGTGCGCGACCCTCCGGATCCCGGCGCCAAGCCACGCCAGCCTCCGGAGGGTCATGCAGAGCTGCCTGCGCTCCCGGGCTCCACACAGCTCTGCGAGACCCTCCGGAGCCTAGCGCCAAGCCGCACTGGCCTCCGGAGGGTTGCGCAGAGCTGCCTGCATTTCGAAGCCTCTTCAGCGCGCCCGGGCTTCGCACAGCTGTCCCCAAGCCTGGGGAGACCGGCGCGGCTCCCTAGGCTTGCGGATAGCAGGCTGTTCTGGGGGCTGGGGTCGGGGGAAGCTCGGGCTTCCCCCGGCGCCAGCCCCGTGCCTGGGGAGGGAATAATTTTTTTTCTTTATTCCCCCCCCCAAAAAAAACTATGTGCGTCCTATAGGGCGGTGCGTCCTATGGGGCGAAAAATACGGTACATCTAAACCAGGGATCTGAAGCCAAGGTTTCTTCTTTGCCTCCCCACTGTGATTTCTTTGGAGTGAAACAAAGCACGTCCCTCAGTCTTGACAGAACACTAAGCCAATATTGTGCCTTGTTGCTCCCATTCACGCTAGGGGAGGAGTGAAACAGGTACAATCTCCACATTCACAGTAAACTATTCAAACTATGGTTTATCATGACATATAAACATAGACAAATTCTTGCTTCTGCATGTCATCCAATGCTGCACAAATCAAGTTACTTAAAACTGGTATAAAGGATGAGCATGGCGGTAAGACTTTAGCTCTGTTCACAGGCAACAGATAAAGTTGCAGGAATTGCAAAATCTCATGGGAATTGGGGTGCCTTAATTTAATGAACATCCATTAGTTTCTATGGATATGTTACATGTGGAAATAACTGACATCCATTGTTCCCTATGAGGTGGGGTGCCCTGGAATAGCATTACAAAAAAAAAAAAGGGGCAAAGTATTTTTACTCCCAAAGCAGTAGACTTGGGTGGACATGAGTGAGTATTGGGTTATTTATAAGCCATTTATAAAAGGAGGAACCTGGTCCTGGGCTAGGAGACCGCTAAACTTTATGGGGCTATTTATTAATAGTCTAAAAAGTATATCTACATATTACAACACACATACACACCCACACGCAGACTAGCTCATCTTGGAATTTTCAGCAGGACTATAGTGGCCACACCATAGAGTATCCACTACATAAACAAGGGAGCACTTAAGGATGTCGACAGAGCTTTCATCTGCTGCAAAAAGCTGCTCCACTTCATCCCACTAGCAGCAAGTCATTTTTCAGAAGAAATTAGACCAAGGTGCTGTTGTTATAGCAACAGTCAGAGCCACTTACACAGCTCCCTCCCTCCCCCCCCCCCCCCGATCTCATTCTGACTTCAGTGGGCAGCTATTTCAATTATGTATAGGGAGTGACCAGGGCTGCTGCTGTTTAGCGCTTTTATTGCTCCTTCAAAACAAGCTCAGAGGCTGAATTCTCTTTCGGCTTCACATCTGACCATAAAAGTCAAACAGATTTCATAGCATTTTGTGCCATTTCCGCCCACTCTAAGCTCAGTGGTCAGCAAAACCATAGACAGGGAGGCTCCAATTGTTATCACAGAGACTTTAATCTACTGGGCATATAATGGGCATGCTTCCACCAACTTTGCTGTCTTTAAACCACTTCAGGTTCTTCCAGCTGAAAAAAAAATCGCAAACAAGTGCTGACAGGGGACCAATAACACAACAGAACATCCATTACTTCACAGTACCAAGGAGCCCATGAATCTGCAGAACTGGAGCTCCCAGGAATCTTCTATAATGGGATTTTTGGTTTGACAACCTGGACAAGGGCAGAAATAATCGAGTGCACTGAGATTATGGCATTGTATGTGGTGGTGGTAAAAAGGTGCATAGGATTGATCATCGGTGTGCCTGTATCTTATACGTGAATAAATAAACACATCCATAAATGCTTCCACTAAGACACAGGTTTGAAAAAAGAACAAAGGGTGCTACATTCTTCATCATCCCTTGATTCAAATCTCTATTAAAATTGATGTTTCTTATTCTCTGTGTCATTTCAGTTGAGCTACGCTGTCATTTGTGCTCAAATGAACTTACATTCCTGCAGCGATGATTGAGTATTAGGATCACAGAATTGTGAGTCTGGAATGTGTATTGAGGTCAAATACTTCAACCTCTTCACAGGGGAAATATCCTCCATCTAACACACTCCAAAGAGATTAGCAGGCAGCGTCCAGATTATACTGCTCCACAATCAGAAATAAGGAGCAAGGAAGGTGTCTGGACTTTGGGTTGTCTTAACTAACTCCACATTTCACGTAGTCAATGAAACGCGATTTGTCCTTAACAAAGGATGAGAAATGCACTGCCGAATGTCAGATTACTGGGCCAGCTTTTGACTTTTCTCAGTCATAATCACATGAATGTGTGATAAAGGGGAAGGGGATGAACTACCCAATTCATATGCTAAACGTTTCTTATGTCATATTTTAAAAATGCTTCAGCAAAGCAGAAATTGGCTGCATAAACCTACCTCTAAAATAACCACAATGTTCCTTAGACTCCATGCCTACATTTGGAAGCAAAAAGCAAGTGACCACAAGGGTACTAAATTATTTCAGATATTTATATGCCACCTTTTAGGACAAAGCCCTCTCTAGAGTTTACCAAAATAAGATTTACAACCACAATAAGTCACAATGAACAAAGTGTGACAAACGCACCAATTAAATCCCTTTAAAGTCAGAATGAAATCATTCAGAAATGGCTTCACAAAGTCTTCAAGGTTTGCATGAAGATTTCCCAAGAGGGAGATTGGTAGAGTTTTCACAAAAGAGGGTTCCAAAGATATGGGGTCACTAGTGAAAAGTCCTTCTCCATGGTATCTGCCCATCTTATTTCTGCTTGTAGTGGGCCAGAGAGTAAGTCAATAGCAGGTCTTGGGTGGGATCATTTTGGTGAACGAGGTCCTTCAAATAATTTGGTCCCAGACCATTTAGGGTTTTTAAAGTAAACACCAGCACTTTGAACTGAGCCTGGAAATGAACTGATAACCAAAGAAGCTGATAAAATTTGTGCCATATTTGCCGACCCTCTGGCCCTATTAGTAGATGCATTTTTACCAGCTGTAGCTTTCAAGGGATCTTTAAAATGTAGCCCCATGTGTAGCATAAAGTCAAAAGTACAAAACATACTTAGCATTACATTAGCATCCATACAAGTGGGAGCTCCACATAATGTTGCACCATGGATGCTCCCTGCCCTCTTCCAGAACGCTCCATTTTACCCCTCTGTTCCTCAAGAGCTTTTGTATGGCTGGAATATCCTTGAACTGAAATACTGCCTCTTGCTTGCCTGGATGAAGGCATGTAGTGCTTGGGGTGCAGAAAGCTATCACTTTTGCATGGTTGAAATGTTGCAGCTGAGACTTCTTATGATATGGGTGTGAATTCTGTGGGCAATATTTGACTATATATGCGTCAGCATCCCGTAACAGTCCTGGTGTTTTCCATCAGTATTAAAGGGTAGTATTTTCATTTCTTTATTTTTGGTCTACTTAACATGCGGGAAAGCAGCAAACATTAATGTAAACACACAAAATAATAGGTTCTGAAGCAGAGACCAAGAATACAGAGTCCCTTGGGAATGTTTGCAGCAATTACAGGCTCAGGTCTAATTAATTTTTTCAATACTAAATTATCTGCAAACTCAACTGGACCCCAGTGTAATGATTATGTCAGGGAAGAAATTTTGTCATTGGTCTCAGAGAGCTCTGCCCACTTCCTGTCTTTTGACTTCAGACTGAAATGCTGCCTTGCTCTTTATTTACACTCAGTTTCCATAGTCACGTCACTTAAAGAAGCAATTTCCCTGCTCATCCTATTAAAATAT
Organism: Podarcis pityusensis; assembly: GCF_964106645.2. NCBI lineage: Eukaryota > Metazoa > Chordata > Lepidosauria > Squamata > Lacertidae > Podarcis > Podarcis pityusensis. The sequence continues at coordinate 42,339,805 of NC_138034.1, read as the reverse complement.
ACTTCTGTTCATAGAGGTGTCTTTATTATGGATGCCCAAAGTTTATATCTAGAATATTTAGATAGTGATTATTTCACAAAAATAGATGGGGACTTGGCGGTTTATGATCCTCTCTACAATTCCTTGGCAGTAAATTCCATTTACAATAACAATACTTACTTTTAACTAAATGGGTTTCAAGATTACAAGGTAAACTTTGCATACCTTGAACAGCTGCTGGATTTATATATATGCCGCATAATTATGTGGCTCTTTATTTATGTGAGAGCTTAAGCTGTACATGGACTTCACTTTACTCTGTGTGAAGACTTGACCCTGTACTTCATATGAATGTATGGGACTCCCAAGATACCCCTAGAAGCAGGGGTATAGAGTCTCCTATCACTGCCCAGGGCAGCACACCCATGCTATGCCATTGCCTAGAAGATATTTAGGGGTTGCAGGGGGAAGGTTAGGGGGAGAACATTCCATTGTGCAGGCAGAAATCCTTGCGCTGACAAAACGTTCACATAGCGCTACATTGGATTCAACCTGGTATCTCCCCGAGTATCATATTTTTCACACCTAAAAAATGTTACGCAGCAACCTTGAGGGAACACATGCAGATCGTACACCAAAAAGCAGCAAAAAGGGGCAGGAAGGTCTGCTTATTGACTTGGGAATTGACCATAGAGGCCCTTAGAAAGATGCTAGCATGCTGGCCACTGTGGAAGTGAACAGCAGCAGTTGGTAGAGTGAGGTCAGTGTGGTGCATAACACAGGCAGTGCCAATCCAGTACTCTTGCTGGTGCAATTGCACCATGCAGACCTTACTACCTCCTCACTCCTCCCCGTCTCCATCCTGGCTTGCAGGAGTGACACAAGTGACCAGAGGTCAGGTGAATGCCACTGCCTACCTGACCACCTGCTACAGGAAGGGAAATAATTTCTAATTCTTTTGAACAATAAAAAAGAACCAGTGTTAACAAAAGAAAGTCTGAATCAACAGCAATGGAAAATGTATTGTTTTTAAAACAAACCCCCAAAACTGGATTGGTTGAAGGGAACCTAAAACCCTCCATGTTGTTGGATTACAACTACCATCAACTCTGAATGCTGGCCATACTCTTTGGAGCTGATGGGAGTTGGAATCCAACAACATCTGAAGATTAACCACTGCTGCCCTGAACTCTCGTGCATTTGAAGCTTCAAGGTATCTCCTTATAATTAATGACTCTAAGAATATCCCTGCTTACCTACAGCATGCATGTCTCCAAATTATACCAGTGACTAATACACATCTGGCTTGTCTGGACTTCATATAAAAACTACTGCATCTGATATTTACTTTGAGAAGAAAGTATTTTAAAACTGAAGCAAATGGATAAAAACGGACATAAAAGAGCCTTTAGGTTTATTACTAGTTGCTATCATAAATGACACCCCCTTTTTATTTCTTTTATTGATTTAAGCACAGTTAAGAATACACATCAACCCATTTGAACCACCTGGAGAATTTGCACAATAATATCCCTCGTTTATAGAAGCTAGTTCTATATCCAGTACTCTGTACATATTCAAGAGGCTAATGAAGTTTTACATACCATCCCATAACAGCCTTGTGCTTTTTGACAATCTTAAGAGTGTTTTCTATTTTTTTGTTTTTCTTTTGCTTAAAAAGAGCAAAACAATCACAAGCCCACAATGGTGTTTTCTATAGCTAGATCTTCACTGGGTAAACAAGATCCAAGGCAAAGTCACTGTGAGAGTTCAGCAGCTTACCACTAAAAGCTCCTAAAAGTACAGAGCTTTGTATGTTGTTTTCAGGTGTGTTGCGGAAATGTACCGCAGCACATCCACAAAGTGGGCTCCTGTTAATCCTTACTCTCATTAATGGACTTTCATTTGTATCTTTTCATCCTGTTGTGGTAAAAAAAAAAAATACATACTGCTCGGAATAGGTTTTGTCTGTCCAGAGACAAACAATTTTAGGATTATATTTATGTTGGCAATTAGGTCTTTTTCACTCAAAAACTCTTGTCCTTGCTGCATGCAACAACCACGTTACTCCCCTCTCCCACATCACATCTTGACTGACCACTATCTAAATTAGCTTCTTCAGGGGTTTGGAAGCACCTCAAAACACCTGTGTAAACTGAAAATCTACCTACAGAAGTACACCCACGCTCCCAAGGTAGAAGCCCTACATTAGCTTTCTGTATTCTCTCATGTCATAAAGGAGAGCAGCGGTGAGTCTCACCCTTTTCCCAGGTCACAGTTCCCATTGCCCTTCATGATTTGGAGCACAAATTGTAGTCCAACTGGAAGATGCCAAGTTGGTGGTGGCTGCTGTAACTCATGGAGGGCAATGGGGACTGCAACACAGAGGCAGAGCTGGTATGTTCTTCATCACCATGTGAGGCCTTTGGGATGCCTAAACCAGGCATAGGCAAACTCTGGCCCTCCAGATGTTTGGGACTACAATTCCCATCACCCCTAGCTAACAGGACTAGTGGTCAGGGATGATGGGAATTGTAGTCCCAAACATCTGGAGGGCCAGAGTTTGCCTATGCTTGGCCTAAACAGAGCTAGAGCCAGAGCTAGAGTTCTATACAACTGCCACAAGCACCTATTGGCTAGGATCTTTGGCCCGAACACGTACTGTTTTGGAAAAGCTTTGAAATAAATTTTTGAAGACACGTACTTTGGTATGTTTGGTACACAGAAGTGCATCACTTGTTGGCAAGTTAGTTTCTCTCTTTCCTCTTTACCTTTGAAGGAGGGAAACACGCTTCGTCATCGCAAACCAGAGTTATCTTTGTCTACTGCTGTAAGGGACAGTGATTAATAGTAGATCAGTCTGTTCACAGTAGCAAAGACATATGCACTTCTCAACAGCTTCCTTTCTTACAGAGATGGCCACTCATATGGAGACAAACACTACAATTCCCTGTGCACAGGTGGCAGTTCCATGCATTTAAGAACCCCCTTCTATGAGTGGTCTTCAGATCATGGCTTGAGTAATGTTTTGATTGAATAACTGCAAAGGAGCTGCATCTCTGCAGAACTAAGTAATGCCTGAGCAGGGTTTAAGACTGTAATTATGACCACAGCATCTGCCATTCCGGAAATCTTTCTTATTTTCTTTCAAGGCTAAAGAAGAAAAGAATGAATGGTGTAATACCCGAGCTTTGGTTGGTGGGTTTAGGGGCAAAGTATGTTTTTATCATTTATTTTCCATTGCTATTGTGAACGCCTTCATGTTTCTGCCTTCTGTGCAGTGTGCAGCTTAGTTTACTTGCTTGAATAATCTGTAACAATTTGCTCTACAGAGAAGTCTTACCAGTGAGCACCTGCTCTCTGCTTCTGGAAACTCTCTATAGCATAAGTGGATCTGTGGATAATTCTGCCGGCGGCTGAGGACTGGACTTGACGGTCTGCTAACTTCATGTCTTCTATAGGAGGTGGGGGAAATACTTTGTCCTTAGAGCCATTTTTTAAACCAGTGGTTAGCTCCCCTCATGGAAAAGGCACTTTACATACACCCAAAAGAAGCTCTGCCATTAGTGCCAGATTTTGTTAGAAAAAAGGAAAAAAGATACCAATTCTAGTCTCTTTCATCCAAGACAGCCACAGGTGTCACTTGGTTGCCAAACGCCTGCCTGAGGCTCTTCGGACTTTTGCTTCGTTAAGACATGGGCAGCAGGCTTCATAGAGCTTTTGCAGCACATATATTAGGTTTGGTTCCCTCCTCCCCAACTTCTTGTATTGTTTTTAAGTTTTAAGGTTATCATATCATTACTGAGGGCTCATCCACATTTACATTTCTCCCACTGCTTCTCCCAGGGGAAAACTGCTCCTTACCTTGAAATTGGAGAAAATGTCAATTGGGTTTTTCACAGATTGACATTTGTTCCAATACAGCTGTAAAGAGTGGATTTTCATGAGGAAGCGAAACAGAAAACCACTCGAACCGGTTTCTAGAAAGCACAGGACAAGTGGAAAACCAGTCGGATCCATGATTTTTCTATGCACAAGACAAGTGAAGTGGGGACGAGCCTTGAATTTGCTGCTGTTGCTCTGAGGATGATTTCAATGTTTTGTAAATATGTTTTTTTTAAAAAAAATGATGTAAGCCACTTTGTGGAAAGTCTTACACCCTTGCACTTTAGCAGAATCCAGAGACGGCTTTCAAAAATTCCACAGTATTTGATTTATGAGATTCCTCCAATGGAGGCCTGAAAACACTCCAAAGTGCTAATTTGTTTCAGCAGTAGCTTGCATTCATGGAAAGGGAATCAAGCCCATAAGACTACTACTGAAATTAGGACAATGAGAGCAGCATCTGCAGTTGCTAACATCGAAACTATTGTGACTGTTGAATGCAAACAACTTATTTTGTGCTACAAAGGCCACTGGCTGCTTGGTCTTCCAAGTGCCGTTTTAGAGCAAGCCCCAGTGAAGCAAATAAGCTGACAAAGAATGTCGAGGATCACAGCCGACAAGCTTTGAAAGAGATGGGGATGCCAAAAGGAAGGGCTTGTGTTTGACATTTTTTCCTGAGGGTATAACAGAATCTGTGTGCTCCGAGGAGGATAGCTTCAAGAACATGGACCAGAAGGTCAAACTACACCACAGGGGAAAAAAGGCATAAACACAGGAGTGGAAGAGACAAGCATATGGAACATCTCATCTGGTATACTGCCACACCACATAACAATAGATCTGGGTCTAAGTATTCCATATGTACAAAAAAACAACTGGAGGGAAAGGACAGCATGACTGCACCATCATCAAATATATACCGTAATAGCTTAAATCTCAAGATCATAGAATCGGTTCCTTTAAGGTGGAAGGTTATGAGCCACAATTTCTTACAGTGCCTCACTTTATCCCTCATTTTATCATCACAACAATACTGTGAAGTTGGTTAGACTCAGACATAACAAGTTGGCCAAGGTCGTAACTTTTTATTATGGGAGAGGTCTCCTTGCAACTCTGGAAAAGTGGCCTGTCTTGCCTTTAGAGCAGCAATTTTAAGGAGGAAAGTTTGTGGGGATGAGAAGTTACATTATTTCGGGGAGCAAAATCTTATCTGACTGCCTGGTTTAAATAATTACTTGAACTGTGTAACATTTTATGCATTTTAGTTTGTTTTGTAATAGTTTTAGCTGCACAAATAAAAAATATTTGTATTTGTGTGGCACAGCAGGTCACTACTCCTCATTCTTTTCACACATGCATGCTTCTGTTCCCCCACGATTCACCCATGAAAAAAGCAGAGCTGGTATACCACCCCAAATTTCAGCATTTTATGCCCACAGTTAAGGTTAAGGGGTCCGCAAAGGCATTTTTTTTCTGGAATCAAAAATCGCAGAAAGGAGCACTAAGCATGCACTATATTCCATCAGTTTTCTGAAGTGGCTTCTACATTGTATGGAAGCTCAGACATAATGTGGAAATTAACAGTTAGGGAAACATGTGAATGTAGCCCCAGATAGCACTATTGCACACCTATAAACCACAGAACATTGCATTTACTGGTTTGCAGAAGGAGCGATGCAGAATGTCGTCCCTTTCTTATTCAGTATTGTACTGGCTTTGCAGTTTATTCAGAGAATCCAAATTATACAATTGATGTGGCACCACAAGTTGACAAACTTCTAACGCAGGAACCTGGAGCCCTGAATACGGAGCCAAGTTAGCATTGCTAATGTAAATTTTAATTTTTCTCATTCAAACATTTGACCTCTTTCCACTAGCATCAAGGATGCACACCTCTTATCAACTATTGCGAAGTCTAATATCCTTACTTTTCTTTAGAACAAAAGCTAAAAACACATTTTGCTGACAAAGGGAAATGCAAAAGAAATGTTAATAAAAACACTACCCTAGCAGAATTTCCATAACCTAGAAAAATGAGTTTGCCCACTGGAGGGCTCTAATATTGTTTCAACTACCATAGAAACACATCAAAATGTTGAAACGGAAATTATTTCAATGTATGGGAATAGAGCATTCAAATATGTACAATATACCAAACTCCATGGATATGCATACATTTTAATGGAGGTCAGAAGGAATCTAACTGTGTTTTGCACTTCTAATACAAAAGAATGGTTTTTCTCTTTCTTCCAGTTCTTATGAATAACTTAATTAAGCATCCACCTGTTAACTTTTCTTTTGCACATTATCATAGAATGTTCACACCAGTGTAACAGAAACTAAAATAAATTATTTGTAATATTTATGCAGCAATACACAATTTTAACTTTGGGCTTAGGTCTGCTGTTTCATTTTTCAGAAGTGCCAGGTGTTCATGAACCTGGTGGCCCATCTCGGTTTATATGGCTGACAGAGTTGCTCAAGACTGGCTTGTGAACCACATGGCTAGACTTACCCCTGCAGTGAGCACATGCAGGAAAACATCTGCCTTTCCCCAGGACACTTTCCTAAACCCCTAAAGCACCCTTTCTCAACCTGTGGGTCTCCAGATGTTGTTGAACTACAACTTCCATCACCCCTAGCTAGCAAGGCCAGAGTTCAGGGATGATGGGAGTTGTAGTCCAACAACTTCTGGGGACCCACAGGTTGAGAACCACTGCAAGAATACAATACACTCACAAATAAAACCAGCACTACCTTTAGATCACAAAATGGGCTCCTCAATCAAAACTTGCATGTGAATAATCATAATCACAGCATTCCATTCCAGGCACATGAAACCAGTCGCAAGGCCTAAATTCAGGAATATAGGAAGCTGCCTTATACCAAGTGCGGTCCATTTATCCATTCAGCTCAATATTGTCTACATCAGTGTTTCCCAAACGTGGACTGTTTTTGGACTACAGTTCCCATCATCACTGACCACTGGTCTTGCTAGCTAGGGACGATAGGAGCTATAAACCAAAAACAGCTGGAGACCCAAGTTTGAGAAACACTGGTCTACCCTGACTGGCCGTGGCTCTCCAGGGTTTCAGACAGGGATCTGTGTGGAGATACTGCCAGGGATCTTTTGCATGCAAAGCCAATGCTCAACCACAGAGCTGAGGCCCTTTCCCCTGTTCATGCAACTTCTTCCTTAACAGCCACCTTGAGAAGGGAGGGTGGACGAAACGAGTAAACACTTCAACCCTCACCCCTTGACAGGGTCTGTCCACAAGTTTTGTTTTTGCTCCAGAATTTTCTGAGGGAGACAGAGCTACAGCTCCCAGAGTCTTCCAGGGTGGCCCCCGGCTTATTCCAAACAGTATATAACATCAGGATACAATTATTCAAATAATTCCTGTGCCTTAAGGCTTGACAGGAAACACTTTCCTCTCCCAGTACCATGCAATTGCTGTCCCCAAATCCTGCCACTGGTGCCTCAATAACAGCATGAAATGTAAGCTAGGGCAAAGTAACACCTTCTCTGGCAGAAAAGGCCTGTTTCATCCTCCATTTGCCAGGACAGGAAGTGGACTGGGGTGAAACGAGTGGGATACAAGTTCACAAATTTGTGAAAGAAGGATCTTAACATGTCAGGACTTTGCTGCAGGAAAATGCCCTTGCCTGTTCGTTTTTCAGAGTGTCACATGAGCGTTCATGCAGTTCAATGGATAAGTGTCGATTCCTTTACAATACAGAGTGTGCTGATTATTTTCAATAGAACCATGTAAAAATATTTTAAACAGTTCCAGAAACTGCACCAGGCATGATGCAGCAGAGTGGAATTCACACTTCTCTGAACTTTGCAATGCAGTTCCTCATTGGATCCTGGACGGTATTCTGCAGCTTCGGATGGTGCCTCCCATTGGCTCAGGGTCTAAACCAGGGGTCAGCAAACTTTTTCAGCAGGGGGCCAGTCCACTGTCCCTCAGATCTTGGGGGGGCTGGACTATTTTTTTGGGGGGGGGATGACTGAATTCTTATGCCCCACAAATAACCCAGAGATGCATTTTAAATAAAAGAACACATTCTACTCATGTAAAAACATGCTGATTCCTGGACCATCCAAGGGCTGGATTTAGAAGATGACTGGGCCAGATCTCGCCCCCGGGCCCTAGTTTGCCTACCCCGGTCTGAACCTTCTGACCACCTCCCCCCAGGGCAAAGGGCCATCCTGTCTGCCCAGATCAACCTTGCCTCTTGTTACCTTTCAACTACCTTTCAAGCGTCACCTTTCCCCACTTTTCTTCCAAAAGGCAGCCAAGGAGGGAAAATCTGGAAGGGACAGGATGGGTCTTGCTCCCGGGTGAGATGGTCTGAATGTTTAGAACTTGCCTGTTGAGCAAGTGGGAGGTGCCATCCCCAGCTGCAATATGGCCTCCAGCAAGCGCTAAGAATAGGAATTCATGGTAAGTGTTTCCACTTGTTCTATAACCAAAAAATGCATATTTTAGTGAAAAAGGCATTCTATTAGGGAAAATTGCTTGCAAAAACATGAACATTAGTCAAAACTGCATATAAAAAATAGAGAACTAAAACGGTAATGAATTTTCATGAGGATTTTAAAAAATAAGAATTTGCAAGTTGCTGCAGAAATCATAAAAGCATAGAATTGTAAGTTGGATAAATAAGGAAGTGGGAGAACCATCCATAATTTCAACAGTTCTGAAGTTATCATTGGCCATATATACCCTTTACTAAATGCAATGCAGCTTACTTTAAGAATATACAAAATGTGAAATCTCCCTTACGTTCAGTATCTGGCATTCTCATACATTAAAATAAATTTCACTTGTGTATATAGCCTTAAACTGCCTTCCTATTTTTTTCAAGACTGGGGGAAGGGGAGAGGAAGAGAAATCTTGGTATGAAATCATTTCACAACAAACCAAATTTTATAACCTTCCTGAAAGATTAAAGGAAATTTATTAGAAAGTTGGACGTGCTAGTTGGTGCTGCTTTGAGAAACCCAACATGACATTCTTCAGGGTTTTCCTTTTAATTTAATGTACTATATCAGGCTGATATAGGAAACATTATGGCCTTTTGGCTTCTTGCCTGAGCAAATAATTATTTCTGCTGCTTAGGAAAAACACCTCCTCTCGCTCCACTTGGTAGCAAAGGGAGATATCAAGGATCTCACTTTAAAACATCCAGGCTGCTCTTTTGGAGCCCTTCATCCAGTACATGCTAACGCCGTTCTGCTGGGAGATTGCTATTCTAACATAATGAGATATTAATGAGCTTTGCACATGTTCCAACCCGCAACAGCCTCCCCCCCTCTTTCCCACAAAACTAGAGATTCTCGTCCTGTTTTTTTCTGACACTGCAGTTGTGCTTCTCTCCCCTTTCTCTCCCCATCCCCGTTCTCCGCCCTCCCTGCCTCCCAGCACTGCTGCACAGTTTGCCTTAAGCTGCCAGCACTAAACAGCACCAAATGGGCTGGCACCGTCTTGTTTCCTGGCCTAATGGATGCTTGTTTAAACACTGGGGCTGTTTGCATTGCTGCAGCTCACTGCATGTTAAACACAGTCCTCTGAAACCCTACGCCAATCCAATAAAGGTATCAGCAGTACAGCGTGGGGAGGCAATTACTATAAGGTCCCAAGCGAGCCTTCTAAGCTCTAGGAAGGAAAATTTGATCGAACAACTAAAAGGAAAATCTGATTCGGCTCAGCATCACGTGGAAGACGCAAGGCTTAACTGCAGCCAGGTCTGTGGAGGGCAGAGAGAAATCAATGGAAGAGCTAGTGAGAGCAAATGCACATTGTTAAGAGGGGCTTTAAGCATTTGCCTGTTAGAAATGCCATCTGCTGCATATACCAAGAGATCGGCTCCCTTCTCTCTCTTCCCTTTGAAATCCTAAAAGATGCGGAGGCTTTTATTTTTTTAAATTTTATACCGTGCAGCTTCCCCTGCAGGCCTCTCATCAATCTTTAAAACAATTCTCTTCTGATAAAGGTCCCTTTTCCAGTGCAATATCATTGTAATATCAAAGGGGTGAGGTAAAGAGATGAAAACCAGAATGACAAAGGACTCGTTATAGATATAGATATATATATCTATATCTCCACCGGCCTATTTTTCAAAGACTCTCCCCTAATGATAGTCAATATTTGAAGGAATCAGCTCTCCACCTTTGCAGGGCCAGAAATCCAGGAAGGGGGAGAAAAAGCTGCATATCAATTCGTTTTAGCTGAGAAACAAAGACATTTCCAATGCGGGAGGGGGGACCCCACTTCCTCTGTTTGAAATAGATAATGGAAAAGTGCGGAAACTGTTGCTTCTTAGTTCCGACTTACTTTAACAGCTTCTAAACCAGGGCTTGCTCCAAAGGGCACTTTTGCTGATGAGATGGAAAGTTTCCCCAAGTGCCTGTCATGGATACATTCATTATGAAGGATTTAGGAGCATAAGACATACCACACAGAACCAAACCAACAGTCCATCTAATTTGATTTCCTGCCTCCAGCAATAGATCCCTCCACCAATACTGGCAAGGAAAAGGCAAAATCCCCTCGCCTGCTTCAAATGCAGCCAGCTGGTTTTTACTGTGTTGGTTGATTTCTGCTTTCAAACTGCAGTAGTGATTCGTGGATGTGCCTCATCTGGCAATGGCAGTTCATTTTTGCCCTGGGAAATTGGCAGACCTTTGTGCTGACCAGCAGCAGCCTGGCTAGCGGGTTCAAACTTTGACTCAAACCAAGTGAAGTACCTCTCACAGCATCATAAATCCAGTGTGATCCAGAGCAGAGGATGATGCCAAGGAACTATTGAACTCAAGCATGGGGCAGCTTTCTGGATTGAAGGAAGCAGCCCTTTCTGAAAATATTGCTAAGAAGTGCATATATTTTCAGGAGTCTGAATCCCTGGTAAAGTAACAGGGAAAAGCCTGCCTGAAAGTCATACCTAACTTTATATCTTAGGCTCACTCAACTTCTAAAGTTTAGCACTTAAAAAAGAGGATTAAAATAATATACAATGGAACATGATGTTCTTGGGATGCTACTGCTGCAAAGGAGATGGAGAAGCAGCTGAGATGTATTGGAGAGTGAACAGAGAGAAAATGTATCTGTGTCCCACAAGCAAAGTATACGAACAGAGAGAAAATGTATCTGTGTCCCACAAGCAAAGTATACGAACAGAGAGAAAATGTATCTGTGTCCCACAAGCAGAGTATACAGCAGATGGGACAGAAAAAACTTCTGCTTAAGTACTAACAAGAGGAGAAAGACAAGAAAACAAAATGAAATATCAATGTCAGATCAAAGCAAAGGCCTGGAACACAGAGGCCCAACTCTGCAAGGGGTTAGATTTTCCAACACAGATTTGCTTGTCCATCCATGCTGATGAAAGTGTGCTGAATTTCCCCCCACACATCATGCATTCTAATATAAAGGCTGGGGAAATAGGGGACTTATTAAGCATTAACACATTAACCACTCAATGCATTGGTGATCTGTAGCAGTAATCCTTGGCAGGCAACTCTGATTAGGGAAGGTGCTCCCTTGAGCTACAGTCTCATGGCCGGAGTAATTTCTTAAGGAATAGCTCATCTTCCCTGCTTTTCCTTTATGATTCTCACTGTGTAACCTGTGTACATGGGAAATACACATTTTCCTATTTTACAACATGTATACATCATGAAACATGCACATGAACAGGTGTAACTCCCAAGGAATAAAAGTATCATATGGATGTTTGAAGTCAAGTAAGGTGGATGATATTCTCCCACCTATTTAATTTTGCTGACAGGGTACTTTTTGAGCAGAAAGTAATACAGTAAATTAGCCTTACTCCTTTGCCTGTGAAAAGGTATGGATAATGAAAGGAATTCATGAGACGTTCCTGATAGGTATTAGCTTTCTGATCTGTATTCACTGCATGTGTTCGTGTGTGTTTAACGTCTGTTTGCCAAGTTGGGTTATGCAAAAGTCATGCCAAAGGCATTAAAAAGAAGATGGGAAACACTGCTTGTCTTGCCACTTTTACAGGTGTGTATAACACACCAGCATGTGGGTGAGACAAGCACATACATTGTTAAAAGAGTATGAGACATTTGGAAATACATAAATGGCCTGACTTCCACTGAAACTGCCCTTGGCAGACCCACCTCTGTTAATGCAGGTCTGTTCTAATCATGTATAAGATATGTGTGGCAGGGCAGAAGGAGAGTATCCAAGTTAAAAGTGCAAAGTGGGTGTGCTCATGGTGATTCTTGAATCTTCCTCCCTTTCATAGCTTAATGCCTTTGAAGTCTGTCGTGCAAGTTAAAAAAATATTCAGACCCAGCCAGGTTACAAGAAGAGAGACAAGCCCAGCTGGGAGAACATCACCTTGAAGACTACACTGAACAAAGAAATGCCCCTTTTCCTTTTTAAATTTGCCCCCCGTCCAACCTCACACTTAATATGTGATTGGGCAGACTTCTGTTTGAAGAAATGTGTCTGCTGCTATCATACCTGATTTGGCTCTAAATAGTTTCTCATTTGCTACTATGTTGAAGACCTGATTTGTGGTTGTATGTGTTTATGTCTACATGAAGCACTATGAAGGCTTTAACAGGGTTCCTGCACCATTAATTAAAATTTTCTGTTGAAAGGGCTTGCCCATTTTACTGCTTCCATTGGAAGAAGCACATCTACATCTAACCATGTCACTTCTGTCAGAGCCTGTCCAGAAAGAGTACAAACACTAGGAAGAAAACTTTGTCCTATCAATGCTCCAATTAGAAGTTAGGAAAAACATAGGCTCAAAAAGATGAGGCACAGAGTTGCAGTGGTCGGCTTTAAAGAAGAGGAGATGCTAGGAGAAAGCTCCCTCTTGTCTCCTGGGCTGCCTCTTTATGACACAGTGGGACAGCTAATCAGCAAATGCTCAAGGCCAAGGGGGAAAAAATGTGGACACTCCTTTCATTTAAGCAAGAGACTGGAGTATCATTAGCTAGGCCACAAAACCAGAGCCCTAAAGACTCAGCATGTGGACTCCAGCAACTTCTATTCTTCATTTCAGGTTTCCTCCAATTTTGCAGATGCTTTTAATTCAGTGGGTTCTTTCTCTCTCTCCCTCTCCCTCTCCCTCTCCCTCTCCCTCTCTCTCCCTTTCCCTCCCTCCCACACATTATGAGACATATGCACAAATACATGAGTCTCCTGCGAGGCTGGGGCTGTGCGAAGTAAGGAAGGTCCCAGGAGCAGCAACGTGTGGGCTTTTTGCCAAGCTATTCTGATGGTTGAGACTGTCATGATCCCATCAGGACAGCCCATGCCTGCTAAATATTTGCCTAATCCAACATGGCCACTGATACTTAGGGTCTTATAATAATAAATATTATTATAACAGGCAGCTCTTGACACTCAGTGCTATTCAGCTTCCTGAGGTCAGCCTCAGATTTTGTTTGAAAACAAGGAGTTCAGGCATGCGTGTTGTAGGGTACTCAGAGAAAGAGAGAGAGAAAGAGAGAAATGGATCACCCGAGTCCCTTTCCCCACAGAGGCTTACAATTCCTGTCCCTGCTGGAAATACTTTTGCAAGAAAACAAACAAACATTGGGTTCCCACAGCTCCTTCTCACAGAAAGACAGCACATCACTCACTGATCCTTCTGCTCCCTGTTCTTCCTCCAGAGATTCATATGTTCCTCGAGTAGTAGTGGACACTTCAGTAATATCTTTTTTTCTCCTTGTCATCCAAACACTCTTATAACATTACACAGCCAAAAAACAAATAAAGTAAAAATGAACTAGGCAGAGGGAGAATAACCCTTCAGAACAAAACTGAAGAACCACTTTCTGAAATAAGAATCAGAGAAATCAGAGAACTGAATGACATATTGTAGTCTACTCCCAACCACTATACTCAACCGAAGAGTGGAAAGTTCATTTCATAAAAAAAGGAAATAGTTGTCAGTTGAAGTTCAACACGTCAAAAAAGGAACTAAGTCCACTTCACATTCATAGATCATAGAATCATAGAGTTGGAAGAGACCACAAGGGCCATCGAGTCCAACCCCCTGCCAAGCAGGAAATTCGCCCCTTCACAGAACAAACCAGTTCAGTCCATGGTTCAATTCAAGTTCATCCAAATGTTCCCCAACAATTCCACCCATCCCCCAAGAATTTGGAACATTATTATTTGGAACATATTATTTGGAACATATTATTCATATGTTTGATTTATTAACCACCTTCAAAACCACCATCTCAAAGCAACTTCTATATAAGATCATTAAAAACACAAAAATGACAAATACACTTAAAACCAGACAAAAAAACCTAACCAATAGACATTCATGGTAAAGACTCATTTATCCAGCTGGAAAAGCCTGTCAGAACAAAAGTGTCTTCAGGTGTTTCCAGAATATTCAGGCCATAGCTGTCAACCTTCCCTTTTTTGCGGGAAATTCCCTTATTCCAGCGTCGTTTCCTGCTGCTTCCCACTGCTATCCCGGATTGTAGACTGCCCCCGGGACAGGTGAGGCTGCTGATCCCTTATTTTTTGAGGCTGCTGAGAACTTATTTTCAAATCTGAAAGTTGACAGCTATGATTCAGACAGAAGGCACCTGTCTTATCTTGATAGGAGTAGCTGCACTAAAAGGGGGTGTCTTCACACATTACAAAATGTCACATGTCATGGCTGTATTCCATGTGTGCCTAAAAGGTGCAACACTGTCAGATGCTGGTGGTGGTTGCTCATGAGTAACCAGGCAGGACTCCGACCTGTCTTTTACAGGTTTTATTGTGCAAACTATTTACAGTGCAGATCCACAAAGTTCATGTCCGTCTTAGTCACTTGCAGAATCCGGGAGTGGCCCCTTCCGGCTTCTCCCCCAACACAGGAACTTTTGCACCCCAAGCCTCCTCCTCCCCTCATTGCATTTCACCCCTCTGCTCAAGCTGGGTGACGGAAGTGACGTGCATCCCTCCTGGCCAGCCTGGCGAGGTGAGGCACTGGGGCTCTCAGCAGCATCCTCGAGCCCTTTCCTCGCTTGGCTGGCCCCTTCCCTCTCTTCTCCACAGGGGATGTGGCTCTTCCCACCGCTGGACAAGGAGCTGCTCCTCAGGAGTTTCGGAGGCTCTCTGTATCCCAACGGGCCCCCTGCCTCCTTGCCCTGTTCCGATGGCAGTCTCCTGACAAACACTTTCCCCCCTCTTTTTAAATGTAACATATATGCTACTATAAGGTCTCCACAACACATGTATAAACAGTGTGCATTTAGTAGGTAGGTATGTGGCCACAAGCATTGTGACGTGTGAAGCAGCTCTGATTTTCAAACTTCAGAGCTTCTCTCAAGACACACTTTTCAGCATCAACCATCTGATGTATAAGAGAGCTACCATTATGCAACTGAACCAATGCTTAGAGAAGCATCTCTTGGCTTTGCTAAGTACTTAAGGCCCAAGGCTGTACATTAATGTGAACATCTGTTTGATTTTCATTATTAATCATGCGTTTTCACTTATGTCCATCCTCCTTAGCAAGCCATTGCCCTTCCCTACACAGCACATCTCTATTCACAGCCATATGAACCAAAGCAAATCAAGCCCTTTTCTCCAAACAAAGCCCTATGAATACTCAGGAGTTTATTAGCAATGACTCCAAGCAAAGGAATGCTTTAACAAAGCAAATGCACAGAAGAAAGCAACCGTGCCACGTTCACTGGAAGGAAAATGTTTTGCCCCTTATGAACGCCATCTTGCTTTATTTGCACCAAGAGGAGGGAAACTTTTCCAGCCCAGGGGCCAGATTCCCTCAGGGGCAAACTCCCAAGGACCACATACCACAGCAATGGACAGAGCCAGAGGCAAAAGTGGGTGAAACGATGGATAGGACTCTTATCTCTGTAGGTCATATTCCAGCCACACACAACCAAAGGTTTCTACATCCAGTCAAGCAAGCAGCAGCATCACATCCCAATGTCTTATTTTTGCCAGGCAAACACACTCTAGGAGGCCACAGAGAATTGGTGAAGGGAGAGCTCCAAGGGCCAGAGGGCTGCATTTTCCCCTGGGCCTGAAGTTCCAGACTCCTGACTTACACCAAGGAAGGCCTTCTGTATTCCTGGGCAGGGTGGGGGACCACTCTGTCTTTGTGAGATAGGCCAAAGGTTTATTTTACCACTCAAACCACATTCAGAGCATTTGAACTCAGGTCTAGCTGGGGTAATACCAGGCAGATGCAGGATATGTGCATGTTATTATGTTAAAAGGGCAGCATGTGGAACATGTGCCAGAGATACCTGGAATCAACCATGACCTACAGTAAACTGTAAGTACAGACACGGCCTTTAGATAGTGGGCCAAATGGCATGACTGATTCAGAATGATAAAGCTTGCACGTGAAGACATGCTTTTACTCAAGAACTAGTTTTCTAAGCTTGTCCAAAGCAAATGTGCTTTTGAAAACATGCCAATGCTTTAGCATAAAGTAAAATCCAATATTTAACACAGGTTAATAGCTTCATGTTAAGCTCACATACTCTTCATTGTACAGTAGAGGGTGGATCAAATAATTTTGAGCCACATATGTTAGCTACATCTTATCAAAGGTATATTAATTCCAAGATGCATGTACATGTATATATCTATATATCTATATCCTACTACCTTTAAAATCATTTTTCATGTCCAGGTGGCTTAGAATCTGCACTTCTTTTTTGTAACCTATTCCCAAGCTCCATGCAAGCAAAATATGTACAGATGAAACATAAATTCTGTTTCAAAATATGGTCCGTAACCAGAAAACAGGAAACAAATATTTTAAATAAGAGCAGTCCAAGAATATACTAGAATACTCTACTAAAACAATGTTCACCCCCCCCCACAGCCCCCAGCAAGCTAAGATGGCCACTTTATTATTAGTATTATTGCATTAGAGATTTTAGCCGTTCTTAATAGCCCATGTGTCAGGCCATGGCCTCCTCTGCATTTAAAACACATTATAAATTATTGTTTGCAGCTCAAATTTTATTCTGCAGGGACTGTGGCAAATGCCACTTATGCAGCTCTTCTGCCCATAAGGTAAACAGCCTGGATAAGATCGCTGTACCATGCTAATGGCAGTAATCTTCCAATCCCATAGGGCCAGTTTAAATGGTTTACCTTAGACATGTGAATTTATGTTGTTCTATTATGAGAACTTTGGGGGGGAAGAGGGGAGTTTTCACCAGGTGACAGACTGCCCTACCACATAATATATCATTAAAAAGGAAAACATCTGGCTGCTTTTTTATGCCAATAACCAGGAAAATTAGTGAGAGATTAAATTTAAAATCTATACTGTGGGAAGTAGTATTGCTCCTATTTTGACATCCTACCTAATTTTCAATTGTCCTTGACTAACATAAGCTCACGCTGAATTTTGTCATTCATGTGTGTGTGCGTGGTTTAAGAAAAAATAAAATGATATAATTTTGATTTAGTTGGATTGCTCTTTAAGGCATTGACTCTCCTATGGATATCACAATAATAAGCTGCAGTAAGCCCCCAGGCTTGCATGTCCACAGTTTCTCCTGCATAGCCAAGAGGAAAACTTCAGAAGCTTATACTTTTGCTTCTATTTCCAGGTGATTAGCATCATGAAGCTGCTTATGAAGTCTGCCTATGTAAGCTAACCATGTTTAGTGCAAACTATGGGCAGCCCTGTTGAGTGCGCAAGCGGACCGGGGCTTCTTCATGGCTCTGTCTCAGTTCTGGAACTGCCTCCCTATAAATGCGAGGAGGGTCTTGACCTGGATGGGCTTCTGACAAATGGTGAAGGCTTCCTTACTCTCCCAAGCTTGCAGAGGCCACATTTAGTTCAACTTAACTTTCTTCTACTGTCTAGCCCTCCTGTTAGATTGTTATGATTCCATTGCTCATTTAATTGTACTTTAATCAGTTTCAGTAATTTCCATTGGAATGTATGGTTTTGACACAAACCACTCTTTGATATAAACTGTATGTTTTTTAAAAAAATGAAAAGCAGTATACAATAATACAAAATAAATGAATAAACAAATCATGCACACCCCTCGGTTTGGACAAAAGGCAAAGCAGAAAACCACAGTTTATATAACTGAAAGTAACTTTTCTGCCATGCTCTTTGAGACTGTGTGTGGGGAGGAGACGGGAGGGGAAATGCATGCAAACCTGAGGCTCACAGTAGTTCATGTGCATCACAATAAACATGTCTGTTTATCAGTAAAGGTAAAAAAAAAGAAAAAAGGTAAAGGACCCCTGGATGGTTAAGTCCAGTCAAAGGTGACTACGGGGTGGCGGCGCTCATCTCACTTTTATCAGTAACACCCTTCCACCTTTTATGTGTCCCTTAAAAGGAAAACATTTGCTAAAGATACACACATGCACACATTTAACAACAATATAGCATTTATACAGAGCTGCCTTTACTAAGATGTGTGTTGGAGAGGAGGAATGTAAGAAACAAATACAGGCTGCCATTGGTAAAGAGAACATGAATCACTCCCTAAATGTGACTAGATTCCCTGTTCTTGATGGTGCCCATATTAACATAAAGCAGGGCTTAGCAACCTTTTTCAGCCGTGGGCCGGTCCACCGTCCCTCAAACCTTGTGGGGGGCTGGACTATATTTTGGAAAAAGAAATGAACTAATTCCTATCCCCGACAAATAACCCAGAGATGCATTTTAAATAAAAGCACACATTCTACTCATGTAAAAACACGCTGATTCTGGGACTGTCCGCGGGCCGGATTGAGAA
The DNA here is from genome assembly GCF_964106645.2 of Podarcis pityusensis. Lineage (NCBI taxonomy): Eukaryota > Metazoa > Chordata > Lepidosauria > Squamata > Lacertidae > Podarcis > Podarcis pityusensis. Next base: position 42,321,183 of record NC_138034.1, on the reverse strand, counting down.
GGCGATTGGGCCGGATCTGGCCCCCGGGCCTTAGTTTGCCTACCCCTGCCCTAGTGCCTCAGTCCAGAAAAGCCTGTATGATTTAAAAGGATAGTTGTGGCCAAACCACAGGGGGAGCCAAAGCAGAGCAGACTTGCAGCCAGCTAATCTTCCTCACATTCAAGGAGGCTTCCTCCGAAAGGCTTGTGACTAAAATTCAGGGTAGATAACAGAAGTTATCAGAGCACTACAGCCAGAGAACTAAATTTCAAACTAGTACTTTAAACCAACATTACCAGTTTACACACACAGTGTTTATTTCAGTGAGCGGAAGGCTGGGAGAAGACTGTAAAACCACAAGGCTGCTATCATTGGCCCTTGAAGGAATCCTTTTTCAAATTGCACAAAATCCATGTGTGTCGGAGCTTTGCTGCTGTTACAAAACCATCGCAAAAATAGCAGCCAAATTCTGCTAAACACACACACACACACACACAGAGAGAGAGAGAGAGAGAGAGAGAGAGAGAACCTTTACAAAAGCAAAGTTTATAGCATGCTATAATTAAGCTCACATCCTGATAGAGGGAGCATGAAGTTTTATTCTAAATATAGCAGAAGTCCTCTTTATTGCACAAGTCTCCCCTCCTCCCTCTTTTAAAGTGAAATGTAAAAAATGAGTCACTGATATTGTCAGTGGCCTCCTTACCATTTAGATTTACAAAACAAATCAAGAAAAAAACTAACTAAAACAGAAGGCTTTTGTTTCCTCTCTTTTCTTTTTAGCAAAGTGTTACTTTGAGTTTTTTAAAGGGACGGGCAGATAAGAGATTATACAGCAGCAGTGCTCAGTGGATCAAACCCCATACTGTATATAAATAGCTGAAAATAAATAAATAATACTAAATAATAATAAATGTTATCCAAGGCAGACAACTAATCTTGTGCTATAATACTGACACTTTTAGCAACTGTTTTGTTTGCTGCAATATACTTTCTATGTGGATGCTCAGATGTTCACCATTAATACAGGAAAAATCTTCCATGTGGATTTCCTAAGACTGAAACTTGTCAAAGGGATGAGCTGCTCTGTGATGATCTGGAAACATTTTCTAGAAAGGTGGCTATTGCTAATGCACTAGTGGGCTCAAAGCACAGAAAATGGAAGTGACAAAAGAGAGCAGCATTAAGGACATGGAGCCTGTTATTGCTGCAAAGTGCAAGGTTCTTGTGAACCACAAGCGTGGGCCCTGCAAGAAGACGCTTGCTGCACTGAGAAAGGCATGGAGCAATGCCTAGCTGGTTGCTAGACGATGTACCAGAGCATTCAACTCACTGCTGACAGTAGTAACACTTGCAAATTGTACAAAAGCACGAAGACAAGCTTTGGACCAACAATCAGGAAAAACTGCACGGCTGTAAACTTTGACGGAAGAGATCATCACAGACCGGATGGCATGGGATGGGGCAGGACAGAATCCCAACAGAAGTGCTGAAAAGCAGCTTCAATTCCCCTCTCATGACACACCTCCACGGCTTTCTCTTGCCGTGTTGAAAAAAGGATCTGTGCCACAAGACATGCATCTCCCCAGCATTGTGACCCTCAAAGAACAAAGACGACTGCTATGATTGTAACAACTGCCACGGAATCTCCATGCTGTGGGGAAAGCCTCTGCCCATGAAGGTCTCAACAGATTACAGTCACTCACTGACAGGGTCTATCCCGCACCTGAGCTTTAGAACTCAAGAGGTCAACAGTCAACATGATTTTCTCACTGCACAAGCTACAGAAGAAATGTCAACAGCATAGACACCCCTTGTACATTGTCTTCATACATTGTTTCCTGCTTGGCAGGGGGTTGGACTCGATGGCCCTTGTGGTCTCTTCCAACTCTTTGATTCTATGATTCTATGATTCATAAACCGGATGAAGACCTTTGAGCTACTCAGCCACTGCTCAACCAGACAGGGTGCTCACTTAAGCTTCACAAGATGATGGTGTCCTTCCATGAGAACATGCACATGCACATGCATTATTATTATTATTATTATTATTATTATTATTATTATTTACTGCCCATCTGACTGGATTACCCCAGCCACTCTGGGTGGCTTCCAGCAAAACGTTCAAACACGAAAGATCATGTGTACTTCCATTCAAGGAACAGCAGGGGTCTGTTCAAGCTGGCCTATCTTCACACACAAAAGTGCAGTGGGTTCTTATCAATTCCAAAATATAAGGTTCCAGTCAAATGAGAGATCACATTGCGCCAGGTATTCTAGAACAATCCTGTTTCTATGGAGAAAGGCAGAGTAATTTGTGAAGTGAGGCTACTGTGCTACCTGAACAAAAGGCAAGTCTCAACTGGCATAAGTATTGTGTCATCTTCACTAGATTCTAGTTTGTGCCTGAGTTAAGTTCAAAGTGTTGGTGTTGGGCTTTAAAGCCACAAATGGCCTAGGATTAGGGCAGGGGTCAGCAAAGTTTTTGTGGCTTGGGCAGGTTCACGGTCCCGCAGATGCCACAGTGGGCCGGAGTGTGTGTGCACACACGCATGCGCAAACACTATTTTTGGCGCTCCTTCCAGCACGGAGGAGGTGTGCACAGCTTCCCACTGGCTGCAGGAGCTTCCTGCAGCCAATGGGAAGCTGGCCAGCGTCGCAAAAGGCGGTCCCTGCTCTGCTCCACGCCAGTTTAGCGCGGTGCACGGGAGCCGACTGAGCAGGCGGCAGGGGTCCCCGAGAGGGTGGCGGGGATCCATGGGCTGGTTAAACAACCCCCATGGGCTGCTTGTGGCCCATGGGCCTTAGATTGCCGACCCCTGGATTAGGGTCATAGCAACCCCATATATTTAAAGCACTCTTATAGCACTTTAACAGCCATAGCTTACCCCCAAAGAATCCTGGGAACTGTAGCTTGTTAACGATGCTGAGAGTTGATAGGAGACCCCTCACAACACCCTTAAACTATCAGACCACTGCACTATTCTGGGTCAAAATTAAAGTATCCCAGATTTTATATAGCTTCACCCAAATTTATTTGCTTTTTAGTGTGTGCATTAAACAACAGGGAGTGGCAAAATCAGCAGAAAACAATAAACACTATTCATTCGTTTTTTTCTCCAGTCCCACCCCCCCTTTGGAAACAGTAACCCAGCCAGGAAAGCAACAGCCATATTTTAGAAGGCATCTCAAAACTGTCAATTTCATCTCTGCGATAGTGGCATGCATAGCATAAGGTCCAAGGCATGGCATAAAACAATTCACAAACCACTTTTGCTGGTTCTTGTACTGCTGAGAAGGCCAGATTCCATTAAAGTAGGCTTCTAGGCCTCATGACTGCTGTGAAATACTTTTCTTTTTCTTTCTGAAACATCAATAGCAAAATACTGGATCATAGAATCATAGAATTCTTGAGTTGGGCGGGACCTTGAGGATCCTCAGTCTAATCCAACCCCTCGCAGTGCTGCAATATGCAGCTGTCCCATACAGGGATGGAACCTGCAACCTTGGTGTTATCAGCACCAGCTTCTAACCAACGCAGCTAACCAGGCTCTAGTGTAATAAGAATAAAATAAATAAAACAACCCATCATTTTTAGTCCGTTCATCAACATACCTAGCAAATCAAATGCTTCACGTTTGCAGGTTATAGTTTTAATATATGAATGCTGCATGCTCTGCCCAATGCCTGCAGTGTGACTATATTAGCCACATGTTACTAATGTATTCATACTATCTGTAGCCTTCTTGTTCGTAACATACCGGTATATTCCGATTTGGCTGTCAATCACAACAGAAATATAAAGAAGATAGATATATGTGCGGGTAATTCAAGAGGCTCAAAATGTATCTTGCTCCTCTGCCCTCCAGTTTCTTAGATTCCAATTAACACGTCTAGTAAAGAAAAGCAAACTAGAAACTTCTGTATTATACTGTCAACACCAATCCCCACCCCCGCATCTAGTATTTTCCAGAAGTCTTCACAAAAAAGCCGGGATAGCATGAATATGTCACAATGAGAAAGTTTACCATTTCTCTCCCCGCCCCCACCCCCAGGCAATATTCTTTGTGGTTTCTCCAATACTGTGAATGCATACCTCTGGTGTTTACCATCAGCAATTTTCAACATGCTGACATGGCTAAAAGTGACCACAGAGCCGACGCAAGCAAGCTAGAAGGAGAAACACAAGCGGAAACACTATGATCTTTCGACTCAAACTTTGCACTTTTTCGACAGGAACTTAACAAGGTGGCCTGGTTATCATGGGAGAGGATTCGATTAGTGCAACTTGGAGTAGTCTCTCTCTCTCTCTCTCTCTCTCTCTCTCTCTCTCTCTCTCTCTCTCCTCGCCTTCTTTTTCATTAACCGACAGAGCTTTGTTCCTGATGTTGCTATTTTTGTGGCTGACGCATGCAAAGCTGTTGGAGGAGGGAGCCATTCCCACTACAAAGGTTAAATTTCTTTCCCTGCTGTTGGGGCTCGCAGAAGGGATTTCTTCTCCTTTCCCAACAATCTACCTTCTCATGCTTTAGATCAGGTGGTTCATCCTGGCACTGTCCTGTTCCTCCCCCAAATTGTTTTAAAACAGTATCTTAAAGTCACCTGAAAACTGCTTGTAAACAGAAAGAGCAATTAAGGCTGCAATCCTATATCCACTTACTCCCCAGCAAGCCCTTCCGAAATCAGCGAGACTTTGTTTTAAATAGACATATATAGGATTGCTTTGAATATTTCAGAAATATTGATCAGATATCATTATTTTCTGATTTGTAGATTAAATGTATAGAGCTGGGTGATGTTTATAAAACCTATTCCTTCAACAAAAGTCCCCCCCCTCTAAATGTAACTAGTAATTTAAGTATTAAAAGTTTGTGCAAGGTATATGAGAAAGAAATCCATAACCAACTCCTTTTGGTTTGTGTTTTTCAAAGACTCAAAAGTTTCAAACACTCAAAAGGCAGTCATTATCATTTACTAAGGCATACAGTACAAGAGAAAGTCCATTTTACAAAATGGAAAGTGTTACCCTTTTGCCTTGTTTTCATTATCAGTTTACATACATGAGGGATTTGGAACCTGAGACCAGAAGTGTAGTAGTCTGGGGTTGCGAGTGGTTGAGGACCCATTACTGTACTATTTCTGCAGGAGGGGCCCAACAGGGGCCCTCTCTCCAGTATCCCAGAGCCCCACAATCAGCATGGAAAGAGAGTTCCTTAGCCACTGAGAGGAAGTATTCTCACCCTTTGCTCTAAAAGAAACCAATCAGAATGAAAGGAGGGGAGTCAGCCACTGAGGATCGGCTCCTAGGGTCACTCTGGAAAAGCAGGAATACCACCCAGGAGAAGTTGCTCTGTATGTTCCAAAGCTAAACATTTAGGAAGCACAAGTCACTTCAGTTTCAAGAGAATGGTGTACAAGTTCTGCTACGTACAATAGAACAAGGAAAGGCAGTGATGGATGCATTACATCTATGATGATGATGATGATGATGATGATGATGATGATGCTATTGTATAGTCTCATAAAAGTGTGTCTTCTTAGAAGTGTGTGTGGCTGTGAGCATCATAAAGGGACCCTGCAACTTCTGGATTTGCCACTACATTACTGCCTGTGACGTTCCAGATGCTGCAGACTATGATACCCACCATCCTTGACCACTGGCTCATGCTGGATGGGGCTGGTGGGAGTTGGAGCCCAACAACATATGAGGGTGACATGTTCCCCATCCCTCATATATGTCCCCCACACACAAATATGGCCATGCGTTTTCCATCTTCTACCAGGAGCCACAAGATACATCCTCTGAGGGGCTCTGCTATCCTGATTGTCAGATTTCTTGTATGTAAAATTTACTGCAAGCTATCCCAAGAGCTCAGTTCAAAGGTGGGGCATAAACGTCTCCAAATGAATAAATGTGCTGCTTTATTCTGAGAACAGATCCTATTATGTTAAGGGCATATGACTAGGGTTACCAGATGTCCCCGTTTCCCAGGGACAGTCCCCGGATTTACGATTAAGTCTCCGGATTCCATCTAATGTCCCCGGGAAATGCAGTCTCAGCAGCCCGGAGCAGTTGGCTCTGGCTGGCTTCAGGAGCTGCTCGGAAGCCCCCATATGATGGTGGGGCAGGGGCTCTAAGATGCAGCTTCCGGGCTGCCTCCACCTTCCTTGACCCCAGCAACTAAGCTGTGAAGGGAGGCTTCATGCTGCCTATCGGAGCAGCTTCCCAACTCCTACTTGCGTGCAAGCAGGAGCGGGGTGGGGATCTCTCAGCTGTGAATAGAGGCTTCACGCTGTCTATCAGAGCTTGTGTGCAAGCAGGAGGGGGCAGGGATCTCTCAGTTAGGCAGCTGAGGGATTCCTGCCCCCTCCTGCTTGCATGCTAGTAGGAGTTGGGATGGGGCTGCTCCTCAATGTGTAGTATTTATTTATTTATTTATTTACTTACTTACTTACTTATTTAGTGCCCCCGGATTCACTGAAAAAAATCTGGTAACCTTACACATGACTGTCCCCCAAGAATCCTAAGAACTGCAGTTTTTAAGGGCACTTTGACTTGCAGTTCTGTAATGTGAAACTACCATTCTGAGGACTCTTTGGGGGAAGTCATGCATTGGGTGCGCTTTAAATGTATGGTGTGGATCTGCCCTTAAGCTCTCTGTGCAAAGAAGAAGCAAAAACAACAGAGACCCTTGGGACCTTCAAGGCTGATGCATTTATTGAGGCATCTGTAGGCAACAGTCCCCAAATACAGCGTAAGACACCCAACTCCTTTCTAGAACCAGATTCACCTGTGTTAATACAGCATGCTTTGCTGCATGATCCTATTCATATTTATGCAGAAGTAATTCACACCAATTTAGATGGGATTTATTCCCAAGTAAGTGGTAATAGCAATGCAACCATATTTTTTACTATAGTTGCCAGGGTTTAGGAGCACAAAGCAGATTGCCAACAAAATAACCCCAATATGCTTCCGAACAGATAAAAACAATTACTGGCAATATCCAAATATCACCAGCCAAATTTAAAAACAAGCATGAATAGCAGGATTATACGTCCTGATAGACTTGCTATAAGAGAAACATGTTTTGCAGGCTTCTGGAATTATACAACAAGGCTGCCTAATATTAATAGGCAGGTGCTGTCACACTGAAACTCTGACTCCTCTCAAATGTTTGTTTTACAGTTTAACAATCACTGCTTTACAATGCATGCTTCAGGGTATGATTGTATGTTGGCTGCATGCTGCACTTAAAATGATCACCCATGTTATCTTTGCAGGAAGGTGAACTTCATATGGCTCCTAATGATGCTTCAGTTGGGGCTGGGCTATTTGGCTCTCACATTATGGTGATGATATTTATTAGCATAGAAATGAGGATCTGGCTAACTCCCTACTCTGAAAACTATGTTAATAGGTCATCCCAAGACGTTTTACTACTAGAGCAGAATACTGCAAAATTCCACCCCACCCCCACGGTCCCTTGCTTTACTCTGCATGGTACAGACCTCTTTATCAGATCTCCACAATAAACACTGGTGTGTGTGTATACTTTCTCACTATGGTGTGGGGCATCTAATTTGCAATAGTGATTGTGAATACAGCTGGGTTGGATATGCAGTATTGGTGGATAGAAACCACTGCATAATTGGCAGTGGATTTTTATGTGGTGAAGCGCCCTGAAATCTACAGGTATAGGGTGGTATACAAATTTAATAAACAATATATTATTTATTTATTTAGATTTAGATGGACAGCTTACAAATATATATACATATTTAAAGCTCCATAAACTCCATAAAAGCAGCATCCAATAAACAGATCAGCAAAGGTTAAAATGACTGGGAGTGACTCTCTAGGGTCTTAGGCAAAGAATCTTTCCCTGCTATCTCACCCTTTTACTGTAGATGCCCATGACTGAACCTGAGACCTTCTGCACACAAAGCATGCCTACTGCTACTGCAGTTGTAATATTGGCGAAATGGTGGAAATGAACTGATAGTAGGCACAACAAACATGTTTCCCTTCGTCCGGGAGAAATCTTGCAGGGAAACAAGCTAACATTCAGCCAAGCGTTGTTCTTATCCAGAGACCATTTAGCACTTCTACCCAGGCCCTTATTAGCTTTGGCCAAGGGATCACCTCCATCCTTATTTTGCACCACAACTTCTGAAATCAGTCCAGGACATTCTCTTAATAAAACCTTCAGAGGGCCAAACTGGAATATCTTGCTGCCAGGCGCTAGAATAGCTCCAGAGCTCTTGCTCCTGAACCAATGCTGCGCCTCCCAGCATACTCCATGCTTGATAGTTTGTGAGAGGCTGAAAATAGTAACCTCTTCTCAGAGACAATGATAATCCAGTGCTTATTAGAGGAGCTTCTAGTAGTCATACAACTTCACAAATTTCAAAGGTACACAATCTCTGATGTTTCATCAAGTAGGTAAGGTGTGTTGTTGCTTTTAAACATCCTTTCCTTCACAACTACAATTTAAATTCCCCCCAAATTTAAGACAAATAAGGGCAATGCAATAATGATAGAGTCACGAAAGATAATGATTTGCATCTCTGTGAGTGGCACAGAAAATCATTAATTAGGCATTCAGAGTGTAAGTATATATGTATAAATTAGCATCTATTCATCATTGAAACTGCAATAGATTTTTCATAACGGAATATTAACTATGTGAAGAGATTGCTAAGGTTTCTGGATGAAGGCATCAGGCAACTGCAACACAAAAGTAATGGGAAATTTAAAAATGTAAATACTGAAATGTCATACCTAAGTGGCTGTCATAACACCATAGTTTAATACCATTTGCTACAGCCTTGCTTGCTGGAAGAGGTTGCTCCTTTTCTCTCTCTTTTGTATCTCCTGATAAGCATAAGAAGTATCAGACATTCATGCCTGCTCATTAAGGAGCAGAACAAATCACAATTAGTATTTTAACTTGATAGAGAATACTCAGTCTCTCAGGCCTTTACATACTTGTCTGAAAGCAAGGCAGATCTGGAAAGTGGGGAATTCAAAGAGACCGCTGGGCTGCAAACCAGAATGAGTACCGTGCGGCATGTTTTATTTATTTATTTAGCCCTAGAAATCCAATCTTGATAATTCAACTGTCACATTGCAACTGCATCAGGTACACAGAGGACAGAACAATCTATCAATTGCAGGAGAAGACAGAATGGGACAGATCAATGTTGTGTTGAAAAGCAACTCATAGAGTGGCCAATTTCAAGAACGTAAAAAAGATCTTCACAAGAAAATAAGGCAAGCTGGAGACTAATCAAATCCTAGTTACTCCTTCAGTAATCAAAAGTTTCAAGAATAACTGAGAACTATACTTGACTCTTGGTCCTTCCTAATTAATAACATACAGGCAGATGCCCACATTCGGTAACCTAATCTATTCACAATGGAGACAACGGGGATGTGGATTTATTCTGCTTTCACTCACACGCTGTCACCAATATCAAGGAACAGAGGAAATACCTGGGCTACTTTTTCTCTAGGATGCTCTAGTTAGGAACATCTGAACAGAATCTCACACTTTGCCTAAAACCAAACCAGGGACACATGGGATCCCTCATCATAAGATCCCACAGTGCAGAAGTAATAAAATAATCCCACGAGGATTGGCAGAGTCAGTCAGCTTCCACACATGCTAAGTGCATGGAGAAATGAGCTGTAGAGAAAATGTAGCGCAAACAGTCGAACTGTCCTTATGGACTGCCTGCCTGTGCATTAGGAGATACTAAGGTGTGGCTAATCTACCCATAAATATCCCAGGTATTACCTCAGAGCATTGTTAGCCATCAATCAATCTTCTAATGCCACTGTATGGTTTATCAATCTGGTCCAAAAAGTATTTAAACCCAATTTTATACATATATGTATGTATGTACAGTCATACCTCAGGTTGAAGTAGCTTTGGGATAAGTATTTTTGGGTTGTGCGCTGCAGCAACCCAGAAGTAACGGAGCGCGTTATTTCCGGGTTTCACTGCTCGCGCATGCGCAGACGGTCAAAATGACATCACGCACATGTGCAGAAGCGGCAAATCGGGACACGCGCAGACGCGGGTTGCGTTCGCTTCTGGATGCAAACGGGGCTCCGGAACGGATACCGTTCACATCCAAAGGTACCACTGTAATAACATGTTACTTAAAATGACCCTGTGTGGCTATTTCTCCCAAAAAAATCCTGTGCTGAAGAGCAAAATGATTAACATTTTGTGCAAACTATTGTCTTTCTTTAAAGTTGGATAATTTAATGGCCTCTATGTTCTGACATTTTTCATATTTCATAAGCATTCAGCAGTAGCAGAACTTTTTGTTCTTCAGCTGGCCAATTTTATATTATATGTTTAACTGCAAGAGTTGCTGGACTTTTTTGTTGCATACATTTGGGCATTTGAGGTTTTAAAAAGAAGTCTCTGTGAATTGGGCATTTACCGTATGAACAACCCACACCTAACACCAGCATAGAAAAAGGCTTGCCCTGGGTACATTCTGATGCAAACTTGCCTTTCCTGAGAAAATAGAATAAGGAATAGAAATAGTTATGTTTAAAATAAGGGCAACTTAACCTTGTGTACAGAATGAGCAGGACTCTTCAAAGACTGTGCCACTGAAGGCTAAGAAAAAATAAAGATTTATGGAAATGTACAAAACATGTGAAGAATAATAGCTCCCTTGTTGGGACAGAAATCAGCAACAGAAATGTTGAAATAATGTGATCAACAAAACAGAGCTGGCAATTTCAGCGATTGTTAGCATATATCAGCTTTACACAGAAAAATACCAATATTTATTCCAGAAACAGGGACAGAATCTAGCTGCTGCTAACGCTTAGGGAGCAAACAACCACACTTGTCCAGCAGTTGTGGTAACAGTAGGGTCTGTTCATGCACCAAAAGTGGTTGCATGGGTGTGCAGCATGAGCCTGAAGGTATAATTACTCTAAAATGCAGCATTTTAGTGATGAATCCTGAAAAGGCACCTGCTGGCTGCATAGCTGATGGCCCAGAAACTCCTGCCTGGTTTGTCACTTCTTCTACTCCTATGGATCTGCGCAAATGGGAGGGAAGGTAGCTTGAGAGGCAGCTAGGAACCCAGGTAACCAATGTGGAGACATCGAGTCCTGGGTCAGGAATCTCTGGATATGATGGTGCTGTGGTGGAGGTCTTATCCCTGTGTTCCTCTTCCTCCTCTGAGACAGCAGGCCACAGGTCTGAGTAGATTTGGACACAGAGATGTATCTGAAGTATTTTCCACCACCTGCCCTCTGCTCTTTTTAACTAGAGATGTCAAGGATTGAACCTGGTGCCTTCCACATGCAACGCACAAGCTGAGCTATGGTCCCTCCTGTGATCTTATGATGGTCAGGAACTACAGTGAAGGAGGAGTGGATCCTCTTGCCATTTAGGGCTCATCCACCTTTAAAGTGCCATATCCAAGTACTTCCCCCGCCCCCGGCGCTTTCACCATGAAAACCTGCTCTTTAGTGCTTTATATGAACAAACGGCAATTCAGGTTTTCCATGGATCGCCTGGACAAGCACAGAAATGTGCTAGAAATGTGGCACAAAAGGGAGTCTGGATGAGCCCTTAGCAAAAGGAGGCAAATTTCCCCCACAGATCTCACTCAGCATGCTTATGCCATGGCAGTTAGAGCTGTGGATGTGATTTTGCTGCAAGTCTCATGGATTTCAATGGAGCTCACTTCCAAAAAACATGTGCTTGGATGAACCTGCGATATAATAAAGTGTAAGAAGGCACCATTCTGTAGTATCATTGTCGAGATTTAATGAGCAAGGTTAATTGGGAACTGATACGCCCCAACAGGAGAAAAGCTTTGTGAAAGTTCTTCAAGGGTATTTTTTTTTTTATTTGAGGAAAGGTAATTATAATATAAAAGAATTGCACAAGGAGGATGTTCTTTAAATTCCTATGGTGGGGGGGGTGCATCTGAATGAGCTGCTGCATCTATCCTGAGTGGATGGGAGAGAAAGAGAACAGGAGGCCAAGGGGACTGTGTCACAAGAATATGCTCTATGTCTTCTGTAGCTGGTAATGGCTTGATCAAATAGCCATTAAACCCCTGAGAAAAAAATGCCTTCAAAGATGAAATGAGGTTCTTTGATAGAAGCTTTGATCAGGATGGAGAGAGTTTAGATATTCAAGGACAAATCCTGCTTTTCAGCAGTGGTGTAAGGAACATAATGTCAAGTCTGCCTGGAGAAAAGAAATAGTGGTTTGTTGGGGTGCAGTTGTTTCTCAAAGGCATTTGAATCTGGACACAAGTGCAACCCAGTGCCCCCCCCATATTATTATTGTATTTGAAGGTGGTGTGCACACACTCCTCCATGCTATTTACTACCCTGTGAGGTAGTTTAGGCTGAGAGATAGTGACTAGCCCAAAGTCACCCAGTGAGCTTCATGGCCCAATAGGGATCTGAACCCTGCTCTCCCAGGCCTGGTCCAACACTCTTACCACTACACCAAACAAATATTTTTCATTGGGGTTACCTAATGGAAACAAGGTTGCCCCACAAGATTGTCAGTTGGGCTTTCTGACAACCATCCTCCTCTTTAGAGCCACATTTAATTTTCAGTAACTCTGGTGAGACAGCCAACATTTTTTGTTCCAAGTTGTAATTATGCCTAAACCTCTTCCATTTTGTTTCATGGGGGACTAATGGGAGTTGAAATTGTGCAACGAAATATGTAAAATCAAGTGGAAGACACAAATCTCACCCTTGTGATTAGTAGGGGTGGGCAATGCTAACAGGACTAAGGTAAGGGTCCTGGCGTCAAGATTTGCCGATCTTAAGAATATCCCTGAATATTGCTTAGCCTAGAGAATGTTGCTTTGATGAGAAAACCTTCAAGGCCCAGCCGGCTATCACAAGTCCTCCTTTGTGAGCTTCAGAACTTCTTCTGAACTGTTCCAACCACAGAAAAAGGAGTTACACAACCTGGTCTTAATTGAAATATTTGGTGCCTGCTGATATGTTCAAACACATCCACCAGATCTTGATTATTCACTGGCAATTAAAGCTATTAAGTCAGCAGACAGACAGCAGGTTATTTCATTGTGATTTGACAAAGCCAGCCGTCTTGCTCTCCCCTTCTATATGACAGCACTATAATTAGTGGTAATCAAATATGATTTGGACTAGGTGTTGCACGCCTGCTTTCTTAGCCAGAAAGGTATCCTGCCGGTTGCATAATCTGGAAACGCACAATTCTCTGGACAGAAAAGTAGCACAATGAAAACATGAAGACTCAGGGGGAGGGGGAGGCTGAAGTTTTTTCCCTTCCTCGCTGTGAGTTTACCAGGCAGGTTGCATCTTGCATGTTAGACGATTCAGAATTAACCATAAGTTTAATTTCGGTAAGTTATATTTAAGGAAAAACAATTAAGTTAAATTACAAAAGTCTGATCAAATAATATTGTGAAATGTGCTAATAAGTATAATTATTCTCCACACAGATATTCTCCGCTTGAGAAGCGCCTGTAACCTCCATTAACATTAATGGGAGCTCTGCTCGTGCATCAGGCACAGACTAGAACCTAATAGGGCATTACAGCTTCAAAGTGCTGTACAAACATTAACTAATTACTTCTCATAACCATATTGGATGGTAGGTGAGGAAGGATTAATAAAACTTGATTCCAGGTGGTATTGGAAATGTACTCTTCAATAAAACCAAGGATTCACTGTGCTACCACTGCAGCCAGAGCGAGATGTACTTTACAGAGTCAAAGTGAAAAACATCAAGGCACGTTGAATGAAAATAATGGTGTTCCTGCCCTGGCTAAGTGGGACCTTTCATGTCCCAAAGCAGAGCCTTCTGTCATTCTGAATGTTTAAGGCTAAATCCAGCCTAGGCTCATAGCTTAGTGGTAGACTATCTGCTTTGCATGCAGGACGTCTCAGTTTCAAATCCCAGCATCTCCAGGTATATGGTGGTGGTGTTTTTTGGGGTTGTCAGTGGTTAAGTTTTTGGGGTTGTTAGTGGTTAAGATCAAACCTATCCATTCTTAAGGAAATCAGCCCTGAGTGCTCACTGGAAGGACAGATCCTGAAGCTGAGGCTCCAATACTTTGGCCACCTCATGAGAAGAGAAGACTCCCTGGAAAAGACCCTGGTGTTGGCAAAGATGGAGGGCACAAGGAGAAGGGGACGACAGAGGACAAGATGGTTGGACAGTGTTCTCGAAGCTACCAGCATGAGTCTGACCAAACTGCGGGAGGCAGTGGAAGACAGGAGTGCCTGGCGTGCTCTGGTCCATGGGGTCATGAAGAGTCGGACATGACTAAACAACAACAACAAGTGGTTAAGTTACTCAAAGGTCTCTGATCAACTTGGATTAAAAACAACACAGATTCATAATACCTATTTTTTTGTTAAAAGTGCAGGGTTGGAAAATGCTCCAATCTGAAATCCTGGACAGTTGCTACCAGTCAGTGTAGACAATACTAAGCTAAACGGACCAGGGACCTGACTCAGTGTAAGACAGCATCATGTTTCAGCAGAAACCACACAGTCCAACTCAAACCCAATGTATTCTGATAAATTAGCTCAAGATTTCTGCCTCTCTCTCTCTCTCTCTCTCTCTCTTTCTCTCTCTCTGTATGTGTTTTGACCAGAACAGTATTCAAAAGTTAGAGCACAACATTTTCAAATGAAAACTAGACATCAACTGTAGCAAGTAGTATTAGGAAATAGTAGATTCATAACCTTCTGATGATAGTGACAAAGTAATTCATTGGCTTCCAGTCTGTTTCTATATGCAATTTGAAATGCAATTATCACCTTTAAAATCATAAATGACTTGGGTAGAATACACTTGTGTATTTGGATGATTATAGCGTTGCTATTGTTCATAACAATGTTTACTTGGAAGTAATAATCAATGTTTTTAAGATCCCCGTGACATGTGAGTGCAATTTTTATTCCCTATTATTATGCATGTATGTTAATGCCCAAAAACCTGTGTGTTAAATGTAATTTATACATAGTGGTGTTAACGTAATGCTATTTGTCTGAAATATTCAGGATATATTATGTCTTCCTCCTGGCAAAGATTTCTTCAAGTTCAAGATGTCTTAACACATTAAAGAGTATTAGAAAAGCATTTCAATTAGTTGGCAACCTGATCTTTTTAGAGACGTACCTTATTGTCTCATGCCCTGATTTTTTTTCTCCCCCCCCCCCATCATCCTAATACTTTAGTCTTAGAGCAGGCAGATAACACATTTGTGAAAACAAAACAGCCTGAACTCAAATCAAGAGTGAAATTAAATGCTGGCAGCCTTAACTGCCAAGGTCTACTAAGGTGGCAACCTCAGGGAAGGATTGAAAATGTCATCTTTTATGATGTTCAAGTAGCCAACATACTCCATTCTAAGCACTTGTTTACCACAGCAAGTTTCATGATCAAATTACCTATTATAGCAGGCTCTGATCCCTTGGTGTGAGGGATGAATTCAGACAACAGTTTTTCCCCCACCAAGAAGCATTGATTTTGGCAGTAGTGAAAATGAAGGTGGCACTAGATTACCTACAGGGGTCCAGTGAATGGAGGGCTTTGTAGCAATCAAGCATGAAGAGAGGAAAGCTGCACTAATTCACCTTGTCAAAAAGTAGGCAGCCTTTACAAAAGTTGACCAAGTTTGTCCTAGATCTCCTTTTCTAATCACTTTTACAGAAATCCAACATAACTACTTACATACCATTCAGAACAATAGTCAAAACATAAGCTGTTAAATGGACAAGCATACAGCAGGGTAAACTGTGGGCCATGTGATCTGTTTAAAACAAAACCCTGATGAGAAACACACAAAACGCATCTGAAGGAAAATGTGTAGCTTTCAAGCTGGTACTTGCCCATTCTGCTTTTTGTAAATATTATGTCATAATGTGACAAGCAAAGACTTCAAATCTGGGAGCAAGGGTCTTTTGATTGTGCTGCACTAATACCGTGGTATTTCAGTTGACCTGTACGACATAACGATCAACTTAAAACAGTCCACTGGTAGTAGTAAAAGTTCCTGTTCATTTTCTAATGGAAATAATTCCTGTCCTTTTTCTAGTGACGATGGGAATTTGTCTGTTTCAGGTTAGGATGTTTTGGAGGAGAGACAGCTAAAACTAAAACAGTGGTTCTTTTAACATTCACAAACCAAAGCTAATTTGATTCATGGAAGACTTCTGCAACGTTGCAAAGGGTTTGTCTGAAGAGTTTCCTGCAGACTGAGAAGGCTACTATTGTGTTTTTTTGTCACCATAAAGGCTAAGCAGTAATTAGCACAAACATGCTTAAGTGATTCATCCCATCACTATTTCTGCATCCAGCCTAGTTGTGCATAATTTAATACAAAACTACTCTTATTTCACCCTAAATGAATGGAAGATCACTGAGAGTCAGCATTTCCATGCCTGCATGCTTCCCTGAACAAAATCACCTAACTTCCACCCATCCTCACAATATTGCATCAAGGAATTAGAACTGCTGGAAGCATTTGAACTGTAGAAGCTCATCACAGCTAGTACTGTATGTAGAGTCTTCTCCATCTTCCAGCACAAGGCCTTTCAAAATTAGCCTGAATGAGACTTCCAGTCCCCAACAAACAGAGCCCCCCTAAGAAAGCTGAATTGACTGCCATCACTCAATTGTGGCAAAGGGCCAGCTACAAGAACACACACATATTGGCACATGCCTTCTTTTCAGATGCCCAATGGAATGCCACCTGGGAAGGGGGGAAAAGACACTCTTGCAACAGTAGGAAATATGTCTACCCACTACTCTTACTTAATCCAAATAGGGGGTTGCCTCTATTATACTGTCTGTTTGGTCCACGCATTATGAAAAAAGTGAGCTGAGAGCATAGGAGCCAAGTCCTAGGGGCTGAGGGGTCTTCAGCCCCCCCAATAAAATATTTGAGGGGGCTGCCCCCAAAGCTGATAAGCATTGCCATTCCGATGGTGTGCATGCATCACATCATATGATCAATTATAAGTTGTGCAGCTTAACACACACACCCCATATTTTATTCAAGTTGGCACCCCTGGCTGAGAGGAAATAGAGACTAACAACTACTCTTGGCTCTAGCCATGTCTGCTCGTGCACCTTCAAAATCTTGTCCCTGGCACATTTCTCTGAATAGTGCTAAATTAATGCAATATGCAACTTTTATCACCCCCTCATTCCTATTCTTTCCAAGGATGCTATGGAGATGAATTGAGAAAAGTACAAGGCAACAAAAAGCAAAAATGTATTCGTGTGCAATTCTTAGCATATCCCATCAGGAAAATGCCTAGGTGTTAGTAACGGAGAACTGAAATTGGGAGATCTAAGGCTGCATTAAAGAAGAGGGTGAATCTAAAATATTGTTTATAGTTTGCAATATTTACAAATGATCAGGTTTTAAAATAATAAATTGAGCCAAGGACTGCCTAGCTCATATCAAAAAATATACTTCTGAATGAAAAGCCAGGGCTATTTCCTCTATCAGAGATTATGCTATGGAGTCATAAAATTGCATAGAAATTGTATCAGGGTATTTTTATTTGTATGTTTTTTTAATTAATGAAACTCTTAAACTACATACAAACAGAAAAGGCTCTGAGAGAACACAATACTGACTACAGAGTACTACAAAAGCAAATATACCGGTCCCCTTTTTCCAGGATCAGAAGTAGGGTATTGTGGGAGCGTGCATGCACACGCACGTGCACACACACACACACACACACACACACACAGATTTTCATATCCATAGCCATAGTGTTGCAAACACACTGCTCCACAAGCAACTTTGCAGCTTATATTAACAACTGGAGACGCATGCAGAGCAGTGCTTTAAAAAATGAAACTCCTGCAAATGTTGAACAAAGCTGTTCAGAATAGAACTGTTCTTCAGTTAAAGAGTTGAATCCGAGTTGATTTATAGAACAAAACTAGTTTTAAAAGTTTAATTGACCCTCAGGATTTTTCAAGGAAAAGAAGTTTGAGAACTGCTGCCACAGAGCAACATGTCATCCTATCTGTGATTTGGCTTGTTCCATTTTGACCACTGGCACTGTTATGATTCAGACTTCTTATTTTAAGTTTTGAGGGAGTAAAGTATCAGGTTCTCAGGTGTTTTCTAGCAATCAGGATCAATCTGTTGGAATACATCTGTACCAAGCTTCCACTTTCTATCTACTGTGGAAGTACCTTAACAGTTTTGATATCAGTGTGTCAACTGGGAACTAAGCAGAGATAAAACAGAGATACAAATACAAATATTAACATCAAATTCCTTGGTGATTATGAAGGAGACAGAAGTAAACCAGTAATGCTAAAATGCTGCTATAGAAACAAAAGTATTCAAATTCCAAGAGAAAATTCATAGAACACCCTGGAGATGTGAAAGATGGATACTGCCGAAAGATGTTTTGTTCTTCCTTGAAATGAGAGAATATTGCAAAGGCGGGGCTTCCACTAGCTAGAAAACATGGGGCTTGGTTCCAGTATATTATTTAACTGTAACACAAATTCCCAGGGCCAGCCCAAGGTATTTTGGCATCTGAGGTGAACCACAAAATGGTGTGTGTGTCCTTACACTCCCCACCAGGGAAGAAGGGGTGAGTGAAGAGCCAAATCAACCTTACTTGGCAGCTGAAGTGGGGGGGGGGGGGGAAGGACCCTGTTCTAAATCATGCTGGGCAGGTGCAGAACCCAGGACACCTGAGGGGGCAGCACCTGCCATTTCCTACCTGATGGCCGGAGAGCAGCATTATACCTTCTATTCACCAAGAGGCTGTTATAGATGTGGCATGGCGGAGGGAGGGGGGCTGTTGAGGAGATGGCAGATGCAGCCGCCAAAGATGCGCCCGACAATGCTGGAAATATTGTCGATTTGAATCCTGCTGCCTGAGGCAGTCACCTTGCCTTGCCTCATGGGAGGGCCGGCCCCATGAAAATTAGAGGTAATTTTGCTCTGAAAATGTGCTTAGGAAATGGGGAGGTAAGAAAAGAGAAGGGAAAGTGTCATAAGAAACAGGATTTCTATTCTGAGGAAATCATGCACTTAGAAACAGCTTTCCTTCCCCCACCACCTTAGTTAACTTAGCCAGCATAGTGCCATTAAGGCCAGTTAGCAGATCTTTAGCAGTCACCACACCTGCTTATTACAGTACACTGAATGTGAGTCAGAGCTGGAAAACTTACAGCTGAAAGGGTAGGAGGTGGAGCAGTGTGTAAAATATGTCTGGCAAAGTAATGTGATCAGCCTGAGCAATGCCGCCTGCATCAAGACATTGTTAGTATCTTTTTGTCACTAATATCAGCTAAAACAATAAACCAAAGGACAAACAATGGCTTCTCCACCTCCCCATGTCCTCTTCCACAAATTATAGTAATTGATTTAGTCAAAGCAGGGGTAGAAAGTTGGGATAGATTACTTTCAATACAGCTTGGCAAAATTGTACTCACCCACTCAATAAGTATATTCCACCACTAGCACAACTGCCACCCATGGATGATCAGAGCTGTATCTCACCCACCCCCAGAACCTACAATGATTGCAATGATTAGGATGCTTTTGTTAAAATAAGCAGGGTAATATGAGAACATAGGAAGGTGCCTTATAATGAGTCAGGCAATTGATCCATCTAGCTTAATGCCGTCTGCACTGAATAACACTATCTCTTCAGGGTTTCCCAGCCCTACCTGGAGATGTCAGAATTGAACCCAAGACCTTCTCTGTGCAAAGCATGTTCTCAACCAAGTGCATGACACATTTGGCTACAAATCACTTGTCCCTCGGACAAGTCACTTCCCAACTCTGCAAACAAAAGTATTAATTTATGCAACAACTTTGCAAAACATGGAAGAATACAAAATGCAACGATCCTCTGGTCACTTCTGAAAGAACACAAGTGAAGGAAGCCAAGCTTTTATGCCTATTTTCCACAACATGAATTAACATCACCATCTTTAGGCAAAGGAAGCCTCAAAGTAACTAGAAATGTGTCTGGGAGGACACACCTTCTTGATATATTGCATTAGCCTAGCAACAAGAGCACAAGAACAAAATAATTCTGGGTGTCCATCAAGCTGTGTTGGTAAATATGTGTGTTACTAAGGCAAAGCTGCTCCATCACTTTTGCCTTCGGTTGTGACCTACAAAACAAATGAAAGAAGGCAATAAGAAGGCCTGACCATTTTCCTCTATACTATAGGCAAGAATTTCAGACAACACTCAACTGCAAGCAACACCATATTCACTGCTGAATCTGTGGCAGAGTGGAGGGTGGTCTGCATATAGGATGGAGCTGCATTTCCTTGATAGGCCTACTGTAGGAGGACTACTGAAGAGGGAATGCCGTTTGTTTGGTTGACTTTCAGTTGTCCTTGAAACAAGCATTTAGGTGCTGATTAAGTACTTTCCTACCTGCCTGCTATATCTTACCCCATCTTATTATTTTGTTTGCATAACAATCTTATCATGGGAGGATTCTTGTATGCATGTTTTGTGGTTGGCAGCACTGTGTTAGGCAATGAAGATATGTCAGCCTACCATCAATTAAATGGCTTTTCCCAGAAGTAGTTATCCAAACTTGGATCTTACAGTCCAGGAATTCTCCAGAGAAGGCCTTTTTGGAGATAGTGGCCTAATTATGGAATGCCATCCCCAAGGAAAGTCACCTGGCACCCACATTTAAAAACTTTCAGTACCAATAGAATACATTTTTATTCACGTTGGGGGTTTTTTTGCCCTTGGAATGGATTATTTCTGCTGGGTTTTAACTGCTGCTATGCTGGTTGTAGTGGTTTTAAACCAGTCAAATGGTTTTTAACACTTTGATTCTTTTAAATTAATGGTTTAATTGTATATTGACCTCTACAGGAACTGTCCAGAGAACTGTGGTGATTGAGTGGTCAGCAAATGTTCTACATTTAAAAAATAGTTTGGGTTGTGATTGTTGTTTTTGGTCTTTCCCAAATATGGTTATAGTCCAACCAACTTGTGTCTGCCTTGTGCCCTCTCTCCAGCTGCCTTTTCCTACACAAACGTCTTTTTTGTTTTTACAGGGGCCAATCAGCTTTAACTGACCAGCACCTGGATCATAAAATGTCTCTGAAGGAGTGTGGGGGGACGACTGAGGAGAAAAGGCAAAACAAGATGAAGTCAGAAAGCAACCCAAAACCAGAGGGACTTTTTGTTGGGAGACTGGTGGGGGAAGGGAGGAGACCATTCAAAACAGTGGTGTCTCCATGGCAATATCCTCAGGAGCTAAAGAATGCACACTAGGCCAAAGCCTCTCTTTGGCGCAGAATCCACAAAGTGCATCTCCCAATAAACAGTACAAAGAAGAGGAGGGGAGAAGGCGAGCCCAGAGAGCTGCTGAAAAGAGGCTGAGCTGGAGACCCGGGAGCTGAGTCAGCCGCAGACAGCAGGCTCTGAGCTCTTTAGCTGAGTAAATGAGAGGCTGCGGGAGGGTTCTCCCTGGGCCCTGGCGTGATTGATTCCGCTAATGACAGGGCTTTGTGACTTTTCACTAGCTAGTAATAGCTGCCTGAATGGGCAGAGGAAGGAGCTTGCTGCGCGAATAAATGAGTAATGATCTGCAAAGCCCTCTCCCCTCCCCCTCCCCCTGCTTGATGCAGGACAATGCCAGCTCTGGTCTTCCTCTGCTCAGGACTCTTTTTACACATCCATGCCATCATGATGAGTGGGAAGAAGAAGAAGAAAAAGCTGCGTGTTTAAAGACAGCCCTTTCCTGCAGGAATCAACCTGCTCCCTCTGGTATCCATTAACGTGCTCAGTGCAAGAGAAGCACAACAGATAGAGGCCCCAGTTGGCTTTCCGTGACCCTTTCCAGGCATGGAGAATTTTGCCAAGCTTGGCAACCAATAAGTTGTCAAAAGTCTTTGGGTTTCTTGACTTTTTCTGCAGTCCAGAGTTGGGCGGATTGTTTTCATGGTCCTTCTAACTGTGTGGCCTCCACTTTTTATTTTATGTATATGCTTTGTGTCCTTAAAAGATTTGTGTGCTTTCCTGTTTACAAAGCACACAATATGCTCTTCCATAAATGAATAACAATAAGCAAACAAACAAACCTCTATATTTCTTGCTAGATGTACTTTTGGAAGTACTTTTGGAAGTTGATCTGTAATAGTAAAGTTCTCCACATATACTGTTAGTGGCTGCAACTAAATGCCAGCTTCCCTAAACAGTGGATCTTATACCAGCACCTGTTAGCATAAACAGAAAATAAATGGCACTGCTGCCATGTGCTGCTGATGTGCTAAAGCTGCATATGATTGGATCACCACATAGGGAGAGTTCAAATGCAATTCTCTTTGTCACTAGATCATCACCAGCACTGGTAATGGCTTTTTGGTGGCAACCAAAGATTGGTGTATATTTAAGGTCATTCAGTCCCACAGCTACTCTCTGAAAGAAGCCTCCATGGTTCCTATTTTAAAGGTGGGGACTGAGGCCAAGGGGGAAACTGACTTGCCATCAGTTACTCAGTGTATTTAAATTATTTGAATTTAATCAGAAAACCCTGTTAGTCCACAAATCTCTTGGGAATATATCAAACTCTCACATTGCAAGGGTACACGGGTTATCAAATTCTGATGGGTATGAATTCAGTTCTTTTCAGAGCAAAGCTTTGGAAATATTCTCTACAAAAGATAAGCATTGGTTGATAAAGATAGTAGGCCTGTAGAGCAGAAGTGGGGAATCTGTGGCTCTCCAGACACTGCTGACCACAACTTCCATTGTTCTTGACCATTTGAAGGACCACAACTTGCTCATTCCTTCTCTAGAAATTAGACTGATTGTTAAATACTAAATTTCTAAGATGTTATATGAAACTGAGAAAAACTATTTTAAATAATAATGATGATAAAACATTTTTATACCATCCTTTCTCGAAATTGTTTTCAGGGTAGGTTATAGTGTTTAGAAAGCATACAAATACACCAAACTACAAAACTCAGAACCTGTAATGAAGCTAGTTTAACAACTTTTTGTTCCATCTGTTTCCAATGGCAAGAGCTAGAGAGAAATAATACCAAAAAACAACCTTACAAATTTGTAAATTAGAAAGGGTCAATCCACCATGGCCAACTGATTTCTATAAAGTGCCACCCCTAATAAAAACACTGAGTAATGGCTACCACTTGGTTCTTCTTGTTTACAAATATAGATAAATAAGGATTAGAACAGAAAAAGAAATTATGGCAAATACTATTATCTTGGTGCTAGCTATTTGTGTTAATCACTCAAAAATTCTTTGTAGACTAGTGCTGCAGGTCTTTGTAGCAAAATGGGGGAGAGTAACTGAGGTTTCCCCCCTTAAGTTATTCAAATTAAATATAGATTCCCAAGCGCCTGCAACGTTTGTTTATTGGATAAACTTTATCCCAAGGGAATTAAAAGGGAAACTGCAATGTCTGCTAAATATAGGCTAGTAAACTGATGTTAATTACCTCAGATTTGGAGTAATTGGCCTTATAGCCAGATATTGATCCCAAACTGTCAAGCTTGTTCATGAGCAGTATAGTATAGCAGAAAGAAAATTCTCATGACATACAAGACCAAGATCCATGTGAATACCAAGCTTGTGCCCAGTGTCAATACTATAAAAATCCTTAATAACAAGGTTGCTCCCAAGGGAAATGGTTGAAGTGAGACAGGAGATGAGAAGTCTTATCTTGTGATCTTATAGAGATCATACAGGCAAGGTAGCAAATTAGAAACTCTAGTAGGAGTTGTGCAGCTTGCTGCGACAAAAAAATTAGGTCCAAATCCTATACACACACACTTTTATGGTCCACCATTCTATGCAGTCAAAGGCTTTTTCTAGAGCTACCAAACCTATAGTTGATGTTTCAAGACCTTGATCATGTGGATTAGATTACAGTGTCTGTTAGTCATCACCCAGGCATAAAACTGGAGTTACTGACAATATAACTGCAAATTGTAACACTCTGTTGCTAGGCTAATATGGAGAAGACTCTGGGATGTAGAAGAAATCAATGTGCCTTTTTAGAGAGCAAACACCTGATTGGGTGTGGAAATCCCGAATTAAAAATGAATACTAGTGGGAAGTTGTCCCCACACCCCTTCAGTCTCAGGTCACTTTCAGTTAAAAAGAAATTATATCACTGAAATGACATTTATACTGAACCAAAAAGTATATGGAAAGAACTGAGTGCACTCTCACATTTAACTCTCCTTCTTCCTGCATTGCTATGTGGGCTTCAAAGCCAAAACTCTACAGATTTTTTCAAACTTAGATCTTATTCTATTCTCCAAGCTTGAATAACCTTAACATACCTAAGATTTTGCAGGTGCCTAGCATCTTGATCATAATAAAGCTGTGTGGGATACTGCAATGGTTCTGGAATCCTCCATAGGATATGTGATGCATGAGCCATGACACTGGGACACTGGCAAGTACATATGACTGAGAACAGCTTCACAATTTATGGGACAGGCGGAACATATCCACATCTTTAAAGCATCCATGTACGCATTAAGGTACCTGGTCTAATCAATAAAGCCCCATTTAGTTTACTGTGATTTTCCTCTCACAGATCTAAAATTCCCAGCACCCGTAAACTACAGTTCCCAGGATTATTTGGGGGAAGTCATGTGCTTCCCCCAAAATGTGATCCACCTGGAGTAGGAACCAGCAAGCCACTCCAGCATCCCTGCCAAGAAAATTCCATGGACAAAAACAACAGGCATATAAAAGTTATGACACTGGAAGATGAGCCCCTCAGGTCAGAAGGCGTCCAACATGGTACTGAGGAAGAGCGGAGGACAAGTACAAGTAGATTCAGAGCTGATGAAGCAGCTGGGCCAAAGCCGAAAGCTTGCTCAGTTGTGGATATGCCTGGAAGCAAAAGGAATGTCCAATGCTGTAAAGAAAAATATTACATAGGAACCTGGAATGTAAGAACCATGAACCTTGATAAACTAGATATGGTCAAAAATGAGATGGCAAGAATAAATATTGACATCCTGGGCATCAGTGAACTAAAATGGACGGGAATGGGCGAATTCAGTTCGGATGACCATCACATCTACTACTGTGGGCAAGAATCCCGTAAAAGAAATGGAGTGGCCCTCATAGTCAACAAAAGAGTGGCAAAAGCTGTACTGGGATGCAATCTCAAAAATGACAGAATGATCTCGATACAAATCCAAGGCAGACCTTTTAACATCACAGTAATCCAAGCTTATGCACCAACTACTGGTGCTGAAGAAACTGAAATTGACCAATTCTATGAAGACTTACAACACCTTCTAGAAATGACACCAAAGAAGGATGTTCTTCTCATTATAGGGGATTGGAATGCTAAAGTAGGGAGTCAAGAGATAAAAGTTTGGCCTTGGAGTTCAAAATGAAGCAGGGCAAAAAGGCTCATAGAGTTCTGCCAAGAGAACAAGCTGGTCATCACAAACACTCTTTTCCAACAACACAAGAGGCGACTCTACACATGGACATCACCAGATGGGCAGCATCAAAATCAGATTGATTACAGTCAGCAAAAACAAGACCTGGAGCTGACTGTGGCTCAGATCATCAGCTTCTTATAGCAAACTTCAAGCTTAAACTGAAGAAAGTAGGAAAAACCACTGGGACAGTAAGATACAATCTGAATCAAATCCCTTATGAATACACAGTGGAAGTGAGGAACAGGTTTAAGGATTTAGATTTGGTGGACAGAGTGCCTGAAGAACTATGGATGGAGGCTCGCAACATTATACAGGAGGCAGCAACGAAAACCACCCCAATGAAAAGGAAATGCAAGAAAGCAAAGTGGCTGTCCAACGAGGCCTTACAAATAGTGGGAGAGAGAAGACAAGCAAAATGCGAGGGAGATAGTGAAAGATACAGGAGATTGAATGTAGATTTAGTCTACATCCCAATCCCAAAGAAGGGCAGTGCCAAAGAATGCTCCAACTACCGCACAACTGCACTCATTTCACACGCTAGCAAGGTTATGCTTAAAATTCTACAAGGCAGGCTTAAGCAGTATGTGGACCGAGAACTCCCAGAAGTGCAAGCTGGATTTCAAAGGGGCAGAGGAACCAGAGGCCAAATTGCAAACATGTGCTGGATTAAACACAAAGTGGCCATTTGCGATCTGCCTAGTGAGATTAAATACCAACTAGCTGAAAGATAAAGAGAACAATAATATGCAACCTTGCTAAACTGTGTGCCACTTTCTGTAAGCTCACCCTAACTACTTTGCTATGCACAATAATCAATGGCTAGTAATGATACTGACCAAATGCACTTAACATTTCTGCCAGAGATTTGCAGCATGTATCAGAAGGATGGTGGGCCTTCCCAGCTTGCTTTACGGTGGCTTGTGGAGGTTGATTCAGCAGCTAAGGAATAAACTTGATCTCTGACTCATCCTCTTTAGTGACTAACTTTTATTTCGGAAAAGGTTGCAGCTGCTAAATCAGAGGAGGCCAGGATAGTTTGCTTCTTCTGCAATAAGCCACAACACTACTCTCTCTGTGTGTAAATGCTCAGTGCCAAATTGGAAAAAGTGCTGGATCCCAGTAGTATGCTGGAAAATAATGTGGGGTCTTTTTAAATAACTTGACCTCCCCAAGCTTCAGAGTATAGTACAATGACCCCATGCTGCCAGTGAATATTGGCAGCATAGTCATGAGTCCTCATTCTCCTTACATAAAATTCAGAGTTAGGAAGAAGGAAGCTAGTGTCTACAGCAACAAGGACACTAAACAGGGCCCTCACTTCCATAAAAGACATTGGGAGTGTAAGTAAAACAAAGAAATCCAATCCAATCAGATAATAAACAATGCTATTTCACAGAAGCTGTACAACAGGTTTGGGGAACATTAAGCCCTCCAGATGTTGTTGAACTCAACTCATATTAGCCCTAGCAAGCATGGCCAATGAATGGCCTTACTAAATAGTCTCCACAGAGACATAATAATTTGGGCAGTGGAATTACTGACCTTGTTTCACCATTGTGTGGAAGTCTAAACTTATTGATACAGAATCAAGGCATGATTATAATGTCTAGAGTTGAACATGGTCTTCAGTTGGCACTTTGATCTCTTAAGTAAGTGCAAACTTTTAAAATTATGTTTTTAAAAAATCAAGGAAAGCAATTAGCCTACACTTGAAGACTGAAAACAGAACACTAGAAGCTACTTTTCCTACAAAATTAAGTGATAGCATATGCGCTGAGCAACTTGCTGTGCCTCCCAAGGGAGCTCTTCCCCATATGTTAGCTGGTTCTTTAGAGAACATGCTCAAAACACTGCTTGATTCCAGAGAAACTTGTCAGTGCTGCTACCTTACAATTTGCTCTTGTTTTTCTTAGCTGCTCAAATTCTTGGGCTGTTTTGAGGCAAAGAATGATAACTATAGTGATTTATCTTTTTCAGTTGCGAAACTCTTAAATAAAGTGCAACATGGCTGTTATTTTCATCACCCGCCTTCCCTTTTCTCCTGCCTACTCCATATTGCCCATCCACCAAACAACAGGCAAGTCCAGAAATCTGATTAGCTGCTATAAACAGACATTCAAGCTCAGAGCTGCAGATTTGGTTATAGAAACAATAGAAGTGTTAACTCACAGTGGCATGCAACTGATTAACAAAGCCTTAGCTAAAGTTTTCAGCTAGATATGGAGACAGAATTTACGGTTGCAAAAATATGTCGCTAGTTATTTCATGCTTATTAGCCATTTGTTTATATGGAATCTTTTCAAAATTTTGACTCACTGATTAGGATAAAATGTTCACCTACTGGAGATGTAAAGCTGCCAATTTAGAAAAGCCAAAGGACATAGTCCCTGGAATCCATCAAATGTAATTCGTAATAGTCTGAAAGCTTTTGAAATTGCATTAATTCATTTATCATAATATTTTAAACCTCGTCCGGCCCAGCCTTACCTTGTCTTTGTAATTTCCTGGTATTCCATGGAGAATAATTGTGGCCAAGAGTAAATTTTGACAAAGGAAATGCTTTAGGCTTTTGCTTTTTGAGTTCTGTAAAAGTTTGTGGAATTGGATCTTTAGCTGTGAGCCCAGATAACAATGGTGTTTAAAGCCCCTTGTATATGATAATTATTTTCCTTGAATGCTCTTATGGGTGGATAATGCAAAAACAGTCAAGATGTTTGTAACAGTTCTTGTTTATTGTACATTGCAAAATGAAATCGAAACATTTTTAAAAGACCCCTGCATATTTATTTATATTATGATCCTGACATTCATACTTGTTTCTTAGTTACAACTTAAACCACAACCACTGTGGTTTTGGACCCCAAATAAACTCAACTCCAGTTTGTTTTTAAAAGCACAATTCTAATAATATGTTCAAATAGCAATAAGTTTTTAGCTTCACTTATTTTCAAGCTATTTTATTCAGTGCTTTAGTCATAACTACCATTTAAAATTATTATAATTGAAAGAGATTAGGTAGCAATTTGTTTCACTCACTTTACTCTCTGAAAGAACAATGATAAGAAAATAAAAATTGAAGGACTACAAATTGCCTTTTAAAGGTTTATCTAGATATCACACTGAATATGAACACAACCAATCGAAGCATCTCTTGCACAAGTTGCCAGGCTTAATATTAAAAGAAGAGCTCCCAGCCCTTAAATGTGCTTCTATAAACTCATCTTCTGAGCATGCAAAGTGTTAAGAAAATGCCTTCAAGCTTGCACAGAAGCTTCCCATTGCCAATGAGTAACCGCAAATCACCCATCTGCCTGTAGGGGGAATATCTATGTACCAGGACACAACTGACGTCTTTGTAGCACACATCACTGAAATCAATGGGAGTTTTGCAAAAGCCGTTACCATTTTAAGCAAGAAAACTCCAAGAAATCAGTGTAAGTTGCTGCCAGTTGGCCAAAAGTACCCTAGCAACTAGTTAATTACAGCAAGAAATTTCAGAGGCAACAACCTACTTCCTCTTTTCTTGATTGTTAATCCACTATGGCAGGGATGTGCAACAGGTCAATTGGGATCGACCAGGAGGTTTAGGTAGATTGCGGTAGATGGCTGGCTCCTCCATCCAGCCCCGCCCCCTCATCCCACCTTCCAAATCACTATCATTAGCAATCTCTTGGTGAGCTCATTTTTCTATTTATTTGATCTTAACCCCTTAATTGCTATTTCCTCTCTTAAAAAAGCTCAAGCACTTTGACCTGAAACCCCCCCCCCAATGGGACGTTCTTTTCTTCCCTAAAAAAAAGCTCAACATCTTTGACCTGAACCCTCCCAAAAAATGGGTAGAACACTGCCAGATTTTAATTGAGCGAGTAGATTGCAGTCTATTGGAAGTTGGACGTCCCTGCACTATGGGAACTGAAGCTCTGTAAAGGGAATAGGGGCATCCTAGCAACTCTCAACACCCTTGTCAGACCACAGTTCCCAGCACCGTTGAAGTGGTATTGGAGTGCTTTATAAGTAAGGTGCAGATGTGGCTATGATATATTACACACTTGCTCTCTCTTTCCTAACGCCACAACTTTCCTGAACCGTAAGGCCCAATGGAGGGCTCGTGGGAGTGGTTGGATGCAGGGATACCAAAGAAGAACATCAAAAACCTTAGAACAGCCAGCTCTAGTGCTTTATTAAGAAGGTGTAGACTTACAGCACAGCAGCCTGCCAGGTCTCCTTGCCTTTGCAGACATGGGACGGACATCGCAGCAAGGAGATGGCTTGTCTGCCTCCAAGCAAATGTGCATATATTGTTTATACGCAAAGTAGCATACGACATTTCACCTGACTAGATGAGGGCACAGGTGGCAAATACCCAAACTTTACAGATAGCTCCCTTTTCTGGGCTCAGAGCCCAGCACCCCAAGCCTACAGATAAGAACAACATCAAAGCAAACCAATTAGCTTATATCAAAGCAAGTGAATATAAACATATATAAGATCATTGCTACAACATTACCAATTAATTGCGGGGTTATCTTGACTACCAAGATGGTGTTAGCAAAGCTTCCGGAATAGTTCACCTTGGGTTCAACACCTAGGGTCTTTCTTTCTCCCCCACTTCCCACCCTCCTCATCCTCTTTCAATGGGCATACAAATATGGGGAAGTAAAAGAATACCGTATATCAGATATCTCTGGGGGCAACATGAAATCAGGCCATGGGCAGCACGTGGCCCCCAAGGACACAGACGGTTCCACACCTGCTTGACCATTTTCCGATTCCCCTCACCCAAACCATATTCCTTCTGCAGCCTCTGTGAGGCATTGTGAGCTTTTGTGGCAGGGGATGTCAATGTCCTTTGTTAATAATTTCTCTGGAAAGGAGGTCCTTGGCAAACCCAGTTCTGAATATATCTTGCGAGTGCCCAGTTCAAACTTAAGTAACATAGAGCTGACTGTTTTGAAATGCTTGAGAATGGATTGAAAACAAATGAGTTTTGAAAGTTTGGGGGACTCTGCATGGTATCCCGAATCTAAAAATAGTACCTCGACACCAAATCAAAGAAAGGCAAAGGAAATATTAATTAGTAGTGCATCTACAATCCTCTTCAGGCATTCAGTTTGACCATATGAAGGAACAAACATAAATGCTGCATGTGTGGGGCACACTCCTCTGCCAGCGCATGATCCATGTTCATACGAAGGCCTTACTGCAGTCCCCTTCAGAATGATGTTGATCATGCATTAACCAAGAAGTGTGCTTGGCCTGTGCAATATCACAAGGTGGAGGAACCTGCCCCACGCATTTGCCCCTTTGTGCATTCAAACTGAATGCCTAAATGCAGCTAATGACTTGCTACAAATGCAACACCATTCTATCCATGGAAGTAAATTCCACTCATTTCAACTGCACTTATTCCAAGTAAGCATGCGTAGGACTGCAGCCTTAGCCACACAGTAATAATTGGCATACTCAAGAGATAGATATTTCAGTCCCTCTAGCATGCCATAAAAATGTGGTGTTCTTCTTCTTCTTCACTATTTAATGTTCAGGATTCTGCATTCAGGCAACCAGCTCTCACTACACTTTGCCTTTGGAAATGGAATGGGAGCACAGAGGCAGACAATCTGTCCCAAACAGGAAATGCCTCAATGTTCTCTAGGCAAAAGGCATGTGGCAGGAGAAATGGCAAGCTCTAAGAATATCCATCACTTCCTTTGCGTGGGCAGAGACAGAAGTCAGCACAGGAAGTTGGTTGGCTATAGGACAAATAACAAGATGAAGCAGGTGAAGCATTTATCTGCCTAAATTTCAAAACTGAGTTAAGTGCATCCCTTCTGATATCTTACATTGAAGTAGACAGAACTTTGACTCCCAACAGTCACTAGTGCATATGAATATTTTTGAACTCTTTGCAAGTGTTGGATTTTCCATTATCAGAACTGTTATCAGAGAATGCAAGCAAGTAAGCAGCAGAGACAGCGGCTATTCCTCCTCCTCAATTATGGCAGCTCTGTGGTGGACCCTCCTGAAATGCTGTGTGCTTAGGCTTCAGCAGCTGACCCAAAATATTGGTTCTCTAACCAGAGGGGTCCTAAAATTGTGGCTTGCTGTAAAACAAAACAATTTACAGTCACATATTGTGAATGTTTTTGTCCACAGAGTTTTGTCCAGTGAGAGCTGGACCATAAAGAAGGCTGATCGCCAAAGAATTGATGCTTTTGAATTATGGTGCTGGAGGAGACACTTGAGAGTCCCATGGACTGCAAGATCAAACCTATCCATTCTGAAGGAAATCAGCCCTGAGTGCTCACTGGAAGGACAGGTCCTGAAGCTGAGAATCCAATACTTTGGCTGCCTCATGAGAAGAGAAGATTCCCTGGAAAAGACCCTGATGTTGGGAAGGATTGAGGGCACAAGGAGAAGGGGACGGCAGAGGACGAGATGGTGGGCAGTGTTCCCGAAGCTACGAACATGAGTTTGACCAAGCTGCGGGAGGCAGTGGAAGACAGGAGTGCCTGGCTTGCTCTGGTCCATGGGGTCACGAAGAGTTGGACACGACTAAACAACTAAACAACAACAACAACATTGTGAATGTATACCTAAGGTTTCTTGAACTAGTGAACCAGACTATATACTCCACTCCCTCCCAGACACCCAACAGTTTCCCAGTTTCCCATAGAATGTCTGAGGTAACACCAGAAGAAAAGCAGTGTTTGCTTAAATAAGCACGCAAAGCAGCAAGAGAGATTCCTGTACCAACCTGCTTGTGGGCTTTGGTGCAATCCAGCCAATCAGGAATTGCTAGTTAATTGACAGAACTCACAGAATGGGGAGGAGGAGGGGCCAATTCTAAAACCAAAGGCCAATTCTAATAACAAGTAACGTGGTTCCTTCTGTGAAACCTCTTAGTTCTACAGTACCTTTTCAATTTACATGGCAAACCCTTAAGGAGATGTGCATATTTTGGTATCTCCACATCTTAGGGCAGGAGGTTGTTTAACTGGCCCACAAGCCGTCCCCTAACTGAGCCGCTCGCTTTTGCAGCGCCAGAAATTGCGTCTGCGCAGACACAGGTGCCAGAAATCGTGGGTCTGTGTGCTCATGCACACACCCGATCCGGCCCATGGAGGGATCTCCACTGGAGTAAACTGGCCCAGGAAAGGTAAACCTTGCCAACCCCTGTCTTAGGATGTGCTTCCACCCATGGGAGCTTCCCGATCTTCAAGAAGTAGTTGGTGAGCCTCTACTTAAATTGCAGTTTCTGAGAGCTGTACATCTGGAGAGTACCATATTTCTTCTTAGCAAGGTAGTTGCCCCAAAGCTGCAGATGACCTTTCAAAAATAAGGCTGTTTATACTCTGGGGTGAAAGTATTTAGCATGGCAGACTTAAACAATCTTGCCGTGATTTTACAGTTCTGTCACTGTGTTTTAGATATGCAGATGTAGTTACAATAATTGTTTTATACTGTTTTGTAGCTGATTCTGTTATTTATTTATTTATTTATTTATTTATTTATTTGCATTTTATACTTGAAATGTTTTGCTGTTGGTTACTTGAAATGGTACAAGCTTGAAAAAGTATGTTATTATAATTATACTTTGAAAACCCAGATTGTTGGCTTCAGAGATGGGTCAGTCCTGATTTATAGGGTGTATATCTTTCAGTGAACTAAAGGGAATGGCTCTTCCTTCAAAATTATATGAAACGGATGCAGGAAAAAGATTTTGCATTCTCAATAGGCAGGGCTGGCACAGTCAGCAGAAGAAGCTTTAGGAAGTAAGGGGTTTTACTTCCACCCCTGGCCTTGTTAGCTTGCTGAATATCTTGCAACTATGAACATACATTCCAGCAAGTTTGAGTTTTACTGCATAGAAATGTTGTCTTTTGATCTTATGGCAGAAGTTGATTCAGCCACTGAAATTACCTTTTTAATTGAATCCCATTCATTCCAGAAATAGTTTTAACAGGACACAGTTGTTTCTTATCCAGCTCTACATACATTTCCTACTCTGTCTATTCTTTGATTGTTCAGTTCTTGTTTCACTTAGAAATGGGGAGTAAGGTTTGTCACAGATGGCCACAGCATAACAAACACCTGAGGGCAAAATCTCAAACCTATGTGGTCAGAGAGTGCAGCAGATTCAACATCTTTCTTGTTAAAATCCATCTTTCGCAAACAATGTGAACTATGTGGTATTTTTGAAATATCTACTGCTTCCAGACAGATGCTGAGACATTCGGGCTTGGCCTGCAAACCCCTGCAGGAGGGCTGAAGAATTTCTGATGGCAAGCCAGGCCTAATAGACCTTGCCATAGCTACAATTCTGCCTGTGGTCCAGACTTAACATTATAGGGAGACATGTGGCAAGTACCAACCCCATCTCCCTAGTACATCTCTGTGTCATGATGGCATTCCTTCACCCCCTGATCTGCTTCATTGGCTGTCACTTGTGAGAAGTGTGGAATGTTAAGGAGCAAACTATCACTTCAGACATATGGCCCATCTACTCAGAACAGCAATGACTCTCCAGAGTCCCAGGATACAGGTTTGTAACATCACTGGCTACCTGTTTGTTTTAACTGGAATGCCCGTGATCCAATCCTGAGTCTTCTGTGTGCAAAACATAAGCTCTAGTAGTGAGTTGCAGTGGCATGCAGTCTGTGGACTAGGGGGACTAGGCTAGGAAGCTTCTGCCCAGTATAGGGAGGGAAGTGTGATGCTCCGACAGGTCCAAGAGCCCTCCCACTGGCTTTGGGAAGGAGGCAAGAGGGCTCCAGAGTCCTGTCACAGGCCTGGCGCCCAAAGTCCAGGAAGCTTCTGCCCAGCTTGGGGAGGAAGGCACAATGCTCACAAGTGTGACATCCCCATCGCCCTCGCAAGCTAGGTCTGGCCCTAACTGTTCCGCTACAAAAAATTCACTGCACACCACTGGTGAGTTTTGGCCCTCACCACACAATTCCATTGCAATATTTATGGTCTTCAGCTCCATAAAGAGATATGGAGAAAAACACAGGCCAGCAGCATCCATAGGTCTGCCTGTAATACAGTGTTTGGGTCTCAGACTTCCATCCTGATCCTAAACGTATTTACTAAGCAGTCTCATGACTTCAACAGGACTCAGTTCTCCATATGCCTGCTTAGGTCTGCAGCATTGTACCTTCGCTCAGGCTCTTGTGGGCTACACAGTATTTAAAATAATTTCACAATTGTTCCAATGTTTCTGAAGATATATTTACATACAAGATTTCTGTAGATAAAATTTTGCACCCTGCAGTGTAGTTTCTCATAGCTCAGTGTTGAGCAAATGACAAAAAACAAGTCACTTCAGTGGCATCTGTTGTCTGGCATCTGTTGTCATTTAACGAATTTTGGAAACCTTAACTTTCTGCCTACCACCTACGACACACATACACTCTTGTGCATTTAGATACCACAAACGTGTGTGTTTCGCAGTATGCCATACAAATTTAGCTTCCATATGTTCAGAGTTCCCAAGCACACTATAATCTACCAAGAGTTACACCAGTAGCAGCAAAGCCAGCATTCTACCAACCAAAATCAGAAGTATTCAGGTATGAATTTTAGATAAACATCAATAAGGAGCACACACTGTAAGATAATAGTTATGTTGTATGTTAGATCAGGATGGCTCTACTTTTCATACCTGGAGTGCTGCAAGACTACTTCAACACAGAACTCATGGGCAGCACACTGCCTTGTTGTGGGGGTGGGGGCAAGGGGAAGGCACTGGTTTTGGCGAAGGAGGTAGGAAGGCTTTAGCAAGGTCCTAAAGCCCTCCCACCTCCTTCCCAAAGCCCGGTCCCTCACTTACCCAGCTCTGGGAAGGCAGTGCAAAGGAAGGGCATCAAATGTTTTTGAGGACCACCATAAAAGGCCTTGAGGGCTGCACCTCGGGCTATGCATTGGACTACGCTGTGTAAGATCACAAGAGCATGTAACCTCTCTCAACAGTCATTGGGTCCATCAGCAGAGTCCTACACTGATTTTTGCTCACTATGGTAATCAAAGCAAGCTCAGTTTCATTTAGGTCTATGCTCCAAGATGAAAATAAGAAATGACTCAAAGACACTCTAGATATGAAATGGGTTCCTGTTTGAATACTTACAAATAGACTGAATAAGATTCATTGACGAAAAGCGTGTAGAGCCCCAGTTCTGGTATTTCTTTTACCTAATCCCCTGGTGATTGTATACATAAATAGCATGCTACTAAACCCTGGTCACATTAAAAAGATGAAGAAAGCCCCCCACCCAAAAGAAGAAGAACTCTTTATTGCACTGGCTGGTTGTTCCTGGAGTTCCTCTAGATAAGACCACCTGCCTGTCCTTCCAGCAGTCCTCTACGCTGCTTTCATCTGTGTTGAAAGGAAACTAGCAAGACACACCTGTTCTGTGCCTGGGGGGGAAACACCCAAGCAGCTTTGCATTTTGATAGAGCATCTTCCTATATCAATTCTCTCTACCTTTGCAAGAGAAGAATCCTGCCGCATCTTGAGAAGCCTGTGACACCACACCAATTTTAGAGTAACTTTTCTACTGGCTTTGAAGTTCCATATAATTATGCAGACATGTGACAATCATGTAACAGTCACATCACACTTCTGATTTTATCACAGGTCCCCATTTGTTATGATGTCTACATCCCATATGGCAAATTCACTCCAAATATGGTGGTTGCCAGCTTCACTAGTCAACAAAGACCTCACCAACAAGAAAAGAGATTTCACCAACCAGAAAAGCTGAAAGACTAACAGTACAAGCCTAACTATGTCTACTCAGGAGCAAGTTTTGTTAAATTCTGTGGGGCTTGCTCCTAGCTAAGTAGGATTAGATTTGCATAATCACAGGTGTATGATTATGTGTGGGTCTAGCCCCACCTACTACTAGAATGCAGGCCCCTGCATCTTTCTTAATTTAGGGTGGAATCTTGTTGTTGTTGTTTAGTCGTTTAGTCGTGTCCGACTCTTCGTGACCCCAAAATGCTGTGAAAATGCTTTTTTAAATAAACGTTTTGAAAAATACAGTATATTGAATTTGCCACCTAGTGTCACATTTGTAAATTACACTTTACAACACATTTAAAACATTTTATTTGCAGCTGTATAGATGAGTCGCAGCCAGATGGGTGGGGTATAAATAATAATTTTATATTAATAATAATAATAATAATTATTATTATTATTATTATTATTATTAGCTCCCAGCCCCAGCCCAAAAATATTATTCACTATTGATTTATAAAATTTGCAGATGGCTTATCTATTTCTATAACATCTTACAACAACAAAAAATCCAAAAAATAAAAATAAAACAAGTCATCTCAATTAAAATCACAGTAACAAAATTTGTTAAAATTAACTAAAATACAAAGAACATTTGTGAAGACATAAAACTAGCAGCTTCATTGCCCTGAAGGAAGTGCAAGGTTTTCATCTGGTGTCAGAATGCCAATAATGTGGGTGCCAAATTTCAGGGAAATGGGAGTTTCAGAGCTGGTGCTCCCTCACAGAAAAAGCCCACCTACACATTCTCTTGAAACAAACTGTCCTTATCAGAGGAACATACAGGAGAGCCTCTCTGAACAATCTCAGCTCAGGGGCGGGGAGATGCCTCTTTGGAGACAGACCCTTTTGCAATACTTGTGCATATTATCTAAAAAGGAGGAGAAGGAAGGGGTATATTTGTTTTCCTTTAGCACAACTGGTGGTTTTTCAATATGCAAATGAGTGCAATCTAATCAATTGCTTAATCAGTTCATTGACAAGAGCATGTGATTCACAAGCTAAAGTTTCTTTAATCAGATTCCTTTTAATCAGGTGACAATGATGGGAAAAGGGTTGCTTCATAATATTCTCTAGGTAGTCAAGTACATGTTAAAAGGCAAAGGAGAAAGACCAGTTAAAAAGAAGATGGTGACCTTCATGAAACCTCTAAGAAAACATGGTTAGGATGTAAACAGAGGTGCAATGCAAAGGGCTTTACTTCCAACTAAAGTTGCCACCTTTTTCTTTTTACATGTTAAAAATGAACAAGAGACATACATTCTCTGCCTTGGGCACTTGGCCACCAACACATACGCTTGTTTGCTGAAATTCAGTCGTTAGCTATTCTCCCCACCTGGGCATTTGAACCTGGGAGCCCATGCACCCAATTTGAAAATCATACCCCAGACTGCAATCCAGGTACCATGATTACAAGAGGTCCCAGGTTCAAAGCCCCAGACTAGTTCTGTCTAGGTGGAGAGAACTGGCCATACCATTTGTGGGGGGAAACAGCTCAATGGAAGAAGGCATGCTTTGCAACCAGAACGTTCCAGGTTCAGTCCCTGTCATCTCCAGGAAGAAGGATCAAAGGGCAAGAGATACAACTGATCTATCTCTACCAAGAGTCTAGGGAGCCATTTCTAGCCACAGCAGACAATAGTCTAGCCTAGATAGAAAAATAGCCTGGGCCGTCACATGGTAGCTTCTTATGGCTTATGCACAGGTGCAAAGACGTAGCTTATGGCCCGTGTGTATAATCACTGCCTTGATATTTTACAGGAGTTGGCAGTATATAAATACTTTTATAAATAAATAAAAATAAATCATGAGCTTTCTTTTCATCTCTCATCTAACCTGTATCAGTTCAACAGGAAAGTAAAAGCAAGCCTTTCCGTTTTCAGTTGTAGCTTCGTTTATCCATCATTTCCCCCCTAATTTCTTCCAATATTGCTAGGTGATTTCAAGACACTTAACCCAGTTCCACACACCCCAGCCCTCCACACACACACCCTCAAGACTTTGCTTACAGCAGGCAGAATGTGCATTTGCCTGGCAGAATGACATAAATATCCAACCAACCAGCAAATAAACACTGGCACACTCCTAGCTACAATTTCCCCATGCATGGCTTTTGAACAAACAAAGCAAGAGCTGGCCACAAGACAAAGGAAGAATTTGTTCTATTCAGTGAATTTTCTGCTCTGTAATATGGAAGCTGATAGGAAGCAACCGGCTTTTCACTTCAGCGTCTTGTTCTTCCCCCCGCCCGCATTATGATTATCATTATTGTTTTACTGGATCCTTGTCCAGCAAAATGTAATGCCTGCTCCCAGGTGCTTCTTTGCTGATGGTGATTAATGAGCGCAACCCCACAGCCAGCAAAAAATAAAAATAAAAACATTAAAAAGCAGTACACTCTTCTTAGCAGAAAACAGAAACAAAGCAAAACTTATTCAACTGGGCAAAGGCAGCTTGTAACATTGTCATCACAGGAGTTCTCAGGAGGTTCCAAGATCCACCAAAGCTACTGGACACCTGGCACCATATGCAGAGCAAACCTGGGTTTGCCAAGCATACGCTCAACAGGAAACTTTGGTCAGAGGTGCAAGTCTAGCTACAAAGCTCTCCCTGGGAGAAAAGCAGACATCAGACCAACTTCCCAGCACTGATGGAAGTGTGTAGCAAAACCACCCACAATTTTAGATTTCCCAGGGTGCCCTGATATAGCATTGTGGGAAATTCAATATGGCAGTGCCTCACAGATGCCCAATGCAAAGGGGGAAAGCAGAACCAGGGGAACGGGCAGGTGGGCAAATTGACTCTTAATCCAGCATACGCCCCAGCACCCATGGGCTCAGAAGATGCTGGATGCCAACACTGAACCTACAGCCTGGACTCCAGTGAGCCTACCTCATCTGCATGGCAAGTTTTCATTGCAGTCACTTGTTGCATTTGTACTTTAATATGCTACGTGCAAACTGGTCACTACTCAAAATTGGAAGCATCTCACTTAGCACTTCAATTCCCCACAAATATACTGGCTCAGTAATGTTGAGAGTTGTTCCCTTCAAATGCAACAATCAGACATGGAATTGCACACCCTAAAACTCCCAATTGGGGGTAGTTGTTCTATATTTGGGGTTATCCCGCGCTGTTCAGATTGGCTCCTGACAAGTGCAAGATGTCTATGACAAAAATGTCTCTCACCAAATGTAAACAAACTGTGAAAAAGACTATGAATTGAAAGTGCAGACAATAGATGTACCGTTCCCTGTTTATCAGGCTTGAAAATGAAGGCGGTCTGTGTGCCCTCCAAATACTTTGGAGATACATCCTGGGATAATGTCCAAGGTCTGATTTCTGCAGCCCTGCTTAAGAATGTTTCAAGAACTCCAATCAATACAACAAACAGTGTCAGAGTTATTTAGCTGGCATGTGAAACTTCTACATGAACACACCCTTTAATTAAAAAGTTTAAATAATGTTGAAAATCACAGACCTCATGTGTGCTCTTACATTCCCCTTAGGGCAAGGAAGATTTTTTTAAAAGGAAGCAAGGAAAATAGAGCACATTATTTTGTTGCTAGGTTATAGACCATCTCACATAAAACATCCAAATGATGCAGCAAGATAAAATCTGGCATGCAACAAACTTGCTCATCTTAACATCTATATCTTGGCTTCTTCAACAATAGGGATGATTGATATCTGCTTTTTACCGATAGTGTAACTAACTTCTTGTCATTTGTGCATGGGGTCTGAATATGACTGGGGGAAAGGAGATGTGAACCCATTGCCTCCTTTAACTCTTATCTCATGGGCCTGAACTGTCTCCAGCTGTCTCCTGCCTGCCAAGTGCGCTGAACACCCAAGGCATGGAGCAATTTGAAAGGGAGAGGAAGGTGATAGATTGCATTTCTTTGTACTTCTTCTCCACCTTAAAAAGGTCCATAATTGGGATAGGAGCACTATCAGTGTTTATTGTTCTTGAACCCTCAATGAACTGAAAAGGATTAACTGATAAGAACTGCAATGAGAATGGCACCCAGTCTCAGCCAAAAGGAGTCCCCCTTATTAGACCACACCCACCCAATATGGCCAGCATTTGAGCATCCCAATGTATGTACTCATTTAATAAGAGTCTACAGCCACAAGGTAGCCAACTAGGCCAAATGACAAACCAGCACTTTTGACTCCAACAATGTTATACTTTGTGCTCGTTCAACTGTATTGTGCATCAAAGTTCAACCAATGGTATATTAAAACAGGACCTATTTCAAAGCCCAACCCTCGCCTAACTTAAGAAATGTTAAGCTCCATCCTGGGAATTGATGCACATGTCTGTCATGATTTTTAACTAGGCTGTCATGACTTTTCAGTGTCAGAGCTGAAATTCCATAGAAAAGCTGTGGCAGAATCTTTCCATAGCTGTATTATGACTGCTGGCTGTATTGACCTATATAGCATCTGATAGGGATGCAGGAAGGGGAGAGGGTGCTGGGCCATTTGAACCAAAAATGTGGAATTATTTACAGCTTGTTTTCATTATTATGTTCCAAGACGGTGAAAAATGCATTAGAAATACATCACTTGCTGTTATTCTTTCCACCAAAATCAAACAAACGGCTTTCCTGCACTCATTGACCTCTATGAAGGGGGTAAGAATATTAACCTGTCATTATCAATATTTACATTTTAATATTTGTAATTGCAAGGATTCAACCCTTTGGTATGGCAGCACCTACTCTTTGGAACTCCCTGCCCATTTTTAGTAGGCAGGCACCTTAATGTTTTTGGCTCTTGCTCAATTTTCTTTCAAGCAAGCCTACCCAGACATGCAATTTGTAACATGCATTTTTATTGCATATACTTGTTTTAAAACTGCTGGCATTATTTATATTTTGATGCGAATGTGTTTTTCATTTTTGCTTTTTTAATGTATATTTTAGATTATTCTGTGTAAACCCCTTGGGGCTGTTGTCATCAATTAAGCAGTATATAAAATGTGTGTAATAAATTGTAATTAAAGTTCAAAATCTGTACATCTCATTACTCCAAAAAATCACTTCTGTCTTTGGCAGGGCTGCATTTTGGAATTGTCAGAAGATTCCAACAGGCATCACTACATCGATTTATCTTTTTAAAAACAGGAAGACTAAAATGCATGAGAAATTGATTTTTAAAATAAAATAAAAATTGATACACAAATCAGCATCCATGGTGGTAG
Organism: Podarcis pityusensis; assembly: GCF_964106645.2. Classification (NCBI taxonomy): domain Eukaryota; kingdom Metazoa; phylum Chordata; class Lepidosauria; order Squamata; family Lacertidae; genus Podarcis; species Podarcis pityusensis. The sequence goes on along the minus strand of NC_138034.1, from coordinate 42,279,709 downwards.
AGTGGAAGTGAGCTTAAATCTCTTTCACCATTGTAAGTTGTTAATTTATATCCACCCAAATAATTTGTTTAATTTAATGCCATAACATCTGGAAAGGCTGCTCATCACTTTGGTCAAAATGAGCACCAGCTTTGCATGGCAGGAGTTCTCATGTTGAAACCACCAGTTCATCTCTAGGTAAAAAGATCTCTGGTTTCAAGGCTCAGAACAAATCTTTGGCTGAGATTTCAGTGGGCCACTTGCAGCTGCACCAGACCCTAATAGGCTGAGTGGAGCAATGGCCTTAGTCAGCTAGCTTCCCCCAACCTGGTGCCCTCCAAATGTTTTGGACCACCAGCTCCCATTATCCCTGACCACCGGTCACACTGGCTTGCCTGAGGCTGATAGGACTTGAATTCCAAAGCCTCTGGAGGGCATTGGGTAGTCTAAGCCAAATTATATGTACTACAGTAAAAATCCCAAGGCAAGATTAATTGTATGGTGGTACCCTGACTAAATGCTGATGTTGTGGCTTCTAAGTTTGTCCACAACTGTTCTCTGCCATCAACCTTTGAATATGAGGCCTCCAGTTAACGATGCATTTCCAAACCTAAAATTCTAGTTACTCCTGCCTGTTTGTTTGTTTCAAACCCTGCCCCCCCCCTCCACCAGAGCACTTGCAAATTGCTGGCAATCTCAGTTGACCACTTAATAAAAAAAACCTATTCTACAAATCAAAGCTTATTAAAATAGAAGGCTTTCTTTAGCACCGGCATCATTCTGAAAATCAGTGCCACATTATGAAAATCACAGGCTGTTGGATAGGCTTTAAGGAAGGTGCTTTTAACTGATCCTTTTTTGGGTGGGGGGAGGATTAGTAGACTGCTCCTGTGCCATATTATGAAATCACAGGCCTTTGACTAGGGTCTTGGTAGCCTCCTTAGCAATCTGGTCCTGGACAAAACAGCTTTGATCTCCATCGTGAGGTGGGGAAATACAACCGTGGATATTTTTGACTTTTCTGCAACTTTGGTGGGAACCATTTGAATGGAGCTAGCAAACCACCCGTGGTCTAAGGACCAGAACCTCTGGTTTAAGAAGTTTCCATGTAGGAGAGGTTTTTCATTTGCTTGTTGGTTAACTTCAGCACATCAGTGCATTTGGGTGTAGGTAAGAACAAGGACTGCCTTGTTTATTCAGTGTTAAGTATTAACAGGGCCCACACCATTTCATCCACAACAGGATTTTATCTTGCAAGAAGTGTGTACACGAGTGGTCTTATGCTAAGAAAGGCTCTGCATTTGAGAAAAGAAACTCACTGAAGTTTGGTTATCTTTAAAAAAACATGTGTTCCAGGTTGTTGTTTTTAAAAGGCCACATTTTGAAACAAAGTATTACTGTCTATGCACAGAAAATTCAGCCATTGCAAGATGTCTATGTAAAATATAGGTGAAAGTATTTTCTTTTACACAGATGACTACCAGATTTGTCATAAATAAAGGCTTTTTGATAAGCAAATGAAACCATCCTCTCTTTGAGATCCATTCTTTGGTGTGTATTTTTCCTTCAGTTTCTTATATAGCATAGAAATGTAAATTTTGTTATCTCTAGATATAGAGAGAGAAAGCTGCCGAAAGTTTATTAGAGTGCAGTGCCCGGATTTTAAGCAAACCATATCTTATACACACAGTAATGAGTTTTGTTTTAACTGCTTTTGGCAATTCAATTTCAGTGTCCAGTAAAGCAATTACCAGCTATTCCAACAGAATGAGAAAGCATAACATGACACAGTAAGCATCTTTGTCATTATGTTTTAGAAAGGCTTGCTCTTAAAACCAGGTGATTGAAAACAAGTGTGGCTGCATATTTGAGGATACAACTGAATATCCTGATTGCTACATATCTGAGGATAGGACTGAGGGCAGGAACAGCTATAATGTTTTGCATTTAAGAAGCTGCACTCATCTCACTCAGCAGTTTATAAATTTGCCCCAAACTGAAATCTCATGTGTGTTAACACCAAAACACTTCATTAATAAATCAGTTTAATTGCTTCAAAATGCAACAGACAAAAGGTGCCCCCAATTAATCAGTAACATATTTAAATAATACTTATTTAAAAATAAGTACTTACACTAACAAGTGAAAATCACAAGTGCTATATTAGCATTTCCTCTTGTGTGAGAGTGAAAGGGAAATGCCTCTTCTTAAATAAAGCCCATAAGGACGCATGCATGCATCATCTTAAAAATACAGAGAACCTGTTTCTCACTACAAAACAGTTGTTTTCAGCAATATGCTAATTTATGCAAATATATTTATTAACACACTGGTTGACTGATCAGGTAAAACTTGTATGAGTAATTGACTGTGATTTCTTTAATCATATGGCAGTCCCCTGTCTCTCTCTCTCCCCCCCCCCCCATTCAGGTAAGTTTTTAATGTGTGACATTGTTGTGTATTTTTGGTCTTTGTTGGAAGCCGCCCACATTGGCTGGGGAAACCCAGCCAGATGGGCGGGGTACAAATAATAAAATTATTATTATTATTATTATTATTATTATTATTATTATTATTAAAGCTACATTTTATGCAACTTTTCATAGTTGGGATTGTTGGATTTGAAACTTTTATGGGGGGGATGTTTTTAGCTCTCATGGTTGCAGAGAAGGGTTTGACAATACCTTGGCATTAGGTGTCAAAAGCTCAGAAAATGGGGGGAAAGAAAGAAAGGGGAAAAGCATCGGCTGCCATCACTGCTATAAAGAAGTCCATGCATTCTGCTGCCTTGCCATACAAGACGGTGGCAGAAAGAGTGTGCAGAGGGAGGAATGGCTGTATGTGGCACACGGAAAGAGCTGCAAAAACTTGAGGGCAATGTGCCCAGCTGCAAAGGACTCCATGGCACTGACCTGAGTCATCAGGTCACCTTAGTCACTGCAATTACTGTAGGTAGGATGCCACTTTAGCAAATGGGGAAAAAGGCCCTTCTTATGGTCACAACACCTAAACCTAAATAATACTGCTAGCTCAGTATTCCTGCTACTTGTTCTTGACAGCACTTGCAAGGCTTACAGTGCCCATACCAGAACAGCAAACATAAATCAGAAATATAGGAGAGCCGCACAGTATCTTAGCAGATAGTTACAGATACAGTGGTGTTTGGGCAAAGGGGTCGGACAGTAAAACTAAAACATGTACCAAAAGGAACTGTAAATTGAAAGAGGAAGAGCATCCATTATTAGATTAGTTATCCTAAACCATTTACAAACAGTGCATCTATCTATCACTTCAATTATGTTTGTAAACAAGACTGGACGCAAGATGCCCATAATTATGACTGAAATGTTTTGGGTTTTGGGTATTTATATTTTTTTAACATTAGCCAAGCAACTGTGTGCATTTAGCTTTGTGAAATGCAATAAGCAACCTGGCAATTTATTATTTCTGTAAATTGAAGACAGATTAATCAATCTAGCTACTTTCTTTTGTCACCGATTGCATTTTTAACCCAGAATCTCTGTTTATTTTGATAACACAAAATGATACAAGGCCCTGAATTAATTTCTGTCTGCTCACTTGTAATATCCAATCTTCTACAATAGTCAGGTTAAGAGAAGAAAAGCACAGCTAAATCTTAAAAAATGCATCTGACTCCTGATTGTTAGTTTATTTTTATATATTTATACACTGATTTTCTATTCACTTCCATTCATATTTATTTTCTATTTCTGTTCAAAGTGGTCAATCACTACATCAGAAAAGTATATGAATCCTTTATCAAATCAGTAAGAATCATAATTTTAAAATGTAGAAAACTAGCACAACAACACATTCGTAAGTAACACCAATATATTGGCTAAAAGATCCAGTTAGTCATCAGAAGTCAAAAGGCCAATTGAAACAGATGGGTCTTAAACACCTGCTAAATAGCAGAAGACCCTGGTGGCTACTCCCAGGAAGAGTGTACAAAAACACAGATATTGTTACAGAAGGTGCCCTTTCTCCTTTGCAAACAATAAAATAAAATAAAATGCTAGAATCATAATAGTTAGTATCGCAGGAAAGGCAACAGTCCTGAACCAGATGTACTTAGAAACAAATCTTAAAATCAATGCCTTACCTCTGAGTAAACATCGCTAAGGCCAGGTTGCAAACAGACTCTTGCCTGAAGACAGTGTCAACACTTTTAAATATTCTGACACAGTGTATGAAACTGCAGTGATCACTCTGCTTCCTGTGCCCTTCAGTACCAGTTCCCCTAATCTACACCGTCCCATCCCACACAGATTTTAATACACTCGGCATTTCTCAAAACAGGGGTAGGTAACCAATTACTATCCAGTTGTTGCTGGACTACAATTCCCATCGTCCCTAACAAATAGCATGCTGGCTGGGCTGATGGGAGTTGTAGTTCAATTGGCATCAGAAGGATAAGTTCCACACCCTTGCTTTACACCCTTATGTGCATATCTGCCAACTGCATATGATGAAGTAGGTGATAGTCTACAGAAACCAATGCCGCAAGACACAACAACACCATTCCCCCTGGTACTTGTAGACTTCTGATTTCGCCCCACTGCATTTGGGCTAAAGGAGCTGCACGGTGAGAGGCACATTGGCTTCTGCTAAGCTCAATTTTTTTGGTGCATTTAAAGCTGTTAACATCATATTTGCATTAGGAACGTGAAAGCCCTTTAGAACTTGAATGGAGAACCTCAGGCCTGGAGCCGGAATGCAGCCCTCCAGGCCACGCTGTCTGGTCCTTTGGATGCTTTTCAGATCATAGAATTGTAGAGTTGAAAGGTACCCGGAGGATCTAGCCCAGGGCCAGATTTGATGAAGTGAACATACGTGAGGGCCAACCAAAGCTGTTGAGCTTTTTTAAGGATTTTACCCCAGGACATATACTGCCGGATTAAATCTTAAATCGACCGGCAGGCCTGATTAGGCCCCAAGAATGCACTTCAGACATGCCTGATCTACTCCAACCCCCTGCAGGAATATGCAGCTTTTCCTATGTGGGGATTGAACCTGCAACCTGGACGTTATCAGCGCCACACTCTAACTAACTGAGCTATCCAGGCTCTCTTCCCTTTCCCTGGCTCTGCTCCACACCCTTCTCAAGTGGAAAATGTCCTTGAACAATGAAACTGTTGTTTGCTTGCCTGGATGGAGGATGGAGAGGCTTTGAGCCCTCTGACTTTTGAAGAGTCACGTCCACTACTCCACTCACTTTTGCCTCTGGCCCTGCCCAACCTTTGCAACCACTGGAAGGTTGTGCAGAAGTGTATGGAGCCCTCTGATTGAAAAAGTTTCCCTGTACCTGTTTTGGAAGAAGCTAGAGAGACAACAATGCTGGGCGAGGCAATTAAGTTAACTAGATGGGGATTTTTTTTTGTAAATTCATAATTATTACGTTAACATCCATACGGTGTAGCAAAATTTGTCGAGTATCTTGAATAATTTTTTGGGAGGTGCGTGTGTGAAAATATTAATAAAATAGTTACAGGATAGAATTTTAGCATTGTACCCACAGTTTCCATCCCAGCAAAATTATGATACTGCAGATAATATCTTTTAATAAAATGGCCTCTGCAAAAGACAGGCCATGACTGGGGAATGCAAGGAAAATGTTTTCATTAAAATGATAATGGAACTGTGAAGTTTAGCACCACACATTTTCCCACAGAAGTAGAAAGGCAAAAGCCTTGGTGTAGCTCCTTTCACAACCTCTAAGAAACAGGGCAATTATCGGAAAATGAACTGAACTGAACTTAGAAGCACAAAACAAAGCCCAATTGTGCAAAGGGATGAGACCTGCTACTTTTCTTTGTACCAATGTAATGATATGACAATTTGGTGCTCTTGGTACCACAAGCTTTATACACTACTGTGGTCTGCTTTGAACTCTAGGAAAACAACAAAGCCCTAAAACTTAGGCTCCATCTGCACTATAGATTTAAAGCAGTATCATGTCACTTTAAACAGTCATGGCTTCTGCCAAAGAATCCTGGGAACTGTAGTTTCTTAAGGGTGCTGAGAGTTCCTGGGAGACCCCATCCCCCTTACAGAGATACAATTCCCAGAGTGGTTTAACAACCAATCCCTCATCACAAGGAATTGTAGCTCTTTGAGGAGAATAAGGGGGTAAATGATATTTGAGAGAGGAGGAAGGGAAAATGCTCTTGTCGTTTTCCCACAGGTTTCCCTTCTAGTGAGTATACTTGTGTTTAGAGCAGGTGTTGTGAGCCTTTGGCCTGCCAGGTGTTGCTGAACTACAGCTTCCATCATCCACAGCCATTGGCCATTCTTGCTGAGACTGATGGGAGTTGCAGTTCGGAAACTTCCAGAGGGCCAAAAGTGTCCCCACATCTAGTTCAGGCAGGGCCGGATTTAGGTTTGATGAGGCCCTAAACTACTCACGGTAATGGGGCCCTTTATATGTCCAGCTGTCCTTTGTCAACAACAAATTATCACTGTTTTTTGTGTTGAATATATGCTATATGGTAATTTATGGACCTAATAGGTATCTAAAGCCATTTGCCACTGTTGCTGTATGTAGGTTTTATTTTGTTTTTTATCTTATATTTTGGAAATGTACATCCACTTGTTTTCTTCCTTTAAATTTTTTTGGGGCCCCCAAGAGAGTGGGGCCCTAAGCTATAGCTTGTACGTAAATCCAGCACTAAGTTTAGGGGAAATGTAATGTGGCAGGCAGCCGGGGGGGGGGCAGATGTCAGGTGCTAGACCCTGGCTTCAGGTTTTGGGAGACCTTTGGGCAAGATGCTTTAGGTGCCCCCACCCACAGTGGGTCCTCCTAATCCCACCTGGTATCACCACCCATTCATTTACTCTCTCCACTAGGGCCCCCTTTCACACCATTGCCCCCAAGGACAGAACACAAGACAAGGCTCCTTCTCCTTACTGCTGTTCCTGAATGTCTGCTCAGAGAGGGCAGATGAACAAGCAGCAACAGGAAGGACAAGATGCCTCCTTACTTCCTCAGCAGCATCAACAAGGGCTATAGAAGTCAGTGACTTGTGTGATGCTACTTCTTCCTATCAGTATTCATAGCAAGGTCACAACTCAGACACTGGGAATCCCTGAGCCTTGTCCATTTATAGGCCTATTAACACCACCAATAAGACATTCAGAATTGTCGGTTTCAACCCCCTGCCGATATCTAAGCTTGCCTAGGGCTGCATGCAGATAGGCAGAATTGGAAAGTCTTCCATTTATTTTACTTACAGTTTTATGAATGCACACTAACTAAAAAATCTTGCAGCTGACTGATTTTGCAATATGCAAGTGTTGTGACAAGCGTACCACACCCAGCCAAGCCAGCCACGCAAGAAAGCTGGGATTAAGATAATTTGTGCCATACGGGTTGTGCTGCCCACTCTCTGGCACAATTCAACAGTTTACTGGGAGAGCCACAGTTGAAGTTGGAAGGTATGAACCACTCAAAATACTGTCTCTACTTGGGGGGGGGGGGGGGCGATTCGCAATCATTATTCCGGATGTACTTGACATGATTGCATCTGTATTTGTCTTTATGGGACATTTCAGGTTTTCTTCCTAAATCTGGTCTCTAATTTTAAAACACCCATCTTGACTACAACTTCCATCATCCCTGACCAATTTGTGACTGGGGCTGATGGAAGTTGCAGTCCAAAACATCTATAGGGCACCAGGTTGCGGGGAGCAGATACACTAGCTACAAACAAACCCTCACAGAGTAATGTATAAAACATTGTTAAAAAATTACTACATATAGAATCTTAATAGTGCCGTCCACTACAATCTGGGTAGCAGTGTTCTTTAGGGAGACTGGAATATTTAGGATCTGCTCCACCTAGTGAGATTCAGGCGATGCCAGGCTATGTTTTTCAGACAATTCTCTCACAGCTTAGCAAAATCTCAGCTGGCACTGTCACTGGATATAATTTGATAAGGATCCTTTGTCTCTGCCTGCAGTCTCCGGGTATATAGCACACTTTGCTGTGATAATTGGTTTGGCTGTCCATTCCACCCATCAGGTGATAGAAAACTATCAATCAGGCTAAATGCAATGTGAGAGAAGTCTCTTTAGCCAATTAGCTGGTAATGAGAACATTAGCCACAATATCTTCAGCAGAGGGCACCTTAGCAATTGTTCTATCTAGGTGATTAATAGTGATCATATGATACTACAGGAATTTTATGCTGTTATATTAAAAAAAAATCCAAAAAGAATTATCCACTTCACACTCTTAAATATTTTAAAAGCCACTGATGATCTTATGTTCGTCCCTGCTTATTTCTGTGTCTTGGAGATTAGTACTCTTTGCACCAAAACAGCATTCCAATTATATTAGAATTTTCCTAGATGAGAGGAGTTACATAATATCAACTCATGTCCCATAATTTTTAGGAATTATGTGATTTTTCTAAGAAAAGCAATGGTAGTAGAGGCCAAATCAGTAACACAAAAACAGAGGCAACATTGCTATTTGAATGCAACCACACAGAGGTAGCTTCATGTGCCAAGCTATTTATGTAAAGTGGCTCCGAGCATAATTTTTCACCCAGCAAATAATGCAGTGCTTGGAATGAAATAGTTTGGTTTACCAAAGTTCACTGAATTAGTACAACAATCTCTGAATTACACCTGAAAGTAAGTCCCCATAGTTGCCGAGTGAGCTGAATGTGCATTAAGTTCATTTTGGGGTTGCGTTGTTGTTGTTGTTTTTACTCTTTGGACACTTCAGGCCTTTAGGCTTAAATATCATAATTGTTGGGGAAATCGTAGACTCACAGAACTGTAGAGCTGAAAGGGACCCAAAAGGCCATATATTCCCATACCCTGCATTACAGGAATGTCAGCTTCAGCTGCCTAAAGCCTGCAGGGTCCAGGCAGCTGGCATGAACAGCACTGGGCAATTCATATTCCACCATGCGTGTGTGCTTTGATATTTTCTTATTCTTAAGTACCAGTATATTCTGTACTTGCAATGTTCTGAATGCTGAAAACAAAATTCTGAGGATCATTTGGGTGAACTGGAATTAACTGTGAACTTCAACGTGAACCAAACTAGTTCTGCAAATGAATGAATGCGAAGTGGAATTAGTTTATTTTTGGAAATGTTGAACTTGAACTAAATGAGCTTTCTGAGCTGTAAGATTATCCCAAGAGAAAACAAAAAAATGAGTGCATAAGTGTGTCAATGTGAGGAAAAATCAACAGAAACATGAAAGGAATCATTTCCCCACAATGAAACACTTTTCACTTGAATCTGCCTCCATGCCAGCCAGCCAGCCTTATACGTATTTAACAACTCACCTGGTAACTATTGGTGACCAGGAATTCTGTGCAGGTTAGTGAACAGGCTGGTAGAAGAGAGACAGATTGCTCCTCTCTCCTCTACCAGCCTCCTTGACTTCTATCTAGTTCACAAGGAAGTTAAGTCTCTTCTTCCGCAACCATCACAGAAACACAGTGGGCTTGTGTTGTGGAAACAGATTGCTCCATCCTTTTCCACCAGCCCACTTCTTAGATAGCAATTTATTTATTTATTTATTTATTACTAAGCTCTTAACAGGCCTGCATTTTCAGGCTCTTAACAGGCCGGCAAAGGAGGTGGCAAGTATGGGAATGAAGGCCAGTGGACTTTTGTGTGTGTTGGAGCTGGGGCTTTTCACAGCAGAAAATGCCTCTTGCCTTGGAAGCAGGCACCACTGATTTAGTCCGAGGTAATTTCTGCTGTATTCATGGGGACTCATACCTGAGTAAATATGCTTTGAATTGGGTTGTGAAGTGCCTTGCTTCTACCCAAAGTCAATGTCATATTCCTGAGTGCAATTTTAGCCTCTGAAAACTGAACCCTAAATGCTATGAAGCGTGACAGCTTGGAGCTTCTTCCTGTCCTGTGCTTGGTTACATTTTGCCTCCCACAACAGGTCTGTGTGGGTGTTATGTGCATGCGTATAAGCAACATGCAGGATTTAGCAGTACAGATCACAGAAGCACACTTTCGGAACAGGAAATGCAAAGTAGATAATTGCCAGAGTGATTGATACAAAGATACATATTTTACTGCCTCAACTTTACCATTTTTGTACTTTTAGGGTAAAATGTATCGCACGCACACACACAAAATTTCAGGTGCCATCAGGAGCTTTCAATTGATGATTGGAATGTGTCAGGGATTCTGCTGGCATACCTGCCACCCTACTACCCATCCGTCTCCCTGCCTGACCTGGTCTCAGGTGTGGTGTTAGTGAATGCTTAGGCAATAAAGCAACAGGCCCTGCCAGCAATTCATTTTTCTGTGTGGCAAAGATCTTCTCTGGCTGCAAGAGCGAAGCTCTCAACAGCTCTCAACTGCAAGCATGTGGAGAGGGGTGAGGGTCAGGTAACCACTTCAAGTGCAATCTGGCCATCTCTGCCTATAGGGAATGCGAAGACGGGGGAGTTTCTTTCCTTCTTGGGATTCCAGACAGACAGAGGGAGGCCAGCTATAATATGCACTGATGCACTCTGTATGTCCCCACTCACCACTAATTACAGAGGTGTAATTAGTAATAATATAAAAAAAATCCTTCCAGTAGCACCTTTAAGACCAACTAAGTTAGTTCTTGGTATGAGCTTTCGTGTGCAAGCACACTTCTTCAGATACACACGAGAAGTCACATCTGAAGAAGTGTGCTTGCACACGAAAGCTCATACCAAGAACTAACTTAGTTGGTCTTAAAGGTGCTACTGGAAGGATTTTTTTTATTTTGACTATGGCAGACCAACACGGCTACCTATCTGTAACTAGTAATAATATAGTAACTCCAAGTGTTCATGACAAAACTGATTCTGCCATGGGTCAGCATGCCCTGTCTACTGCTGAATGGACCTTAGAGAGGAAAGGCAGAGAACTGTGGGGGGCTCAGCTTTCTTCACCTGCAAGTCCCTTCTGCAGTAAACAAATCGGACCATCCCGTCGTATACTGTGACCAGATGAATAAAGAAACATGGCTCCCACAATTACGGAGTTGCACAAGGCCTCATCTGAACCAGGAATGTCTCTTAGGAGATATCCAAGCTTCCTGAATCATCTTGTGGTCCCTGAAATAGGGAGCTTTACCTGAAATTCAGATGAGCACCATTTTAGCCCTAGTTTGGAATTCCTATCATTTCCCTGTAACACCTTAAGATACCTTAATTGAATTACATACGGTCCAATTTTCTTAATACAGAGACAGGCTCTGAGTGATCTGTGCTAGAGGAGAGAGGTGAGGCAAAAGAGATTAGTGAGTGGAGTGATGATTGGAAGTGGCAGGGTAATCAATAGGCCCCGGTTCAGAGGGTGAACTGACAAAATTCAGCTGCACTCTGAATGCTATACATTCACTGGCATAAACTCTCCAAGTGAGATTGGGATGTAGGAGGAATGCTACCAAGTCAGATGATTAAAACCCATTTTTCTTCTCTAACTGTCCTTTAAAAATATTATTCCATTTCTCCACCCCACCTCTTATTCAGCCCCTCTTATATTTGAAACATGCAATGAATTTCAGATGAAATGTATTAAAAAGCGCTTAGATGCCATGGTGATAGGCACATTATAAATACCATAGAATAGAGGAGATGAGATAGACAGATTTAAGCACACAGTGAATTCCACATGAAAGATATTAAAATAAAGCTAAAAGGTAAAAAAATAAATCCATTTATAGGAATATTTTGCAATATACTCAGCCATTCAGTTAAAGGCATTGGTTCCAGAGAGATCAGTGCAAGCTCCTGCCAGTGGCTTCAACTTAACATCTCTGGACAGCTTCTGCAGTCACTCCCCATACAACATTTCTAGTGCATTTGCTGGAGTCTAGCAAAGAAAAGCAGTGGCTCAAAGATCCGAATGTTAACGGGGAAGTTTCATATTATTTAATGCAAAGGGGAAAGCTCTTCCAAAGCAAACAGGAAATTTTCTCTCTCTCTCATATCTCTCACCCACTGATATTAATATAAGAGGCAGACATGCCACTATCGTCATGGTAGCAAATGTGGAGAGTGACATCAGGTTGGGAAAGTTTCATCGGGGGCAGGGGGCAGAAATGGGTGGGTATGACATATACTGGTAGACATATACTAGATTTAAATATACAATTGATTCCTCTAGTAATAATTGGTGGAAAGGAGCTAGTCGAGGACCTGCATAGTACTAAGTATTTGACATACAGCTCAGAAATCCTTTGTTTAGTTATGTGCTCACTGGAAAGGTTCAGCAAGTCAGTTTCTTTCTCTCTGCTTGGGCCTTGTTCCTCATTTGTAACAATGAGACCCACCAAACTGCAGGAGCTAAGTATATGGCACTGACTCTCTGGCAAGTGTGTTTAGGACTGCAGGTGAGCAAAACAATCCTAGCAAGAGGGTGCAGAAGGGGAAGAGTACATCACTTATGTTGTGACATGTGGTCTGTTGCTTGGCTTGCTTTCTTGCAATATATGCACTGTACTTGGTGGTGTCCTGCTTTTTGACTGTGACACAGCTGTAATCTGGGTTGTATTGGGTCAGTGATGGCGTGGCATCATGGGTGCATAGTATTGCTTGGTGGCAGGTGGCTTGCAAACACATGCAACAGGGGAACACATCAGATTGGTAGTGTTTTCTGTGGTCTCCTGTGCGCTCTAGATGCACCAGGATCTACCACTTGGACTGCCAGGTTCCACTGGCACAAACAGCTTGCCTTGGGGGGATGGGCAGACCCTGCTTTTTTGGAAGCATAAGATGGCCAACAGGTGTAGTGCTGCAACAATATTACTAAAAATGTTACAGATCTCTACTCAGTTCTTTTATTTTTACAACAGGAGAAAACACAATGGTGGCATTGTGCTGCGCTAAGCACATTTTTTTGTTTACCAACAGAAGACCCGTTTGCTTGAAAAGGATAGTGTTGTGTCCCTGGCACAGCAGCAGCTGTGAAACATCTAAACATAACTACATGAAAGAGTCTATGTTGTCCAAACTGCAGATTGAATCTGTTGAGGTCCAGAGAAACACTTATTAAGTGATCATGTATGACCTTTCATGAAGTCATCATGTCATGTTGACCAGCTGCTCAAATTTCAGAGTTCAGTGCTGAAGTCCACCCCTCCTTTTGTTTTTGTAATACAGTGGTACCTTGGGATGCGAACGGGATCCGTTCTGGAGCCCCGTTCGCATCCTGAATAGAATGTAAGTCGCAACTGCGTGTCTACACATGAGCGGGTCGCGTTTCGCCGCTTCCGCGCATGTGCATGACATCATTTTGACCACCTGCGCATGCCCGAGCGGCAAAACCCGGAAGTAAGGCACTCCGTTACTTCCGGGTTGCCACGGAGCACAACCCAAAAATACTTACCCTGAAGTATATTTATCCCAAGGTATGACTGTACTAGAAAGTTGTGTGGTTGTTGTTTTTCTCCCACAGTAGCACAAATGAACACTGTGGCAAGTGAGTGAGGAAACGCAGGTGAAGACTTGACACACTGCTCTCCTGACTCTCTCTTTTTTCCTGTTTCTTATGTGCAAGTAGGTTGTTGCTGCTGGACTGACCTAAACAGAAATAGATTCAAAACAGTATCACTATATGGATTTTAAATCAAAGGATTGTGCCATGTAGTACATTTTTTCATATATGAAATCAACACTGCACACCCATGTGCGGTGCATGATATATCTTGCTTGAGCTCTTAAATGTTATAGCTATTATTAACTATAGTGTAGCCATGTTATCTTTATATATTTGAGTGCAAAGCTGAAGAAGTTGCAGACTGAGCTTGGGAGACCTGATTATCTTTTGTTTTCTAAATGTGAGCTGTTTAGTTTCTAAATCCTGTCTGTATGTATTGGTGTGTGACTATTGTTTGTAATTACATTTAATATGGAGAAGAGAAAGTGGAAATATTACAATTCTTTTACTAGAAGGGGCATGGATCTAGTGTGAATTCCAGAAGTATGAACTCAAGGGATAACATTTAACTTATGGTGATTCCACAAAACTATACCAATCACATAAGGTGGTATTTTAAGATTTCAGAGTTTTATATACTATTTTGTGTGACATATACATAAGGCCTCTGGATAGAAATTCAACTTTTGCAGCTAAGACATCAAGGGGAACATCTGATTGTAAGAAGTGGACAGAACTGTCCGCTTTGTTTTCTGGTGTGGAGACTGTCAAGGGAGCATGACAAGGTGCTATGTTTTGGAAGGTAAGATTTATTTTTGTTAATAGAAAGGGTGAAGTTTAAAGGCCTTCGTTGCCTTATTTTATCTCTGTTTCTATTTATTAATCTCTACGTGGTGTTAAAAAGAACTTTTATAGGAGTATGAAGCTTGGAACACCTGCCAAAGAGTTCTAATATAGCCCACACATGAGCAGCTTTTTACTGTATGTTAGTGCCACACTTTATAAAGCAGCATTTGATTTTTACATTACACACTGTAATGAAAAGTTTACCAAACCTTATTTTTAACTACCTCATAACCCCGGCTGTTTCTAGACATGTTGCAGTAAGATAGCTAATTCTTACGCCCTGAAAAAAAGAAAATTCCGTACATATTTTTGTAATTCATGAATTGTGGTGCTGACATTTACCCTTCACAATGAAAGGTGTGTGGGGAGGGGATATGGATAATCAAGAACATACACATGCACTAAATATATATGCTGGGGGTGGGTAGTTGCTTGGAAATGCAGGGAACACATCAAGTGCTTATCTCAAGTGCTTATCTGGTCAAGAAGGGTCCCTAAACCCAGCTTATAACAATGGCAAAGCAAAGAAACAATATGACAGTCTTAATCAGAACATTGAATTTAGAGCACATGGGAGAAGTAATGTACTCCTCTCTCTATTCTGTACATGTAAAGCAGCAGTATATCCACCCCTCTTCACATAGGAAAATGCTGTCTATTTCCAAAGAATCAATGGCTATTAGGAGTTCCCGCACCCATCTTCTCTCTCCTGCCTAACCAACCTCCCTCAAAAAGGATGGGGGGGGGGGGAGAGAACAGACAGCTCCTCTTTCTTCAGCTTTTAACAGCTTTGGGAGGTCAGGATGCTATTGGTTCAGCTTTGTGTGTGATATGGAGCTGTTCACTTAGCAACAGCAAGCAGAAGAAGCAGACAGCCACACCACCTGGTTCAGTGAGCGTCTGAGTGGTTTAAAAGATTTGCTCTTCTACCGCACAGAAACAACTCGGCTCCGAGAAGCATTCAGCATCTCCTGGGGCATCACGGAGGGATGTGGTGTCCAGCACCTTGAGTTAACATGTCCAGAGAAAGGAGCCTTGACACAGCACAATTCACTGTTAATAACAGGAGGCCTTAAAGCTGACGGAAAGAAACTTGGTAGAGCACATTTTAACATAGGATGCAAAAGCACAATCTCTTGGCCCAAAAAGAGAAAATCAAGAGGAACAGATGTATTAAGAGAAAAAGATGTGGACAAAATTATTACTAACGGTTTTCATAAACCACTAGCAGTTTGTTTCAATGTTCCTTGTCCAAAGCAGCTTTTCTCCAGGAAACTACATGGAAAGTTCATCAGACTTCAAATTCTACATTCCAAGCCATATCTGTTATCACATTATATTTTAGTCCCTTGTTTTCTGGATTGTTTTGTTTTATCAGAGAAAGGCGAACTCTGAAATGCACTAGGAAAAATAACCCGATCACAAAGAGATTCCCTCATCTAAATCTAACTTTCAAAATGACACCACCATCCTCATCTACACATCAGTTCTCATAAACGAATAATCTCTTTACCTAACAGTTAACCCCACACAGTCCAATACTTGGGGTGATTTAGAATCTGTTTGCACCTGCTGTTCTTCAACATGCTGCAGCTCATCATGATCCTCTCCCCTGTGAAAAAAGGGCACTAACCTTTCCACAATATTCCTTCAGATGTCTATACAGGTGTAGCAGAAATGTACACCCTCATCCTTTATGGTAAATCTATTTTTTTTAAAAAAGTGACAGGAGGCGGCATTTTAGGAAAAGAGATTATATATGGACAGCAAAACAAAACAACAAAGAAGTTGAACAAGGACACAGTGGTAGTCTGGTCCAGAGCTACCCACAGCCAGATCTACACTAGTCTTTGTCAGCGACTGCCAGAAGCCACCTTATCATGAGCAGTCCCAGTGACTGGCTCCCTAAGGGATGCCTTTTATAAACCATGTTAACATGGATACTTGAAGGGTCCCTTCTAGTATCCAGCTCCTAACCTGCCAAGGGCTTTAAATTAGGGACAGTGACACTCCAGATGTTGTTAGAGGAAGGGTAGTAGCTCATCAGCAGAGAACCTGCTTTTTATGCAGAAGGGTCCCGGTTCAAACCCCAGCACCTCCAGGTATGGCTGAAAGAGGGCCCCGCCTGAAATTATTGAGAGTCGCTGCAAGTCAACGTAGATAAAATTGTGCTAAATGGACCAACGGTCTGACTCAGTATAAGGAAGCTTTCTATCACCCTATGCTAGATTCCCATCAGCCTCAACCAGCATGGTCAATGGGCAGGGATGATGGGACGTGATCCAGGAACATCTGAAGGACCACAAGTTCCCCATCCTTGCCTTAAAGGCTAAACAAACCAGTAGCCCAGACTATTTCTGGTTCAAGCTTATACAGTGGTACCTCGGGTTACATACACTTCAGGTTACAGATTCCGCTAACCCAGAAATAGTGCTTCAGGTTAAGAACTTTGCTTCAGGATGAGAACAGAAATTGTGCTCCGGCGGTGCGGCAGCAGCAGGAGGCCCCATTAGCTGAAGTGGTGCTTCAGGTTAAGAACAGACCTTCAGAACGAATTAAGTACTTAACCCGAGGTACCACTGTACTATACATGTAAGCAATTGCTCATGTAAGCAATAGTCCTCTTTATTAACTCTGATTTGACCACAATTAAATATATTGATGATATCATGCTACAGATGTTTCTACCATTTTCAGTATGTTTGCTAAACCAAGAAGACTCTGCTTGGCTATTAGTAACCTGGAAGTCCTCCTACACCCACTCCAAGTAAGAATCCACCAACGGTGTGTTATTTTATCCTTTTAACCCTCCTTGAGAAAGTATTTTGTTAGATTTTCCTCACATTCAAAAATACAATAGACATACTATGAAGGAGAGGAAACAGTACTTCCTCAGATAAATCATATGCAATTATATATTCAGTAGGAAAAGTAAACCCTGTAATTTTCTAAAGACAGAGAGATGTGGTGCATGCTGAAACTCTTTTATTGAGGCTCAGCAATGCCTTCCACAATAGGCACAGTGTTTGAATTATAAGAAAGCTGTAAAGACTTCCTCCAAGGGTTAACCCGCTTAGGAGGCCACACTTACATGGAGCCAAAGCCATGTGGTCTGTAGTATGTGGGAGCTCAAGAAGTAAGTGTGTGGTTTGTGGTAGCTCAGAAAATGTGGACACAAGTATGCAATAACCACTTGGCCTGAACAAGAGGTCTCCACCTGCACCCATTCTTGCTTTCCAGAGAGGACCTTGCCCCACCTCTCACTAGACAGGATCCAAGGAGTGTGAGACAACAGCATCTTATAGCAAATACCATAAAGGACAATGTGTGTGATGCATGTATGACAAGCATCTGCCTGGTCCCTGGCTCAATCCCTGGCATCTCCAGGTAAGGCTGGAGATGTAGAAATACTTCTGCCAAAACCTTGGAGAACCACTGCCAGTCAGTGTAAACAACGCTGAGCTAGATGGGCCAATGGTCTGATTTGGAATGAAGCAGCTCTCTATGTTCCTATGAACACTGTGGCCAGCTGGCTAGTTTTAGCATCATCTAGACTAGTTGGAGTCTTGCCTTCATTTAGAAGCCTGCAGTCATTGCTACCCAACATGTAAACGTTAAATTTGGATAAGCAGTTCCAGCCCATCTCTCTGCAAAAGAAGAGCTGGCAAGTGAAGATAAAGTAATGACTCAGGAAAATTGAGAGTTCTCTTCTTCTTTTATCTTTAAGTCAAGGGAAGACAACATTGTATTCTGCTCACCAAGGTCTTTTCCCAGAAAGAAAAGCTTCTTTTAAAAAGCCAGCCTGCAAATGAGCTGCCTTGTGGAAGCAGCCTGGTCAGGCATCCATGACGCTTCTGGCCAAGCTGCAAAATGCTTCCAGTGCTCTGGCAAGCAAGATACCTGGCAGCACACAGACTGCTGCTCTGCAAAACGCCCATTCCCACATTTTTCAAGTAGGTAAGAAATAGCAGGAATTCTTTTGAAGCAGCAAAAGACCCCCACTGTTTCTTCTCTGTATCTTGCACAAATGAGGTATGACCCTGAGTCTCTCCCAAGCCTCCTGTGCATAACAGAGGACGCAAGCGAGCAAGCTGGTGATGACCACAGATGATGGCTGACTAGGAACATACAGTAAGCCAGCATTCATGGATCCTGCAGCATGGTGATGTTGTGGATGATCACAGGCTGCATGCCTTGCACCCGCTATGCCTGCATAAGTCTTGGATATATGAGGGTGCCAAAATAGCATTTTTTTGAAAAAGGAAAAGGTGAATTCCTGTAACCAAATAATGCCTTTTGCCCTTCGAAGTGACACCTAGCTCACAGGTTTTAAAAAACAAAGCATCGCAAAGTGTTGAATTGGAAATTATCCTGGGACATTTTCTTGCATTATCTGAAACACTGTACACTACATTCATGAGAAACAAAAATGTAACCTTTTTATTGGTGGCACCATTTGGCAGGCACAGACGCAGTTGTTTCCCAAGTGGGACAAGATTGCGTTAAGCTATCAAGAAGAAAAGTAGAAGGTAACGTTGCCAGCTTTAAAAGAGAGAGAGAGAAGACATATATATTTCACCTTGGTTCTCTCCCATCCCTGAAGCTATGTATCTTTGGTTTTTTACTTCAACAACAACCGGGCAACACATCTAGCAGCAGGATGTTGTACTAAAAACAAGATAAGTCTCTGCTTTTTTCCCTGCCGTTCTTTACAGATGACAGCTCAGTACATGCCCCTGCAATGTTAGTAATATGACACTCCCATCTGCATGAGTTCAACAAGCCAACCAGCCCCAGGCTACATCTTTTTCTGCAGCAGCACAATTTCACACCCTTGCTCAGAAGCTCCAAAGAAAAGGAGTTAAGTGGATCCTCCCATCATAAATAATCAGAGTTCTAAGCAACTGCTGCTCCTTCTCAGTTCATACAGCTAGGATTTTAAAAAACAAAAAATCATGGTAAAAAAGCAGCCGCGTGTTTTTTCCTTACCTTTAAAATGGGGTTCTTTTTGGCACCAATCCACAAAGCAATCATCTGCTATCAGGCATATATTTGTAAACAAAGCACCATAATGCAACTTTGTCATTTTACAATTTGTCAGAAACAAAATAGCTTGCTATGCACTCCTATTTGGAAAAAGGAACAACTGATGAGTAACTATTTGGGAAAACTGAAACAGAGATGTTTTTGCTTAGTACTAAAAGAGCTGCAAAGTAAAAAGTTACAAGGTTGATTCAAAACCTTCCTATTGAAAGGTGCCCCACCCATTAATCCACCAGCAGATCTTTGAAAATATATTATTTTAAATACAAATACTGCAAATGGCAAGCTGGATTTTAAAGGGGCAATTCCAGCCTTTGAGTGAGAGAAGAGGAACTGGATATCATTGCTAACAACACTGGACTGGAGGTAGTGCAAAAGTATCACTTAGAAGAACATGTATTCTTAGCATATGGTGCGGGGGGGGGGAGCATGGGGATGTAATTATATGGACACTTACCTGGAAGCAAGCCCCCACTGAACACAGTGGGATTTACTTCAGAGTAAGCATGCATAGGCATGTGTTGTAAGAATCACTATTGCAATCTATTAAAAGCTGCTAGAAAGCATTTGGTGTAATAGCTGTTTCATGTCACACCAGTGGTAACAGAACAGAAGCTGAGAAAGCGTGACTGCTAGTGTCAAGCGGGCGGGAAACACAGAGAACCCAAATGCTTCAGTTTCTTTTTTAAAGCTTCAACAGCATGATCGTGCTTATCACCTTGGCAATAGAATCCCACAAGGTAGAAGAAGAATGGCAAAAGGCTCCAGGAGTGGCAGAGTGAATCCAGTCCTGCAGATAGGCCCATTAAGACACACCAGTTGGAAGTTATCAAATCAGATCAACACAATTGTGGAATGCCATTCAAGGCTTTATAAATCAGCATGAAGAGATTACAGCTGATGCCCTCCTAAACAAATAATATTGAGGCTTCACCTGTTCCACATAGATTCTTACAGCTTTATGTTTTCTTGAGTTTGCTCATGCACAAAAAACGGAAAGGAATTAATAATAATAAAAAGCCAGCATAGCACCCAAGAACAGTGACTCAAGATCTGTTGCGTATTGTTTGGAGAACTGTTTAATGGAAAAGCTGAAGGCCAACGAAGTAGCTGCCTCTTAAGTGTCCAGGCTTTTGCTCTCCCTTAGTGGACTTTGCAGGTTACAGACCGCTACGTGGCCTTCCTTACTCACAGTTACATCGAACTGTTTGGCTCTGGACCTAGGACAGGAACAAGCACTGCCAGCTGGGCCATCTGTCTCGTATTGCTTAGCTGCACCTTCAGGACTCAAACAATATTTTCAGGCAGCTCATGATGACAAAGGCTAGGAACTCCTGTGAGTGAGTTCTGATAGCATCTGCCATAATGTTCTCCTTCTCTATGACCAAAGTTATGTTAGCACATAACTTTAAAGCAGCACATGTATATGTGTGTGAACTCTAGTGCACAAACAAAACAATCACAATGGTGTGTTGGCTACAACTGGAGGTTTTAATGTGGAAGGAACAGAGGTAAGGTACTTTTACAAACCACTATTCCCAACCTAAATTACTTTACAGAGGTGTTGTAAGGCTGTCCTAGACACTGTGCTGAGCTTTATGGAACACAAATATAATAAGAAAATAAGTAACTGGAAGATAAATGCATACTCACATACTATATATCTGCATGCCTCCATGTCTTTTAATTAAGATAAGGGTAAGGCAAAACAGCCCTTCCAATGATTTCACAGCCCTCTTTGTTGAGCACAAAAAGGAAATTCCACTTTTGGTTACTTGAAGGTTTTGCAAACAGTGGCTAATATGTCTAGAAATGGGGTGGCAGAGGGGGAAGTACAGAACTATGGAACTACCTACATCAACTGATCAGCTGCAATAGCAGATGCAGTTCATTTTGTCCCTCAGTATGCATTCAAGCACGGAATGCGCGCACCATCGGCCACTCTACAGCTGGAGGGAGGCAGGGGCCATCTTGGCACCCCTCCCCCAGAGTGGCACCCGGGGCGCCCACCCCCTCCGCCCCCCACTTTGTACGCCCCTGCCCAAGAGTTGCAGTTCATGGCCAAAGTCCAATATGTTCTAGAGTGCAGTGACTGACTACTTAAAACTCTAAGCCCCCCCCCCCGAGCATTATGGAACAGGCAGATGCACAAGCTACAGACCTCAAATAAGCTGCCACTGTTAATGTTCCAGGCAAAAGCAGCCATTAAATAGCCTCCAATCTCAGGATGATTCAAATTATTTTCCTGCAGCCATATCTGATAGTCTATTTTTGCCTTATGCCATTTATCTAATGATAATGTGGAGAAAAGCAATTCTTATGTTAATGCATGATTCGGGGAGTCTGAATCCTCTTAACAAGATGCAGCAACCAAGCCAGACATGTCCCAAGGAATGTCTTTGCTTGGTCCTTTACACTTCACTTGAAATCAGGATACGGCACTGAGACTTGGCAAGATGTAGAAAGAATAAGCTTCCAGTGTGATTGCTGCATGGAAGAGCCCAGAAGCATTGTAGCTTGACGTTATTTATCCAACCTGACTTGCTATGAAAATGCAGCTGAATCAAGCAGTTGACATAAAGGACACTGTTATTTATAATAACCTGTGTAGAAGAAAGTTAGTAAGAAAATCATGCAAGACTTAAGGGGAGAATATAATGTCGTGTGAGCAAAAGCAGGGCCACTGAATGATAAAGCTTTAAAGGGTGACGTATGAAACCTGCCCCATGTAACAGATCCCTTCAGCAGCATGTAAGTGAATCATTAGAGATACCCATCTGAATGCACTAATCACTGAGGGTCAAGAAACAAAGACAGCTTAACCACAAATCTGAGATGATGAAGGAAAAGAAGTGAGGACCAGGAAGAAAATTTGAACCAAGAGCAAGAGGGCAATAAATGACCAAAATTAAAAGAAGATTGATGGCGTCACAAGAAACCGTAATGTGTTCTCGAGAATTATGGCGAACTATGTGCCAAATGGAACAATTTAAGGAACAGAGAGACATAACTGAAGTGCTACTGTCGTGCCTCGAAAGTCAAAATTTATGGGCAGCCCAAACATCAGGGAAAGATGCTCTGGCTATTATAAATCACTGCCTCTGGGCCAGCAAAGAATTGTGGATTTCAGTGAACTAAGACATGCTTAGGGTTACACCCTGAGCAAGAGTGAGCCAGTGCGATTCCACTGATGAAGCTTTACTGACTTTTTATGGTATCTTTATACTTGAGCTTTAGTATTGACACACAAAATACGTTTTGCATCACTTAGTAAAGACACATGCTTCTGTGATCTCAAAGAAAATGGGAGCCACAAGCACTCCACAGAAGGACTTAATAAACTTGTTGTATTCAAGGCAGGTTGAACAGAACAAACATAATCCAAAATAATGAATGAGTCCTAGTAAAATGTATTTTTTGTAGGATAGCCCACTGATACCTCTATGCACATAAAGAAGGTGTTGACATCTCAATACGTATGTAACAAAAGTCTGTAAACCAGGCTCAACCAGGTCTTGATGCAAGGTTCTATTAGCAACTTGGTCACTGAAAAAAATATTCACACCTGTTTGAGAACTTTGTGCTTTCTAACCCAAAAAGGCTGAACACTTGAGAGCTGAATATTTCACATATTTTGCAGAGGCAAACCCAGTTTAGACACTAACAGCACAATCCTGCGCATGCCTACTCAGTAGTAAATCCCACTGGGTAATGAGGCCTACTCTCAGGTAAATAGTATTGAAAGCCTTACCTGGCAGAAAGTCCCATTGAACAAAGTGTGGCTTACTCCTAAGTAGACATGCCCAGGATTGCCTACTATAATCAGGAAGATACAGACCATCAGGGCTCGCTGATCATACCCATATGATAAACTTTTTCACAAAATCATGTTTGATGTATTAATATTTTACATTTTTAAGTACACACTGTGATTAAAGCATCCCAGGTGGACATCTAAAAATGTAGTTCCAAGAGAATGGGGCAGAGTGCAGACACTATCTGTAGAGCAGGAGAGATGATGTCATCTGTACTTGTTGCTTGCAGGGTGAGGGGCTTTTAAGTTTATTGTGATTACCTGCTCAAATTCAAAAAGTGTGGAGACAGAGGAAGAAAAAGTCAAGCCGGAAACTCAGCATAGGACAATGCATGTCTGGTTATCTTATCTATACAAATGGAGGAGAACAAGCAGAGATTCCAGCTTAACAACAAGGCTTGGGGAAAATGAGAGTAGAGCTCTTTCAGTCTGGAGCCATTTTTGCAGAAACAATTATAACATTTAACAGCACGTACAAAGCGAGACATAGAAATAAAATAATCTCTAGAGGGAAACAAGAAAGTGAGGAAAACAAACAAATAAACAAATCCCATATTTGCTTTTCCAGACCCTACCAGTAGAGTTTTCAGTAACTCAGCTTGGGAAAAACTGCATCTGAGAAGTATGACACTTCCACAAAGCAGTTTACTCTGGACTCTCTGCAAAACTTCCATGCATGAACAGTACTGTTCATGCATGGAAGTTTTGCAGAGAGTCTACCTGCTGTCCTTTTCACATGCCATCCCCTATTACTCTCTCATTTAATATGGAGCTACTGTTTTCACAGAAAGTCTGTTAAATAGAAAATAAGCCCAGGCACCCACCCATACAACCCACAGAGGCTGCGTACAAGCATAACTTTAAAGCACATTCAAATCACATCCCCCCACCCAAGAATTCTGGGCACTGTAGTTTTCTAAGGGTTGCTAGGAATTGTAACTCTGAGGGGAAAACTACAATGCCCAGAATTCCTTGAGGGTAAGAATGTGCTTCAAATAGGTGCAGTGTGTACACAGCTCCACCCCACACACTCATGCACAGACAGATGCATACACACAATTACACACACCAGAGAAAGAAAAGAATATGACATCACTGTAACTACTACCTTTGCAGTTCAGATTTGACTATCTTTACATGAAAGGTAAGTCCCAAATAAACACATTTAGGCCACCAGCTTTGCGGGGGGTGGGGCGGTTGGAGGGGAAGAATGTATTTATGGGGATGATGACTGTGGGGGCATCAGGCCCCTGCAGAGCTTGTTGGAGGCCCAAGGTGGGAATCTGATTAGTTATAAAATCGAAGAAAAAGCAGCCGGTCCCTGGTGGGGCCCCACAACCAGCTTAACCCTTCAAGGCCTGCGGCAAGTGTACCTGTCTGACCTCTCCACTCTGCACTAGCTGGGGGGTGGCTAGCTGTTTTAAGTGGGGTTTTTTAGAAGTAATAAAATAAAATGTTGGTACTCATATCTTGATAAAAGTGCCATGAGTGAATTTACACAATGACTGCCATTGGCAGGAAAGAAAGAAAAAGGAAGGAAGGAATGACAGAAGTCCCTTCTGGTGAGTCCTGCTCGCCATCATGAGATACTCCCACACTTCAAAATTTACCCCGGCACCAATGAAAGAAGTAATGTGAGCATTGGCCACCCCCCCCCCCAACGTCCTGTAGGAATTTAGTTCAACCGTGTCAGGCTATCACTTCAAAATAGTTTTCAGTATCATCTTTATCTTTTGAATTATGTAAGCATTCATTTTGCACTGTGCTTGTTTCTGGGCAATACCTCTCTCGACCTGCTCTGACTGTAATACTTCTATAGAGTATATAGGGTTTGTTACTGAATATTATTGATACTGGATGATATAGTTTGATTGTACTGTTTAATTAAAAAACTGATTCCCTTTCTAGAATATGATTTTTCCCCCACCTCTTGTTCACAAAGGTAAGCTTTCAATAACTCACCTTTGAACTGAAGAATGAGGGCAGGCCACATAGGAGTCGCTAGCACAATTAAAAGCAAAGATTGCTGATGAAAATGCATTGTGTTCTAAGTAAGATGCTGTTCAGCACAAGGCTCAAGGTCTTCCATTTACAGTAAGGTAAAGGTAAAGGTACCCCTCCCCGTACGGGCCAGTCGTGTCCGACTCTAGGGTTGTGCGCCCATCTCACTTAAGAGGCCGGGGGCCAGCGCTGTCCGGAGACACTTCCGGGTCACGTGGCCAGCGTGACGAAGCTGCTCTGGCGAGCCAGCACCGGCGCAGCACACGGAAACGCCATTTACCTTCCCGCTAGAAAGCGGTACCTATTTATCTATTTGCACTTAGGGGTGCTTTCAAACTGCTAGGTGGGCAGGAGCTGGGACCGAAAGACGGGAGCTCACCCCGCCGCGGGGATTCGAACCACCGACCATACGATCGGCAAGTCCTAGGCACTGAGGTTTTACCCACAGCGCCACCCGCGTCCCAGTCCATTTACAGTAGTAAGTGTTTATTTAGAAGGTGATATTTTATTTTATTTTATTTATTTTATTTTATTATTTGCTTCACACTTCTGGAACTTAGTATCTGGCCAATTTCCCATCACTGTCATTCTCTAACCATTTGTTTATCCTTGATCCATCACATGGAGATTACAGAATTTAGGCCTTAGGTCCCTCTTGTGTATTAAAATGTGCAGTCTACAAATGCTGTTTTTTAATTAAAAATATATATTTATATTTGTTATTTATTTGATTTATATATTGCCTTTCATCTAAAGATCCCAGGGTAGCTTGCAAGAGATAAATTACTTTTTAAAGGATCTTAAATCCAGCACAAAAACTGGAATTCCAATGTTATTCACCAATCAAATTCTTTATCAAAACAATTATTTCACTGGCCATTCCTTTTCTGTTTAACAAAACATATTTGGGTGATGGTCTGACTCAATAATATGTTCCTTAGTTCTGTTTTTAAAAAAAGTGGTATCAAGTGTTGTTGAATTATCATTTTTATTTATTTATGTTTTAGCTTGCAGTTTTTAAGTTCTGAATTTTGTACTATTTTTGATGTGTTTGTTTTGATTGTATAGGGATAAATCAGGAAGAAAAGAGGTAGATGCAAGGAAGGGGAGCAAATGACAGATGTGATTAAATGAAGTTCTGCACATGACAGAATCCTCACTTCAGCTGAGGTCAAGAGGACTAAAGGTTTAAAATGTGTGTTTAGAATCACAGAGTTGGAAGGGACCCCAAGGGTCATCCAGTCCAACCCCCTGCAATGCAGGAATCTTTTGCCCAATGTGGGGCTTGAACCCACAACCCAGAGATTAAGAGACTCGTGCTCTACTGACCGAGCTATCCCAAAAGGATAAGAAAGAAAGAAAGAAAGGAAGGAAGGAAGGAAGGAAGGAAGGAAGGAAGGAAGGTGGATCTATCATCATAAAATGTGTTCTGCAGTCACATTCTATCCACAAGGAGCAGCAAGAGAGAATGGTTTGATTCACTGAAGGCTAAACTTTGCTAAACTTTTCCAGTCCAATTTAACTCTTACTCAAAACACCCATTTTTGAAAATGCTAACAAATAAATGGATGCCATGATATATACTTGTAGCAGATGCAAAGTTATGCATAACTATTTTTTTTGCATTCTGCACTGCAGACGGGAGTTGAAAACTATAATGACTTCTATAGCAAAGTTACACCAACATAAAACTGGGAACAGCACGCGGGTCTTGAATATGTACATCCACAGATAGATTTATAGTTAAGCATTTATAAGTACCTTGCCAGTTGACAATTATATACAAACATGCCTTCATATGCATACATTTATAAAGAAGATTTATCTGTTTATATAGCCACCGAACTGGGGATGCAATCAGAGAACTGTAAATAGTCTTTGCCAAGCCGGAGGTGATCAACACACACAGGAACTGTTAACTCCTCTGAATGTGATGATTGTGAACTTTAAGCCCCCTGGCATCCGAGATGCCTTTTGTCTGATTTACCAGCACAGCTCTGTCTTACCTAGCCATGCTGCAGTCTCAACCATACTTCAGGAGTTTTGTTTGGGTTAATAACATCTGGAGCATTGCTCTATCAGAACACCTCACATACCATTGGTGACTAATCAAAGCCTACCATCAGACCCATATAAATCTCAGAGAACAAGGTTCCTACTTCAACAAATTCTTCACCCTTTTGCATACAGTCCACTTACATATCCCTCTAGTTATGTAAACTTTGGGATACGTAAGCGACAAACCCGGAAGTGAAGTATATTTCCAGGATTTTGCCGCACGCACATGCACAGAAGCGGTCTCTCCGGTTGCGAAAATGTCGGGATCTGGCCAGACCTCCAGAACAGATCCTGTCCACAACCGGAGGTACCACTGTATTTTGTGTTACAATAGATTGAAAAGCTACAAAACTAAGGCAAAGGGTTTAACAAAGGGGCTTGGTGCAAGCAAACCTTGGAGCATTTGTGCTAGCATAAGAGGTCCAGTTCTCTTATGTTTTCTTATTGCAGGGGAGCCTGTGCAGGAGAGATCCAATTGAACGCTGAAATTTTAATAAAGCAAAGGAAAGCAACACCCCCTCTTGTTAAACAGCATCAAGTGACACAACCTGGTTCCCCTTGCATAACTTAGAGCACAATATTTAGCTCTGGAAAATTCAATCACTGGAATGACTGGTGACACTTAGAGGACCTAAAAAATAACCAGGGGACCTTGGAAAAAAGATCAGAAATGTTTGCAAAATGCAAACAGAAACACCATCTCTGTTTTCTCTCCCTGGTTTGAGCCAAGGAAAGGGAGAAAACACAGATATGAGGATCTTGGGCTAGGCTGGGAATGTGAGGTAGACCTTGAGAAGCTGGAAGGGAGCCATGTGACTCCTACAGCAAAATACTGCTGTGAAAGTGATAGGAAAGTGTGGGTTCCCCCGCAACAGGAGTGCTATCTTGAGTCTGCACAATAGCGCAGTTGTCAAAACGGTGCAGATGTTGCAGAGAAACACTGTGCATCAAGGCTTTTTCAAAGACTTTCCAAGGTAGCTTCCAGTTAAAAACCATCGCAGTATGGCACTGCAAAAGCATTATGGACAAGAGGCATATGTCTCTCCCCCTCCAACATCCCCTGTACTGTTTTGTCTGAGGGCAAAAAGCACACAAGCAAGGCCCCTCTGCAGTCATAAGCACAGGACTTGGCTTACACTGGCTGGATACCTGCACAATTGAGAGCAAGAGACTCGTGCGCCTCTTCCACAACACTGTCTGTCTGTCTATGTAAGATTTATTACATGTCCTTCACTACAAGGTTCCAGGGCAGGTTATACCAATATAATAAGATACATGCAGGTCCCAGTTTCAAAATGCTTGTTGTGCGAAAATTCACTTATCTTAACACTAGTACCCAAACCTCAATATACACACTGCAGATTCTGAACAACTTGCATTTGCCCACTTCCTTACTTCTTTATGCTTTGCTGGTTGGTGGTGGCCATTTGGGGGCAGAAACCATGCAAGGAGAGAGATCAGACAAATCAGGTTGGGTTTTTTTGCTGGTTGGCTGCAGCCATTTCAGGAAGAAACTATGGAGGAAGTGGGAGGAGATTGGACAAATCACAGATTAGAAACATTCTCATAGGAAATAATGGAAATTGTCAGCTTCTTATGCGACCACTTGCCTAATGAACGAATTCTAGGGAATGCATCATGTTCAAAAAGCGGAGCTGCATGTGCAATTATAAAAACAAGTAAAATTGTTCCAAACGAAACAGAACAGTACAGAGTCAAACAAAAGAAGTTGGGCCCCACAAAATACCTTAGCTGTTAAGTCACGGTAAAGAGTTGCATCTTCAGCGTGCAGTGGAAGCTATACAACCAAGATACTAGATACACCTGTGTTGGAAGGAAGTTCCACAACTTAGGGGCCACCACAGAGAAAGCCCTTTTCTGGGCCACCATACCCTGCACAGCCAAGGATAGTGGAATTACCAAGAGGCTCACTCTGCCAACCTGAGAGGGTTGGAGTATCACCTCAACTAAGCACATGAACAAGTTAGGTGGTGGAGTCGCTTATGCAAGTCACCCTTCACACATGACATAATGGGAACAACAGAGGGCTGTTGTTTGGAGGACAAAGACTGTAAATCTATACAGCAACATATACAAAGTGCTAAATAACAATGCTACAGGTTTATGTGGCACAACAGTAATCAAGTCATTAAAGACAATTGTATGTTGGCCTGTCATCCAGAGTAAAAAGCTTTTGGCATGTAGTTCTTGAATTCTCCCCCCCCCCCCTTGTGTCCTCTCGTTGGAGAAATGTCACTCTCAGATCTCGGTTACAAGAATGCATCTGTTTCCTTTAAAAGAAGGAAATGGAAAGAAACAAGAAAAAACAAAAACAGAATAGATCTCAATTCCTCAAATAGCTAGAAAGCCCACAATTGCACCTGCATTTTTCCATTAAAAAATTTAACTGTAAAAATTGCACTGTTTTCCCCCCTTAAAAACCCCGGCTATAGTATTTAAAAACAACTACAGCAAAGCAGCTCTCATATGCCAATCCCTTGCATTCAAAATGTCTTTTCTAAGTGATTATGTGCAGCAAAGCCATCCATATTTCTGCTAGAACAAAAAAAAGTCAAAAAAATCTGCATGACCTGCCAGTTAGGCCAATTGGTGACAAGGTGTCTGGTTTTTAAATCCAAAGCTATTTTGACATTGTCAGAGCTTCCAAGACAACAGAGAAAGTCCCACAGTTCAGTGAGTTAACCTGATCAAAGGCACACACCCCACCAAGCACTGCTAAAGTCAGCGCAACCTCTTTTCATTTCAGTAGGGCCCATGTCAGTACTCTGCACAGCCCAAATTGGAAGGTATGGGTGTTGCACAACTATGATACTTCATGGAGTGTACCCTCCAGGCGCTATTTCAAGCACAAGCCAAATTAGATGTTTTAGTTAGCACAGAAGTCATGATTGTGCAGAAAGATTACCCTGCTTTGGCATGCCCTGCTTGGCCGGCAAAGTATTTTTCACCAAGAGCAAGCTAACACATGGGCAACTTAATGCTAATCAGGGCTTCAGCTATTGCAATACAAGCCTCTGCTCTGAAACATACTAGAGAAGCATGCTATGGAAGGCAAAGGAGACAGCTCTGCATACGTACATGCCTGTGTGTGCGTTCACCCACCCACTTGCCTTCTTGAGACCCTTAAACTCACTTCTACAGCTTGCTCCCACCTAATCCCATCTTCACCCGACAAAGCCTCTAATACAGTGCTCTTATGCCACCATAGGACCATTTCTCCAATGAAGCAGCACCAACGGCAGCTTCCTTTAAATAGGGAGGGAAGAGATGAAATGAGGCAGCTACCATCCAGCACTGTAATAATAGAATTAAGTGCATTCTTTTCCCCAGGAAGTCTGCACTCAAGCCTACACTCTGTTACCAACGCAGGGCCAAAATGAAGACCTAGCTCTTAGGGACAGTGCTGACAGCACTTGCTACCTAAAATATCTAGGCTAGTCCAAGGGGAAATTACACATTTAAAGTGGTACAACATCTTTAGTTC
The DNA here is from genome assembly GCF_964106645.2 of Podarcis pityusensis. NCBI lineage: Eukaryota > Metazoa > Chordata > Lepidosauria > Squamata > Lacertidae > Podarcis > Podarcis pityusensis. The sequence goes on along the minus strand of NC_138034.1, from coordinate 42,249,039 downwards.
GCATTTTTATATGCTAACTTTTCAGTGCATGGCAGACTCTACCCTGGGATTAGAGTAACCTAACCAAGTTGGCAGATCCCACTCTAAGCCCTGCTCATGTAACAATAAATATGTCAGAACCAGCTAAGAACTTGAGCTAAGGCAATGTAAGCCATTTTCCATATTTCCTAATGTCTGGGTCTTTCTTGGATCATTTTCAGCATCTTCTCAAGAGGGAGGGATATATAGAATAATGGGAAGCAAGACACAGGACAAGACGACGGAAATACCACCCAAAGATTTCCAGGGAGATTTATACCAAAGCTTAGGAGCTGCTCCAAAATCTTATCCTGAGACAGATGGCTTGGAGTGTCATAGACAAGTACCAGAAGAGGGAGGAGTTTCTAATTCAATTAATGAAGAAGAATAAGAAAAGGATCCAATGATATCCTAACTTAGGAATGAAAGAGGATTTCCCATAAGAGGCACATTCATGAATGCAAGAGAGCCCCCAAGGCCCCATAATGATGAGCTAGTAAAGCACCACAGTAGTAACCTCAGATTGGAGGAAAGGGTTTCATTCTTCTATGGTCATGTAAACAGCATGCTATTAAGCAAGGCAGTGACTACCAGCAAAACGTAGCAGGACATCTCTACAAAGCATGAGAGAGAATCAACAGTTGTGGAGAAGCAAATGAGAAGCTTTGTTACAATTAAGGTCCTTGCTGCTCACAGTCGTGATGGTTTAGATGCCAGCGCCAGCCCTGCCATTAGGCAGAGTGAGGCAGCTGCCTCAGACAGGAAATGCTGGCAGTAGGGAGTAGGTGTGAGGTGTTCAGAGGACAGAGCCGTGTGTGCCACATGGCCTGCCCTAAGCCATTTAAATGAGCCTTCTGCCATTCAGTGTGATGGAGGATGCTGCCCTATTGCCAGCATTGAAGTAAAATTCAGTTGCTATTTTGCTTCTCTCCTTTATAAAGCAATTGGGAGGGGGAGTCAACTTGTATTTAATAAAACGTCTGATAAAAACCGACCCATTTTCAATAATGCAGTTCCAACTGTGGAAGTGACACCACAGTTGGGTGGTGCAGGGACAGGCAGGGAACCAGTGCAAAATGGAGTAACTTGTTAATAAGCACAACAGAGTCATATTTCCACCTTCGAAAGTGTTGTGTTGATGGAACCTTGCCCATCATCTGACGATTAGGATATATTGGTATGCAACCTTATGTCAGACTACTGGTCCAGCTAAGCCCAAGTACTATGTACACCAGGGATTCCCAGTCTGCTGCCCTCCAGTTATTGCTAGACTGTAATTCCCATTACCTGATCATAGGCCAGTAGTAGGCACCACATAGGCTGCCCTTAGACTACAACTTTGCTGACAGGAGTGGTAATCCAAAAGGGCACCAAGTTGGAGAAGGACTACTTTGGTATATCAGCATCTCTCCAGGGTTCCAGGAAAGGGGCCCTTCTATGCCCATGATCCAGAATCCTTTACTTGCAGGTGCCAGAAACAGAACCTGGCATTTATTTGCATGCAATCTTTGACAAACCTTCTCTATTGTTCAAAGCTGTGAATATTATGCATCCATAATTTACAATGGCGTTTAACAGCACACACAGATCACTACATTTTTGTTGCCAAACAAGGACTTTTCAATATGATTTTTTATTTGTCTCAGTCTTTCCTTGTATGCAATGCAGGAAGCAATATATGCATATTTGCAAAATGTTATTTAACTGTAAACAGAAAGCAAAGCACTTAAGCTTCACATTTAAAAAGAAAAGCCTGATGTTTAAAAGTGGACTGTCATCAGGGCACTTAACACTGACCTTCCTGTGTCCACACCTACCGCACTCACTGTTTTCAAGAGATCACTTATCCAAGCTACTGTTCACTGTAGCAATCTGGACTTTTGGGAGAGTATTCAAGCATCAACCTAATGCAATCCTCCTGAGGGGGTGTGTGTGTGTGTGTGTGTGTGTGTGTGTGTGAAATAAAACTTCGTATCTACAAATAAACTACTCATTTTCACTTTTTTTAATCTAAAGATTATTTATTTTATTCTTCATTGCCTCCGAGAAATAACACTGGGGGGAATCCTAGAGAGGGGTACATATAGCGACTGTGGTAAAGCAGAAGTGAATATCGTGAATGAGGGACAAAAGTAGAACTGTCTAAGTCAGCAGTTTGCAACCTGTGGGTCCCCAGATGTTGTTGGACTACAACTCCCATCATCCCTGAGCTCTGGCCTTGCTAGCTAGGGGTGATGGGAGTTGTAGTCCAACAACATCTGGGGACCCACAGGTTGAGAAAGGCTGGTCTAAGCAAATACAATTAAACTAAAATACCAGCAGAAGGCATATCCTTACTTCTTTGAGTTTTAAACTGAGAAACCCCCTTGGAATTCTAACAGATTTTGTCTCAAAAACAGACTAACAAGAATGAACAGGAAGACTACAATACAACAACTTTCACCACAGAACGCTGTACACACCTGTTGTCAAAACCCTTCCCTCAAAACCCCCTTAAACCATGGTGTCTTATTTGCTTGCTTGCTGAGCTTGCCTATGGAGAGGGACATAAGATCTTTTCCTTTATCCAGTCTTTATTGTATGTCTGGTATGTCTGAGTATCAGCACAATAAACAAGGCAGCTGAGGTGAGCCAAGTCATCAATGAAATCAAATTACTGGCTAATAACATATGTAATAATTGAAGGCTTGTTAGGATTCATTCTCTTCAGATGCTCTTCATACATTTTACAGGCACCTTCCATGCATTCATTCACAGACTCATAATCAGCCTAAGTCCTGCCTTCTGGTCATTTGGTAGCTGAACAAGCAAAATTGTGTGAGACACGGCGACTCATTCCGTTTGGCTCAGGAATGAAGCACAAAACTCAACGACTTTTCTACCACAATGCACCGCGACCATCGGAAAGCACTGCTATAAACGACTCATTTTAAAGCAATGCTAGTTGAAACTGAAGTTATGTTGATTCTCTGACCTCACTGAACAAGTTTGTTATGAGGTTTAAAGCACCACAGAAGAACCTGTAATCACACAGCATTCATGTCCTCACTCAGGGTTTCTCCTGCTACAAGCACCTAGGGTAGGAACAACCTGAAGTCAAACAAGAGGATGATGGGCAAAACCAAACACCTGATGAAGTACTTTCATCAGGCCCTCTGACTGGACCACTTGAGCATCCTTATGTATATCAACTTGACAATCACTTCCTAATTCTTCTGATTAAGAGGGCTTTTTTAAAAAAATCATCACTCATATGGCATTTTTAATGTGCTACGGGCTTTAGCATCCTTGTTTCATTCATCCCACAACCACAGTGGGAGAAGAATGATGCTCATTAAGCAAGGGAACCAGCTATAGAGGGCAGAATGTGCTTCAGCCCTCTCAATATTTTGAGGCAGGTTGTTGAGACCCCACCCAGTATTGAGGGAACTCCCATCCCCTGCTGCCCCTGGGCAAACACCAGCACGCCAGGCAGAAGGCTTGGAGAGCAATTTTCACTCTCCGCACCCCATGCCACGATCGCCTGAGTGTCTCGGAAGGTGTCCGCGCATCCTGGCAGGCGTGGCCCGATAGGGAGTGGAGCGCTGCATGTGTGATGCCATGCACGCACAATAGCCCCCCAGTGTTGGGCCCAACTCTGTGTGCCTGCCAGTAAGTCAATGTCAGAGGTGCAATTTGGATTCAGCTTTCCCAGGTGTGTGTCCATCTGTCCACTTGTGGTTTCAAGGCAGCAGCAACAACAAAAATCTGTAGGGCAATGTATCTTCCCCACAATGCCTTCCGCCCTATAAATCCAGTTGCTCTTCAGGACTAAACATAGATGATGGCGACATCAGCAAAACAAGATGGCACCTTAACCTGTTGCTCTTTAACGTTTGGAAATAAGGCACATTGTTGATGTCTAAACACAACACAGCACTCGAATTTCTACTGCCCCAGATAATTTGCAATGCGTAAGACACTTTCCAGCTTCCTCACTTATTTCAGTGGAGAAGTTGCACAGCTCTAGGAACGCAAAGCTGCAACACAGAAACTCCACAGAAGTGGAGCTCTGTTTCACTGCAAATGTGTTTATAACTGTAGTTTAACTCAAATATATGCCAGTAAGACTCTAGATGTGCAATGTATCTATGAATTACCTATTTCATTCCCTGCAGTTAATGCAATTGTTTTTTGTTGTCCTACCTTTGCCATGTAATTGGTAAGGAATAATAGTATTACAGGTCACCCCAATGTCTGCCAAGTGGGAACAAGATTCCAGGGTCTTTGCACTCCTCCAGGGTTTGTGCTCCTTTGGAATGAGGCATGGCAGAGACTGCAGTGTCTTTAATATGGTTTGTTTACACATATTTACACCTGAGTTTAGGTGGAGGGAGTGTAGACCACAGGGCCATAGTATGGGGGGCTGTGGCCCTGAGCGTGAACCAGTGTAGCCAGGCAGGGGGCTCAGCCTAGTCCCACATGGCTCTGGTGGGGTCGTTCTAGTGTCATTGGCTAGGCTGGCACACACACCCCGCCCGCCTAGCGCATGCCTGCCCCAGGCACCAGCACCCAATGCTATGCAACTGGTAGAACATTATATCCCAATAGTGTCTTTTGTGGCTCTCCTCATAGCTTCAGCCTGCTTGAGTCCAGTCTCTCAGTGCTGCCTCTCCCAACCAGCCCCACATGATGTCCTGCCCCTCCCTTCTTCTCAAAAACCTTTGCTCCAAAAGCAACTCAATCCTGGTGTAAAAGGGCATCTTTTTTCCTGTGGTGACATCATGCCCCTCTGTAACCCTGGTAACTTTCCCCTCCTAACTCTGCTATTGTCTTTTGCTAACTAACACACAGCTAGGGGAGGAACTCCACCCTGCTCCTTGTCTGACATTGAATGTGCCACCTTTTCTCAGGGTAATGACTGCCATCACCCGTCTTTGCTCTTTCATGGCACCTGTCAGCTGATTTCCTGAACAGGAGAACAGGCTCAGCCTGTATTCTTACACTGCACATACCATGTTCCCTTAATACTCCAAATCTTAATTACAGCCTACCATTTGCTAAATCAAGAATTTTGGGGCATCTGGGCCCTCTCTTACACATTCATAACAATAACTTCATCTTCCTGGGGGCTCATATCAAAGTAACTCCAGTAGCAGACACTAGGGTCACTATAAAAAGTCTTTATTTTCATACACAACCTTTTCAGGATTCCTTGACTCTATCCACCTGATAGTGACAGAGTACACATGACTCTGTATTTTATTTATTTAGGCAGAAATTGCATTTTCATTTCCCTTCCTTTCAATCTTTTAATTAAATCTTTCAGGAAACAAAAACAAAAAGTTGTGGATGTCTGCATTTCCACCCTCGAACGAGCATCTTAGGTTCCAGGACACAGAGTGCATTGCACATTCTGATCAGGCCATTTCCATTGTACTTAGGAGTGGGGAGTTTAAAATTCATGAATGTTGCAAGGGCACGGACAGCGCGTCCACATTGTACAGCCTTTAACATGTGCGGAACTCTGTGATCATAGCAGCATGTGAGGTGGCAGTTTAATGATCTGCAGCTATAGCATTTATTCAAAGCTTTATGGGGGAGGCATAATTATGTAATAAAAATCCTGTTTCCCTAGTATTCTCCCCCTTCCAAATGAATAATATATTCTGCTGCAGTGGGACTTTTTAGGACTGCCAGTGGCTAACCCCCTTTGCATTAAGCTTGCTGTCAACTTCCTTCAGCAGGAGAAAGCCACAGATCACACCTCCTGTGCAAGCAGCTGTTTAACCTGTGTGTGTGTGTGTTCACCTTTAACATTGATTTTATTTTTGATATACAAGTTTTCTGATATACCAGATTTGCACAAAAGAAGCCCACACAGGCCCACACACGTGTGTGATTCCAGTCCAAGAAACCTGAGGTCAGTAACATTTAAGCATGGTGATTGTTTTGAAGATATTGCAGCAGGTAAATAAAGGAGCAAGCCCCCTACCATCAAAATAAATAAATACTTAATAATTATAATTATAATTATAATACACATCATGCACAACCTCAATTAAAGTACACATGTACTTAGCTTTAACGCCATAGATCCAGCTAGTACAAGACTGAAGCAATTATGTTAACTTGGGAAAATTTTGTGAAATCAGGATCTTTATGGGAAGGATGTGCAGGGGAAAATAAAATGCTGAGAGAAGGTAATGCAACAGACAGCGGACAAAAATGGGGAAAACATTTCATGCTAAGAAATAGAAAATTAGAAAGCTGATACTTGTGAATGGCCCCCCACCCCCACCCCGCGCCACTCCGGCCGCATGCTTTAAGGTTGCATGGAGCCAAAGGAATGTATCTCTAGGAAGACAAGGAGGAAAACTGGATAGAACAAGTTTTGGGCAGTGTTGCAGCTTGTGGAGGGTGGGGAGCAGCAGTTTCAGCTACAAATTCAAGCAGCAGCAGCAGCAAACCCATTGCTTTTACTCTGTGTGGCAAAAAGGCTCAGCGTGGAGGACTTAACTAGAGGCTGAGGGCTACTAAGGAAACCACAACAGCAAGCAATATTTTTAGTTTCTCAGCAGATGCATTGAAGGATTGTACATTCATGTTTACACGGAACAGGATAACTTGCCAAACTTTTGGCATGGCCAAAAGAGGCTGACATGGAAGGCAGATCAAGCTAAAACCTGAAGCGCACATTAATTGCAGTAACTGCTGAAACTGAAGCTGGTGGAATTTCTACATTCCTTGTAGGCTCTTAAGCAACTGTATGACTATAAGCCTCCTGGAAGTAACTCACATGGTGCATTAAAATAAATCCCCAATGGATTTTTGGAAAGGATGGAAAACACTACCTCCTATGATCTCATCTGTCTACAAACCCAACACTCCATCTCGAGCACAACAGCACTGAGATTGAGGCTACAGCATCTGTAGAATGACAGCGACCCATTTCCAATGTCATGTTCTAATCCATTTGGAACATCTTGCAGGCTCAACGGATCTCATCCTGTGTTTCTAGTTCCATGAAACCAAGTTTGCTGTGATGTCAGAACTGGGCTAACTATAGTTAGCACTAACCTCTAAATCATAATTTAAAGCAGGGCTACAAAGCATGCTTTGAAAGCTAGTGCTAAACATTACCTGATTCCTGATGGTACAGCATGTAGAACTGGACGGGGGGGGGGGGGCTGTATATAAGAGGGAAGGTATTAGCCAACTGTTTGCTTCCAAAAGAGCATGGGTATGCAAACGTGGGTGGCGCTGTGGGTTAAACCACAGAGCCTAGGACTTGCCGATCAGAAGGTCGGTGGTTCGAATCCCCGCGACGGGGTGAGCTCCCGTTGCTCAGTCCCTGCTCCTGCCAACCTAGCGGTTCGAAAGCACATCAAAGTGCAAGTAGATCAATAGATACCGCTCCGGCGGGAAGGTAAACGGCGTTTCCATGCACTGCTCTGGTTCACCAGAAGTGGCTTAGTCATGCTGGCCACATGACCCGGAAGCTGTACGCCGGCTCCCTCGGCCAATAAAGCGAGATGAGCGCCGCAACCCCAGAGTCGGTCACGACTGGACCTAATGGTCAGGGGTCCCTTTACCTTTACCTTATGCAAACTAAGGCCCGGGAATCACCTTCTAAATCTGGCCCCTGGGCAGTCTGGGAATCAGCATGTTTTACATGAGTAGAATGTGTCCTTTTATTTAAAATGCATCTCTGGGTTATTTGTGGGGCATAGGAATTCGTTCATTCCCCCCCCCCCCCAATATAGTCCAGCCCCCCCACAAGGTCTGAGGGACAGTGGGCCAGCCCCCTGCTGAAAAGGTTTGCTGACCCCTGCAACAGAGCCTCTGAACTGAGTCTACAGGGCTGATAATCTCCTCTATGTCCAGAAGAGGTAGGGCCTGAACATAAACTTGACAGAAACAGAAAACAAAAGCGAAAGCAAAGTTTTGCAAAGGGGAATATTTATGTAAAACAACATAGTTTGTTCTCATGGCTTCTGTGAATCAAGTTACCCCATCATACTGTTAGTTAAGACAGTAATTTAACATCTAGAGTCATTTTCATTATAGTTCTCTGAGCTGCTAAGAACTGGACTGGACAATTTATCCAAACATATAATTTGGATACCAGTATACACCAAGCAAAAGAGGGAGAGAGATAGAGAGAAGCAGTTGCCTTCTTTCCATTCAACTATTTGACACTGTGTGTCAAAGCTATTGTTGCATCACTTCAGCTGTCCTGTGTATATTCCTTACTAATGGGTTTAACAGCTAAGAAACTAGTCCTTCTGCCAATATAAATGCAAGGCTATGCCTTAAAGCCTATCACTTTTATGTCGATCAGTATCTAACTTTTTATAAGTGACTTGGCAACTGTCTATTATGAGCAGTCGCTAAACATGCTTTTCAGCATGTAAGGTGCTTTCTGACATATACTAAAGCATCCTCATCACTCAAGTCTACTTGACTCAAGGTGGGTGTTTCTGGGTGTGTAAACATGCCAGCCTTCCCAAACCTGGTGCTCTCCAGGAAGTTTTGGACTACAACATCCATCAATCTCAGCCAACACAACTCTAGTCCAAAACATCTGTACGATGCCAGGTTGAGAAAAGCTGATCAATGGACTCACTAGTTTCCAGGGTGGTAAGAGGCCACATGGTTACACGGGGACTCCATTGATGCTTGACAGGAAGTTTCCAGAGTAGGTTCTGCTCTCAATAACACTGGCTTAACTCTAAAATAATATCCAGCAATGCCAGGGGGTAAATTTAAAATTAGTGATGAAAATGTCTTAGTACCACTGCTTCCTTCAGGTGACTTCATGCACCATTTTCGCAATGTGCATCTAAATATGAAATGTCATAAGAAAAGCAACACCACTTTGAAATACAATATGAGTGAAGAGGCATATAAATGCTTCAAATGCCCCCCTGGGGGGACATTTAGTTCTGTCCAGTCCCAACATACATATGATGTTGAATTTTCAGTTAATTTTCCTTGTTTCATCTGGAGTCAAAGGCTGAAATATCTGACAAAGCTTATCCCCAGCCCCTCCAAAAATCTGCTTCAGCTTTGTATTATCTTAATCTATCAACTTATCTTAACCTATCAACTTAACTATTCCATCAAATCCAAAACACATTACATTGAAGTAACTCTAACTGATTTTAGTGAAATACACACCTTTGGAAATGTCTAAGTCTGCAGCCTATAAAGGTAAAGGTAAAGGGACCCCTGACCATTAGGTCCAGTCGCAGACGACTCTGGGGTTGCGGCGCTCATCTCGCTTTACTGGCCAAGGGAGCCGTACAGCTTCCGGGTCATGTGGCCAGCATGACTAAGCCACTTCTGGTGAAACCAGAGCAGCACACGGAAACGCCATTTACCTTCCCGCCGGAGCAGTACCTATTTATCTACTTGCACTTTGATGTGCTTTCGAACTGCTAGGTTGGCAGGAGCAGGGACCAAGCAATGGGAGCTCACCCCGTCGTGGGGATTTGAACCGCCAACCTTCTGATTGGCAAGCCCTAGGCTCTGTGGTTTAACCCACAGCACCACCCGCATCCCTGCAGCCTATACCCATTCCTAATTTCAGTGGTTTTCAGAATACTTTTAGCCAACACTAGGAAACATGTTTGTGTGCTTATATACAATGAACTTTAACTATTGGGAAGACTCCAGATAGTCCAGGGTGAAAGAAGTAACTGAACACACACAGCCACACACACATACACCTACAAATCTAAACACTGACTTCATAATATTGAGGGATTCAGCCAAGCAGCTCCTTTTCCAAGGGCAAAACTGCAGCTTTCAAATTCAGTGCACAAAATACCACACTTCCCTACTTATCCCATTCTGTGTACATTAAAAACAAATCAACTGCCTTTAAAGGTAGGCAGATGTGGCACTGGGAGGAGAGGGACATGAGGAAAGGCGAGTATGTCAATAATTGTTCTGTCTGGAAATGGTTAAGTAAACAGCAAACACTAGTCCATCTTATTTCATTCCAGTTTATTATTATTATTATTTTGCAAACTCGAAGTCAAGGCACCACTTCATGAGACCCAAACACTGAGGTACAGAAGCTGGAGCAGGAAGAATCTATGAACTCCCCACTCCCCGACTTGATAACTGAAGTGTATCATCACTGAATGTTCTTCTGTAATGGAGCCAAAATATGGCTACTTCCATTTCCCACACCCAAGCAGGCTTCTATCTGCAGAGGAACTGAACATTCCACTCCAAACATTTCTCCAAATCAAACAGCACCATTAAATGTGAAAAGTGAGATCAATGGCAATGGTGCAAGCCCAGCTAACTTACACAATTTCTTTTGTTTTTTAAAGACACAGTGTAACTGTCTAACACAATTTGCTGGATGAAGATGCAAAACAAAATGGAAAGCTACAGAATATATTGATTTCTTGGGTTGCATTGGCCAGGTCCACGCATCACAGCAAGTCATACATTATGTCTTACTGTGCATGAGCAAAATCTTGCCTGCTTCAATCTTCCCCAATTGTACAGGGAGGAACTGCTGGTTACACAGAGAGTCTTAACCATACCTAGACAGTAGGCTATGCTGTGAAATTATTATTGACTATTATGCTGTAAATGTTTATGTGCATGGTCATCTAAACCTATTTCTAAAACATTCTGTGCTATTCAGAGAATCCAGATCTGATTGAGAAATGGTATACAGACAGAAAGCGAGTCTATAAAATATTTTTGTAGAGCATTAGGATTTGCTGAAGACCCAAATGTCAATGTGGTTCACCAATTTCCTTTGGTCCTTTAAGATGTGGCTTCATTTTAGAAGAGTATTTTTAATGTTTACAGGGTTATTTCATTTTGGGGGTAATATTTTCTCTTCTTCCTTTTAATAGACAATGCAGACAGCAGAGATCAACTATCCCAGCTTGTATCTAAGCGCTAGCCTGGTAGCCACATGGAAAAAGAAGCTGCATAAGAACATCCTGTTCTCAGTGGCCAGACAGAGGCCAGGAGGCGAGTGAAACAGAACCTCTCTCCATTGGCAATTCCCAGAAACTGGTATTCAAAGCATACAGATTTCAGCAATGGAGGCAAAACACAGCCATCATGCAGGTGGATGCATTAAATTCCATGTAGGCAATCGAAGGGATTGGCAGAAGAGGGATGCACTACTCAACCCCACCTCTGTGCCCAGCAGACTTTCAGAACAGACTGAATTCCCACCTCTCTTCTGCCAAACTCTAGCAGACTTGTCTGACTGCATTCATTTATATTGCATTTACAAAAATGTGCACTATTTTACTTTTTTATTATTAATATCCAGATTTGGTTAAATTGTGTAAAATGGTTGCCTATTTGTTTCCTGAGCCAAATTCAGTGTTAGGGACTTGCTTCTACAGACCGAGATAGCTTAGGAGTCAAATACTCAAAGGAACACCTCACCCTTTACCAGCCTGACCATGACTTGAAATCTTCTAAGGGAGCTGACTCTTTTCCACAACTCATTGTTAGCGAAAGTGCATTATGTGGTGATACAAGAGAAGGCCTTCTTGGTGGCGGTGCCCTCCCATTAGCAGTATGCCAGGTGCTGACATTGCTATCACTTTGGCACCTGGTCAAGACTTGTCTATTGGTGCAGGCATTTTAAGAGCTTTACTCTTTGACCAGCTCTGCTGCAGTGTGTTTTGTTTTTAGCAGATTCTATTCTGATTGTTTTATTGTTATGTTTATATCATGTATTGCACACCCTGCTCTGGGATCTATATAAATGAAGGGCAGGCCATAAATATTTTAAGGAACAACATAAATAAAATATTGTTGTGGCTCTTTGACTAAACCTCTCCCCCCACCCCTGCCCCAATCCACTGTAGCAATGAATCCCACAGATCACGCAGCCTCTCCCCTCAAATTTTATATATAAACATTTTTTCCCTTTCAGGTTACTGGATCAACTAGATAAACTTCTTCTTGTCTCAGTGCAAGTGCTATGAATTATCACGCCCTAATGTTTTGTTTTATGCTGCACCCAATCAATTTTCTGACTGCTCCGTTCCACACAGCAATTCTAGCCCTCTAATCCTGCCGACTCCTAAAAGGCTCTTCTTCCTGAACTTCACAGCCACTGTGGCGTTAAATGCACAGCCAGAATCTGGGTCTACGTTTCCTCCCCAAAGGCTAGCGTTTAATAATTAATACAATGGCCTCCGATTCCACATTCTGAATTGAACATATGGGAAGCCTCATTCAGACCTCCTCACAAGTTTTAATTTTCCTCAGCATAAAGTATTCCCTGTGCATACAGAGCTCCCAAATAAGAAGAGCCATTGTTTATTTGTTTGTTTAAAACATTTTACCTTGCTCTTTAGCCAAGAAAGGCTCCTGGAGTGGATTACAATATCCATAATAAGACAGCCCTTTCATTCATGACACAAAAGGAAAAAAGGATGGCGATAGGGGAGACACACCAGCTCAATCACCAGCTCTAAGTTACAGTTTCAGAACCCTTCTCCCTAACATCCAGAGCATTCAAACATGCAGTTGTCTCCTACATTCTGAAACCGTCATTGCATCAGCATAAAAATTACCGGTTTTATTTCCTGAAGCATTCTCCAAGTTGGGTGCTTTACTCAGTTTACAAATAAGAGCACATCTTTATAGCATCATTGTCACTACTAAGCAGTGATTTAGCAGTACCAGAGAGTGCTAAATACGGTGGTGACTAAACAAAATTTTAAAAAATTCTTTCCAGTAGCACCTTAGAGACCAACTAAGTTTGTTACTGGTAGGGAGGAAGGCAGGGAGACTAACAGTAGGGGGAGCCAAAGTCAATGACAGGCCGAGCCAACTAATTCTGCTTTTGTTGCCATACTTTTTCATATTGAGTTCAACATGGGCAACGCTCAGGTTACATTCACACCATACTTTCTAAGCGCTATGATTCTACTAAACAGTAATGGCTTCCCCCAGAGAATTCTGGGAGCTCTTGTTAGTTAAGGCACTCTATTCCTCTTCCAGAGCTACAATTCTCTAGTGATTTAACAATCCCTCTTCATAGGGAACTCTGGGAATTGAAGTTCTGTGAGAAGAACAGGGGTCTTCTACCAACTCTCAATGCTCTTAACAAACTACAGCTCCCAGAAATCTTTGGGGGGAAACCACAACTATTTGAAGTGGCATCATACTACTTTAAATCTATGAATGTGGTCTTAGATTAAAGAGGACGACACCGACAGTCAGTGCCACCCCATGAACTGATAGTAAGGCAGGCAGATGGGGGCTCACTGGGGGCAGACGGAGTTTGGTGGGGCAGGGCCTCATTTATCCTAATGGACCAGACTCCACTGCAGATAAAAGAAGTCTAAGCAGAGTGTGGTTTTATTAAAACAACTTTGGCATCAGGACTCAAAGCAAGGCCTACCAAAACCTTTCATGGCTGTCAGGCAGGAAGTGAGAACTTGAGTCCTAAGCAAAACCTGGGCTTGGAATGGCTCCAGTTTCTGGTGTGCTAGACTGGCTAGAACAGGGGTCACCAACCTTTTTCAGCTGTGGGCCGGTCCACTATCCCTCAGACCTTGTGGGGGCCCGGACTATTTTTTATTTTATTTAAAAAAAGAACAAATTCCTATGCCCCACAAATAACCCAGAGATGCATTTTAAATAAAAGCACACATTATACTCATGTAAAAACACGCTGATTCCCAGACCGTCCACGGGCCGGATTGAGAAGGCAATTGGGCCAGATCCGGCCCCCGGGCCTTAGTGTGCTTACCCCTGGGCTAGAAGAACATGGACTGGGCTCTGTGCATATTGTGGAGATGATAAGAGAGTTTGCCATTGAGGCAGACAAACCCCAATGTGGGCAAGAGTTCAGGGAATGTTGGGAAGGGAATGTGTGTAATCTTCAGGCCCCCAGGAAACTGCAGAGAAGCAGAGTACGGTCTTATTAAAATAACTTTAGAAACAAGTACTCAGAGCAGGGGTTTAGTTCAAGGGTCTTGTTCCCTTGTAAGTAAAATTCCAGTGGGGCACATGCCTATGGTAGGCATGGATGCTCTTACTGGTTTTTTTAAAAAGCTCCCAGGACTCTTTTTGGTTAAAGAGTGGGGCATAAGTACTTTTAAAGCAAACACAAACATCCTGCTGCAGGCCCCAACACAAATGGAATGGTCAGGGGTGGGGAAAATGGGGCCACGCCTGCAATCTGCATCGCCCAAAACTGTTCATTTAAAACGCCACGGCAAGATTCCATTTTAACTTGCTACTGCCAGTGTTCCTTCAGCTGAACAGTCATTCAAAACATACAGCCTTAGGGAGATGTCTAATGTTACTCATACTCTGAGTATATCCACCGAAACCAAGAAAATCCACTGCTTTCAGTGGGCCTACTCCAAATATGACTTAATTGGACGTCACCTTTAGTTTCTGTGTTAATTACCAACTTTCTCCATCTACTTCCCTTCTGCCCACCCAGAAGCACTGCAATGTGTTTTAAAAACATGAAAATACCTAATAAAAAAAAGAAAAATACGATAAACAAGTATAAGACTTAAGAATAAAACCATGGAAAGCAAAAGCCCTTTTCCCAACCCTACTTCATGCTAAAGCTGAACTAGAGGAGAAACTATGTGAGCCCCGTTAACCAAATAATTTAAAAAAAGCCCTCCAATTAAAGTGTTACAGTTCCTTTAAATCCCAGAACAAACGGTGCTGCTGCTCATGATCCTGGAGGATGCAGCGCAATAATTGTCACTTAGCCACTTAACTCCCTGCTGCATGGCTCAGTCACTCATTGTGGTTTATCTCTCAGCCAATTACTGCTGTCATTTGCATTTCAATGTGTACCATCAGGAGCCAGGGCAGAGGCAACAGCAGAACAGGAAATGGAAGCGCAGCAACTGGTTATTTGGGTTTGATTCAGACAACAATTTTGTGATTGGGGGACAGAGGTTTGCTCTCTAGAAATGAATTTGCCTTTGTTGTGCCTCCAGCTTCCTTTCAGGCAGTCTCTGGGGTTGATGGACAAAACGGCAGTCAAATTTGTGGCGGAATGAAGCAATACAGGTTAAGTTTAGCTGTAAACCTGCTGAAGCCAATGGAAAATCATCTAAGGCTACAAATCCAAGGCACATTTTCATGGTAGTAAAACCCACTGAAATCAGTGGGATTTACTTCCAAGTAGGCATGCATAAGATTGCCCTGGAAGACTGAAGTAGTTGAAAACTGTTCTCAAATAAAAATAAAATGATGGACTGCATATTCACATTACATTATGCTCATATCTTCTTTACAATGAGCTCAGGGTAGTGTACAAGACAATGTCGTGTCTCAACAACCCCATGAAATATGTTGGGCTGAGAGGGAGTGACCTGCCATGGTCACTCAATGAATTTCATGGCCAAGTGTCTCCTCTGCCCAAGTCCAAAACACTAACTTCTACACAGGCTCATGCTTATTTATTTCATAAAATTTATACAGTATGCTGCTTGGATATAGGAAACCCCACAAACTTGGGGAGCAATTTATGATAGGACAGTGCTTTCATTCCTCTTTGTGTATTGTCATTCAACATTTAAATTGGCTCCCACCATACATGAATATAGTATAAATAGCCCTTTTTTTTTTTAGTTACATGAGCCTATTTCTCTTTTTATTTAAGTAATTTAAATGTAAGATTTTGTTTGCTTTGTACTTTTAAATGTGCAAGCTGAAATTCACGCTAGCCCACTAGGCACAAATATAACCTGGAACACTGCTCTTAAAGCTTCTGCATTCACAAGGTAGCACACAGCTAAAATTTACTGCCAAATTCCAGACATCTCTGTAAACAGCCCAGATGATTCACAATATTTAGTGTTTAGGGACCAGATTCTTCTTTTACCTAGTTGACAGAAGGAACATTAATCTTCTCCTGCATCTATCAGCAAGCTCACAATGACATTCCATCACCATGTGGTCTAGCAGCAGCAAACCAAAGGGAAGGGAGGCACCTACCTATACTAGTGGCATGTCAATGTATTTTTCTCTGTTACAAAAAAAACACAAATTGGCTATCCAATTTCTGCAGTCAACATGAACCAGATGCTATACAGAACCATCCAATTTAATGGGATCAGGTCCATTTCCTTGGCTTGGTTCATTAACGATTAGGACAATTCATTCCGAGATACAGGTATTATTAAGCACAAGTGGAATATTTGCAAAACACTGATGAAGAGCAAAATAAAATGCTACCCTTCCCTACAGAAAATACGACTGGAAACTGGTCTTGCATCAGCTTGATGCAATCGCAGAAAAGTGTTACGCTCAACTGACTGTGCAGATACAAAATCCAACAAAAAAAATCTCTAAAAGAAAAATCTGATAGAAAAACGTGGATGACTACAGTTCCCTTCCTTGTGCCACATCCACTTGTTCTAAATAAGAAAGAAAAAAAGGAAGCTGTCTTATACTAGGTCACACAATTTGTCCACCTAGCTCAGTGGGTAGAGCGTGAGACTCTGAATCTCAGGGTTGTGGGTTCAAGTCCCATGTTGGGCAAAATATTCCTACACTACAGGGGGGGCTGGACTAGATAACCCTTGTGGTCCCTTCCAGCTGTGACTGACAGCAGTTTCCCCGGGCATTAGGGAGTGTCTCTCATCACTTGTTACCTGGACATTTTAAACTGGAAATACCAGGGATTGAACCTGCATGCAAAGTGTGTACTATTCCATTGAGGGATCCCACCCAATTAACCATGACACCATGACACAAAGTGTCCAGAAATAATAACGCCTAAAAAAGCAAGCAGGTCGTGTGTGAAAATAGGTTAACTGAAGGCCAGTACAAAACAGCAATCTTTTCCTGCAGCTTTTTATTAAAATTGGAAAACGTAGATTCAAACCATCAGCTCCCCTCCCCCCACAACCAAGTATATTGTTTTAGAGAGTCATGAAGACCCAGGCAAAACTCTGGATTGCCCACAGGCGAAGTTACAGAGTCACTCAGTCACATCTCTCCAGACCACCCTGTTTCTATTTTAGTCCTACCTCTTAGAGAGTGTCACAGTTAACAGGAAAAAAGGTCATGTGCAAATCTTGTTCAAGCATAGAATCTATGAATTCATGGTCCTAGACTCCCGTCCCAAGGTAACATACCCAATGGGCTGTTCCACCAGGAATACCAAAAGCAGAAATAGAAGCTTTATGCTTTTTAAAGGATATAATATAAAGAGCCCTACTAGATCACTCTAAAGGCCAATTTAGTCCAGCATCCCATAGCCCACAGTGGGCAGCCAGATGTCTATGGGAAGCCCACAATGATGGCTCTGCTCAAAAATCCTAGAACTGTATTGTGAACCTGCTTAAGTTTCTAATGGTCTTCAAAGACAGCCCCACATACAGGGTGTTGCAGTAACACAGCCTTGACATGACCACAGTCAGATCCGCCTTCGCTAAAAAAACAGGCACAGCTGACTCACCAGCCCAAACTGGGTAAAAAAGCACTCCTGGCCACCAGTTGTTGGTGATCCCCCCCCCCCTTTTCCAAAATCTGGGGCCAGCAAGCAGCTGGTTCTCAAGTCCAGAATCTAACAACACAGTGCACTGTCATCGCTGGCACTGTCTGCAAAAAGCCGGCTGCCTCCATCAGGCAGAAGGGAAATGCCGAGTGCTTGAGGTGTAAGAATAGGTGAACTTGCTTCTACAAGTTATGTATGTGCACATCTAATTGCTTCTCTCTCTGAGTAGCATGTTTGTCTGTGGTAGGGCGTGAGAGGGTAGAGCAGTGCAAACACTAGAAAATTATTACTTGCTTTCAGTCCTAGTACTATTCAAAAATAGCAATATTCAGGGCACTTTCCATTAGAAATGGCTCCAAGACCCACAACTCTCTGGCCTGGACTTTACCATGCTGCCCTGACTATTCCAGCTAAAGGAGAATCGCAACATCTAGCAATTGTTAGCTACAGCTGCTTCCATAATATTCGCAACTGCAAATTACTAATGCTTCCAAGTAGGACACAGAGCCTGTGTATCCAGATCGGCCGGTCTCTCTAAAAGAAACACACCAAAAACCTGAAAAACAAACTTCCCAATTTCACTTCTAACCCGACCTCAGCTACTCTGAAATGCACAGCTAGATGAGGCAGAAACGTGACCTACTAAGTGAGGAGCACAAAGAAAAAAGACCTAAGCAGCTTGAACAAGAGCCTGGAATGAAGATGGGAGGGAGAAAGAATGCAGGAATCATGCTAGGTGAATTTGCTGACCTTCAGAGGTTATGACAGTAACAGAGTGACATAACATGGGCTGCAGCCAAAAACAGCACAGGCAGCCTTGAGAATACTCCAAGCAATCATGCTGTTTTTGTTAATACGCCTCAGTCCAAACTGGTCACACTGCTTCGCTTTTCCCAGAACACATAAAGCAGAGCAGAGGCAGCACAAAGGGCACCATACCAAGCTAGCTTCTGTTTAAGCATATAGAACACGTCACAGACACACTTATGGGCATGATTCATACATGAATATGCCGGAATAACCACTGTGGATTTAGGTCTATAAGGCTGAGCTGGGGTGCTGGGTTCCTAATGCAACAAAACAGAAAATGGCAGCAAGAAAATGGCCTGCCACGTAACTCACTGGCTTAATCATCTGGAGCTGTTCACTCTGCTGGTGGTTGTTTTGTGGGGCACATGTACCACTTCCTCTTGATTGTGCGGGTTGCTGTGGTGGGAGGGAGAGAAAATGGTGGGTGAATTGTCCTACTTTGTAGGGAGTACAATTAGTTCAGTAGTGTGTTTAGGTATGGGAAATGAAGGTTTAAATGCCCACTTGGTTATGACACTTAATGGTTGTCCTGAGGCAAATCACCACAGCCTATGTTACAGAGTTGTTGTGAGGATACTAGGAAGAATAAAAAATGGCCATTCTTGCCCTCTCAATGCCCCCTCAAGAAATGAGAGGGTTGCCAACCCATGGCGCCCACAGATGCCTACAGTGAAAACCCCAGGCAGTGGGCCCAGACTCTTTAAAAAAAAAAAGAATGAAAATTCAAGGTATGTCTCTAGCATTCCTGAAAGTTATGAAGCAAAGTGTGCAGGTTCTGATCTAAGTGATTTCTGTGAAATGAGTCAAGTTAGCTACTCCCACCTGCCAGTGTTTTCAGCCAATGAGTGATTGATAAATGTTGTTTAGACACTAAGCTACAGGAATCACTGGGGTCCCAATGGGATATAAATGCAATAAATAAGCTTCCCACTTAGCTGCTTAAGAAAGCTGGAGGGGCCAGCCAAGTGGAGATGTCAGTCACCATCCTGGCATCTAGGGATCTCCACATGGTCACAACTGGACGCACACCAGTCACAAAACCCGTGTGATGTCTGGCTCGTTTCTAGCACTGTCTGAAGCCCGCCACACATACCCTCTTCCTTGTCACAACAGAATAGAGATAAGAAGAGCAATTG